>NC_091987.1:47547482-48174386 GCF_044704955.1 Pristiophorus japonicus
CTTCCTCTCCCCCCCTTCCCTTCTCTCCCCCTTCCCTTCTCTCCCCCCTTCCCTTCTCTCCCCATTCCCTTCTCTCCCCCTCCTCTTCTCTCCCCCCTTCTCTCCTCTCCCCCTTCCCTTCTCTCCCCCCCTTCCCTTCTCTCCCCCTTCTCTTCTCTCCCCCCTTCTCTCCTCTCCTCACTTCTCTTCTCTTCCCCCTTCTCTCCTCTCCCCTTCCCTTCTCCCCCCTTCCCTTCTCTTCACCTTCTCTCCTCACCCCTTCTCTCCTCTCCCCCTCTCTTTTCTTCCCCCTTCTCTCCTCCCCCCCTTCCCTTCTCTCCCCCATTCCCTTCTCACCCCCTTCTCTCCTCTCCCCCTTCCCTTCTCTCCCCTTCTCTCCTCTCCCCTTCTCTTCTCTTCCCCTTCTCTCCTCTCCCCTTCCCTTCTCTCCCTCCTTCCCTTCTCTCCCCCCTTCCCTTCTCTCCCCCTTCTCTCCTCTCCCCCCTTCTCATCTCTTCCCCTTCTCTCCTCTCCCCTCCCCTTCTCTCCCACTTCCTTTCTCTCCCCGCTTCCCTTCTCTCCCACTTCTTTCCTCTCCCCCTTCCCTTCTCTCCCCCTTCCCTTCTCTCCCCCTTCTCTCCACTTCCCCTTCCCTTCTCTCCCCCCCTTCCTTTCTCTCCCCCTTCTCTTCTCTCTTCTTCCCTTCTCTCCCCCCTTCCCTTCCCTCCCCCCTTCTCTTCTCTCCCCCCTTCTCTTCTCTCCCCCTTCGCTTCTCTCCCCCCCCTTCTCTCCTCTCCCCCTTCTCTCCCCCCTTCCCTTCTCTCCCCCTTCTCTTCTCTCCCCCTTCTCTCCTCTCCCCCTTCTCTCCTCTCCCCTTCCCTTCTTCCCCCTTCTCTCCTTTCCCCTTCCCTTCTCTCCCCCCTTCTCTTCTCTCCCTCTTCTCTCCTCTCCCCCTTCCCTTCTCTCCCCCTTCTCTTCTCTCCCCCTTCTCTCCTCTCCCCCTTCCCTTCTCTCCCCCCTTCTCTTCTCTCCCCCTTCCCCTCTCTCCCCCCTTCTGTTCTCTCCCCTTCTCTTCTCTCCCCCTTCCCTTCTCTCCCCTCTTCTCTTCTCTCCCCTCTTCTCTTCCCTTCTCTTCCCCATTTCTCTTCTCTTCCCCTCCCTCTCTTCTACCCCCCTCCCTCTCTTCTACCCCCCTCCCTCTCTTCTCCCCCCTCCCTCTCTTCTCCCGTGTGCTGTAGAAGGTGAGTAGAAAGAATTTTTTATTTATTGAGTGATTTTAAATAATTTTTATATATTTTATAAATTTTTTTGATTGATTTATTGGTTGATTTATTGATTTATTTATAATTTATTATTGATGGTGGCTCTTTATTTGTAAAAGTGAAGTGTTTAATGTTTGTAATCTTCCCTCCCCGCCCCCCCCCCCCCACCCCCGCCCATCTCTCGATCCCTATGCCTGATTTCTAAATGTAGGCAAGGTTTTTCTGAGCGTACAAAAATCTACACTTACTCCATTCTAAGTTAGTTTGGAGTAAGTTTTCACTGTCTAAATTTGCAAAACAGGCATAATTGGCTGGACCCCCCCCTTTTGAAAAAAAAAATCTGTTCTAAAATGAAACTGTTCAAACTCATTCGAACTGGAGCAAACTAAATGCCGAGAATTGCAATTTCTAAGATGCTCCATTCTGAACTAGTTGCTCCAAAAAAATAGGAGCAACTCAGGCTGAAACATGAACCCTAAATAACTACTTGTAAACAAAGTAAAATATTTAATCACAGATTGTATTGAACATAATTGTGTTATCATTTCTGGCACTTTAAGGTTAATCTCTGTGCTGTGGATAATGCAATTGATGATGGACATTGTCTAATTGACACCTAGAAGGACAAGGGCAGTCGGTGCATGGGAAAACCCTCACCTGCAATTTCCCCTGCAAGTCACATACCATCCTAACTTGGAAATATATCGCCATTCCTTCATTGTCGCTGGGTCAAAATCCTGGAAATCCCTCCCTAACATCACTATGGGAGTACCTTCACCACAGTGTTTCAAGAAAGCGGCTCATCATCATCTTCCCAAGTTCAATTCGGGATGGGCGATAAATGCGGGCCTTGCCAGCGATGCCCATATCCCAGGAACAAATCGGGAAAAAATTGCCATTAATTAGACTTGCCTTGCACATTTAGGTTTTTAAATTTTTTGTGTACCAATTTGCTGAAAGTGCGAACTGATAGCGGCACAATGATAGAAACAGGGCATCTGGGACCTGAGTAAACCGGACAAGCAAGTATGTATGAGGCCAAAATTGCCCTGTGCCCTGATCGGGGTTGGTAACTTTCCAGGTCGGGACATTTATTGTTCGGCCCGGAAGTCCCGCCACATCCCCCACCCCCGCCAAACAGAATTGGGCATGTCGCCCCTCCAAGGAAATGGTGCACTGAAGCGCTACATCGCCCCTCCCCTTCATTTAAAGGGGAGGGCCGCTGCGCACTCTGCAGGCCCTTTAGTGGCTAGCCACTGGGTCACCAGGGACGCAATTGACCAGGCAAATGGCTCGGCACCCATAACAGGGTGCCGGGCTGCATGATGGTGGCCCGGTGGATGTGAGGGCCGTCATTGTCAGGCCGATGCAAGAGTCAGCCAAAAAAATAAAATGGCGGATCAGGACATTAAATGCCTCCCCTTTAAGAGGAGTAATTTCCCCCACGGGACAAAAAAGGGTTGGCACAGGGTACATCATCACCGTGCATGTGCCAGCCCGGGGGACACTGATCACGGGGTGCAGCATTCCGGGCCAGCGCCCTACAAATCACTGGGGCAATTTCACAGGAGGTACTATCACCCTCTCGCCCAGCAAAACCGCCATTGTGCCTCCAAGGGGTGCTAACGGGGCTATAAAAGGGGGCAATTTTGGCCCCTATCTCTTTAACCAATCAGATTGATGGATTGTGAAATAAACAGCGTTGCTGAACTCAGTGTCAAACAAGGTACAGAAATAACGAGAGGGAATGAAAGATTGGATTGAGAAAGAGAAAAAAAGACACAAAGCAAAAGTTTAACGGTACATCTGTCCCTCGCCTGAAGTTACTGTACCATTTGCGCATAAATAACGGCAATTGCCATTAGCTTCACCATTATTTTGAGAGAAATATCTGACCCATTCCTCTTTCTGACATGTTTGTATTCTCAAAAGTTACTATTTTATTTTAAAATCTATAAAAATCCAAAATCAGTTACTTTACTTAGGTGAAATAAATTTAAAAAAAACATAATAAACAATTTTTTTAGATTGGAACAATTTGCAGATAAATTATTGAAATGTACATATTAAAGATACAGTCATGACTAAAAAAACAAATATGGCACATATCTTCGAAGAGTGAGAAACAAAATTCCTCAAAAGACCCCAAACCAAATTGGAACAAAATTTAGCTCATAATGTATTAAACACGAGAAGCAGTCTGCATCAATTGACTTGTTAAGGCAGAATAATAGACTAAAATTATTATGTTGTATTGGTTATGATAGGGAATTATGGGTAACTGATGTTAACTTGTGAGGACAATGAATGCATCATTATATTCTGCTATTCACTGCTTCATACTTAATGCGCTCCCAGTAATTTGACACATAATAAATTATGCATGTAGTGAATGGAGAGTTCTTCTTGTACAACATAATTCTGCCTGGAGGATACAGCTTTGGCACAGGTGGTTTAATAATTACAATCACAGTACCTGCCATCCCTCAGGCCTAACTGTGAGGCTCAACAGATTTGTCCTCACACCGTATTCCTTTATGGAGGTGACAGTGTAATAAGGAAATGCTTTTCAAAACTATATGAAACTTCAATATTCTTTGTTAAATTTAAAAAGGTTTTTAATTGCCAGATTTTTAAGGAAAGACATTGGGGTAAAAATTGCGGCCGGTAATAGTTGGGGGGCATGGGGGCGGTAACTTAACGGAAGGGGCTAAAGTTTCACCCTTCACAAGAAATTCGGTTTTGCTTCCCGGAAGGATGTGCAGCGCTAAATCAAGCGCTCCACTTCCTTCTTGGAGCATTATCGGTGGGGACAACTCAGCAGCAGTGCACACTGGGCCGTGCAGCGCTGCCATGTGCAAGGAGCTTTTCCCTCCCTTAAAGGGAAGGGCTCACGCTGCAGGCTCTGCAAATGAGGTTCACCTACCTGGATCAGCTAGGGAGCGGGGGTTGCCGTGCGACCAGCCCAGCACTCAAGCAGAAAAACAAGGTAAGTTTTTTTTGGTACTTATCTCGGCGATCTCCCCTTTAATCATCGCTCTGGTAGCGTCCAGCCGCCTGATCCATGCCTCCTGCAGCTATCGGTGTTTTCGCCCTGCGCAGCAGCAGGCGCTGAAAATGAATTCCGGGGCTAGGGCGTTAACGGGGCAATGCGCACGGCGATGACGTCACGATCTCTGGAGTGGAGGAGGTGTGGCCCAATATGGCGGGAGTCCTTGCCTGCGCTGCGCCCAAGCGAAAAGGTATTAGCACTCCGTTAGCACCCCGCCCGTGACCTAATGGGCAGCGCGAATGCAATGAATTTCGAGACCATTTTCTTTTAATCAAGATGTAGATTGCAAGAAAACTGGTAATATATACAAAATAAAAGCAAAATACTGCAGATGTTGTAAATCTGAAATAGTAAAAGAAAATGCTGGAAACACTCAGCAGGTCAGGCAGCGTCTGCACAAAAAGACACCTAGTTAACATTTCAGATCAATGACCTCCATCAGAACCGGAAGAGATGAGCCACTTTTAAGCAAGTATAGAGTCATGGAAAAGGGGCAGGTAAAGAACTAAGGGAAAAGTCAAGCAGGTGCTGGTAATGGAGGATTGCTGCAACAAAACCATTAGGAGTGGAGGAGGTGTGGGCTGTTGCTTGGGGTGGGGATCCCTTATTGTTATTGGGGTCTGCACCCCTCGGGGTCTGCGTACTTTTGTTCCGTTACATTTACAGGCCATGGGAACTAGATTTTTCATGTTTCCCTCTCCCTCTGCTAATCTGCTTCAATCATTTATGCCTCCTCTGGACCCACGCTTTGCTTCTTTACTTGTTCCATTATCACCTCCTTTCACTTTACACCATCACCACTTTTGTCATTGAATCACTTCTGCCCTCCTCACAGACCACCTTTTTTTGTTCTTTCCCTGATAAATTCCTAAACAACAATGAGGACCATGGGTCACAATCTCAAGCATTGTAAAGGCAGAACTATGTTAGATGTCAGGAAATGGTTCTTTTCCTCGTGAATAGTGGACCAGTGGGACAAGCTGCCAGCTCATACGACGAATGCTGATTCAGTGAATTTCTTTAAGTGAGAGCTGGACCTGTTTCTGGCTGGTGCGGAAATCATTTTATACAATGGGTAGGAAGCGTATTACATTAAACACGGTCAGAGTGGTCTCTTGGACTAGTAATGATCACTTAAGCAGGTCGGAGAGGAACTTTCCAGATCTTTCTCCCTAATTGGCTTTTCCTTCTCTCCCAGGAGATTGTGTGGCTTCTGGGTGGGGTGGGAAGTGTATGTATTGCAATGCACAAGCCAATGCAATTATGTAAGGCAGGCTGGATGGAACAATAGGTCTTTTCCTGTCTGTCATTTTTCATATGTTTGTAACAGAGATATTTATGGTGATACTGCATAATTTTTTCGATCAATGAAACAGATAACATTTTCTCACCTCGACAAATGTTAGAGTAGCTTACAGTTGCCCTTGAACCAAACATCTACTTTTGCTTTGGGCTAGGGAGGCAATGTAGTTAAATCAAACTTTATTTCATGTTAATACCCTCTTTGGAGTTTAACATAGGACAACATTTATGGGAAACATTTTACAAACCACTGTATACATTAAGATATTGCAATCAATTTACTAGTTCTCATCAAACAAATAAAACTTAGAAAATGCTTTGATTTGTATTATCATAGTTCTTCTACAAACATACTAAATGTAAAAAAGATGTATCCAATACTTACAAACTGTTTGTGAATACTGTTTCTCTATAATGGAAATACATAATTCAGTGTGTATATGCACATAGCACTATGTTCAATATTTTATTAGTTCCGGTATGGCAGTATGGTGGCTATGTTACTGGACTAGTAATCCATAGGCCTATTCCAATAATCTAGAGAGAAATCTCGAAAGTAATGATCTTAATTTTCTCTACATGCTATTTTTTGTCCATTGTTTAATATGTTTGCACAAATTACTATTGATGTGACTGAACATAGACCTGGATTTTGCTGTAATAATAATGGTGAGGCTGTCAGCACTTGCCGTTATAACAGGGTAAATCTGACAGCAACTTCTGGAGTCAGCACATGCACAGTTAAATGTGGATATCCAGAAGTTGCTGTCAGAGATACCCTGCTCCTCCACAGGGTGTTCCTTTGACGTCCTCGCCAATTGACTCGGTACTGAAATCATTGTAATGGCAATTACCTAATAGTTCCACACTAAAGATGGCTGAAAAAGCTAGTGCATTCAGAAGTAAGTGAGTTTTTAATGGTGTAATAAGTGATGATTACTGCTGAACAACTGCTCTGGCCCTAAAAAATTAATTTTACAAGTGTGGAGTCTCATTCTCTCAGAAGAACATTAATGTTTCAGACAAAAAAAATATTTGTCTTACTTTTTCTGTTTGTCTCTTTTATCTCTCCCCCTTAATCCCATCTGTATTTCCCAATCTTTATTTTGCTTTCTCTACATGATTTAAATCGAATTTATATTTCCTGCTTTATACTTCCTGGTCTCAGTGAGGATACTTTAAACTGATTGGTTGAAGAGCCTTGCTGTTTCTTTCCCTGTCCGCAGACACCACAGATTCCCTGTAGAGGGCGCTATACTGGAACAGATGCCGGATGACTGGAAGTCTCCGCTCTAAAGCCAGTCAAATCTTTGCAAACAGCAAAGTGAACGGCGAGCACCGTTCCTTTGCTGCTGACCGCAAAATCCGAATCATTCTGTTGATTAAAATAACAGTTTAAAGATTATGGGGGCAATTTCAACGCTGCCACACGATGAAAATCAGGTGGGTGGGCAGCTAAAATCCCCTTAATTGCTAACCCACTCCAGAGCCATCGGGAGTTGACTGTTCTCAATTTTAAGTTGTTCTATTGAGCAGGCTGCAAGGACACCCACCCAAAGCTCGCAGGTCTTTTTTCACGTATGCATGTCACGTCCTGGTAATGTCATTGGAACCGGACTGCAATTTTAACTGGATGGCCGAAGAGGGAAGCCAATGTGGCTTTTCTGCGAGGTGAAAATTATGGGAAAGAGGTTCAGGACAAAAGAAGCCAGTAATAAAACCAGACAAAAGTCATTCTTTTTTACTTTCTATGTGGGGCCAGGAGGATCAGGAGAGCAGGAAATTAACTCAGTTGGACGGTTTGCCTCTGGCAGTTAAAATCCAAGTCACAACAGGAATTATTGCAAACATATTAACCAATAGCTAAAGACAACACAAAGAAAATTACACCCAAAGTACAGCTGAACATGTTTTCCACAGATCACATGCTGAGGAAATTGGTTCACTTTCTACCTAAGTTCACCAAATACATTTACAGTGGCTGCACAAACTCAGTTAATTTTTTTTTAATGTTTGTTGGTAATTAACTTTCATAGGTTTAAAAAAAAGATACATTTAATCTTCCAAGTATTTGAATTTCTTGTCGATAGTAATTGCTTTCATTTGAAGTTCTGTGCAGTGCTGAAACATCACTTCTGTGTCTCCAGACTCTCAAGTAACAAAGCTGATTCCCAGTGAATGATGCATCACTAGCTGCTTCTGGTGTTTTTGTTGTATTCTGGGGCATGTGAATAACTGGTGCATTTTCCACTACACTTTTAAACTTTATAGTAAGTGTAATAGAGCTCCCCCTGGTGGACTACTGCTCCACCTACTGTGGTAATGCAACTACTCATTTAAGTGCAATAAAAGGGTCATGTGACAATGATGACAGATAAGAGCCATCTTGTTGAGTGTGTTTGTTCACGATGTTACAAGAATATATCTCATTGGCGACAAGGATGGGTTAATTGGATTCCCTAGCTGAAATTTATGTTAGTGGATAATCCAGCCAACCGAAAGAGAGACTTTGAGAGATTCTTTGTTTTGCAGAACAGCTAAAAATCCAAGGTAAATTTCTATCACACCTGTCAACATTGCCAGAATCCATATGGCTGCGCCTATGGGGGTAATATGGTGCTTTGGTGAGTTCCATCTTGACCAGGAGACTTTCGGAGCCTATGTGGAGTGGCTAGAAATGTTTTTCACTGCGATTACTGTCTTTGAGATCCCCGATGATGAAAACCATATCTGGGTCGTTTTAGAAAGAAAACAGACTATTTTCTTGACTGAAGCACGCCCTGAGGTGTATGAAACCCTGAAAAATGTGCTTGTTCCCGTCAAGCAAAAGGTCACGCCACTGACGGACAGAACAGCAGTATAGTCCTGAGTCCCTGAAAATTGCTGAAAGTGATCGTTTTGGAACATGAGATCAATTAAAAAAGCAATGCATTCTCTATCATTTTGGAAACTTTTAAGATCGAGCATTGCATGACCGCTTTGTTTGTGGGATAAAAAATAAAGCAATCAGAAGAAAGTTGTTGACAACCCCTGACTTGACGTTTGATTTAGCTTGTCAGACAACTGTGTCGATGGATATGGCCGACCAATACTCCCAAGAATTGTGCGTCATTTCCAGTCAGCAGACAACGAGATGAATCGCCTGCAGGTTAGAAGTAAAAGGCAGTTGGGCCCCAAGGCCTCAGCAACTAGCCACAGTAACAATACATTAAAGTGGTGCTATCGGTGCCTGGGACAATACATTACTCAAAGCTGTCCATATGTGAACAGAGTGTTCTGCTGCAAGTAAACTGGGCATCATGCAAAGGCATGCCGACAGAAGAGTAAACCAATTCTATTAATAGAAATCGCCAGACACTGCATAGCATTGAGGAGAAACAACAGGATGAGGAGGTTCTGGAGATATACATCATTAAGAGCATGAGAGTATTGAACAATGATTCACGACGTATCGTATCCAAGTAGATGTTGCAGCAACCAGGATACCTATGGAAATTGACACTGATGTATCCATGAGCATAGTACCGGAATCACTATATCTCAACAAGTTACATGATTTTCCACTGGAGAAATCAAAGAGAGCTGCGAGACTACTCAGGAGAGCAAATCCCTGTTGTAGGACATATCGCCATACCAGGGAGATACAAGGATCAGTTTCAGAGCTTGCCTCTGAAACTAATAGCAAGAGACAAGCCTGCCTTGATAGGTAGAAATTGGTTGGGGTCACTGAAGCTGGATTAGAATGAGATTTTTCGTGAGGAAACAAAATTTGCATTGAAAGAGGATGTCATCAAGCAATATCAGAAGGTGTTCCATGAAACAGGCAGTCCAATCCAAGACTTCAAGGTGAATGTCAGAGTGCAGAAGGACGCTAGACCAGTTTACTGCAAGCCACGTCCGTTACCATACGCACTCAAGGAGAAAGTTGAACAAGAACTCGAAAGACTAGAAACTGAGAACATTATCCCTAAGGTAGATCTAAGTAATTGGGCTACACCCATTTTTGTTGTAACTAAGTCAGCTGGTAATGCTGATGCTATGTCCAGGTTGCCATCCCCATCACAAGTTACACCCAATAGGAAAGAAGTGTTCTATTTTTCATACATTGATGAACTGCCAGTCACAGCTGAAGAGATTGGTAGAGCAACCAAATGTGACCCAGTTATGTCAAAGGTGTATGATTACATTTCAAATGGCTGGCCAAACCAGGTATTAGAGAAAGATTGTCATTGATACTTCATTCATAGGAATGAATTATCAGTCGATAAATATTGTATCATGTGGGTGCAAGAGTGATTATTCCAAATAAGTTCAGGTCCAAATTGTTAGGAGATCTTTATGACCAGCACCTGGGAATCTGCTTGACCAAGAGTTTTGCACGCAGTTAATTATGGTGGCCAGGTTTAGATATCATTAGTCACTGTACAACATGTCAATTGATAAGCAAGAAACTTCCATCAGTCCAATTACATCCATGGAAATGGCCTCCAGAGTGTGGTAAAGGTTACATGTAGATTTTCCTGAGCTAGAAGGGCAGCAATTGTTTATTGTAATTGATAGTCATTCGAAATGCGTAGAGGTGTTTCCGATGCGGAAAATAACAAGTAGGCCTCCCAGAAGAAATTTTGTCTGATAATTTTGTTCAAAAGAATTTGCACAGTTCATGTGCAGAAATGGTGTGAAACATACCAAAGTTCCACCGTACCAAACTGCTTTAAATGGTGCAGCAAAGTGCACATCAAGCAAATATTGGATGCAAATCCAAGGAAACGGCAGTTGTCGTTTGTAAGGGGTATTGAGTTGTAGCAGGCAAAGAGAAGGCAAAGATTAAGAGGGCTTATCAGTATTAGGAGGGTCTGAGAAATTTGTGAAGTTCCTCTACCTTATGGTATGGATTATTGTCTATTGTATGTAACACTTGCTTATGTAGGTAAAGCACACTTTCATCCTTAACCTTAGTAACAAATAACAAAGACAGCAGAGATCAGCAGTTACAATACAAAATAGTTTGGCTAGAAGTCTCTGAGGAAGAGATAAGAAAGCTAGTATTTTGGGAACAGAGCTACTAAGCGAATAAGGCAAAGATCACATCACTGAACAACCCGATTGACATTGCATGTACCACTCAGAGCCAGTCTGATAAGAGACAACAAATCAATGTAACTTTGTTGATAGCAGTAGATTAATCGATGATTTTGTAGGAGGATAGCACCCCTCAAAAAGCTGTATAAATTGTACTTGAAACCTCTTGTACTTTGAAGGTTCCACGATTGAACCTTTCCTTGAATTTGCTCTAAATAAAGCCGGTTGAACCGAAGGTTTCGTTTGTTTGATTCCGTGGTCGTTATACAGAGGGCGAGGGTGAGGTGTCGACTTCCTATATCAGGAAGTCTGCCTCGAGGAAGAGAAGTCTTCCTATTACCCCAACCTCGTTGGACCACAAATTGGCAAATTTTCGCATTACTTATAATAATACTCCTCGTATAACTACTGGTAGTACACCAGCAGAGTTGTATCTCAAATGACAGCCACAAACCAGGTTCTCGTTGGTAAAGCCAGTCAGTAGAAGAGAAACAATTAAGAAAGAAAGACAATCATGATAGAGGTAGATTAAGAGAGAGAAGTGTAAAATTGAATCGGGTTTAGAATGAAGAACCATCACCATACATGGTTAAAGTGGTTACCAGGATGACTAGTGAAGATATGTGGCCCTCAGAGAACGCCACCATTTAAGTCTGAGTCAGAGTCAGGCAGACAAACAGTCTGAAGTTGTAAAGAGTTCAAATGTAAATCAAGAGTTGCCCTTGGAGAAAAATTCTCCTCAGGCTCTGTCTCGAATGAGTCTAAGTTCTACACCAAGTTTGGAAAGTTCTGATCAAGAGCGAAGGTATCCTTTTCGAAACAGAAAACCAGTGGTGAAGTTTGAGCTGTAAATATGGCAAAATAATTCCATATCTTCTGTTGTGTATGATTGATTACTTCTTCATTCAGGAGGGAGAAGTGTAATAGAGCTCCACCTAATGGATTATTCTCAACCCAGTGGACTACTGTGGTAAACATAGAAACATAGAAACATAAAAAATAGGTGCAGGAGTAGGCCATTCGGCTCTTTGAGCCTGCACCACCATTCAATAAGATCATGGCAGATCATCACCTCAGTACCCCTTCCCTGCTTTCTCTCCATACCCCTTGATCCCTTTAGCTGCAAGGGCCAAATCTAACTCCATCTTAAATATATCCAATGAACTGGCATCAAGAACTCTCTGCAGCAGAGAATGCCACAGGTTAATAACTCTCTGAGTGAAGAAGTTCCTCCTCATCTCGGTCCTAAATGGCTTACCCCTTATCCTTAGACTGTGTCCCCTGGTTCTGGACTTCCACAACATCGTGAACATTCTTCCTGCATCTAACCTGTCCAGTCCCGTCAGTATGTTATATGTTTCTATGAGATCCCCTCTCATTCTTCTGAACTCCAGTGAATACAGGCCCAGTCGATCCAGTCTCTCCTCATATGTCAGTCCTGCCATCCTGGGAATTAGTCTGGTGAACCTTCGCTGCACTCCCTCAATAGCAAAACGTCCTTCCTCAGATTAGGAGACCAAAACTGAACACAATATTCCAGGTGACGCCTCACCAAGGCCCTGTACAACTGCAGTAAGACCTCCCTGCTCCTATACTCAAATCTCCTAGCTATGAAGGCCAACATGCCATTTGCCTTCTTCATCTCCTGCTGTACCTGCATGCCAACGACTGATGTACCATGACACCCAGGTCTCGATGCACCTCCCCTTTTCCTAATCTGCCACCATTCAGATAATATTCTGCCTTGCTGTTTTTGCCCCCAAAGTGGATAACCTCGCATTTATCCACATTATACTGCATCTGCCATGCATTTGCCCACTCACCTAACCTTTCCAAGTCTCCCTGCAGCCTCTTAGCATCCTCCTCGGAGCTCACACCACCATCCAGCTTAGTGTCATCTGCAAACTTGGAGATATTACACTCAATTCCTTCATCTAAATCATTGATGTAAATAGCTGTGGTCCCAGCACTGAGCCCTGCGACACCCCACTAGTCACTGTCTGCCATATATCCCAACTCTCTGCTTCCTGTCTGCCAATCAGTTCTCTATCCACATCAGTACATTACCCCCAATACCATGTGCTTTCCATTTTGCACACCAATCTCTTGTGTGGGACCTTGTCAAAAGCCTTTTGAAAGTCCAAATACACCACATCCCTGTCCACTCTACTAGTTACATCCTCAAAAAATTCTAGATTTGTCAAGCATGATTTCCCTTTCATAAATCCATGCTGACTTGGACGGATCCTGTCACTGCTTTCCAAATGCGCTGTTCTTTCATCTTTCATAATTGATTCCTACATTTTCCCCACCACTGATGTCAGGCTAACCGGTCTATAATTCCCTGTTTTCTCTCTCCCTCCTTTTTTAAAAAGTGGTGTTACATTAGCTACCCTCCAGTCCATAGGAACTGATCCAGAGTCGATAGACTGCTGGAAAATGATCACCAATGCATCCACTATTTCTCGGGCATCTTCCTTAAGTACTCTGGGATGCAGACTATCAGGCCCTGGGTTTTATCGGCCTTCAATCCCATCAATTTCCCTAACACAATTTCCTGACTTCTCCCTAGACCCTCTGTCACCTAGTATTTCCGGAAGGTTATTTGTGTCTTCTTTCGTGAAGATAGAACCAAAGTATTTGTTCAATTGGTCTGCCATTTCTTTGTTCTCCATTATAAATTCACCTGATTCTGACTGCAAGGGACCTACATTTGTCTTCACTAGTCTTTTTCTCTTCACATACCTATAGAAACTTTTGCAGTCAGTTTTTATGTTCCAGCAAGCTTCCTCTCATACTCTATTTCCCCCCTCCTAATTAAACCCTTTGTCCTCCTCTGCTGAATTCTAAATTTCTCCCAGTCCTCAGGTTTGCTGCCTTTTCTGGCCAATTTATATGTCTCTTCCTTGGATTTAACACTATCTTTAATTTCCCTTGATAGCCACGGTTGAGCCACCTTCCCCGTTTTATTTTTACTCCAGATCGGAATGTGCAATTGTTGAAGTTCATCCATATGAACTGCAACTACAGTGCAACTACATCTGTAATGCAACTACAAATGTAAATACAATAAAAGGATCATGTGACAATGATGACAGCCAAGAGCCATCTTGTAGAGTGTGTTTGTTAGTGATGTCATAAGAATATATTACAGTAAATAGTTCAGATCACTACCTATTTCTATATATCATTTCATTGGTTACCATTGTTATTAAACCTCACTGTGAAGAAAGCTATTATAAAACTGCCTGTCGCTTTGAGCTTGCAAGAATAAATATGCAAATCCCATAAAAACAAGTTGTTGTTTGCGATTGCTGCATAAGATGCGAGTAGAACCGTAAGTGTTGATAACTGTATACAATGCAAATACATTTTTGCATTGTGCTTTTGTCTAATATGAAGTTTATGTCATTCTTGCTTTCTGCTTCTCTGAAGTACAAATATTTGCTTTGTTTCTTTAATAGCTTTGCAAACTATAAACCATTTCAAAGGGTCTCTTACAATAGGCTACTCCGACAAAAAATTGAGACTTCCCCATAATTTTGAACCACTCAGATCAACTAGACTTGTTAAGAAAGAAAAATTAAAGTTCATGGTGTGACCCTTCTTCAAAGTTTACCTTCCAATGGGTTAGATTTTCCAATATTTTTCCATGCATACCACCCATTTAACATCCATTTTAATGCTGAAATGAGGTGTAATACCTATATATCAGCCATTTAGACACAAAATGGAAACTGATGCCCATTTCTCGGAAAGCGTTACTTTCGGCATGTACGTAACGCCGATAAAAAATAATACCGCCCGCCCACTTTTTTTGGGTGGAATGATCCGAATGGGCGAACCCGACACCCATAATATCACCCAGCGTTACTTTCGGCACGTAATTTATGGCAAGAATTGATAATACCAACTGCCCACTTATTTTTGTCGTAAACATCACATTTGCCGAAACTCACGCACAGTATAACGCCCAGCGCGACTTTCAGCACCTCGCACACATATCGCCACAATCTCGCTCGCCGAAAAAACCGTTGTGAGAAAGTTGAACTGATCTGAACTAATCACAGCGGTGTGGGCACCATTTTGTAAATCGCAGATTGCTTCATTGAAAAGGCTGCTTCAACTTTGGGGGCTGCTTGGATGTACTCTGGAGTTCTTTTAAGGTGATGTGACAATCTGAACAGACATCTTATCATAGTGTTGATGATTGGATTTTACTTTAGGTGTCTTAGTGGAGACATGTATTGCTTGTCAACAATCGGCATTATGCTTATAGTTATTGGAATGGGGCCAGCTATTTCTCAGCCTGCCTTGATGACAACGCAGATGCTGCAGAGTACAAATGGCACAATGTCTAATCCACATTATTATGTGCCAAATCTAAGACGTGTCAGGCTGATGAGGAGCACCAGAGCATACACCCCCCACACTTAGGGAGAAGCGGTCTTACCTCGACTTATCTGAGAACACCTGCCTTCAGAGACTGTGCATCCACAAAGTGGTTATCAGTGAGATCTGCAGCCTGCCAGCACCATCAGGACCGCACTGTCCGTCTAGGTCAAGGTCACCGCGGCACTGTTGTTCTACGTGTCAGGTTCCTTTCAGGCCTCAGCTGGCGACATTTGCGCTATGTCTCAGCATGCCACACATTGCTGCGTTGGATAGGTCACTGAAGCCCTGTATGCACATAGGATGGACTTTATCAGCTTCCCTATGACCATGGAGGCTCAGACTGACAGGGCTCTAGGATACTGCTGCATTGCTAAGTTCCCCAAGGTGCAGGGAGCAATACACTGTATGCAAATCGCCACGCGGGCACCTTCTCCGGACGCAGAGGTTTTTCGCAATCAAAAAGGATTTCACACCCTGAAGGTCCAACTCGTTGTCCACCACACCAAATAATTATGGCAGTGAATGCCAAATTTCCGGGCAGCATCGATGAGGCTCACATCTTACGTGAGGGCGCTGTAACTGACATGTTTACCAGTCAGCCACAAGGTCAATGCTGGATGCTTGGTGACAAACGATATGGCCTCGCCACCTGGCTGATGACCCCCTGCTTGACATCCAAACTGAAGCCAAGGAGTGATACGAGAGTCACAGAGCCACACACATTGGTGTGTTTAAGCAGCGCTTTAGATGCCTGGAGCACTCAGAAGGGGAGCGACAATGCAACCCTGATCAGGTCGCTCAATTCGTGGTGGTATGCTCCATGCTGCACAAGTTGGCTATCAGGAGGGGGCAAGAATTGCCTGAAGGGACTGATGGTCCACCTCAGGAGAGAGAGGAAGAGGAGGACAAGGAGATGGACGCTGACCTCGGGCCAGAGAATTGGGTTGACTATGCAACCATGCCCACGCACCCCTCCAGACCGCAGGAAAGGGCCTGTGGTTGCTGCACAGCTGCAAGACAGGTCAGCAGTTCATAATTGAGCATTTTGCCTGAAAGAACGTTGCTGTTATTGACAAAGCTGACTCACTGCTGTGTGTGCAGCTCTGACATCAATGGTGGGCATCACCTTGGTGCCAGTTAAAGTTTAAGTTGATTCAAGTTAAGTTTAATTATATCCTTTTATGTTAAGGAATCACCAGTATGTAACAGTGCATCTATCTGAGCCAACGCTAAATAAAAAATATTTAATCTGACCATTTGTCTGAAATCATAAGTATAACTGTAAAAACACCCCACCCCCACCCCACCCCACAACACATTTTAGA
This sequence comes from Pristiophorus japonicus, assembly GCF_044704955.1. NCBI lineage: Eukaryota > Metazoa > Chordata > Chondrichthyes > Pristiophoridae > Pristiophorus > Pristiophorus japonicus. Next base: position 47,563,880 of record NC_091987.1, read on the forward strand.
AATTGACATCAATCAAATGGTCAACATTTCAAGCAACACAGAACACAAATGCAAACCAACAGGATGGCCCCCCTCCCCCCTCACCCCATACCTTACAACAAATTTCATACTCCGAGAAGGAGAGATAGCAAAGCCATCACTTGCGGACAAGTACCTCACTTTCCTTCCCCCCCTTCTTCTCCCCACCTCTACCCCTTCCCCTCCTGACTCCGTGCCGCCTGGCCGAAGCGCTCCTCAGGTGGCACCTCATTGGGGGGGGATGAAGGCAGAGCCGGTGGTTGCATGGATACGGGAGCGGGGTGTCCCGATGTGGGAACATTCTCCGATCCAGAAGCAAGATGTTGCTCCTGCCTTGCATGTGTCGTTGGCAATGGGGGTGCGGCATGCTCCGGGACCACTGGGAGGTCTCTGCCACCAGTGTTCCTGGCTACGCCTCCAGGGCCTCCGCCATCCGGAGAATGTGCTCTGTCATGGTGCCGGAGATGCTGGCCAGCTGTCAGGATATGCCCCCCAATGACTGAAGGATCTGCTGACCTATGTCAACATTCCTCCTGGACAAGTCTACCGTGTCGCCGCTCTGATTTGCCCGCATGGAGCAGACCTGCTGCGTCTAAGAAACCTCTGCGGGGTCGGCACCATCCTGGGGACAACTGGGATGCCCTGTGGCACTTGGGCCCGGTACCTCCAGAGTGGAGGTGTGAATGGCTGCAGGAGCACTAGATGGTGTTGGGGTCGAATGCGTTCTGGAGCCTGGCGATGCAGGCTCCTCAAAATCCGTGCTGTCGTCCGTAGAGAGCGGACCCAGCAGATTGACGGGCGAGAATCGGTGCTCCTCAGCACCGGATGTAGGATCGTCTGGTGAGTCCGGCCCCGCGCCCCCACTTTCTGGGCTCGGTGGTCTTGCCTGGGGACGCGCTGCTGGCTGAGCTGCAAAACACAAATGAGTTTATTAGAGGAGAAAGGGGGTGCTAGGGTCACAAGGTGATTACAGCGCTACACACAGCATATGCACAACAAAAGCACCACCACCACCACAGACATCACATTTCATGCCCATCAACACATTCTGCATTGCAATGATTCTCATGACGCCAGCATTATTTTGAGGACACTTTTAGCAATCATCTATCATACACTATTGTTCGGATATGAGTGGGTATGGCATCTATTGACATTACATCACACAATGATGTATACTTTACTCACGTGGCATCACTTCAGCTGCTGCAGCTGCTTGCATGGCCAACCAGGGGTGGCTCCCCATGAGTGCGAGCACCTGCTCCTCTATATCAGTGAGGTCATTGATGACTGGTGGCCCCCCACCTGTTCACCTCTGCTTGGCCCTATTCCATGATAGCTTCCTCTGTAAAAGGTAACAACAGCACGACATAGCATGAGAGCATTTGAGTGACATCATTGCTAGGTATTGTCACAGAGACTGATACAACACATAACTGACAGATGTAATCATGATTATAATGAAAATAATAATTTTCATCGTGACCGCAGGCTTTGAGTACAACATTCCCGGTAAAAGTGAAAGAGCTCACATTTGATCTTAGTCACTCATGGCACTTACAAATCAAATTATATAAATATATAAGTACATGTAAATAAATGTGATACTTACTCTTGCAGATCCAACAAAGTCGTTCCATTGCTTTTGGCATTGGTGGCCCTCACGCACCTCGTTGGTCGCTGACGAGACCACCACGGCTATCTCGGCCCATATCTTCTGGTAGGCCTTTGGGGTGGGCTTCCCACGCCCTCCCTGGGTCAATTTACCCCAACGTGACTCGACATCCTACATTGCCTCATCCGAGAATCTCCTCGCTATCTTTCGTCCTCCCAATTGTTCCTCTCCCAGCTCACTGCTTTCGCCAGCTTCAGTCTCCACAGCATGCTGTGTATTCACCTCCTCCACTCCCTCCATTATAGGCACCAAATTAGACAAAATATCTGACTGGTAACAGCTAACTTTTTTCTCATAATTTTGTATTAAGATTGAAATTCTCCTTCCTACCTCCCAAAGCAGCCAAACAAGCACCCACACCACAGCCATATATGCCGTCACTCCCTCTCTGCACCCTTTCTCTCTGTCTCCTTTTATGCACATGTAATGATGACCACTGACCTCCTAAATCATGGGAAACGAGCATTGCCATGCTGTTACTAAGGACGGCGACACTTTACGGCAGAAGATCAGATCGCTCGCGGTAACACCCATTTTATAAAATGGAAACAAGGGGGTTTGAAAATGGGCGATAATCCGGCGATCTGAAAACCTATATTTTCTGCCCACGCTAAAAAATAACGCCCATTTTTGGGTGATCTGCACAAAAGTGGAAAGTCTAGCCCTTTTTCTTTCAGATGCTGAGTGACCAATTGCGAACTTTCTGAATTTGAGGTTTATGCTTTAATTTAATCAACTTGCGTCATCCTACGGCTGTTTCCGTCAAGAGATACTGGTCAGTGGAATGAGTAATCTTCAGAGCAAACTCAAATGTTCATGTCATGTATCCTTCATGGCTACTGTTGGTACTATCACAAGGTGTGCCACCAGAGGGCACAACAGTGGGAGACTTGTAGGTTACCTGGACAGGTGTGCCTGGTCTAGTATAAAAGGCAGGCCACCAGGTGTGATCCTCACTCTGGAGTTAACTAATAAAGGACTAAAGTCACTACAGTTCAAGTACACCACATTGCCTCGTGGAGTCTTTACTAGAGCATCCAAGGACACAATAGTTCAAGCTACATTTTTTACAATTTAAAGTTCTTTATTGTGTTTCATTAGTTATTTGTGTACTGAAGTGTGTTTTATTTTCTTCACTAGAATTTGTTTGTTATAAAGGTTTGCAGCATTTAATTTCTCTGTCTTTCCTTATTTCCCCTTAAATGTCTCACAGGAATAAGAAATTATCAAAACCTCCCAGACAACGCAGTTAGTACAAAGGCAAATTGAAAACATAATAAGCCACAGTAAGGGGCGAGAAAGAATTACACAGAAAATTTGAGAACAACTATGTATTAGACTGAAGCATTCCTTACTGAAGAACGATTAACAGTGGCCTGCTGTAGACAATTAAACAGTTCGCTCAATAGCTCGGCTGTTTAAAAAAACAGATGGTCATTCAGTGTTAAAGTACAATACAGTGCAGAGAATTTTGAGTATAGAGTGTTCTCTCTTTTTACCTCCTCCTGTAGAAGATTCCAGGAAGAAGAATTCACTATCATCCTGTTTTGTTTCTGTTAATGTTTCTGGTTCAATGCTTGGTCTGTGCTGATTTAGCTGACCTCCATTGAAATAAGTGACAGAATTTCGGTTTTCAATGAAAACGTTAGTTTACACGCCAAAATTACTGTTTTCGCTTCGCTACCGTTTTTAGGCCTGCTTTTCGTCCTTTAATTTGCGCAGCGGTAAAAATCGTCGTTGCACAAGGATTTGCGACGCAAACCACGAATTTCGGCAACTTTAGTCCGGGGCCGATAGCGCTGTGAGAGAGGTCTTGGGAGGGGGACAAACAACAACAAAAAAATTGCAAAAAGAAAAATGTGCAAAACATTCACCAAACTCTAATCGACTAAATCGCTGAAAAAGAATTTAAAAATAAAATCTTTAACTTACCTTTTTTGCAGGTCTTTATACTTGCCGCTGCTGGCAGGGCTGCATCACAGGCTTTACTCTGTCGGTATTCTGGACGCAGAATACGGGTCCCGAGAGAGCCAAAAATCGATCGCAAACACTGTTTCCGGTGTTGCACATCGGCGCTCCTCTCCCCGGCGGTACGTGGAAGCGCCACGGCAAAAAGGTCACCGAAGATCCTGCCAACCGGGTTTTGGCCGCGGAGGGTCAAATCCCGGCAAAAACCCAGCTGCAAAGTCGACGAAATTTGAGCCCAATATGTTAATAATCAGCGCCACTGAGCTAGGAAAGAAGGAAATGTTATTTGGTGACTTTACTGAAAAGTGTATATGTGCATGTTGTGTCTATGCACATATGTCTGGGTGACGACAGGGTCAGGCTCAGCTTTAATGCCTGAGTGGTTGAATAGGCTACCAATACTGTCTCGGCTGAAACAAGAAGAATGGCCACTTGGCTGATGTATGAAGATATGTTGGTGCCTATGCTGAAAGCATTCACACCAAAAGGCTGCCCATTGGAAAAAATCCTTACTATTTCTTACCTGAGAGCCACATGAAAGGGAGCAAAATGTCCCCTTAGGCAGAAAGGCAAGAATGATGCATCGCCTTTTTAATAGAATACATTCAGGGAAATTTGTTGAAAAAAATCTTTAGTGTTTCATCACTCTTCCCTTTGCGAGGATTTTTAATGTTATCGGCTTTTACCACCGTGCCTTGTATAATAGAATTGGCCAGCAAGTAAGCCTGACGAACACTCTTAAGTACAGATCAGTCACTGTGATCTCTAACAGACAAATCTAAATCCAACTCGAAAATCTATCTGGTCCTTCAATCTCCAACATGAAACTTTAGTTTGATTTTAACGGGATGACATCTGCTCGAATCTGTGGAAGATCTTGTGCTGAATTAATTGAATCCTGACCTCTTGTGACTGTGGTGTTGATTTCCCTCCAAATCTATTGCTCCTGAAGTTGCTTAATATCTGTGGATGGGTTAGTGATGAAATAATGAGCATTCTAAATAACAACAATTTTTTATGGTTATAAGAAGCATGTTTCTCGTTCACATCATCGATTAAAAATATTTCAAGGAGCGATAGAGATGAGATGCAAGGATTTGTTCCAAACAAGGCAGTAATTGCAAGCTAATTGGCAGAAAATGAAACGGATCTTTATTTGGTAGCTGGTGTAATTCTTTCAGCAGGGCAAAAGAGCATAACTAATGCTTATAAAATGCATACTAAATGAAGATAATCCTTTTTTCATACCAACCTTTCCATTTCTTGCTTCACATTAAAATAGTTGTGCCAGATGATGACACAGGATGATTTAAATAGGTTAGCACCTAATTTCTAAAGCAGCTATTACATGATCCTAATTAAAGACTTGTGATCTATACTCGAGGTAAAGAAACAAAAGATTGAGGATTCACTAGTGACGATTTTAACTCCTGCCTATGCAACAGAGCGGTAATGGCCTGAAAATGGCATCGGATTACTTTCATCTCTGTTTACATTTGGGTAACATCCTGGCAAGAAAATCTGCAGTACCTGCCTGTTTCAGGTCAGAGAGTATTTGTAATGTGCCTATGAAGCACAAAGGAATCTAATTTCAATTTCAAGGCATAAATAAGCAGCGATTGTGCTGCGCATGCTCCGCCCATTTGCATCAGGTGGGGAGCAGCGCAGCAAGCAGTCCTTGAAGGGATCACTTAAAACTGCTCACAAAACTCCTCAGGATTTTTTTTGGGTGTGACCAGGAGATGCAGGAATGCTCGTCTTTGGCCCACAAATGCTGGCCATACAAGCTCCTACCCATTCCCTACCCACATCCCCCCCCCCCCACCCCCGCCCCCCCGCAATGGCCCCAGATTCAGCTCTCCTCCACTGGCTCAGAATTGGCAAGCTGCAGCAAAGCACTCATTTTGTGCGCAGAGCTGCCCAGCGGAATGTAAATGAGGCCCAGGCCTCATGCCAGTAAGGGCGCCAGTTCAACCACGAGGAATAGAATGATACAGTACACATGGAGGCCATTCGGCCCATCGTGCCTGTGCCGACTCTTTGAATAGAATGTAAAAGCATTCAACCACAGTATTTCCCCCTATTGATATGATAATAACATAAAATTGGAAGAACAATTCTTTTCGGCACTTTTTTAAACAAAAATAGAAAATTTCTCCCTCCACAGGAAATCTCAGAAGAGTTTACCTATTTTACCAAAGTCATTCTATATGTAGATTTAAAATATATGCTGACAGTGTGCAATGATCTTCCATGCCAAACAGAAAACTAGCAAAAGGTGACCACGTTGGCTTTGTTACTGCAGCTCTAATTCAAGCTGTTATTTATGCAGACTATAGATATACTCTCTATGTAGTCACTGTATAGGTGCATAAGATGGAGACTTGTTTACCTGATGTACTATCAATAAGGTTTACACTGTGTATATACATGCTGGCATCACTAGAGGGTGCAACTGGTGGAGATCGGTGTATTCTGTCCTGCCCTGGTGGCAGGGGCTGTATAAAAGGGGAGCCACCATGTTTGTGCCTCACTCTGGAGTTTGGAATAAAGGACCAAGGTCTCTACAGTTTGAGTACAACACATTGCCTCATGGAGTTATTCATAGGTACAGTACAGACATAATAACTGCCGACGAGAATACTGACTTTCACGTGATTATGGCTACCTTTGGCACACTAAAAGACTTAGCAGTGAGTGATGATTGGGATGCTTTCTTGGAAATTTCAAGCTATATTTCATGACAAACGACCTGGCAGGGGAGAAGACCCATTGGCGGAGAAGCGCAAGGCTATACTGCTGACCAGTTGTGGGCCCGAGGACTACCGCTTCATCAGGGACTTGCTGGCACCCACGAAGGCCAAGGATAAGACATACGGTGAGCTGACTGAACTAATTCACGACCAACTTAAATCAAAAGAGAGCATCCACACGGCCAGGCACAGATTCTATACTCACCGCAGACCTGAGGGCCAGGAGATAGCAAAATATGCTGCCGACCTCAGGAAACTTGCGGCGCCGTGTGATTTTGGCACGCACCTCAACGAAGCATTGCAAGACATTTTCGTTATCAGAATTGGCCATGAGGGCTTCCGTCACAAGCTATTATCTGCCGACACCACAGTCAAACGACAGAAAGCCATCAACAGCAGTCAAGGGTTCATGACCTCGACCTGCAGTACCAAGCAAATTATTCATCCTGTGGACTCAAACCCGGCAAGTACTGTACACAGAATGATGCCTTTCACAGGCAAGACTGTAGAACGTGGATCTGCCCAGGGCAGAGAGTACAGACCTCAGGGATCCAGAACTCAGAGTCCGCCGAGGGGTGCTAATCGAGTAGCACCATGCTGGCGTTGCGGAGGAAACCATTGTCGGTTTGCTGAGTACGTATGCAAAGCCTGTAACATGAAGGGCCACGTCCATATGTGTAAAAGAAATACAGCTCACCGTCTAGCAGGGGAGTCGGTAGATGACTTTGAATCCAGGGGAGGATGATAATTTGGCCAGAGAGGCAGCTCAGCCCCAAGAAGAAGTGTATGGAGTGTATACCTGCACCACCAATTGTCCTCCAGTGAAGATGGAAGTCGGATAAACGGTGTTCCAGTCTTCATGGAAGTGGACACGGGAGCGAGCCAGTCAGTGATGAGTCAGGATACCTTTGAGAGGCTATGGAATGGAAAACGACCCGAACTGGTTCCAGTACAGGAAAAATTGCGCACCTACACCAAGGAGCTAATCCCAGTCCTTGGTAGTGCAGATGTAAGTGTAATCCATAATGGCGTGGTGCACAAGTTACCTCTGTGGATTGTTGCAGGTGATGGTCCAACGCTACTTGAAAGAAAGTGGTTGGGGAAGATCCAGTGGAAATGGGAAGATCTCTTCACTCCAGCAATCGATGTTCCCTGTGCTCAGAGGCAGAGCAAAACCTCACCTTCGCTTAGGCCAGGCACCAGAGAACAGACCAGCGCAGCACCTGAGGCACAGGCCATCCATCACGACTGCGTGGCAATGATGCCACCAGAACGACCTAAAAGTACCTTCTCGGCTCCAGTGGCAGGACTCCTGGGGAGGAAGATCGAATTCACAGGCAGTCTTCCAGCTTTGGTGGCAGAATCGCGGGAGAGAAAGATCAAAGCAGTCGACCTCGAGGACAGAGGCAAGATGGAGTCCCTGCTGCAACGAGGTGCAGAGTGGCATGGCAGGATTCTCTTAAAGGAGACCTGCAACCAACTGAACTTAAAGAGACATTGTGTGCATGGCAATCAATGTAACGAACTGATTAAGAATTTAAACAACAAAATGTAGCGAGATGTCGGGAATAGAGTGTCCGCAAAAGTAGCAAGCGAGCGACATCAGGAGGGTGAAGGCACTGATCCTGATACCCTGCCCCAGGTCTATCCCACGCTGCAGGCACCCGATGGCACTATTCGCCACGGACCTGGAAGCGAAAACGGCGCCAATACGCGCAGTCGGCCGCCGTTACCCACCACCCGGGTGGAGACAGCGCTGCCCCCAGACTCTGTCGCTACCTCGGCCATGTCCGGGAGCGAAAGGTCAGAACCAATGAGTTCCCCAAACGGAGCCTGGAACAGCCAGGTTCCCATCACCATTAGAAAGCAGGCAGAAGATTCTGCAACCTTCAAAGGAGGACAGGGAGGCCACACACATCGGTGGCTCTGCCCACCACTAGGCAATGGCAAAGGCCCTGAGTCCTGGCAAGGTGAGCGAATCAAGCCCACCCCGCTAGCAGGGGGTGCAGCGCCGCCATCTGACGACTAGGACCCCGTCCGGTTGCTCTGGAACCAGCATCCTCGCATACCTGTACTGCTACCTCAGTACTGACCATGACTGAACTAATTATGCAATCTACCCAATCCTGGCGCACGACCATAAACGTAACGAATGTAAGTCACTGAACCAAGGTATTACGATACAAACTGTAAAATAAAATGTTTCTTTTTCTTCCTTTCTTTGTGCTTGCACTGTCTCTGATCCTGTATGTTTATGTAACGGGCCAGCTGCATGATCTCGCTGTGGGGGGGAGGGGGGAGGGGGGAAATGTATGTATGTAGCCATGGACACACACATGGACAACACCCAGAACCCTGTGGAACCTCCACTGCATCATCGAACCATCCAAACTGGTAACCACTTCCCAACGTTGTGGCAAAAGGACTTGGGGGTTAACAGGGAGAGAGCCAAGCCAAAGCACAGCCAAGGTGCAAGGGCTTTTGGCACTTAAGTCTGGGGAGAGCTAAGCCAGAGCACATAGTGCAAAGGTAATTGGCACAAAGGACTTGGGGAGAGTGATGTTATATATGCAGACTATAGATATACTCTCCGTGTAGTCACTGTATAGTTGCATAAGATGGAGACTTGTTTACCTGATATACTATCAATAAGGTTTACACTCTGTGCTCCACGATGAAATGCAGGCCGTGATCCTTACCAACGGATCCATCTCAGACCCAATCCACGTCCAGACCGGGGTCAAACAGGGCTGCGTCATTGCCCCAACCCTCTTCTCAATCTTTCTCGCCGCCATGCTCCACCTCACAGTCAACAAGCTCCTCGCTGGAGTGGAACTAAACTACAGAACCAGTGGGAACCTGTTCAATCTACGCCATCTCCCGGCCAGATCCACGACCACCCCAACATCTGTCGTCAAGCTACAGTATGCGGACAACATCTGCGTCTGCGCACATACAGAGGCCGCACTCCAGGACACAGTCGACGTATTTATTGAGGCGTACGAAAGCATGGGCCTTACGCTAAACATCCGTAAGACAAAGGTCCTCCGCCAGCCTGTCCTCACCACACAGCACTGCCCCCCAGTCATCAAGATCCACGGCGCAGACCTGGACACCGTGGACCACTTCCCATATCTCGGGAGCCTCCTATCAACAAGAGCAGGCATCGACGACGAGATCCAACACTGCCTCCAGTGCGCCAGTGCAGCCTTCGGTCGCCTGAGGAAAAGAGTGTTTGAAGACCAGGCCGTCAAAAATGCCACCAAGCTCATGGTCGACAGGGCTGTAGTAATACTTGCCCTCCTGTATGGCTCAGAGACATCGACCATGTACAGTAGATACCTCAAGTTGCTGGAGAAATATCACCAACGATGTCTCCGCAAGATCCTATAAATCCCCTGGGCGCACCAACATCAAAGTCCTCACTCAGGCTAACATCCCCAGCATTGAAGCACTGACCAGACTCGATCAGCTCCGTTGGGCAGGCCACATAGTCTGCATGCCAGACGTGAGACTCCCAAAGCAAGTGGTCGACTCGGAGCTCCTTCATGGAAAAAGAGCCAAAGGTGGGTATGGAAACCCTACAAGGACACCCTCAAAGCCTCCCTGATAAAATGTGACATCCCCACTGACACCTGGGAGTCCCTGGTCCAAGACCACCCTAAGAGGAGGAAGTGCATCCGAGAGGACGCTGAGCACCTCGAGTCTCAACGCCAAGAGCATGCAGAAATCAAGCGCAGACAGCGGAAAGAGCGTGCGGCAAACCAGTCCCACCCATCCCTTCCCTCAATGACTATCTGTCCCACCTGTGACAGAGTCTATGGCTCTCATATTGGACTATTCAACCACCAAAGAACTCACTTCAGGAGTGGAAGCAAGTCTTCCTCGATTCCGAGGGACTGCCTATGATGATGATGACATGCTGGCACCACTAGAGGGTGCAACTGGTGGAGACCAGGGTTTCATGCCCTGCCCTGGTGGCAGGGGCTGTATAAAAGGGTAGCCGACTCTGGAGTTTGGAATAAAGGACCAAGGTCACTACAGTTTGAGTACAACACATCGTGTTGTGGAGTCATACCTAGGTATAGTACAGACATAATACAAGCCAACATTCCTTCACTTGAATTGGACTAAAGCCGTAAAAGAGAAAATACAAATGTTAAAGATGTAAACTTGTTGAAGCATTTCTGGAGTCCGAGGCATGCTCGCCTGAAAATTTTGAATTTTTCTATTAAAATGAGGCATTCTAGTTGACTTTAAATACTTATCTACTTTAATTTTGACAGATTTTTAATCTAAGCAAGGGAAAATTAGGTGACATTTGGATTTTCAAAAGACCAGCCTCTTTCTCCCCCTTCAAATTTACGTTAATTTCCCCTCCCAAGTTCAAGCTGGTATTCTTTCCCATTCCCTCAGTTTGTGTTGACAATCTTATCTCTCCCTCAGTTCAAACTGGCAATCTTTTCCCCTCTCAGTTCCTTCTGACACTTTTCTACCCCGACAGTTAAAATTGGCACTTCCTTCATTCTCTTCTTCTTCTTAGGCAGTCCCCAGGAGTTGAGGATGACTTGTTTCCACACTAAAATAAGTTCTAAGGTGACTGATGCCAGGACCCGAACTTCATTTTAAAGGGTGCAAGATGCCTGTGCACGAATTCTTCGAACGTGGGGTGGCCATTGCAAAACAGCTACCACACGAATTTAACAGAGCGAGGTCTTGATCCAAAGGCCAGGGGATCCAAGATGATTGGATGGGCCTAGCACACACACACACACACACACGCATACACACACACACACACACATACACACACACGCATACACACACACACACACATACACACACATACACACGCATACACACACACGCATACACACACCCACACACACGCATACACACACACACATACACACGCATACACACACACACGCATACACACACACACGCATACACACACACATACACACATACACATGCATACACACACACACACGCATACACACACATACACACACACATGCATACACACACACACACACACGCATACACACACGCACACGCACACACACACACACACACACACACGCATACACACAGACATACACACACACACTCACACACACACTCACATACACACACACGCATACACACACACGCATACACACACACACACGCATACACACACGCATACACACACACACACACACACGCGCATACACACACACACGCATGCACACACACACGCACACACACACACACGCGCATACATACACACACACACACACACACACACACACACAAACACACACACACTTCTGTACACACACACATGTTCTTGCTGACCACCTCCTTCCCTCCCGCAGGTCCCCTCTCCCTGTTTTTCAGAGATCACAGTGTAGGTGAGTGCATTAATCTTGGAGTAGCTTGCGAATTTGTCCATGAAATACTGACGCTGTATCCTGGGCCCCCTGGCTCCACTGCACTGCTCTCCTGCACTTTTCCGCTCTCTCTCCAGCTGCTCTCGCTTTGGCCGCTGGTTCTTTACGAGTGACCACGTGTATTCTGGCCTCATATCCTGATCTCGCTGCTAGCTTTGTGTCCTGACCTCCCTGCTGTCAGGTATGTAACCTTTATATAACAAAATTGCAATACTGTACATACGTAAGAAATGCACACCTTGACCATAGGGGGTGAACTTGTGGGAGACACTCCTCACCTGGTCATCCAGGTATATAAAGGGAGGTCCCACACAGGGTCATCACTTCTTGGTCCTGTGAATAAAGGTTCAGTTCATGGAGTGACCTTGTCCATAGAATGTGCCTCGTGTGAAATTGTGATATTGTATAAGGACTTTAGATTGGCGATGAGAAACGGGAATCAACGACCCACGTGAATGGCCACCGGCAGCACAAAGGGTACTGTGTTGGTGAGGACTGGGACGATTTCATTGAGAGGCTCCAGCAGAGTTTTGTCACGAAGGACTGGCTGGGAGACACAGCGGCCGACAAGCGAAGGGCTCATGTGCTGACAAGCTGTGGACCGAAGACTTACGCGCTCATGAAAGACCTGCTAGCACCCAAGAAGCCGGCAGACAAAACCTTTGAAGAGCTCAGCAAACTAATCGGTGAGCACCTCAAACCGACGAGCAGCGTACACATGGCCCGACACAGATTCGATACACACCAACGTCGGGAAGGACAGAGCATACCGGATTTCGTTGCGGACCTCCGGCACTTGGCCAGCCTCTGTAAGTTCACAGATGCCTGCAGGGGGGAGATGCTAAGGAATTTCTTTATTGAGGCCATCGGTCATGCTGGGATTTTCAGAAAGCTAATTGAGACCAAGGACTTGACCTTGTAGGCAGCGGCGTTGATGGCTCAGACTTTCATGGCGGGGGAGGAGGAAACCAAGATAATATACGCACGCAATTCTGCCTCCAACGTGGCGATGGATCAGGGAGTCAATATCATAAACGCGACACAGAGCCCCACAGGCAGGTAAGGGCAGTTCGACACACCCCAGGCAGCAATAGACCCAAGAGTAAGTCTCCAACAGAGACAATGGCAAGCTAAACTGACACTTACGCCACCCCAGTGGAAAATGCGGCCCCGGATGGGGCCATTGACACCCACTAACAAGGTGCTCAAGAGCAGTCACAAGGACAATCAGTGAGGAATGCCTTGTAACAGTTCTTATGTTCACAACAATGGGAATCTCAGTTCATGCTGGAGGTGTGGGGGCAGACATGCTGCCAGGACTTGCAGGTTTCAACAGTTCGTCTGCAGAAATTGTAACCTCAGTGGCCATTTAACCAGAATGTGCAGAAAACCTGTAACCAGGCTAATATATGAGGCGGATGAACCAGATGAGGGATCTGCGAGGCAGGATGACGCTTGGGGCAAATCCATGGATGCTGAAATTCAGCGGGTTCATGTGGCAAACATTCACAGCTCAAAAACCAAAACGCCACCTATGATGATGAAAGTCCTATTAAACAACATCCCTGTACGCATGGAGCTGGACACAGGGGCCAGCCAGTCACTCATGAGTGGTCAACAATTCGAAAAGCTGTGGCCACTCAAAGCCAGCAGAACCAAACTAGAATGCATTGAGATGCAATTACGGACGTACACCAAAGAAATCATTCCAGTGCTCGGCAGTGCAATGTTGGCGGTCACACACAATGGATCGGTGAACCGACTGCCGCTCTGGTCCCTCACTGTTGGGGAGGAGCTGGTTAGCTGAGATGAACTGGAAATGGGGGGATGTGCACGCCATGTCATCTGTGGAGCGAAGTTCGTGCTCACAAGTCCGACAGCAATTTGAGTCACTATTTCAACCTGGCGTTGGGACGTTCAAAGGTACCAAAGTAGTGATATGCATCACCCCGGATGCCAGACCAGTGCACCACAAAGCCAGAGCTGTGCCGTACGTGATGCGGGAGAAAAGTGAGAGCGAGTTGGACCAGTTGCTGAGAGAGGGCATCATCTCGCCCGTTGAATTCAGCGACTGAGCGAGCCCCATCGTTCCCGTCCTAAAAGCGGATGGCTCGGTCAGGATCTGTGGCGACTACAAGGCCACTATCAACCGGGTGTCCCTAAAAGACCAATACCCACTCCCGAGAGCGGAGGACCTTCTTGCCACGCTGGCAGGCAGCAAGCTGTTCACCAAGTTGGACCTCAGTTCAGCCTACATGGCCCAAGAACTGGCCGACGAATCTAAACTACTGACCACCCTCACCACGCACAAGGTACTGTTTGTTTACAATAGGTGTCCGTTTGGCATTCAGTCAACCTGGAGGAGGTGCTGCGCCGACTGGACCGGGTAGGCCTGTGACTCAAGAAGTCTAAGTGTGTGTTTTTGGCTCCCCAGGTCAAGTTTCTGGCCAGGAGGTTTGCTGCAGACGGGATTCGGCCTACCGAGTCCAAAACGGAGGCGATTCGACGAGCGCCCAGGCCCTGCAACACATCGGAGTTGTGTTCATTTCTGGGACTCTTGAACTATTTCGGGAACTTTCTGCCGAACTTAAGCACATTGTTGGAGCCGCTACACATGCTCCTGCATAAGGGTTGCAATTGGTTTTGGGGGGACTGTCAGGAACAGGCTTTCAATCGGGCGCAGAACCTACTTTGTTCAAATAAGTTGTTGACCCTGCATGACCCCCGTAAGAAATTGGTTCTGACATGTGATGCATCGTCCTATGGAGTTGGGTGCGTATTGCAGCAGGGTAATGCTGAGGGCCAACTACAACCTGTGGCTTATGCCTCCAGGTCGCTCTCTCAAGCTGAATGGGGATATGGGATGGTTGAGAAGGAAGCACTCGCATGTGTCTATGGGGTGAAAAAGATGCATCAGTACCTTTTTGGCAGGAGTTTTGAATTAGAAACGGACCACAAGCTGTTAACATCCCTGCTGTCAGACAGCAAGGCTGTCAATGCCAATGCGTCATCTCGCATACAGCGATGGGCTCTCACACTCGCTGCTTATGACTATACCATCCGGCACCGGCCCAGCTCCGAAAACTGCGCTGACGCGCTCAGCAGGCTTTCACTGGCCACCACTGAGGGGGCAGCGGAGCAAAGCGCTGAGATGGTCATGGCCGCTGATGCCTTTGACAGCGCAGGCTCCCCCATCACAGCCCGCCAGATCAAAATCTGGACCAACAGAGATCCCCTCCTATCTCTGATTAAGAAATGTGTCCTGACTGGGGATTGAGCGCCCGCACATGGAGCATGCCCTGAGGAGGTCAGACCATTTCACAGACGGATGGATGAGCTCTCCATCCAAGCGACTGCCTACTATGGGGCAGCCGGGTGGTCATGCCCCAGAAGGGCAGGGAAGCATTCATCAGGGAACGCCACAGCGAGCACCCAGGCATCGTGCTGATGAAGGCCATTGCCCGGTCACATGTGTGGTGGCCGAGAATTGATTCAGACCTGGAACACTGTGTTCGCAGGTGCACGACATGTGCCCAGTTAGGTAATGCCCCAGGGAGGCCCCGCTCAGCCCGTGGCCCTGGCCCACAGGCCATGGTCACGTATTCACGTAGACTACGTGGGCCCGTTCATGGGAAAAATGTTTCTCATTGTGGTTGATGCATACTCGAAATGGATCGAGTGCATCATTTTGAATTCGTGCACGACATCCACCACTGTGGAGAGTCTGCGTGGTCTTTGTGACTCACGGCTTGCCGTACATCCTTGTTAGCGATAATGGCCCATGTTTCACAAGCTACTAATTCCGGGAGTTCATGTCGGGTAATGGCATTAACCATGTCAGGACAGCACCGTTCAAGCCGGCCTCCAATGGCCAGATGGAACGTACGGGCCAAATCATAAAACAAGGCATGCTCCGGATTCAAGGACCCTCCCTTCAGTGCCGCCTATCGCGTCTCCTGCTGGCCTATAGGTCCCGACCACACTCGGTCACGGGGTCCCGCCCGCGGAGCTACTCATGAAACGAACACTCAAAACTCAGCTGTCCCTCATTCATCCAGTCCTGTCCGACATTGTTGAGGGCAAGCGCCAGTCCCAAAACGAGTACCATGACTGAAGTTCGAGGGGGAGATGTATAGAAATTGATGACCACGTATTTGTTCTCAATCATGCTTTGGGGCCCAAATGGCTTGAGGGTACTGTAATAGACAAAGAGGGGAATAGGGTCATAGTGGTTAAACTTAACAATGGGCAGATATGCCGCAAGCATCTGGACCAAGTAAAAAAAAGATTCAGCATGGACACTGAGGAACCTGAGGAAGATCATGAGATGGTATTCACACGACCGCCAGTGAACGAGCAACAAGAACATTCAGCAGCATGCACAGTCCCTGCGGTGAGCCCGGACAGGCTGGAATCACCACAGGCGACAGACACGCATACCAAGGCTCAACAACCAGAGCCCCAACTGCTACGCTCCATGAGAGAGCGCAGACCACAAGAAAGACTTAACCTATGATCCCAATAAGATGTTGAGGGGGAGATGATGTCATGTATGTAACCTTTATGTAACAACACTGCAATACTATATATACGTTAGAAGTGCACACCTTGACCACAGGGGGTGAACTTGTGGGAGACACTCCTCACCTGGTCATCCAGGTATATAAAGGGAGGTCCTACGTAGGGTCATCACTTCTTGGTCCTGTGAATAAAGGTTCAGGTCATAGAGTGACCTTGTCCATAGAATGTGCCTCGTGTGGATTTGTGGTATTGTTAGGACTTTACACCTGCTGGTCCGTGCTGAACCTTCTCTGGGTCCCAGCATCACTGCTGGCCCATGCTGTACCTTTCCTCGGTCCTCACCGCCCGCCGATTCCTGCCAGTCCTCCAATCCTCGCCGCCCGTCGATTCACCCCCACCCCAAAAATACCACTCCTACCAGCTTCCTTGTCCCTTTCATTACCATTTGTTTATCCTATTCCATCTCCCCTCAGCGCCATTAGTAACTGAATCCTGTTGCCAATGTAAATGATCCCATGCTGAGGAGGGAAGTACCCCGTGCCCACTGATTTTTGTTAAGCACATCATCACCCCACTGACGGCGACATGCCCCTCTGAAAATCTTTGGCCTGCCCGGCGGTGCCAAAACCTGATTTTCCCGGTTGTCCAATGAGGCTGTGGCCTTCTGCAATGGCAGTACCGCTTCCCTTAAAGGAGAGGAGGCATTGCCGCTGCCGCCATGTTTTTTTTGTCAGCCGACTGCCATGTCGGCCCAACAAATAGACCCCCGGGTTCGGCCGGGCTGCCAACAGGCAGTCTGGCACACTTCTTGGGTGTCAGGCCACTAGTCTGGCCGAAACCCTCCAGGGTAGCCCAGTGGGCCAAAGTTTTTAAATCGTGAACGCTCTCCCCTTTAAGTGAAGGGGAGAGCCGTGGTGACTCGGCGCCGCGATGACGTCATCGCGGTGGTCAGTCCGCACCGCCCCAACTTCCACCCCTCTCATGCAGTCAACACCCCAATTAAGAATGACTTCTGGATCCAAGTAAAACAAAACAAAGAGTGGAAATTCGCTCAAGAGGCAACTTCAACCACAGCTGCGGTAAAAGCCATTGAAACGGGGTGCGTTCACCCCATCTCTACCCCATTATCTGTTCATTATCACATTTTTGTATGCAAATGGCTTCAGCATTTCCTATATTACAAAAGTGACTACATGTCAAAAAGTACTTAATTGACGTAAAGTGCTTTGGGACATTGTGATGTCATGAAAGGCTCTATATAAATGCAAGCTTATTTTTCTTTATGGTTGGCATATATGTGTAGTTAACTGTTTCCATCCAAAACATGGAATCAAACCAGACCCTGTAATCAGAGTGCTTTAATTATGTTTCTTGGCATGCTATCACTCCTTTCCCCATCGCCTTTTGTGCCTATACAACTGTAATAGGCCAAGAACCTCGTCTCCTGCTTCTGCCAATGCACTCTTCATCCACTGGGAGCTGGTTGAGGCAATCATTAAATTACTAACACAGAGAAGGAGACTCCAGTTTCAGTCATAGATTTGTGTGAGTTTGCTGATCTCAGCCAGGGCAGCACCGCTGGGCTATGGACGAGAAAATCAATAAGGTTTTTGCTCTTGATTGCTATCCAGCCAATCCTTCTGAAAGTGCAGAGGCACATGTAGATACAAGATAAAATTCATCTTTAATGCCCCACTGAAGTGAAATACAGGAAGTATGCCAATACTCAATGAGGTAGATCTCGATAATGTAAAACTGGTGATTGTGAAGTCAAGATCTATCCCACTGTCCATGCTTAAATATGAAGGATGGCTACTTGGATGAGGTATCAGATGGTGTGAACTGCTTGTGGAATTGTATTGCAGCAATATGTTCATGCTTTCAAGAGTGAAAGAATGAATGGGAGGAAAACGGGCAGAAAAAACAGAAAAGATAATCCTGGGGCCGAAATTCCACTGCTGGAGTGATGGACTTATAGGATAGTTGGGGTGGTGGTTGGGGGGTCACAATTTGGGGTGGAATATAAGCTTTGGATTTCCACCACATTTAAGTTCGAATGAAAATCTTAACCTGGTGTGGTGCAAGTGCTTCTTCTGTCTGACTCCCCATAACCTGACAGCAGTTTGGAGCACCTTTGGAGGCATGTTCTCCACACTACCCTATAAATTCTGCTTGTACCTGTCAGGTCCAGGGACTCTCACGCCTGCCGTTAGCAGCTGTTAGTTACTGTTCGAGATCTCCTGATGGTCCCAAATAAATGTAGGAGCAAAGGTAATCAATCCTACAGGGAGAAATTACTTTTACAAAGATTGCCCTTCTATTCCCCATGGAAATATTGTTATTGTTGGTTAACCATTGGCCTGAGAACTTCACCCTCCCACATTTCTGGAGTGGCAGAATGCCACTCTGAACTTCTGGTGGCAAAGCAAGGTGAGCACTTTTCATCCGAGTCATTAATCTTTGATCAGCTCATACTTGTCCAAGTGCTCACTCACTCAGTTACTGATGACAGATTCCAGTAGCTTCCCAACAACTGATGTTAACCTAATGGATTTGTAGTTACCTGGTTTCACCAGCCCACTTTTTGTAAATAACGGAGTGGCACAATACTCGAATCTAGAGAGCTTTGGAAATTATAACTAAGGCATCTGCAATTCCTTCATCGACTTCTTTTAATACCCTGGGGTGGAAACCATCTGGTCCTGGAGATTTATCTATCTTAAGTCCCATTGTATTCTCCATTATAATTATTTTTACTTGTATCAAATTCAGTAACTTTCTCCTCGAGTTATTTTTAGGTTTTCTTGTATCGCTGGTATTTTGTTTGCTTCCTCCACTGTGAAAATGGATACAAAGTACTCACTTAACAAGCCTCCATTTCTTGATTATTTAATTATACTCTTGCCTGCAACTGTCTTTAATGGATCCATATTGCCTTTTACCACTGCCTTTCTCCTAATATATTTATAAAATCTTTTGCTGTTAGCTTTGATATCCCCGAGCATTTTTTTCATATTCCTTTTTGCTCCTCATTACTTTCTTTGTATTCCATTGTTGCTTGTTATAGCTAACCCAGTCTATTACTTATCTATATTTCCTTGCATTTGTATAAGCCTTTAGCTTAATCCTATCTCTTACCGAGGCATACGAAAGCATGGGCCTTACACGAAACATCCGTAAGGCAAAGGTCCTCCACCAACCTGAACCCGCCACACAGCATGGCCCCCTGTCATCAAAATCCACGGTGCAGCCTTGGACAACATGAACCATTTTCCATACCTTGGGAGCCTACTATCATCAAGGGCAGACATCGATGAAGAGGTCCAATACCGCCTCCAGTGTGTCAGCACAGCCTTCGGTCGCCTGGGGAAGAGAATGTTTGAAGACCACGACCTCAAATCTGACACCAAGCTTATGGTCTACAGGGCAGTAGCGATACCCGCCCTTCTGTATGGCTGAAAGATGTGGACCATATACAGCAGACACCGCAAAACGCTGGAGAAGTACCACCAGGCTGCCTCCGCAAGATCCTGCAAATCCACTGGGAGGATAGATGCACCAACGTCAATGTTCTCGCTTAGGTCAACATCCCCAGCATCGAAGCACTGCCCACAATCGACCAGCTCTGTTGAGAGGGCCACATCGTCCCCATGCCTGACACGAGACTCCCAAAGCAAGCGCTCCACCCAGAACTCCTACATGGCAAGCGAGCCCCAGGTGGGCAGAGGAAACATTTCAAGGACACCCTCAAAGCCTTCTTGATAAAGTGCAACATCCCCACTGGTATCTGGCAATCCCTGGCCCAAGACTGCCTTAAATGGAGGAAGAGCATCCGGGAGGGCGTTGAGCACCGAGAGCATGCAGAAACCAAGCACAGACAGCGGAAGGAGCATACGGCAAACCAGACTCCCCATCCACCCTTTCCTTCAACCACTCTCTGTCCCACCTGTGACAGACACTGTACTTCCCTTATTGGACTGTTCAGTCACCTGAGAACTCACTTTTAGAGTGGAAGCAAATCTTCCTCGATTTCGAGGGACTGCCTATGATGATGATCTCTTACCTCATTTTGGGAAATAAACTGGTTTCTAAAGATGTTTTCTAAAATTCTTCTACATGGAGTGTTTTTTATATCATGGGGTATAAATTAGATCTTGTTGAAACCATTTTATAGGCACAATGACGGCCATTTTTGAGGCCAACAATGCCTGAAAGCCATCAGATTTATATCATTTTCAATGTCCCTGGCAGCCGCCTTTACAGAGCCGAGCACCTGAATTTGGGCCCTTTACAGAAATTGGATTACAATGAGCCAGGCCTGCTCCGCTTAAGATTCTTCAGTGCAGCGACTGGCAAAAAAGGTTATTTAAAAAAAAATGTTGCTGTGGAGCCAGGAGGAGCAGAAATGCTACCCTGACTCTACAGTATTCACATTCGGCACATCCCCAAATCCCGGGACCTAACTTAGAACCGTTTACCTTCATTGATTTAAAATAAGTCAGCTGCCTGAGGAGGTGTTACAACCATAAAAAGATATTTACGTGGGTGTGCGCAAGATTTCCGGGGAGCTGCCATGATACGTTTGCCCTGTGGCTGTCCAAGTTCCTGACATCATTGGAATTGGAAGCAGGCATAAGGGGTAGCTGCTGGAGACAAGGGACAACCCCTTCAAACTTGGCTGATGACACCTATGGGAAACTTGAAAAATTAAGTCCAAGAGTGCTGCAATGAAAGCCAGATGACCAACAGATGTGTCATTGAGCAAACAATTGACATACTCAAGCTGTGCTTCAGATGCCAGGACAGATTTGCAAGTGCCCTTCAGCCAGGCTGTCAAGAATGGTCGTGGTGTGCTGTGCTTAGCACAACATTGCCTAGCATTAAGGTTTGAAGCTGTAGGAGGAACATGGTGTAAAGCGCACATTGTCTGCAGACAAATCCGAGGAGGAGGAAGAAAACAAGGAGGAGGAAGGTGATGATGCTAATGTTGCATCAGCTGCTCACATTATTGTCCTGGATGCCTGTATTAATGCAAGGCTCAGTTAGTTACCACCACTGGACGAATGTCAGAGCAATGTCCATGTTTCCACATCCCCCCCTTTGGTCCCCATCTATTCATATCTTCCCATTCATCATCAAGCAAGTGAAAAAGGCAAGTTTCCAGCCAGAAACCAAGATGGGGCAACACAGGAAAGTGGGGCAAAATAATACATTTTATGTGATTCAACTAAAGAATGGAAACTTCACAATGTAGCAGGCCGAAAATTCCGGACTCACCGGGTCTGTACAAAGTGCGCACGGACCTGATGAAGCCTCGCAAAAGCCGTTTTTTGGGGTGCGATACGCATGCGCCGAAAACCAGCTTTTGCAATCTGTCAAGATTTCTCTTGACAGATGGGAGAAGGATATCCACGCAGGAGAGATTGGGCTATTTGCCCAAATCATGCCCAGCGAATGTCCTTCAAACTTTCACGCCTGGTAAAAGCAGGCGCATAGCTTACTTTTACCAGCGTAAGAGTTTTAAAATGAATAAATATTAAATTTAAATAGTCATTTTTATATTTTGAAAACCCTGTCCATTGTGGTAAGATTATTTTTAACCCTATTAAAACACATTAAACATATCCAAAAAAAAGTTTCTCTAAAACATTTAGTTACATTTAATTTCAATTAGTTTTAAATATGTGAGGTGTTTTATTTATTTATTATGCTGTGTTTCAGTGTTTTCGGGGTTTTACTCATTGATAATAATGGGAGTCCGTACAACAGAGCTCCCATTTTTATCAATGAGTATACTGCATAGTGATTGGTGGTCCAGGCCCACATGACTCCAGCTTGTATATACGTACGTACCTGAAAGACATCTTCCCGTGCACTGCGCAGTGATTCTAGGCCTCCAACCATAATCTCCACGTTCCTCCGGGACCACCAGGTGCTTTCGTAGATTTTTTTCGGGTCACTGGCATTCATACGAAGGAAGCCTCTGACTGCAATTTTCCTCCAAGCTTTTTCCATACAACCAAGTGCCTACCCTTGGTTGCTCTTGGACTAATCCACCTCCACCTGTGCAGGGAAAGACTTGATCATTAGGATAGGAGGCAGCATGTTGGTTACTGGCTGGTGGGGGGGTGGGGGCGGGGAGCTGGGGGGAGGGGAAGGGGGCAAGGTGGTGGCACTTGGTGGGAAGTGTAAACGCTTTGAGTCCAGACACCACTTCTATGTCCCCTTTCGCCATCATCCCTCTCATGGGCCAGCCACACTCACTGCTGCCAATCTGCTGGAGAGCTGCAAGGCCAAGGCTAAGATTTCCCTCATTCTAGATAAGGCACCAGACAAGCTGTCATCCAGAGTCAGCATGCCCATGGAAAAGGCCTGCATGGACTAAATTGATTGCGCCGATTAATGTTCCATTGAGTTGGTCACTCTATCCATGCAAGAAGAAATCACCACAATGCGCTATAACATCAACCCACTCATGGTTGAGGTGGACTCCTCCATTCTCTCTGCAAGCATGGACAGTGCGCTTGGAAGACCTGTCAGTATGTTGTATATTTTCTGGTGCTCTTCAATGATTATCTTTTTCATCAACAGGGGACAGCATCTGTGTCCAGCTAGGCAGAGCTTCAAGAGGGTTGCACCCTCCGACGTGGACTCTCACAGCTGTTCCTGCCATCACTGTCTGCTCTTGCTCACTTGTGAGGTGTGAGCTACCAGGTGACAACCCAACTCTCTCTCTAACTGGTCACACCGAAGTGTAGTATCTGAGCTGGTGCATGGTAAGCATGAGTTCTGTGATGCTGAATCCTTCTGAAGATGCACTTCTTCTGAGAATTCGGCATCCACGAGGTCCATGGACCCCTGCTGCATGCGTGAAGTCTCTACTAGAGAGAAAATATATGAACTAGTATGGGCACGGTAAGTATTTTGCAACTTATTATTATGAAGATGGTCATATTTCACTTGCTGCTGAAATTGGGTCAACATGATTGAGTGTTGTATGGCATCGATGTGCATTATATTTCATTCTGTCACCAGGTAGCTGGAAGGTCCCTGTTGAGTCCTTAACTCTTAAACATAATCACACGAGGCACGTACTGCAGACACAGTCACTCTGTGACCTTCACCTTTATTACCTGGACCAAGGAGTCCTGGCCCTGCGAGGGAACTCCCCTTATATACCTGAATCTCCAGGTAAGGAGTGTTTCCCACAAGTACACCCCCTGTGGTCAAGGTGTGCATTTCTAGTAAGTATGTACGGTATGTAGTGGTTACATGAGGGTTACAATTGTATAAGGGTTACAGTAGTATGCTGGTTACACACATGACATCACCTCCCCCCTCACGTCTTTTTGACTTAAAGGTTAAGTCTATCAGGTGATCGACGCTCTCTCGTGGAGCGCCGCAATTGAGGCTCTAATGGCTGAGCCTTGGCATGCCTTTCTGTCACCTGAGGTGATTCCGGCCTGTCCGGGCTGGCCACAGGGACTGTGCATGCTGGTGATTGTCCTTGTTGCTCGTCCACTGGCAGTGGTGTGGTTGACATCTCATGCTCTTCTTCATGTTCATCGGTGTCTATGCTGAACCTTTTCTTTACTTGGTCCAAGTGTTTGCGGCATACCTGCCCATTATTGACTCTGACCACTATGACCCTGTTTCCCTCTTTACCAATTACGGTGCCCTCCAGCCACTCGGGTCCCAATGCATGGTTAAGTACAAATACCGGATCATCTATTCTATACACCTCTCCCTTGAGTTTCGATCATGGAACTCGGTTTTGGACTGGCACTTGCCCTCAACAGTGTCTGCCAGGGTTGGGTGGATGAGGGACAGCTGCGTTTTGAGCGTACATTTCATGAGGGCTACAATTGTATAAGGGTTACAGTAGTATGCTGGTTACATACATGACAGTCCCCATCTCCACATCTCCAGGGACGCCCACACGCCACAGATCTCCAGCGCTTCCTCCTCGACAGTTGTCAGTTGTGAGATCTGTGGAGGCCCACCTCCCTCTTCCTTGTGTTTTGCGCATTCTCCTCCTGCAATGGGGGAGGGAGCAGAAGAGAAAGTGACTATAATGGCATGTTTTCACCCGATGGATGGAGTGCATTTGGTGAGGGTGCCTGTCAGTGAGAGGCATCAAATTGAATAAGGATGAGGTTGAGTGGCAGTGGTGGATATACAGATGGGGATGTGAGAAAGTGCATAGAAAGAGAAGGGTAAGTGTGCTTTCACGGTGCGTGGGTGTGAGGGGTGATGTGATGTAGCAGGTTCGACAAGGCAGAGTGAGGGGAGGGGTGTGATGTGCACAACAGATTGCAGGTGAATGTGGAACTGTACTCACATTTCTTGACCTGGTTAGGTCATTAAAGCATGTCTTACACGAAATCTGTACTGCTGACCTCCTCAGCCACCTCCAGCCATACCTTCTTAGTGACAGCAGCAGGCTTCATCCTTTCATTGCTGAGGAAGAGTGTTTCTCTGGGGCTCATCACTGACCCCACCAGTACGTCAAGGGAGGCGTCATTAAAGCAGGGCACAGCCTTTGACTGTCCTGAATCCCTTGTCAAAGTTCTTTCTCTCTTGCTTTCAACACTCAACTCCTCCAAATTCCATCTTTTGACTTGCCCTTTTAATACTGGAGTTGATATTGCATCATTCAGGTCCGATCCACGCTCACTGCCGTGCAATTGACACTGAGCCTGTGAGCAAAATGGTGACGAGGTGCCTGTGTTAAAACGTGTTGAACTTACTTCCAGGTTTCCCATGCGATATCAGATGCCCTCCCCCCCCACACCAAACCCCCCAACCCGCCCCCACTCCCAACGTGCCTCAGTGTGAATATCCGGGCCAGCATCTCTGCTGCAATCCAGATCAGTTGGATATGAAACCTTCAGTTTAAATGACTGTAGAAAGCTTACCATGTTGGACAGTCATCAATTTAATGAGCATGAGGCCAATTCTAAATGGTGCTTCGTGCATCCAAAATTAAGGAAAAAAACATTCTCCAACAATGTCAAGCCCCATTGTTTAGGTATTTTTTAAAGGGTGATTGGGTGTAACAATGGATCTGAAAATAATCATTTCACCACTGGGATTTGGTTTCAAAACCAGCAAGAAAAGACTGGATGAACATGTTCTTTGATTAATGCCTATTAAAAGTCTTAAATGAAATGAGTCTGGCAAATGCAAGAGTTCCCAGTGGATATGAATCCACAGCACGAAAATATTGCCCTTGATTCCAACACAGCTGCCATTAATTGGACAATTTTACTGAATGGGAAATTCACCCTTGCGCGATAGGAGGTACTTTTCAAAGATTAGGATTTACTCACATCTGTCAGGATGATTCAGAGGGAGACTACCATTGTGTATTATTTGTTCAAAGGTGAAGCAAAGTGCAAGGAAATGTTTCAAGTTAAAAAATAATCCCTATCTAAGTAATGTGATAAAACCATTTCTTAACAATTCTATGTATTGGAAGATGGGGGAGAAATTTGAGTCGTGTGCGCCTCCCATTAGCTTACAGGGCACAAACAAAATTTTCCCCGTGCACGGCGCCGTTACCGACTCCCACAAAATTCTGTGTGAGTTTTGTGGCGGCGCTAACCGGCAGCCCCCCGGCTGCTGCGCTGGCGATGACGACGTCATCACTGTGCGTGGCAACCCGTTTTCGCCCCGGAGTGAAAATTTGGTAGTGGCCCATGAGGCTGCCGTGGGAGATGCCCATGCCAGCTTCAAGGGGCACACACTGGGCTTTAGGCCACTCGCGAGGCGAAAATTAAAAGGGAGGTGCGGCACTTATATTTGTTTCAAATGGCCTAATTACCGTTCGCGGCCTTGCCATCTTCAAATCGCAGGGTCCGTGCCGTGATGTTACAGCCTGGCACTCCGCTTCTGTGCCGGGCTGCTGCCATGGCATCCCGCTCTACAGTGGTGTAGTGATAGCCTCTTCTCCCTAATGCAGAATCTGCAGTAAGTCCTCCCCTTGCATTAAAGAGGAGGGCGCTGTGATCACCGCGCTTCTTCGCGTAGTGCTGGAAAATTTCTGAAGGTTAGCGCCCCAGTTCCATCCCCGAGAGGAAGTGGAACACAACAATTTGCGCTCCACTTCCTCTCCGGGGCGGTAAGCCCAATTTAGCTGTCGGGGCAGGATTTCTGTGCCTGCTACAGGAAGTTCTGTCTCGCAGCTGGTACCGCCCCCTGCAATTTTGTCCCGAGTGTTTCGGGGGAGGTGGGAACAGGGTCCAGCAGCTTTGTATTGGAGGTTGACACAGGAGTGTAATATATATAACTCCACCCAGTGTACTGCCGTGGTAATGCGGCCATTGCTGTTTACAACAATAAAGAGGGAAAAGTTCACCTGACAAGTTCCCGGAGTTATCAGCCATCTTCGAGCGTATGTGTTTGGGAGATATCACATTGGCGATGAAGGATAGAAATTCTGGATAGCCTAGCTGAAACTTTTGTTGGTGGATGATTCAGCCAACTGACAGAAAGACTTTGAGGGCTTCTTTGTTTAGATTAACAGCTAAAAATCCAAGGTAAATTACAAGCACACCTGTCTGAACTGCCAGAGTTCAGATGGCTGCACCTGTGGAATAACAGGGTGCTTGGGGGAATAACATCATGAACGTGAATGTTTTGGAGCATATGTGGAGCAGCTAGAAATGTTTTTCATTGCGAATAGTATAATTGAAGTCGCCGATGAGGAAAACCGTAACTGTGGTGTTGGAAAGAAAACAGGCTATTTTCTTGACTGAATCAGGCCTCGAGGTGTATGAAATCTTGAAAAATTTGCTTGTGCCTGTCAAGCCAAAGGACACATCACTTAAGCAGTTTAGAACATCACTACAGTCTTGAGTCCCTGGAAATTGCTGAAAGTTACCATTTCGGAATACGAGATCAGTTAACCAACAAAAGTATCAGTGAGTACATTGTAGCATTAAAAAAGCTATCTATTCACTGTCATTTCGGAAACTTTCAAGACCGAGCATTGCGCGACAGCTTTGTTTGTGGGATGGAAACTGAAGCGATTAGAAAAAAGTTGTTGGCAATTCCTAACTTGACTTTTGATTTAGCTTGTCAGACAACGAAGTCAATGGATATGGCCGACCAATAATCCTGAGAATTTCGTACCATTTCGAGTCGTCAGACAACTGAGGTGAATCGCCTGCAGTTTAAAAGTAAAAGGCAGTTGGGCCCCAAAGTCTCAGCAACTGGCAATGGTAACAGAGCAATAAAGTCATGCTTTCGGTGCCTGGGGCAACACATTGCTCAAAGTTGTCCATGTATGAAGGCAGCGTGTTTCTTCTGCATGAAAACTGGGCATCTTGAGAAGGCATGCTGACTGAATTGTAAACCAACTTTCGAGGCTATAAGTAGAAATCCCCAGAGACTACATAGCATGGGAAAAAAGCAACAGGATGAAGAGATACACATCATCACGAGCACGAGGGTATCTAACAGTGATTCAAAAAATATCATCATCCACGTATATGTTGCAGGAACCAAGTTACCCATGGAAATTGACACTGGTGCATCCATGAGCATAGTACCGGAATCACGATATCTCGACAAATTACGTATGTTACCATTGGAGAAATCCAAGATAGAGCTGCAAGGCTATTCAGGAGAGAACATTCCTGTGGTAAGTCATATCACCGTACCGGTGAAATACAAGGATCAATTTTAGTGCTTGCCTCTCTTAGTCGTGGCAGGAGACAAGCCTGCCTTACTAGGAAGAAATTGGTTGGGATCAGTGAAGCTGAATTGGAGTGAGATTTTTTGTGTAGCAACGAGATTTGCATCAAAGGATGATGTCATCAAGAAGTATCCAAAGTTGTTCTGCAAAACAGGCAGTCCAATCCAAGACTTCTAGGCGAGTGTCAGGGTACAGAAAGAAGCTCGACCAGTTTACTGCAAGCCACGCCCCATACCATATGCACTCAAGGAAAAAGTTGAGCAAGAACTCAAAAGACTAGAGACTGAGAACATTATCTCTAAGATAGATCTATATAATTGGGCTGCACCCATTGTTGTTGTACCGAAGTCCGATGGTAAGATAAGATTGTGTGGTGATTATAAAGTAACCGTAAACCAGGTTCTAGAGGGTAATCTCCCCAATACATTGCCAAATGTAGAAGATTTGTTCATAACACTGACAGGTGGTCAGATCTTCTCAAAGTTGTATCTTACGAATGCCTACTTACAAATTGAACTGGATGAGGAGTTCAAGCCATGTTTGACTATAAATACTCATCTCAGCCTATATCAATTTAAAAGACTACCATTTGGAGTGTCTTCCACCCCTGCCATATTTCAAGGGGTGACGAACCAGATTTTGCAAGGGGTAGTATGTTATTTAGATGATTACTAATTTCAACAACAAACAGGCAAATCCATAATAACATGTTGAATGAAGTCCTGAAATGGCTAGAGAAGCACAGAGTAGGAGTGACTGCTCACAAGTGTGAGTTATTTCACAACTCAGTGGAGTACTTAGACCACAGAGTTGACAAAGATGATTTACATCCAACCAAAGAAAAGCTGGATACAATTAGAAATGTAAACACTCCCAAGAATGTCACTGAACTTGGATCATTTTTGCTTCTTTTAAACTTTTATGGGAAGTTCCTACCAAATTTGACGACAGTGTTACATCCACTGAATGAGCTGTTGAAAAAACAGGTCCCGTGTAAGTGGTCAGAAGAATGCGATGCAGCTTTCAAGGAGTGTAAAAGCCAATTGGTAGAGATCACCATGTTCGTTCACTATGACGTATCGAAGGAGATCAAGCTAGCATGTGACACCTCTCCGCATGGAGTTGGGACAGTGATTTCTCATATATTACATAATGGGGAGGAGAGACCAATTGCTTTTGCTTCATGCACACTCAGTGCTAGTGAGGGTAATTATGCACAAATTGAAAAGGAAGCTTTGAGATTAATTTTTGGGGTCAAGAAGTTCCACGAGTACTTGTAAGTATTCCAATGTTATGAACCATAACCCCTGACAGCAATCCTCCATTCAATGTCCCCAGTTTCAACAGTAGCTGCAGCCTGAATGCAGAGATGGGCTTTGATTTTGTCAGTATATACATATATAACAGATGATCAGCTGATCAAAGTAATGCTGATGCTGTGTCTAGATTGCCTTCCCTATCACAAGTTACACCCAATAGGGAAGAAGTGTTCTATTTTTCAAACATTGATGAACTGCCAGGCATAGCTGAAAAGATTGGTAGAGCAACCAAAGATGATCCAATTATGTCAAAGGTGATTACATAGCAAATGGCTGGCCAAACAACTTTCTGAGAAAGATATTCATCCATTCTTCATTCGTAGGAATGAATTATCAGTCAATAAAGATTGTATCATGTGGGGTGCAAGAATGGTTATACCAAGTAAATTCTGGTCCAAATTATTAGAAGATCTTCATGACCAGCAGCGGGGAATGTGCTTGAACAAGAGTTTTGCACGTGGTTACTTATGGTGGCCAGATCTAGATAAAGATATAGAGTACATCATTAGTCAGTGTACAACATGTTAATCGGTAAGCAAGAAACCACCATCAGTACCGTTACAGCCATGGAAATGGCCTCCCAGGGTGTGGCAAAGCTTACATGTAGATTTTGCTGAGCTAGAAGGACAGCAATTGTTCATTATGATTGATAGCCATTCAAAGGGGATAGAGGTATTTCCAATGTGAAAAATAAAAACAAATAAAGCATTAGACATTTCACGAAGATTATTTTCTTCATATGGCCTCCCAGAAGAAATTTTATCTGATAATGGACCACATTTTGTTCAGAAGAATTTGCACAGTTCATGTGCAAAAATGGTGTGAAACATATCAAGGTTTCACCATTCCATTCTGCTTCAAATGGTACAGCAGAGCGCACAGTACAAATTGTAAAACATGCCCTCATCAAACAAATGTGGGATCCAAATCCAAAGAAATGACAGTTGTCATTGGACCACAAATTGGCTAAGTTTCGAATTATGTATCGTAATACTCCTCATACAACTACTGGTGGAACATCAGCAGAGTTGTTTCTCAAACGACAGCCACGAACCAGATTCTCGTTGTTAAAACCAAAATTGGCACAGTCCATAGAAGAGAAACAATTAAGACAGAAAGAGAATCATGATAGAGGTAGATTAAGAGAGAGTAGTGTCACATTGAATCAGAGAGTTAGAGTGAAGAACCATCACCATAAATGGTTAAAGTGGTTACCAGCAAGAGTGGTGAAGATATGTGGTCCTCGCATGTATTTGGTCAAGATGTTTAATCATGGACAGGTTAGATTTGTTCACATTGATCATATTTTACCTACAGATGTGTAAGGAGTTGAGGGTTGGAATGATTCGATTGTTTCTGACTCAGCAGATAGTCTTATTACAAGTAGAGTACCAGTAGCATATCCGATACCAAATGTATTGGAAACAAATCCAAGAGAAAGTTAGAATTTGTCTGAGACCGAGTCAGGCAGACAAACAGTCTGAAGTTGTAGCGAGTTCAAATGTAAATCAAGGGCATCTCTTGGAGGAAAACTTTCCTCAGGATCAGTCTAGAATGAGTCTAGGTTTGACACCTTGTTTGGGAAGTTCTGTTCGAGAGCGAAGGTATCCTCTTCGAAACAGAAAACAAACGGTTAACTTTGATTTGTAAATATGGCAAAATAAGTCCATATCATTTGTAATGTATAACCATGCAAGTTATGTATGATGATTGTTTGTTATAATTACATTTTCATTAAGGAGGGAGAAGAGCAATTTACATAGCTGTTTACAACAATAAAGAGGGAACAGATCATCTGACAGGTTCCTGAAGTTATCAGCCATCTTAGAGCCTGTGTGTTTGTGAGGTCGTACAGAAGATAACACAAGGAGGATGTGACTAGGACCGCAATCATTTTTAGACCATCAGGCTCCATCTTCTCTTCGATCTTCTCTTCCATCCTTTCCACAGCCACTTTTGTGCCCTCAGGTACTTTTGTGCCCTTATACTTTCCCGATCACATCTTTATGTTCCTGCCTTAAAGCAATTAATGTAAATTTTCCACTCCTGTTCTGCTGTGAGTGCCTAATCAAGAAGTTGTGTACATGCAACCATAATTTTCTGTCCATCACAATTAATCGATGGTAAATCACAGCATGTACCAGGAGTGCACAAGTAGCAAATTTACCCATTAGGGCATTATTAGTGAGATTGCTGACTTACACCATCTTTAATAAGCATACATTTCCATAAACAAAATTACTTCATAAAATACTCAAAGTTCATTTTTGCATAGTATCCTTACTGAATGTTAAGTCTCCCTGCTGAGATATTCTGGCCACAAAATTCTGCATCTTAGCACAGGCAGTTAAGGCCGGTTTGGAGAAAAAAATGGCAGCCACCTTGCTTCCGCCCAATTCAGGTTTGCCCACACAGGTCGCCATCTTTGTGAGGGCGATAGCATGGATGAGACATGTAAGTGCCAGCAGTATGCAGAGTAGGCAGATTGTGATACACAAGCTGCCATTTTCGATGTCGCCACTCCATTCAACGCCCTCTCCAAAAGACTGAACACCTGAATGTGCGTTCAGCTGCACGAGGGACCATTCACCAGTGCAATTTAACGATATACAGCCAACTTGCAGGTAGGTTGATTAGTTCTCTTGTATCGGCTCTTGCAGAGTTAAATGAATATTGGGTTGCTGAAAGGCATTTAAAACGTTGTGGGAGGCCAGAGGATTGGAAAACTTTTAAAAGCCAGCAAAGAACAAATAAAAAAATAATAAAGAGAGGGAAGATAGATTATGAAAGTAAACGAACATGAAATATAAAAACAGATAGTAAGACTTTCTGTAGGTACATAAAAAGGAAAAGTGAGGCTACAGTCCCCTAGAGGATGAGACTGGGGAATTAATAATGGGGAACAGGGAAATGACAGAGATGTTGAACAAATATTTTGTGTCAGTCTTCACGGTAGAAGACACTAAAAACATCACAATAATGGATAATCAAGGGGCTATTGGGAGGGAGGAAGTTAATACAATCATTATCACTAAAGAAGTAGTACTCGGTAAAATAATAGGACTAAAGGCAGACAAGTCCCCTGGACCTGATGGCTTACATCCTAGGGTCTAAAAAGAAGTGACTGCAGAGATAGTGGATGCACTGATTGTAATCTAAGCAAATTCCATGGATTCTGGGGAGGTCCCAGTGGATTGTAAAACCTCAAATGTAACGGCCCTATTTAAAAAAGGAGGCAGACAGAAATCAGGAAAGTATAGACCAGTTAGCCTAACATTTGTTGTTGGGAAAATGCTGGAGTCCATTATTAAGGAAGCAGTGGCAGGACATTTGGAAAAGCATGATTCAATCAAACAGAGTCAACATGGTTTTATGAAAGGGAAATCATGTTTGACAAAATTGTTGGAGTTTTTTGAGGATGTAAAAAGCAGGGTGGATATGGGGGAATCAGTGGATGTGATGTATTTGGATTTCCATAAGGCATTCAATAAGGTGCCACATAAAACGTTACTGTACAAGATAAAAGTTCACGGGATTGGGGGTAATATTTTAGCATGGATACAGGATTGGCTAACTAACAGCAAACAGAAAGTCGGGATAAATGGGAAATTTTCCGGTTGGCAAACAGTAACTAGTGGGGTGCTGCAGGTATCGGTGCTGGGGCCTCAACTATTTGCAATCTATATTAATGACTTGGATGAAGGGACCAAGTGTAATGTAGCCAAGTTTGGTGATGATACAAAGATGGGTGGGAAAGCAAATTGTGAGGAGGACACAAAAAATACGTAAAGGGATATAGAGAGGCTAAGTGAGTGGGTAAAAATTTGGCAGATGGAGAATAATGTGGGAAACTTTGGCAGAAAAAAATAGAAAAGCAAATTATAATTTAAATGGAGGAAAATAGCAAAGTGCTGCAGTACAGAGGGACCTGGGGGTCCTTGTGCATGAAACACAAAAAGTTAGTATGCAAGTACAGCAAGTAATCAGGAAGGCAAATGGAATATTGGCCTCTTTTTGCGAGGGGGATAGAGTATAAAAGCAGAGAAGTCCTGCTACAACTGTACACCTAGAGGACTGCGTACCGTTTTGGTCGTATTAAAGGAACGAAATACTTGCATTGGAGACTGTTCAGAGAAGGTTCACTAGGTTGATTCCGGAGATGAGGATGTTGACTTATGAAGATAGGTTGAGTAGGTTGGGCCTATACTCATTGGAGCTCAGAAGAATGAGAGGTGATCTTATCGAAACATATGATAACGAGGGGCCTCGACAAAGTGGATACAGAGAGGATATTTCTGCCCATAGGGGAAACTAAAACTAGGGGACAGAGTCTCAGAATAAGGGGTCACCCATTTAAAACTGAGATGAGGAGGAATTTCTTCTCTCAGGGGGTTGTAAATCTGTGGAATTCTCTGCCCCAGAGAGTTGTGGAGGCTGGGTCATTGAATATATTTAAGGCGGAGATAGACATATTTTTGAGCAATAAGGGAATAAACGGTTATAAGGAGTGGGCAGGGAAGTGGAGTTGAGGCCAAGATCAGATCAGCCATGATGTTATTAAATGGCGGAGCCGGCTCGAGGGTCCAAATGGCCTACTCCTGCTCCTATTTTTTATGTTCTTATGTTTTTATGTAAAGTGTGCAGGGAGTTCTGCTGAAGGTTGGGAATGCATTGACTGCTACTCGAAAGCCTCTGACTACTCCACTGGATCCCAGTCATGGGGGCTGTATTTGCAGTCCCCTTCGTGCATGACAGGGAGATGGAGCAGAGGCAGCAAATACAAGCTGCTCACAGAGGGAGGAGGAGGGCTCTCAGCAAGAGCCCTTACCCACCGAGGGTCCTTAGCGAGCACTTCTCCTACCTGTACCTAAGCCAGGAGTAGTGTGCTTGCCGGCTCCGCTTCACTAAGGAGGTGATCGCAGAGCTCTGCCACCTCTTGGAACCAGACCTGCAGCCTCAGAGTGGAGTGGCAACGGTGCTGCCAGTGGCACTCAAGGTCATCATGGCCCTCAATTTTTTCACCAGCGGATCCTTCAAGGCTGGAACAAGTGACATAGAAAACATCTCGCAGTTTGCCATCCATCACTACATCCAGGAGGTCACGGAGGCTCTGTACTTCAGGAGAAAGGACTTCATTGACTTTTCTCTCCAGAGAGAAGTAGGCTGAGTCTGCATGTGGCTTTGCCAGGCTGTCGTCCTTCCCCATGGTGCAGGTGCCAGCGATTGTACACATGTAGCTTTGTGGGCGCCGCATATCAATGCTGAGATGTGTTTTAACTGCAATGGCTGCCGCTCAACTAATGTGTAGCTGGTGTGTGACTACACTTAAACATCCTGATGGTGAATGCAGCTATCCTGGCAGCTGTTATGATGCCTTCCTCCTGTGCCAGTCCGCTGTGCCGCCAATCTCCAAGCCACCACATCAAACCTGAGAGTGGCTGCTAGGCGACAGGGCTATCGCTCTACACCTGGCTGGTGACTCTCCTCCGCAACCCCACCACTCATGTCCAGCACTTGTATGAGGAACCTCATCGAGCATACCATCAGGGTGCTAAAGCAACAGTTCTGCTGCCTTGAACCACTCAGGAGGAGCTCGCCAGTACTCACCAGATTGGATGACTACATTTGTGGTGGCCTTGGCTGCATCTCCCATGAATTGGCCATCATCAGGGCACAGTCCTCACCACCACAGGTTCCACAAACACCTCAAGAGGAGGAGGAAGAAGAGGAGGAGGTAGAGGAGGAGGAGGAGAAAGAGGAGGAAGAGGAGGAAGTGGATGAGGAAGATGAAGGGAGGAGGAGTCAGCTTGTAAATCCCTGTTCCAGATAGACATTCTGTGACTGCATCATCAGACTCTGCTTCCTCTCAATGCAATCCCAGATCCCCATTGTTCAACACTTCCCTACATTACCATCCCTCTGTCACTGAACATCACAGCATCCTCTTTGCCACAATGCAGAAATGAAAGCCACCACAAAACAAGCATTCCAAACATAATTTATAAATTATTAATTCCAATATTACATTACGAAGTCAACTATTCACCCTTGTGAATTCCCTTAGAGTCTGTCTTTCGTGTGCCGAAGTGCTACCCCAGTTGCTGCATGGCTGGTGGAAGGCTGCTGACTTTTCATGGGGGTCACTGTAGATGGCCTTGCCAGACAATCTCGAGCAGCTCTGGGCCTAGAAGGCCCGGCTGTAGAATGCACCACCTTGGCACAGGCGACAGCAGTCTAGGCTGGTTGGCTGACAGGCAAATGATTCCCTCCGATTCCCTCTCCAACCCACTCCTTACAATTCCCTCTCTCTCTCTCCTTTCGATCCTCTCTTCTCCTCCCCGCAGCCAGCATGGAACCAGTGATGGGCCTTATCCGACGGAACTGAAGAACGTGTGGCCCATGCTGCACTGCAGCCACAACTATGGGGTACTGGGCATGTGCGGCCTCAGTGACAGCGCACATGCACATAAGGGGATCGGGTGCACGTGAACAAATGGGGGCAGGGCTGACCTTGTGCATGTGCAGTAGGACACAAATATGTTTGTGCAGATAATCATTTTGTAGGCAAATTCAAAAGCACAGGTGGAGTGGCAGTGGTGGAAGTATGAACGCTGTCATTCTGAGAGAGGACAACAGGTTTGAGCTCCACCAAGCCACTACCACTCCCCCGGGGTGGCACTTCAACATTCCGAGCCATCTGTTGGAGGACAGATTGCTGGACTGCTGTGACACCCTGGAAGCCTCTTTCCACACTCTTAAACCCAGCCATGATGGCAGCAGTCTGAGCTTGTGTGGCAGCAAGCTGAGCCTGAATGCCTAAAGGCTGAGCTTCCACTGAAGCACTCAGATGTTGTGCTGTAATGGAAGCTGTGATTTCGCCCATCACATCCAGCATCGTAGTTGGGTCCATAAGTGCTCTAATGGAGTTGCCCATCACTTCCATCCTGGAAATCATGGGCTCCAAGCTTTGCGCAAAGCCCTGTGCAAGGTTGGAGCCGGACTCCTCCATGCTCCTTTACAGTGACAAGAGGCTCTGTGGCAGGCCTGCCATTGCACCAAGCATTTCTGTGTGCATGCAGCAGAAATCATTTGCAACCTCCCCTTCCGGGGAGCTGGCACCCGAGCTACCCTTTCCCCGGCCTGGCTTCTGCCCACTTGTGCCCTGTGACTCAGCACGTGCAGATGCTGCCTCTATACTACCCTCTTGTTCATGCAGTGCCATTTCCTGAGCTGGTTCTGGGGATGTCAGATTACGTGATGGTGTCTCTTCTCTATCACACTTCTCCTCCACTTCTTCCTGCATGGACTGGGCTGGTGGCAGTTCTGAAAGGAGAAAGGCACAAGGGTCAGGTTGTGGTGAAAGGAGAGGGCAAGCAACATGTGCATGCTTACACCATTAGCAACGTGTAATTGAGAAGTTATTGTGGGATGAGGGGGAGGTGGAATGTAAGAAGAAGGATTAGGTATGAGCAGACAGTTATCATCAATGTTTTCAGCCTCGCCAATCGCCATAGCCCTTCCAATTATATCTCAATTATATGAAATGTGGGTGTAAGGCTTGCAGCAGTGTGTGAGGGTGAGGTGAATCTATGATTGTGAAATATGAGTCATGATTGCTCAAAATTATTGGAAGGTGAGTGATAGGGATGTGGTGCATTGAGCAATGTGTGAGACTTGTGGTGCAGTTGGTGAGATATGGCATTCACTCACTTGGACCAATCGTGTGAGCTCATTAAACTTCTTCTGGCACAGGATTCAGGTCCTGGGGGAGTGACTGCTGGCACTATCCACTTCAGTTATCTCCTCCCACTACCTCTGTCTGGAAGGCCTCCTGCCCCCCTGCAGGTAGAGAACCCATCTTCTCCTATTGACCCCCTGTACCAAGGCCTCGAGTGCTGTGACTGAGAACCGAGGTGCCCTTTCACTGCCCTGTTGTGACATTGCTAACTTCCCCTTTTCTCAACTCCAGTCAGAACATGGTGTTTCTATCACAAAGCAGCTTCCCTTTAAAAAGTACAGTCAGTGTTTCACTCTGCAGTCAACCTTTAACCACAGAGCAGATTTCCCATGATATTTGGGCCCCCTGCTGTGAGTTGAGCCAACCAACAGCAGGTTCAGCATTGGGCTCAGCACTTCAATCAAATTCATGAACAGATAGCATGAATTTTGCCTCATCCTTTTACATTCAAGGTGAGAAAACTAGATATTAATAGCCTCTGGTTCGAGGAGAAATGTTGGCCAGGAAATCCCCCTGCTCTCCTTTGAAAATGCCTGAAAGACTTCAATGCCCATATGAACCACTGGAACAAGCATACAGGGCCTTGGTTTCTCATCCCACATCTTACGTGACACTTATGACAATGCAGCAGTCGCTGAATACAAACTGGAATGTTAGCCTATATTATAAGCTCAGTTGTTGGAATCGGGCTTGAACACACCATCGTCTGACTCAGAGGTAGGAATGCTGTGAAAAGAGCCAAACTGATTGCATATTTGGAGCAGCTGAGAAAAGGTTGATCTGTTTACTCACTTTAACAGCATGAATTATAACTAATGATGTACTTATAACCCATTGATTAAACCGTACTTTATTTTTTCTTTGAAGTCACAGCACTGCATTTTGAACATTACTCAAAGTAATTTAACAACAAATATATTAATGCAACTTCAGCAAATCAATAAGAACATAACAATATAAGAAATAGGAGCAGGAGTAAGCTGTTTGGCCCCTCGAGCCTGCTCTGCCATTTAATAAGATCATGCCTGATCTGATCATGGGCTCAGCTCCACTTCTCTGCCCGCTCCCCATAACACTTCACTCCTTTATCGCTCAAAAATCTGTCTAGCTCCACCTTAAATATATTCAGTGACCTAACCTCCACAGCTCTCTGGGGCAGAAAATTCCACAGGTTTACGACCCTCTGAGAGAAGAAATTCCTCCTTAACTCAGTTCTAAATGGGCGACCCTTTGTTGTTAAACTATGCCCCCTGATTCTAGATTTCCCCATGAGTGGAAACATTCTCTCTGCATCTACCTTGTCAAGCCTCCTCAGTATCTTTATCTGAGATGTTTCAAGATCACCTCTCATTCTTCTAAACTCCAATGAGTATAAAACCCAACATGCTCAACCTTTCTTCATAAGTCAATCTCTTCATCTCTGGAATCAACCTAGTGAATCTTCTCTGAACTGCCTCCAATGCAAGTATATCCTTCCTTAAATAAGGAGTCCAAAACTGTATGCAGTACTCCAGGTGTGGTCTCACCAATACCCTGTACAGTTGTAGCAGGATATCCCTGCTTTTATACTCCACCCCCTTGCAATAAAGGTAAACATTCCATTTGCCTTCCTGATTACTTGCTGTACCTGCATACTAATTTTTGTGTTTCATGCATAAGGACCCCCAGGTCCCTCTGTAACTGCAGCATTTTGTAATCTCTCTCCATTTAAATAATAATTTGCTTTCTTAAGTTTCCTGCCACAGTGGATAACCTCACATTTTCCCACATTATACTCCATCTGCCATATGTTTGCCCATTCATTTAACCTGTCTATATCCCTTTGCAGATTCTTTGTGTCCTCCTCACAACTTACTTTCCCACCCATCTTTGTATCATCAGTAAACTTGGCTACATTACACTCAGTTCCTTCATCCAAGTCATTAATATAGATTGTAAGTAGTTGAGGCCCCAGAACCAATGCTTGTAGCACCCCATTAGCTACCATTTTCCAACCGAAAAATGACCCATTTATCCCGACTCTCTGTTTTCTGTTAGTTAGCCAATCCTCTATCCATGCTAATATATTACCCCCAACCCCGTGAGCGCTTATCTTGTACAGTAACCTTTTATGTGGCACCTTATCGAACGCCTTCTGGAAATCCAAATACACCACATCCACTGGTTTCCCATTATCCACCCTGCTCGTTACATCCTCAAAGAACTCCAGCAAATTTGTCAAACATGATTTCCCTTTCATAAAACAAGGCTGACTTTGCTTGACTGCATTACGATTTTCCAAATGTCCCGCCACTGCTTCCTTAACAATGGACTCCAGCATTTTCGCAACGACTGATGTTCGGCTAACTGGTCTCAGGAGTAAGATTTTGTCTGATCGCTATGACTAGTGATATCATATATATGCTCCTAAAGATTTCCACTGATTGGTATTTCTAGCAAAATTGCAAATTAATTATTTTATAAATTTCGGTGTGGAGTTTTCTTTAGGTTGTGCTGGTATTTCCCGGCGATTCTCCCTAAATCGACCAAATCAGCGCAAAAAATTGAGAAATTTCAAGCGCAAATTATTACCGGTGCAAATTAAGTTGCCACGATCTTTCACATTAGTTTAAAAAAACATTGTGCTGTAGCCGGCCCCACCCACAAAACTGGCCACGCTCCCAGACCGAATTAATCACCATTGTGAATTGCACCTGTTTGCCGGCTGTGATATCTTCACAGAGCACAGCACACACAGCTTCTAAACATGGCAGGCTGCTCTGTCGGAACTCTCCGGAAAGCTGCCTGTTATTTAATGATTAACTATGCAGCTGCAGTACACAATACGTCCACATCCACAATGTGGAGCTACAAGCATTACAAGCTTACAGACATTACACTGGCCTTCGGAAATTCATAAAATGAAGCTTTTTAAGGTGTCAGGACACTAATAGGCACCTTTTAAAACCTTTTAAATATATATATTTTTTAATTTCCTCAGAAACTGACTACTGTACACCAATTTAACTAATCAATTGTTCTGTATAGTTTTTGAAAATTATTTCAAATCAGGTTACTCAGAGGTAGTGGATTAGACACGCTGATTTAAAGGCTTATTTTTTTGTGTTAAACCCATTTTCAGCCGTAGTAATAAAACTGCACCAGATAACTGCTCTTAAATACATCAAGGATGTATTTAATTGCGCTGTTTCATGGAAGATTTTATGTTCAGTGACTTGCAAATGAGCTTGAACAGAAACTTGAGCAAAAAATTCACTTTGTAAAACTTTTGCAATTTTGAATGCAATTTGCGCCCGGATCACCAATATACCGAAAGCGGAATCTTTTGACCAGTAAATCTATCCATTTACTCATTTACTTCTCTCTTTTCAATGGCCCCAAAATTTCATGTGGTGATTTGCACAAGAGTCAGGACCTGCAACTGCCGATGCTCTGCAGAGCTGAATCTGTCATAGATTGTGGGGTCAAGTTATTTCAATATCCATTGGTGGTTCATGAGCATAACTCCCATGCAAAATGGGAGTATTACACTAGGGTGCTTGAAATTTAAAAATCAAGTCTGGCTGAAGATTGTCACTTTGACACACCACCTCAGGTATTTTCATCTGGGGGAATTAGATAGTGTTAGTGAAAATGTGGCATCAGGTGATTCACAAAGGGAGCGAAAGGGAAGTGGGTGAGGATGTGCCATCTTCCCAGTGAAGGCCGAGGAGAAGACTGCCTATGGCATCTGAGTAGTGAGACCCAGATCTCATGGGTATTCACCTGCATAGATGGGTATTCAAGGAACTTCACACCTACTTGGAGGCTCTGAGGTCAATCTTCAAGGATGTGCGGCAATTGACAAGTGTGACTCTGGAGTCTACAACTCTCATTTGCAGCAATATCAGGGAAGCTTTCTCTTGAAGCAATGGAGCAGAGGGGTGCTTCACTGGAATCTGCAGCAACCCCTCAACTCAGTATTGACCAGTCAGAACCCCCTCCTCCACAGAAGCATAGGCTGCTACCTAGGTGGCAGTCGGGGACAGATTGGCAGCTCCCTGGAACCAGCTTCCAGACTTTGGAGGCTGGGGTGCTGGCCCAGGAGTAACCAACCATCACTGGTTCTCCAATTACACCAAGCAGAATGACTAGAATAGGACAAGGAAAGGTAGGTTTAGCTACCCATGGGAAGTGCAGTTTTAGCCTCCATATGGCTCCAAAGGAGTTTGGGCCACCTCCTCAAGAATGTTCATATCTATATCCTTTTGCATGGTGCAGTTATGCAGGGCACAGGGGTCGATATCTATACATGAGCTGGAGAATATTGCAGAGCCTATCCGAACCTTTCCAGGCTGTAAAAGGACCCCTTTCTGCTCATTGCTGCACTCCTCTGCTGCTGTTCATGCCACTCTTAATGGGTTATTAACCAATTGCAGCTGATATGCCATGTTACCCACAAGCCAATTGCTGACATGACTTTTTTTCCACTGAAGAGCTCAGATACAGACAAATTCAAAGGAATTCCATCTGCTACATGTTGCCCTTTGAGAAAGCTATCAGCCCCATTAAAGTCAGTAGCTTCATCCTACAATGCAGTGCTGTGATGCCAAACTAGATGAATTACTCAGCTCTACAGAAAAATGTGTCAGACACCTGATTATTGTATGCCTGGACAGCACCAGGACTGATTTTTCAAAGATCTACGACCATGGTTGCTTGAAATGACTGATGCCATAAAAGTTGAGTGCTGTTGTGACCTTCCTAGCCACAAGCAGAGCTGTCCAAGCAGATGGTGCTGGCTGCGGGTCTTCATGCATAGGTGGCACAGCTCCCCTATTAACTTTTCGGTGAAAGACAGAAACATAAAAAATAGGTGCAGGAGTAGGTCATTCGGCCCTTCGAGCCTGCACCACCATTCAATAAGATTATGGCTGATCATTCAACTCAGTACCCCTTTCCTACTTTCTCTCCATACCCCTTGAACCCTTTAGCCGTATGGGCTACATCTAACTCCATCTTGAATATATGCAATGAAATGGCATCAACTCTCTGCAGTAGGGAATTCCACAGGTTAACAACTCTCTGAGTGAAGAAGTTTCTCTTCATCTCAGTCCTAAATGGCTTACCCTTATCCTTAGACTATGTCCCCTGGTTCTGGACTTCCCCAACATCGGGAACATTCTTCCTGCATCTAACCTGTCCAGTCCCGTCAGAATTTTATATGTTTCTATGAGATCCCCTCTCATCCTTCTAGACTCCAGTGAATACAAGCCCAGTCGATCCAGTCTCTCCTCATATGTCAGTCCTGCCATCCCGGGAATCAGTATGGCGAATCTTCGCTGCACTACCTCAATAGCAAGAACATCCTTCCTCAGATTGGGAGACCAAAACTGAACACAATATTCCAAGTGAGGCCTCATTAAGGCCCTGTACAACTGCAGTAAGACCTCCCTGCCCCTGTACTCAAATCCCCTAGCGATGAAGGCCAACATGCCATTTGTCTTCTTCACCACCTGCTGTACCTGCATGCCAACTTTCAGTGACTGATGTACCATTACACCCAGGTCTCGTTGCACCTGCCCTTTTCCTAATCTGCCACCATTCAGATAATATTCTGCCTTCATGTTTTTGCCACCAAAGTGGATAACCTCACATTTATCCACATTATACTGCATCTGCCATGCATTTGCCCATGCACCTAACCTGTCCAAGTCACCCTGCAGCCTCTTAACATCCTCCTCACAGCTCACACCACCATCCAGCTTAGTGTCTTCTGCAAACTTGGAGATATTACACTCAATTCCTTCATCTAAATCATAAATATATATTGTTAATAGCTGGGGTCCCAGCACTGAGTCCTGCGGCACCTCACTAGTCACTGCCTGCCATTCTAAAAAGGACCCGTTTATCCCAACTCTCTGCTTCTTGTCTGCCAACCAATTCTCTATCCACGTCAGTACATTACCGCCAATAGCATATGCTTTAATTTTGCACACCAATCTCTTGTGTGGGACCTTGTCAAGAGCCTTTTGAAAGTCCAAATACACCACATCCACTGGTTCTCCCTTGTCCACTCTACTAGTTACAATCCCAAAAAATTCCAGAAGATTTGTCAAGTAGGATTTCCCTTTCATAAATCCATGCTGACTTGGACCGATCCTGTCACTGCTTTCCAAAAGCGCTGCGATTTCAACTTTAATAATTGATTCCAACATTTTCCCCACTACTGATGTCAGGCTAACCGGTCTATAATTCCCCATTTTCTCTCTCCCTCTTTTTTTAAAAAGTGGTGTTACATTAGCTACCCTCCAGTCCATAGGAACTAATCCAGAGTCGATTGACTGTTGAAAAATGATCACCAATACATCCACTATTTCTAGGGCCACTTCCTTAAGTACTCTGGGATGCAGACTATCAGGCCCCGGGGATCTATCGGCCTTCAATCCCATCAATTTCCCTAACACAATTTCCCGCCTAATAATGATTTGCTTCAGTTCCTCCTTCTCACTAGACCCTCGGTCCCCTAGTATTTCCGGAAGGTTATTTGTGTCTTCCTTCGTGAAGACAGAACCAAAGTATTTGTTTAACTGGTCCGCCATTTCATTGTTCCACATTATAAATTCACCTGAATCTGACTGCAAGG
This sequence comes from Pristiophorus japonicus, assembly GCF_044704955.1. NCBI lineage: Eukaryota > Metazoa > Chordata > Chondrichthyes > Pristiophoridae > Pristiophorus > Pristiophorus japonicus. Next base: position 47,607,636 of record NC_091987.1, read on the forward strand.
GACCTACGTTTGTCTTCACTAATCTTTTTCTTTTCACATGTCTACAGAAGCTTTTGTGGTCAGTTTTTATATTGCCAGCAAGCTTCCTCTCATACTCTATTTTCCCCCTCCTAATTAAACCCTTTGTCCTCCTCTGCTGTATTACAAAATTCTCCCAGTCCACAGGTTTGCTGCTTTTTCTGGCCAATTTATATGCCTCTTCCTTGGATTTAACACTATCCTTAATTTCCCTTGTTAGCCACGGTTGAGCCACCTTCCCCGTTTTATTTTTACTCCAGACAGGGATGTACAATTGTTGAAGTTCATCCATGTGATCTTTAAATGTTTGCCATTGCCTATCCACTGACAACCCTTTAAGTATCACTCGCCAGTCTATTCTAGCCAATTCACGTCTCATACCATCGAAGTTACCTTTCCTTAAGTTCAGGACCCTAGTCTCTGAATTAACTGTGTCACTCTCCATCTTAATAAAGAATTCTATCATATTATGGTCACTCTTCCCCAAGGGGCCTCGCACAACAAGATTGCTAATTAGTCCTTTCTCATTACACAGCACCCAGTCTAGGATGACCAGCCCTCTAGTTGGTTCCTCGACATATTGGTCTAGAAAACCATCCCTAATAAACTGCAGGAAATCCTCCTCCAGTTTGGTTAGCCCAATCAATATGTAGATTAAAGTTGCCCATGATAACTGCTGTACTTTTATTGCACACATCCATAATTTCTTGTTTGATGCTGTCCCCAGCCTCACTACTACTGTTTGGTGGTCTGTACACAACTCCCACTAGCGCTTTCTGCCCTTTAGTATTCCGTAGCACCACCTATACCGATTCCACATCATCCAAGCCAATATCCTTCCTTACTATTGCATTAATTTCCTCTTTAACCAGCAACGTCACCCCACCTCCTTTTCCTTCTGTCTATCCTTCCTGAATGTTGAATATGTCTTGATGTTGAGTTCCCAGTTTTGGTCACCCTGGAGCCATGTCTCCGTGATGCCAATTACATCATGTCTGTTAACAGTTATCTGCGCAGGTAATTCGTCCAACTTATTACAAATACTCCTCGCATTGGGGCACAGAGCCTTCAGGCTTGTCTTTTTAACACACTTTGTCCCTTTAGAATTTTGCTGTAATGTGGCCGTTTTTGCTTTTGCCCTGGGTTTCTCTGCCCTCCACTTTTACTTTTCTTCTTTCTATCTTTTGCTTCTGCCCCCATTCTACTTCCCTCTGTCTCCCTGCATAGGTTCCCATCCCCCTACCCTATTAGTTTAACCCCTCCCCAACAGCACGAACAAACACTCCCCCTAGCACATTGGTTCCAGTCCTGCCCAGGTGCAGACCGTCCGGTTTGTACTGGTCCCACCTCGCCCAGAACCAGTTCCAATGTCCCAGGAATTTGAATCCCTCCCTTCTGCACCACTCCTCAAGCCACGTATTCATCTGAGCTATCCTGCGATTCCTACTCTGACTAGCACGTGGCACTGGTAGCAATCCTGAGATTACTACCTTTGAGGTCCTACTTTTAAATTTAGCTCCTAGCTCCCTAAATTCGTCTTGGAGGATCTCATCCCATTTTTTACCTATCTCATTGGTACCTATATGCACTATGACAACTGGATGTTCACCCTCCCCCTTCAAAATGTCCTGCAGCCGCTCCGAGACATCCTTGACCCTTGCACCAGGCAATATACGATCCTGGAGTCTTGATTGCAGCTGCAGAAACATCTATCTATTCCCCTTACAATAGAATCCCCTGCCACTATAGCTCTCCCACTCTTTTTCCTGCACGTTCCATGAACATGGCTGCTGCTGCTCGCCCCTGATGAGTCATCCCCCTCAACAGTACCCAAAGCTGTGTATCAGTTTTGCAGGCGGATGACCGCAGAGGACCCCTGCACTACCTTCCTTCCACTGGTCTTCCTGTTGGTCACCCATCCCCTATCTGGCTGTGTACCCTTTACCTGCGGTGTGGCCAACTCACTAAATGTGCTATTCATGACATCCTCAGCATTGCGGATTCTCCAGAGTACATAAGAACATAAGAACATAAGAATTAGGAACAGGAGTAGGCCATCTAGCCCCTCAAGCCTGCTGCGCCATTCAACAAGATCATGGCTGATCTGGCCGTGGACTCAGCTCTACTTACCCGCCCGCTCCCCAGAACCCTTAATTCCCTTATTGGTTAAAAATCTATCCATCTGTGATTTGAATACATTCAATGAGCTAGCCTCAACTGCTTCCTTGGGCAGAGAATTCCACAGATTCACAACCCTCTGGGAGAAGAAATTCCTTCTCAACTCGGTTTTAAATTGGCTCCCCTGTATTTTGAGGCTGTGCCCCCTAGCTCTCGTCTCCCCGACCAGTGGAAACAACCTCTCTGCCTCTATCTTGTCTATCCCTTTCATTAAATCCACCCTCCACTCCAGTGCAGCAATGCGGTCTGTCAGGTACTACAGTCGGATACACTTCCCGCACACTGGAAGCGTCCCTGACTTCCCACATAGCACAGGAGGAGCATGACACATGTCCGAGCTCTCCTGCCATGACTTAACCCTTAGATTAACTTAATTTGGCAATGACAACAACAATGCTAAAGGTTACCTATTGATAAAGAAAAAGAAAAACTACTCACCAATCACCCCCCAATCACTTACTCCCTTGGCTGTGACATCACCCTTCGATTTCGATCTACTTCTTTTTTGCTTTCTCTCCCTGCAGCTGCACCGGATGGCCGTTTGTAGGCCTCCCCATGCTGCTGCTCCACCTCCTTGAACTCTCGCTGGCTCCCGACGACTGTTGGGCCGTTTGTAGGCCTCCCCATGCTGCTGCTCTGCCTCCTCGAACTCTTTGGTACATATTTCCTCATGAAGGTGTTCATAGGCCTTGTGATATCTGTATATTCAATCTTGAGGCACGCATCCTCCTTAACTGCTGTCTCATTTTCCTTACCTCTATCCTCTCCTGCTCATCTTCCTCCTCCATGATAATGGCAGACAAAGGTATTCCCATAGGCAATGAACAACTTGCTCCTGTGAAGACTGCACTTTGAGAGCAGTGGACAAAATATTTCACAATCCCACAGGCAGTCAGAAGCAAAGATGTCTGGGCGCAAAGCAGAGAAAACGTTCCAAAGCGCAATGCCCAGCTCCAGTAATCACTACTTAAACATTCAGCAGTCTTCAGATTCAGAAACTTCTCATTTCCATCACTCTCACAGCTACACCTTATAGTTCCCATTCCAACTTACCCCTCGTGCATTGCGAGTATAGGAAATTCAGGCCGAGATGTTCAAATTACCCAAATGTGGAGGTGTTAGGCGAGCCACAGGCAGGGCCAAATAGCATTAGGAAGTTCAGGTTATTCATTTCTGGGAAGGAAATGAGATTGTGCTCCGATCTGATGGCCATTAAAATGAATTGTCCCAATTTTAAGCCTCTAAATGCTGAAAACCGTTGGGGCCAAATGTCTTTAATATGCACTTTGTGCGTAGTTATGGATTCATGTTTCTTGTTTTTATTCACACATCACAGGTGCACTTCTAATACTCTGCCTCCTGACTGTGAAGACATACAGTAAGGAAGTGCAGTAATTTGAATCAATATAAACTTTCACTAAATTTCAACTATTTTAATTATCTCCTAATCGTAATCAAATAAGAGGGAGGAATTGAATGATACACTGGAATAACCTATTACATCTAGGATTTGGGTTTTATAAAAATAATTCTAAAAAAAATTAAAAATAAATGGGTGTTATTGAAAAAAGAGTCATTGGGGCTGAAATTGTGTATCACCCCAGTTGGGAGCCGAAACCTTTCCGAGATCAGACATTCTGTGCCCGGCGCAGATGCCCCGCCATTGAAGCGAAATTGGGTTTATCGTCCCTGAAAGGAAGCGGAGCGCAATGTCACGTGCTCGACTTCCTCTCGAGGCGGGAACGGGGCCAATACATGGGCGAGCATTGGAGCACTACGCGGCCTCTTCGCGTAGCGCTGATGTGTTTCAAGGACCCTCCCCTTCCGTTAAAGGGGAAGGATGCTGCGAGCTCTGCAGGCCGTTTGATGGGCCTCCACTCAGCCACTGGGTTTGCGGCATGCCATGGCCACAGCCTGGCATTGGAACAGAGTGCCGTGCTGCATGATTGCAGCATGAACCCTGTAAAATCAGAAGAGAAAGGGCCAGAAAGTCAGTGAAAAAATGGTGGCACATGGCAGCGTGTACCTCCTCTTTAAGTTTCACCCGGTGGTCAGTATGTGGCCCAGTTGGCGATCCACAAGGCTGGCGCTGACATCACCCAAGGCAGCCTCACAGGGCGATGCCCAATGTTTGCTGCGAGGCGAAAACGGGCCACAATGGGCCAAAAAGGGATTAGCATGTACGGTGATGATGTCATCACAGAGGAGCGACGGCCCGGGACGCTACCAGTGGGGGCACGCACTGCTGATTTCACACCTCGGCTAACTCCCATGCAATTTCACAGGAACGAGTAGCGCCCTCCCGGGTGAAAACATTTTTGCGCCCCATTAGTGCCTCCTTGTGGTACTAATAGGAGGCGCACAAGAGGGTAATTTCACCCCCATTGTCTTCAGTCCATGCTACAAACTTCATTCCATAGCCACCGACTCCATCCCCCTCCCTGGCAGTAGTCTGAGGCTGAAGCAGTCTGTTCACAACCTTGGTGTTATAATTGATCAGGAGATGAGTTTCCTACCTCGTATCCATGCCATCACTAAGACTGCTATTTCTACCTCTGTCGCCTGTCACCACCCTTGCCTCATCTTATCTGCTGCTGAAACCTTCATCCATGCCTTTATTACCTCTATACTAGACTATTCCAAAGCACTTCCTTCCTATGTCTGTAATCTCCAGCCCGACAATCCCCGCGACTCCTAAACTGTCAATTCTGGCCTCTTGACCATCCACAACTTTAATTGCTCCACCATTGGAGGCCGTGTCTTCATCTGCCTAGCTCCTAAGGTCTCAAATTCTCTCCTTATACCTCTCCGCCTCCCTTTCTTCCTTTAAGATACTCCTTAAAACCTATCCCTTTGACCAAGCTTTTGGTCATCTGCCCTAATATCTCCTTATGTGGCTCAGTGTCAAATTTTGTTTTGATAACACTCCTGTGATGCACCTTGGAATGTTTTACGACATAAAAGGTGCTATATAAATACAAGTTGTTGTTTTTGTTAATCCATTCTAGCCTTGTGGGACAAAAGTCTTCGCTTTTTGACGTTTGCAAAGATCCTAAGTGAAATGAGTTTGAGAAGTTTGAGAAGAAGCACAGAGCCATTGAATAAAACCTGGATATGCCATAAGGATAGACAGATTGTGAAAATTCACATTCATTGGTACAGTACAGGTTGTTTTTTTATGGTTAGGATTGAGGTACATGTGGGAGAAGAGCAGGTGAAGCTTTCAGTCTGCAATAGGTCTGTGACATTGGAAAAAGACAGAAAATTTTCAATTTTTCTGAACAGTAATTCTTCACCCTAGTGACCATACACACAACTAAAACCAGACTACCTAACATGAATTTGTATCTTTTCATTTCATTTCATACAGTATTATAGCTGCTATTAATCATTGCTGCACACATGGTGATGTACAGGAAAAAAAGTCAAAGGCAGCTCAGTGGTGAATACTTTTGAGACCTGACTGTTATTGAAAAAAAATGAAATGATTATACTTTGGTTAAATTCAAAAGAAAAGACAGCTGTTTCAGATTTGCATGACAATTTTTGCATAAGAATATAAGAACATAAGAAATAGGAGCAGGAGTTGGCCACCTGGTCCCTCGAACCTGCTCCGCCATTTAATAAGATCATGGCTAATCTGATCATGGATTCAGTTCCACTTCCCTGCCCGCTCCCAATAACCCTTTATTCTCTTATTGCTGAAAAATCTGTCTATCTCCGGCTTAAAAATATTCAATGACCCAGCCTCTACAGCTCTCTGGGGCAAAGAATTCCATAGCTTTATAACCCTCTGACAGAAGAAATTCCTCCTCATCTCAGTTTTAACTGGGCGGCCCCTTATTCTGAGACTATGTCCTGTATGAGTGGAAATATCCTCTTTACATCCACCTTGTCTAGCCCCCTCATTATCTTATATGTTTTGATAAGATCACCTCTCCTTCTTCTGAACTTTAATGAGTATAGACCCAACCCACTCAACCTATCTTCATAAGTTAACCCCCTCATCTCCAGAATCAACCTGGTGAACATCCTCTGAACAGCCTCCAATTTAAGTTTATTCATTCTTAAATACGGAGACCAAAACTGTATGCAGTACTCCAGGTGTGGCCTCACCAATATCCTGTACAGTTGTAGCAGGACTTCTCTGCTTTTATACTCTATCCCCCTTGCAATAAAGGCCAACATTCCATTTGCCTTCCTCATTACTTGCTGTACCTGCATACTCACTTTTTGTGTTTCATGCACAAGGACCCCCAGGTCTCTCTTTGCATTTTTTCTCCATTTAAATTATAATTTCCTTTTCTATATTTTCTGCCAAAATTGATAAACTCACATTTTCCCACATTATACTCCATCTGCCAATTTTTTTCCCACTCACTTCGCCTGTCTATATCCCTTTGTAGATTTTTTGTGTCCTCCTCATAATTTTCTTTCCCACCCATCTTTGAATCATCAGCAAACTTGGCAGCATTTCACTTGGTCCCTTCATCCAAGTCATTAATATAGATTGTAAATAGTTGAGGCCCCAGCACTGATCACTGTGGCACCCCACTAGTTACTGTTTGCCAACTGAAAAATGACCCATCTATCCCCTCTGTTTTATGTTTGTTAGCCAATCTTCTGTCAATGCTAATATATTACCCCCAACCCCGTGAACTTTTATTTTGTGCAGTAACCTTTTATGTGGCACCTTATCGAATGCCTTCTGGAAATCCAAATACATCACATCTATTCATCCCCACTTATCCACCCTGCTCGTTACATCCTCAAAGAACTCCCGCAAATTTGTCAAACATGACTTCCCTTTAATAAAATTATGCTGACTTTGCTTAATTGAATTATGCTTTTCCAATTGTCCTGCTACTGCTTCCTTAATACTGCACTCCAGCATTTTCCCAACCACAGATGTTAGGCTAACTGGTCTATAGTTTCCTGCTTTTTTACTGCTTCCTTTTTTAAATAGGGGCATTACATTTGCAGTTTTCCAATCTGCTGGGACCGCCCCAGAATCCAGGGAATTTTGGTAGATCACAATCAATGCATCCACTATCTCCGCAGCCACTTCTTTTAAGACCCTAGGATGCAAGCCATCAGGTCCAGGTGACGTGTCCGCTTTTAGTCCCATTATTTTACCGAGTACTATTTTTGTTGTGATAGTGATTGTATTCAGTTCCTCCCTCCCTATAGCCCCTTGATTATCCACTATTGGGATGTTTTTAGTGTCTTCTACCTTGAAGACCGATACAAAATATTTATTCAACGTCTCTGCCATTTCCCTGGTCTCCATTATTATTTTCCCAGTCTCATCATCTAGGGGACAAACATTTACCAAAGCCTTTTTATGTATCTGTAGAAACTCTTACTATCTGTTTTTATATTTTATGCTAGTTTACTTTCATAATCTATGTTCCCTCTCTTTATCATTTTTTTAGTCATTCTTTGCTGGCTTTTAAAAGTTTCCCAATCCTCTGGCCTCCCACTAGTCTTGGCCACATTGTGTGTCCTTGTTTTCAATTTGATACCATCCCTTATTTCCTTAGTTAGCCACGGATGGTTATTCCTTCTCTTAGAGTTTGCTTAATATAAGGATATGCTCAGCAGTTTGCTGTGCGTTATGTTCTCAATAAAATGCAGATAAGTTATATTCTGCAGCAGTTGTGTCAGGACAGAACATGAAAAATTGTGTCACCTTCATTTGTGCAATAAAATGCTTGTACACGTTTCATGCCTTAGCCATAAGGCTGCAGAATACATGTAACAATACTTAAATGTTACCTCTAAAGGATTGAGTCTTATGGTTTTGGACACCAGACAATAATCCCCGAAATGTTTTCCCGAGGGTTAGATATAAAATGGTCATATATTGTCCCAGATTTTGTGATCTATCAAGTTGCAGCTTGCGCAGGAAATGGACATTCACTGGCACAGGGTTGGGTTGTTCCCAACTACTGCCCAGCGAATGCCCATAAAACTCTTACTCCTGGTAAAACCAGGTGTAGGGTCTTCTTTTACCAACGTAACAGTTTACACAAATATTAAAATAATTCAAAAATCTTTAAAATTAGTTTACGTTATTTTTGACCCATTTTAAAATGATTACATTTATTTTTCAAAACATTTTTTTTTGTTTAAATGTTTCATTAAATTGTATTTTTATTCATTTTAAACATGTGGTGATTGATTTTTATTTAGGTTGTGAAAAAGTGTGTTTTTTATGTAATTCCTGTGATATCTTCTCTGCGATATCACAAACACACAGGGAACGAAATTTGGTTGACAATTCATGCTGATAATGCCGGTATTCGGTGCGACCTGGGAGTTAGGCATCTGGGAGTGGTGTTCGGTGCTGTTCACGCCTGACACGGAATTCGGTTGAAATTTTTAGGGGCATAAAAACTTAACATGCCGTCAGCTAACGCCATAGAAATGATGGTGTCAGTACGCGTGCAACGCCTCCTTGGCGCCTTTCTTGCCATATTCACTTTTGACTCCTCAAGTAACGGCTGGCGCACATGACGCCCGAAAAAGTTGAACTGCACAAGGTGGAGAAAAAAATCGGGAGCATTATTGAAAAGGAATTGCAGCCGGCGCTCAGAGGTCTCGGTCAGTGCTGCGTTTGATGCTCGCACACAAAGTAGGGTGTTGGCATCGCACTGCTGCTGCCTCGTCAGATTGACTACGAGTATCTGGGACACATTGGCTGCCTTCTTGGCTAACTTTGAAATCTCTATCTCGCTGTGACCTGTGCCAAGTGATGGGGGCAGTGATGGCACACCATGTCGTCCTGTGGCGCCGACTTGAAAGGCGCCAGCTGCAGAGACAGCTTATGGCAAATGTGGATCCTCCCCAGTGGAGAGGCCCCAGATGGCGGGGCAGGAGGCCGTACGCACACAGGGTTTACTGCGCGCATTACTCTTATCTTGAGATGTCCAAACAGCAGTGCTCAAGAAGACTGAAGTTCCGCAGGGAGGTGGTGACAGAGCTTTGCCACCTTCTGCGGACATACCTGGCAGCTGACATTGGCACTAGGACCTCGCTGTCAGTGGCAGTGAAAGTGACAGAAGCACTGAACTTCTATGTGACCAGCTCTTTCCAGTCTCCTGTCGGCGATGTATGCAACATTTCGCAGTTTGCAGTACATTGGCTGCATTCGCCAGGTGAACGTCGCTCTCTACAGCAAACGATTCGACGACATCAAGTTCAGCATGTCAAGGCAAGACCAGGATGAACGCACCCGTGCCTTTGCCAGGTTAGCGGGCTTTCCCAGGGTACAAGCATCCATTGATTGGACAGGGGAGAACCAGTGGATGTGTTCTATTTCGACTTTCAAAAGGCTTTTGACAAGGTCTCACACAAGAGATTGGTGTGCAAAATTAAAGCACATGGTATTGGGGGTAATGTATTGACGTGGATAGAGAACTGGTTGGCAGACAGGAAGCAGAGAGTCAGGATAAACGGGTCTTTTTAGAATGGCAGGCAGTGACTAGTGGGGTGCCGCAGGGCTCAGTGCTGAGACCCCAGCTATTTACAATATACATCAATGATTTAGATGAAGGAATTGAGTGTAATATCTCCAAGTTTGCAGATGACACTAAGCTGGGTGGCAGTGTGAGCTGTGAGGAGCAGGCTAAGAGGCTGCAGGGTGACTTGGACAGTTTAGGTGAGTAGGCAAATGCATGGCAGATGCAGTATAATGTGGATAAATGTGAGGTTATCCACTTTGGTGGCAAAAACACGAAGGCAAAATATTATCCGAATGGCGGCAGATTAGGAAAGGGGGGGGTGCAACGAGACCTGGGTGTTATGGTTCATCAGTCACTGAAAGTTGGCATGCAGGTACAGCAGGCAGTGAAGGCGGCAAATGGTATGTTGGTCTTCATAGCTAGGGGATTTGAGTATAGGAGCAGGGAGGTCTTACTGCAGTTGTACAGGGCCTTAGTGAGGCCTCACCTGGAATATTGTGTTCAGTTTTGGTCTCCTAATCTGAGGAAGGACGTTCTTGCTATTGAGGGAGTGCAGCGAAGGTTCACCAGACTGATTCCGGGATGGCAGGACTGAGATATGAGGAGAAAGTGGATCGACTGGAGTTTCAAAGGATGAGTGGGGATCTCATAGAAACATATAAAATTCTGACGGGACTGGACAGGTTAGATGCAGGAAGAATGTTCCCGATGTTGGGGAAGTCCAGAACCAGGGGACATAGTCGAAGGATAAGGGTAAGGATAAGGACTGAGATGAGGAGAAACTTTTTTACTCAGTTGTTAACCTGTGGAATTCTCTACTGCAGAGTTGTTGATGCCAGTTCGTTGGATATACTCAAGAGGGAGTTAGATATGGCCCTGACGGCTAAAGGGATCAAGGGGTATGGAGAGAAAGCAGGAAAGAGGTACTGAGGTGATGATCAGTCATGATCTTATTGAATGGTGGTGCAGGCTCGAAGGGCCGAATGGCCTACTCCTGCACCTATTTTCTATTTTTCGATGTTTCTATGATTGTTTGCATGTGGCATTGAGGCCCCGCCTCACAATGGAGAGATCGTTCGGAATCGCAAAGGATCACACTCCCTCAATGTACAGCTGATCTGTGATCACAGGCAGATGATCCTCGCTGTCAATGCCCGATATCCTGGCAGCTGTCACGATGCCTTCATCCTGCGGGAGAGCACTGTGTCATGACTCTTCCAGCCACCGTATGAAAGCCGTGGCTGACTCCTGGACGACAAAGGATATGGTGCAGCTCCCTGGCTGATGACACCCCTCCGCAATCCCACCACCCCCAGGATTGCGGAGGGGTGTCATCCGCCAATGAGCCGCACCATACCACAACCCAAGCCATTATCGAGCAAACTATCGGGGTTCAGAAGCAGCGTTTCCACTGCATTGACTGCTCTGGTGAGGCATTCCCCTACTCACCTGATAGTGTCTCCATGATCACCATTGTCTGCTGGATGCTGCACAACCTGCCGTTATGAGGGCCAAGCTATTACCACCAGGGATGGATGATCCTCCTCAGGAGGACGATGATGACGAGGAAGACAAGGATCCTCACCGAAGGAGGAGGCAGCATGAAACTGCTGCGGCTGGAAGGGCTGCTCATCAGAGACTCATCATTCATCGATTCCAATGAATGAGTCCTGACATGCCCAATGGCCAGCCTACACACCTGGGCATTAACTTAACACATCGCTAAACACCCTGCAGCCCTCCATCTTAAATAATCAGTGCCTCTTCATTTGAACAATCCAAACTTGCTTTATTACAAACATCTACAAGGCAACAACTTCATCCCCAACACATCACCATACCCACAAAACCCCTTCAAACATTCTCATAGACATCCAAATGAACCGACTGACATCAGTTCATTTTGTAACAAGGTAGCCATCTCTGGCGAGTACCAAACAATTGTGGATCGTTCATCCAAGTGCAACAAGTTACATGAGCTCACATTGCAACAACCAGCTAGCCATCTCAGTTGACTATCAACCAAGTGTTTGCTGCATCATACAAAAGCAACGAATGTTAAAAGTTCATATCTTCACAGGTCAGCATATGTGGCCACTTTCCCAAAGGTCTGAAAGAGGGCTTTACGACCCTTTTCCTTCTCCCCTCTCCCACGCCTACTGCTCCTCCGCAATGGGGTCTCAGGGCCTTCAGCAAGGCTGGTAGTCAGTTGCTGACTTGGATCCACAGCCCCACATGATGGCCAAGCAGGACATCCCCGACCAGCTCGGGCCCTGGAAGACCCGGCTGTGGACTGCATTTCTCAGCAAGGCTGGAAGCACTCTGTTGTGGATGGGGTGCAGAGAGCAGCAGCTGCAAAGGCAGAATGATGTCATCCTGAGAAAGGACATCTCAGTCCAATTGGCCCAATAGGCTGATACTCCCCCAGGGCAAAGCATCATCATCAGCAGAAATCTGAGTGAGGTCAGAATCCTGCGGTGGGTCGGCAAGGTTAGGTCCCCGTCCAACTGATGAGGCCCCAGATCAGATGGTCAGTCTGTCCATTGAATCGATTTGCTTCTGCATCAAGAGTGTCTGCGACTGCAGTACACCAGAGAGCTGACTCAGGACACCATGCACTGATCACATTTGAATATTGAGGCCTACAATACTGCTCAACGGCCACTGCAACATCAGCCATAGCCTGTGCCACCATTTCTGGGACCCCATGTTCACTGTTTGCATCCAGCATCTGTTGGTATCTACCAAGGATGGGCACGATGGGCTGCTGAGAGGCATGAGCAACAGTTGAGGTGGACACCTCCATCCTCACAGCTTATGCATCAAGACTCTATGGCACCCTTGCCAGTGCACCCAGAAGAGCCCTGTGCAACTGTAGGGATTGCCATGCGACAACCTCGAGGTCGGGCTCATCATCAGAGTGCTGCTGAGCATCACTCAGGCGCTCACTCACCCTCCGGAAAGCTGGCCCCCGGACTACCCCTCCCCCATGGCATTGCTGGAGGCCATTGGTCCCGAAGCTTCACCCACCTCCGCCTCCTCCAACACCCCTTGGTCAGCAGCACTGTTGGCCCCGCTCTCCTGCGTGAAGTCGAAGGAGGTGTCATCCTCCTGCTCCTCCTCATCCTCTGGATCATCGCCACCATCTGTACCTATGGAAGGTGCCCGAGAAGACCCTGGTGGATCTGGCTGGTCATCTGAAAGCTCAAACACAGAACAGCGGTCACCTGCAGGCGAGGGGGCAAGGAGCGGGAAAGGCATTCGTGAATGCCAGTCTCATGAAAATAACTGGACATTGATGGTGTGAGGGCCAAGTGTCCTGCAGGTCACTGCAAAGGAACTCAACATATCGTCTCTGTCCTGAGGGGGGGTCGGTGGTACCCTCCCCCATCGCATCAACTTGCACGCCCATCAGGGCAGCTTTCCGTTCCTTCGCTTGTAACATTTAACACAAAGTCAGAGTTAGCGGCCTTGTATCAGTATGTCCCAAGTGCTTTACATACTTTAGTACATTTTACTCTATGACAGTCTTTACAGCTCAATGTAACTACCATTTTCGGCATCGACTTGCTGTGCCAATGCTTGAATTAAGGTGAGGGGACCTCACATTAATGAGGAGCCTACCGTCTTGGACACTGGTATGAAGACTGAGGAGTCAACAACATGAGCGGTGGGTCTGCAGAGTCGAGCAGCAAGGTTAACAGTGCATGTAGCCCCTTACAGTGGGTGAGGCTGCAAATGGGAAGCTTGACTGTGGCCTCACCTAGTTAGTGCATGGATTTCGAAACATTACATTGAGCAGAAAGTGCACATTGAGGTGAGAGCATAGCATGTTGAAGTTTGAAATTAAAGATACTCACCCTCACTATCCATGTCAGGTTGTTCGTTTTTTTGTCGTAAGGAGCATATTTATTGAAACTAGCGGCAATGAGATCGTGCAGCATCAATTTCACCACCTCGCACACATAGCGGCCACAATATCGCTCGCTCAAAAAACCGCCCACAAAAAGTGCAACCGGAATGAAAACCAGCAGTGTGGCTGGCATTTATTAAATCCCACTCTTCCGTGAGGAGCTGATATCTGAACGATTTTCCTGAAAGAGTGCTGATGTGAGTGACAACGCTGCCACACTGCTGTGTGTGTGCAGCTCAGATATCAATGGTGCCCATCAACTTGATGCCAGTTAAGGTTTACGTTGATTGATGTTAAGTTGTATTTCATGATAAGAAATCACCAGTGTGTAACGGTCCAGCTATCTGAGACAATGCGCAACAAGGTTATGTTCAATAAAAATTTTTTTATACCAACATTGGTCTGAAATCATCAGTATCACGGGCAAAAACACCCAACCGCCGCCCGCCCCCCGTGCCCCCCGCCCCACTTTTTCCACCATTGACATCATTCAAATGTTCAACATGTCCAGCAACACAGAATACAAATGCAAAGCAGGAGGGTGGTCCCCTCCCCCATACATTTCAACAAATTGCATACACCCAGATGGAGATATAAGACAGCCATCACCTGCGGACATGCACCTTACGTTGCTTCCCATCTCCCCTTCTTCTCCTACCTCTACCCCTTCCCCTCCTCGCTCCATGGCGGCTGGCCGAGGAGCTACTCAGGCAGTGCCTCATTGAGGGGGATGAAGGCAGAGGCGGTGGTTGCATGGGTACGGGAGGGGGTTGCTGCCGAGGGGGGAACATTATCTGATGCAGAAGCAGGATCTTGGTCCTGCCTCTCATCTGTTGTTTGCAGTGGTGGTGCAGAACCTATGGGTGGAGTACCGCCCTCTGGGATGACTGGGAGGCCTGTGCCAGCAGTGTTCCTGGCTATCGCATCCAGGGCCTCCAACATCCGCGGAACGTACTCGGTTATGGTGGCCAGCTATCGGGATATGCCTCCCAATGCTTCGATGAGCTGGTCACCAATGTCTACAGTCCTCCTGGACAACTGTACCATCTTTCCGCTCTCATGTGGTGCTCGTGGACCAGACCTGCCGCGTCCACGAAACCTTCGTGGGGTCAGCACTGTCCTGGGAACAAATGGGGTGCCTGTGGCGAGGTGCTTGGGGCCAGTACCTCCAGAGTGGAGGCGGGAATGATCGGAGGAGCACTAGATGGCCTTGGGGAGGAATGGCTTCTGGAGCGTGGTGATGCAGGTTCCTTGAAGTCCGCGCTCTCATCCGTAGAGAACATATGCAGCGGATTGACAGGCGAGAATCGGAGCTCCTCAGCAGATGTAGGATCGTCTGGCGAGTCCAGCCCCCCCACTCCTTCTGGCCTCTGTGGTCTTGCCTGCGGCCACGCTGCTGGATGAGTTGCAAAACACAAATGAGGTTATTAGAGGAGAATGGGGTGCTCGGGTCACAAGGTGAGTCCAGCGCTACACACAGCATATGCACAACAAAAGCACCACTGCTCTCAAAATCACCACAGACATCACATTTCATGGCCATCAACACATTTGCATTGCAATGATTTTCATTCAGCCAGCGTTATTTCTAGGACAATTTTAGAAATCACCTATCATATATGATTATTCGGAAATGAGTGGGTGTGACATCTATTGAATTTACATCATGCAATGGTGTAAACTTTACTCATGTCGCTTCACTTCAGGGTCTACAGATGCGTCCGTGGCTGTCCGGGGGTGCTTCCCCACGAGTGCGAGTACCCGCTCCTCCATCAGTGATGTTGCTGGGAACTTGTAAGCCCCCACCCGTTCGCCTCTGCATGGACCTCATCGTTGATAGCTTCTTCTGTAAAAGGTGACAGGATGACATGGCATGAGATCATTGTGTGATATCATTGCTAGGTACTGTCAGTCACTGATACAACACATAACCGACAGATGTAATCATGACTATAATGACAATTATCATTCTTTACCTAAAGTCGTGCACCGTGAATGCAGGCTTTGACTACAACATTCCCGGTAAAAGTGAAAGACCTCACATCTGCTGATCGTCACTCATGACTGTTACAAATCAAATTACATAAATACATAAGCACATGTAAATCATTGGGATACTTACTCTTGCAGATTCCACAAGGTCATTCCATCGTTTGCGGCTCTGGTTGCCCTCACGCACCTCGTTGGTCGCCGCGAGACCACCTCTGCTATCTCGGTCCATATCTTCTGGTAGGCCTTTGAGTTGAGCTTCCCATACCCTCCCTGTGTCCAATCACCCCAGCGTAACTCGATCTCCTGCAGGAGGGAAACATTTGCCTCGTCCAAGAACCTCCTCGCTCTTTTGCGCTCTCCAATGTGTTCCTCTCCCACCTCATTGCTCTCACCAGTATCAGTCTCCACAGTGTGCTGTGATGCCTCCTCCTCTCCCTCCATTATAGGCCAAATTTGGGCAAATATGTGGCTGGTAACAGCTAATTCTTTTTCCCTATCTGCTCTAAAGCTGTAATCTCTCCCTCCTTCCTCCCAAAGCAGCCACACCACACCCACACATGCCTTCAGTCCCTCTGAGCTCCCACTCTCTCTATCTCCCCTTCTGTGCATGTCATGATGACCCTTGACCTCCTGAATCGCGGGAATCAAGCGTTGCCTTGCCGTTGCGAAGGACAGCGACACTTTACGGCAGAAGGTCAGAGAGATTTAATGCGAATGCCCATTTCATATTGCTCGTGGTAATGCCCAATTACAAAAATGGAGACTACGTGTTTTGAGAATGAGCGAGAAGCCAGCGATCTGAAAACCCATTTTTACCGCCAACGCCGGAAATAATGCCCATTTTTGGGCGATCTGCACCAAAGATGTAAAATCTGCCCATGGACTTATTGTGCCATATTTACAAATCAAACTTAACCACTGGTTTTCTGCTTCGAAGAGGATACCTTTGCTCTCGAACAGAATTTCCCAAACTTGGTGTCGAACTTAGACTCATTCTAGGCTGAGCCTGAGGAGAATTTTCCTCCAAAGGATGCCCTTGATCTACATTTGAACTCTCTACAACTTCAGACTGTTTGCCTGCCTGACTCAGACTCAGAATTAACTTCTGACTTTCTCTTGGACTTGTTTCTAGTACATCTGATGTTGGATTTGCTACTGGTACTCTACTTGTAACAAGACTATCTGACTCATCAGAAATAATCGAATCATTCAACTTTCAACTCCTTCCAAATCTGTAGGTAAAATATAATCAATGTGAACAAACCTAACCTTTCCATGATCAAACATCTTGACCAAATATGTGTGAGGACCACATACCTTCACTACTCTTCCTGATAACTGCTTTAACCATTTATGGTGATGGTTCTTCACTCTAACCCTCTGATTCAATGTCACACTTCTCTCTCTTACTCTATGTCTATTATGATTCTCTTTCTGTCTTAATTGTTTCTCTTTTACTGACTGTGCCAAGTTTGGTTTTAACAACGAGAAGTTGGTTCATGGCTGTTGTTTGGAAAACAACTCTGCTGGTGTTCTACCAATAGTTGTATGAGGAGTATTACGATAACTAATTAGAAAATTTGCCAATTTGTGGTCCTACGACAACTGCCATTTCTTTGGATTTGGATCCAACATTTGCTTGATGACGGCACGTTTTACAATTTCTACAGTGCACTCTGCACCATTTGAAGCAGGGTGGACCTTTGATATGTTTCACACCGTTTCTGCTCATGAACTGTGCAAATTCTTCTGAACAAAGTTCTGGCCCATGATCAGACACAATTTCTTCTGGGAGGCCATACAAAGAAAACAATCTTTTGAAAATTGTCCAGTGTTTTACTTGTTGCTATTTTCCGCATCAGAATCACCTCTACCCACTTTGAATGGCTATCAATCACTATGAACAATTGTTGTCTTGTAGCTCAGCAAAATCTACATGTAAACTTTGCCACACCCTGGGAGACCATTTACATGGCTGTATTGGTACTGATGGTGGTTTCTTCCTTACCGATTGACATGTTGTACACTGACTAATGATGTACTGAATTTCTTTATCTAGATCTGGCCACCATAAGTAACTGCATGCAAAACTCTTGGTCAAGCACATTCCCTGGTGCTGGTCATGAAGATCTCCTAACAATTTGGACCTGAACTTAGTTGGAATAACTACTCTTGCATCCCACATGATATAATCTTTATCCACTGACAATTCATTCCTACGAACAAAGTATGGATGAATATCTTTCTCTGATACCTGGTTTGGCCAGCCATTTGCAATGTAATCATAAACTTTGACATAACTGGGTCACATTTCGTTGCTCTATCAATCTCTTCAGCTGTGATTGACATTTCATCAATATATGAAAAATAGAATACTTTTTCCCTATTGGGTGTAACTTGTGATGGGGATGGCAACCTGGATATAGTATTAGCATTACCATCTGACTTAGGTACAACAACAATGGGTGTAGCCCAATTACTTACATCTATCTTAGAGATAATGTTCTCAGTTTCTTGTCTTTTGAGCTCTTGCTCAACTTTCTCCTTGAATGCATATGGAACCAGACATGGCTTGCAATAAACTGAACTTGCGTCCTTCTGTACCCTGACACTCACCTTGAAACCTTGGATCGGAGTACCTTCGGATACTGTTTGATGACATCATCCTTTGATGCAAATCTCGTTTCAACACGAAAAATCTCATTCCAATCCAGCTTCAGTGATCCCAACCAATTCCTACCTATTATGGCAGGCTTGTCTCCTGACACTACCAGGAGAGACAAACTCTGATGCTGATCTTTGCATTTCACCGATACAGTGATACATCCTACCACAGGGATTTACTCTCCTGAGTAGCCTCGCAGCTCTATCTTTGATTTCTCCATTGGAAAATCACTCAACCTGTCGAGATATAGTGATTCCGGTACTACGCTCATGGATGCACCAGTGCCGATTTCCATGGGTATCCTGTAACATCTACTTGGATGACAATACATCAAAATCATTGTGAGATACCCTCGTACACCTGATTGTGTGTATCTCCAGAAACTCCTCATCCTGTTACTTTTCTTTAATGCTATGTAGTCTCTCATGTTTTCTACTTATAGCCTTGAACATCGGTTTACTCTTCCGTCGGCATGCCTTTGCAAGATGCCCAGTTTTCTTGCAATGTGTTGTCCCAGGCACCGATAGCACAACTTCAATTTACTGTTATCCTGACCAGTTGCTGAGGCCTTGGTGCCCAACTGTCTTTCACTTCTAACCTGCAGGCAATTCACCTCAGTTGGCTGATGACTGGAAATGGTACAAAATTCTCAGGAGTATTGGTCAGCCATATCCATCGACATAACAGTCTGACAAGCTAAATCAAAAGTCAAGTTAAGGTTTGTCAACAACTTTCTTTTCATTGCTTCATTTTTCATCCCACAAATAAAACTGTCACCCAATGCTTAGTCCTGAAAGTTTCCAAAATGACAGTGAATGGATAGTTTTTTTAAAGCTACAATGTACTCACTGATACTCTCGTCATTTAACTGATCTAGTAATCCAAAATGATAACTTTCAGCAATTTCCAGGGGCTCGGGACTGTTGTCCTTTCGCTTGATGGGAACAAGCACATTTTTCAAGGTTTCATACACCTCGGGGCCTGCTTCAGTCAAGAAAATTGCTTAATTTCTTTCTAACACCACCCGGTTATGGTTTTCATCATCGGGGACTTCAACGATACAATTTGTGGTGAAAAACATTTCTAGCCGCTCCACATAGGCTCCAAAAGTTTCTCAATCATGATGGAACTCACCCAAGTGCCTTATTATTCCCATAGGCACAGCCATCTGGACTCTTCAGTTCAGCCAAGTGTGCTTGTAATTTATCTTGGATTTTTAGCTGTTCTGCTTAACAAAGAATCTCTCAAATTAACTCTGTGGGTTGGCTGGATCATCCACCAACAAAAATTTCAGCTAGGGAATCCAATTATCCTATCCTACGTTGCCAATGTGATATATTCCCTACGACATCGCTCACTTCAGTCCAAATTGTGGACAAATGCATAAAACTAATCTTCATCCAAATAAACTTGTATTATACAGGGGCTCAATGCAGATTCTGCAAGTATTAGCTACTGTCAAGCAGCATTGTGCTACCCAAATAAAGTGGATCACTGCGACAAAAGAATAACCAAATTCTGCAACATATCTTTCTAAATTTTGTGGCAATTTGAAACACTGCTGGAAATAAATGTTTGGAACATAAAAAAATAAACATTTCTTCCAGAGTTGGAGGGGGGGTGCACAATTACACAATTGTTTTACAATTTATAGCTGCAGCTATTTGCTTATGAGTGCTGTTCCACCTCCTATTTCCTCTTCAGGATGCTTTTAAGAATTTTCCTATCTTCCTTTCACATTCATAACTCCTTTGAGATTGACAACACAGGAAGAGGGCTGAGATACAGAAGGATAATGATTATACACTTACTTTGTGCTCTTCCCTACCTAAATAAAATTGCAAATGTGCCAACCAGTGCTTTTGTCATCCTCCCCCACCCTGCGAGGAACTGTAATTATAAAGACCTGTTCTAACACACAAGTTTAAAAAAATCAAAAGTAATCAGGATTGTCCCCTTATTTAATGAGAAAATGTCAAGTATTTGTGAACATTCAAGGGGAAAAAGTACTCTTTAACCTTAACAAAGAAAGAAGACTTGCATTTATATAACGCCTTTCACGACCACCAGACGTCTCAAAGTGCTTTACCTTGTCACTGTAGTCACTGCTGTAATGTGGGAAACGCGGCAGCCAATTTGCAAACAGCAATAATGATAATGACCAGATAATCTGTTTTTGTTATGTGACTGAGGGATAAATATTGGCCAGGACACCAGTGATAACTCCCCTGCTCTTCTTCAAAATAGTGCCATGGTATCTTTTACCTTCACCTGAGAGAGCAGACGGGGCCTCGGTTTAATGTCTTATCCGAGAGACGGCATCTCCGACAGTGCTGCACTCCCTCAGCACTGCACTGGAGTGTCAGCCTCAATGTTCGTGCTCAAGTCCCTGCACTGGGACTTGAAACCACAACTCAGAGACGAGTGTGCTACCCACTGAGCCACAGCTGACACTTAACAAAGTATGAAGCAAGAGATTAAAAAGTAAGGCAAGTAATCAGACAATTTTTTAGATAATTATATCCCCAACTTCTTTTGCTTATTTATTCCTCTCTTTTTCTTTCGATCCCCTTGTGCTCTAGAGCACTCTCCAAGCAAGAGAACCTGCAAACCAGGCCGGATTCTATACCTCTGCTGATGTTGTTTTATAACAGTCCATTGATTTTCTGTCCCTCTTCGCATGGAGGTAACTAGATTTTAATTGCTGTTTCTTTCCAGCAATATTCAGAAACTTGCTGCTTGGGTGGCTGTGGGTATAAAAACACGTGACATTATTTTGTGGAGAGCGTGTTTACATTTGCACCAACATGCTGCACCAGTGTGTTTATGTTCAAAGTACTTTCATTGTTTGATGAAGAAAAGCTTATCAGGTTTATTACAAACCCATTAGAGATTGTGTACTGTTGCTCAGCAGATATTATTGGTTTGGGAGAGAATATCATTTATTGCAGAACAGCGGACTTCAGATGCTCCAAGCGATTAATATTTTAAAAAGTAGCTACTGCCAGAGGTGGGATGTTTCAGTTCACAGTATTGCAATGCATCCACTACCTAACTGCTGGCTAAATTATTATTATGCATGAGATGCATTTAACAAAATAATAGGAGTGAGTAAAAGTAGATTAATTGGCTAAGGCCTAAAAGAGGATTGTGAGCTGACCAGTCTAAACTAGTCCAAGAGAGGGAAGGAAACTATTTAATTCACAGTTCCTGTAATGTTTGGTCTTTGCATCTATCTTTCAATTTATTGCCCCCAATTATTTTTTGATCATTTCTCCCACACCCCTAGCTTCTTTCATGCTCTGCGTTGTTTGCTGATTGATAGACTGGAGAACAATTTACTCTCAGGCCCATGTTGCTATCATAAACCACCGTTAGAGCAGCTGAAAGGGCTTTTTTGAATATTGCTCCTTCTCTTTGGGGGAAACACTTACGCACTGCTCAGCGGTTCTCTCTAAAGGCCCATTTGACATAAGAGATTCATCACATGGGGAATTAAGAATGCAAATCTCGTTCTTATTTCTCCAAAACTGCAGAATGAGGAAAATGCAGCCACCATAACGTCAATGGGCTAGAACCTCCACTTTTGTGCTTATCGCCCAAAAATGGGCATTATTTCCGGCGTGGGCGGTAAAAAAGGGTTTTCAGATTGCCCGCTTCTCGCCCAGTCTTAAAACACTTAGTTTCCATTTTTGAAAATGGGCGTTACCGTGAGCAATATCAAATGGGCAGTAGCGTTTTATTTTTTGACCGTCTGCCGTAAAGTTTGGCCATCCTTAGCAATGGCATGGCAACGCTCGATTCCCACAATTCTGGAGGTCAAGGGTCATCAGGACATGCGCAGAAGAGGAGACAGAGAGAGAGGGAGCTCAGAGGGACTGAAGGCGTGTCTGGGTGTGGTGTGGCTGCTTTGGGAGGAAAGAGGGAGACTTTAGAGCTTCACAGCAAGTAGGCAAACAAAAATTATCTGTTACCAGCCACATATTTGACCGAATTTGGTCTATAATGGAGAGAGAGGAGTAGGCATCACAGCATGCTGTGGAGATTGACGCTGGC
This sequence comes from Pristiophorus japonicus, assembly GCF_044704955.1. NCBI lineage: Eukaryota > Metazoa > Chordata > Chondrichthyes > Pristiophoridae > Pristiophorus > Pristiophorus japonicus. The sequence goes on from NC_091987.1 coordinate 47,629,924, forward strand.
GAGAGAAGTGAGGTGGGAGAGGTGCACATTGGAAGGCGCAAAAGAGTGAGGAGGTTCTCGGACAAGGCAAATGTCTCCCGCCTGCAGGAGGTGATCTCGTCAGCGACCAATGAGGTGCGTGAGGGCAACCAATGCCGCAAACAATGGAACGACCTTGTGGGATCCGAAAGAGTAAGTATTACATTGATTTACATGTACTTATGTATTTATATAATTTGATTTGTAACGGTCATGAGTGACTATCAGCAGATGTGAGGTCTTTCACTTTTACCGGGAATGTTTTACACAAAGCCTGTGGTCACGGTGCATGTCTTTAGGTAAAAAGGATAATTTTCATAATAATGATGATTACATCTGTCGGTTATGTGTTGTATCAGTCTCTGTGACAGTACCTAGCAATGATATCACGCAATGATCTCATGCCATGTCGTCCTGTCATCTTTTACAGAAGAAGCTATCGATGATGAGGTCTGTGCAGAGGCGAATGGGTGGGGTGCCTCCAGTACCCAGCAATATCACTGAGCTGGAGGAGCAGGTGCTCGCACTCGCGGGGAAGCACACCCGGACAGCCACGGAAGCATTTGTAGACCCTGAAGTGATGCCACGTGAGTAAAGTTTACACCATTGCGTGATGTAAAGTCAATAGATGACCCCCAGGGTGTTGATGGTGGGGGAGTCAGCGATGGTAATGCCATTGAATATCAGGGGAGGTGGTTAGATTCTCGCTTTTTGGAGATGGTCATTGTCTGGTACTTGTGTGGCGCAAATAATACTTGTCACTTATCAACCCAAGCTTGAATGTCGTCCAGGTCTTGCTGCATGCGGACATGAACTGCTTCATATTCTGAGGAGTAGCAAATGGAACTGAACACTTTGCAATCATCAGTGAACATCCCCACTTCTGACCTTGTGATGGAGGGAAGGTCATTGATGAAGCAGCTGAAGATGGTTGGGCCGAGGACATGGCGCTGAGGAACTCCTGCAGTGATGTCTTGGGGTTGGGATGATTGACCTCCAACCACCACAACCAACTTCCTTTATTCTAGGTATGACTCCAGCCAGTGGAGAGTTTCCCCCCTAATTCCCATTGACTTCACTTTTACTTGCTCCTTGATGCCACACTTGGTCAAATGCTGCCTTGATGTCAGGGGCAATCACTCTCACCTCACCTCTAGAATTCAACTTTTTTATCCATGTTTGGACCAAGGCTGTAATGAGGTCTGGAGCCGATTGGTCCTGGCAGAACCAAAGCTGAACATCGGTGAGCAGGTTATTAGTGAGTTAGTGCAGCTTGATAGCACAGTTGACGACACCTTCCATCACTTTGCTGATAATTGAGAGCAGACTGATGGGATGGTAATTGGCTGGATTGGGTTTGTCCTGCCATTTGTGGACAGGATATACCTGGGCAATTTTCCACATTGTCGGGTAGATGCCAGTGTTGTAGCTGTACTGGAACAGCTTGGCTAATGACGTGACTAGTTCTGGAGCACAAGTCTTCAGCATGACAGCCGGGATGTTGTCGGAGCCCATAGCCTTTGCTGCATCCAGTGCGCTGAGCCACTTCTTGATATCACGTGGAGTGAATCGAATTAGCTGAAGACTGGCTTCTATGATGGTGGGGACCTCAGGAGAAGCTGATATACTTGGCACTCCTGGCTGAAGAGGGATCAAGGCTGTCTTTTGCACTTGTGTGCTGGGCTGCACCATCAATGAGGATGGGTAAATGGATGGAGCCTCCTCCTCCCATTAGTTGTTTAATCGTCCACCACCCTTCACGACTGGATGTGGCAGCATTGCAGAGCTTTGATCTGATCCGTTGATTATGGGATCGCTTAGCTCTATTTATAGCATGCTGCTTCCGCTGCTTAGGGAGGAAGAAGAGTGGGAGAGCAAAAGTGGCAGGGGATTTGATAGTTAGGGGAACAAGCAGGCGTTTCTGCGGCCGCAGATATAGACACATAGAAAATAGGTGCAGGAGTAGGCCATTCGGCCCTTCGAGCCTGCACCACCATTCAATAAGATCATGGTTAATCATTCACCTCAGTACCCTTTTCCTGCTTTCTCTCCAGGATGGTTTGTTGCCTCCCTGGTGCCAGGGTCAAGGATGTCATTAAACGACTGCAGGACATTCTGAGGGGGCAGGGTGAACAGCCAGAGGTCGTGGTCCATATCGGTACCAATGACATAGGTAGAAAGAGGGATGAGGTCCTGCAGACAGATTTTATGGAGCTGGGAAAGAGATCAAAAAGCAGGACCTCAAAGGTATTAATCTCCGGATTAATCCCGGTGCCACATGCTAGTGAGTATAGAAATAGGAGGTTAGAGAAGATAAATGTGTGGCTGGAGAGATGGCGCAGGAGGGAGGGTTTTAGATTCCTGAGGCATTGGGACCGTTTCTGAGGGAGGTGAGACCTGTACAAGCCGGAGGGGTTGCACCTTAACAGGGCCGAGACCAATATCCTCATGGGAGGGTTTGCTGGTGCTGTTAGGGAGGGTTTAAACTAACTTGGCAGGAGAATGGGAACCTGAGAATAGATTCAGAAGGGGGAGAAGCAAAGCTGGAAATGGAAGGCAAATAATTGGAAGCGAGTTTGGAAGGCAGAGGAAACCATGTCTAGAAAATAGACAACAAGGAGGTTTGGTAGTGCTAAATGATATATACTTCAATGCAAGGTGTCTAAGGAATAAGGCAGATGAGCTGAGACACGTGGGAATATGACATTATAGCTATTACTGAGACATGGCTGAAAGGGCAGGAATGGCAGCTCAACATTCCTGGTTACTAGGTTTTCAGATGAGATAGAGAGGGGGATCAAGAGGTAGGGGGGTCACAGTATTGATTAAAGAAACAATTACAGCTGAGAGCAGGGATGATATGTTGGAAAGATCATCAAATGAGGCTATATGGGTTGAACTGAAGAACAAAAAAAGGGGCAATCACACTGCTGGGAGTGTACTATAGACCCCCAAACAGTGAGAGCGAGATAGAAGAACAAATATATAAGCAAATTTCTGAGAAGTGCAAAAACAATAGGGCAGTATAATAGGGGATTTCAATTACCCTAATATTAACTGGGATATAATTAGTGTGAAAGGTATAGAGGGAGCAGAATTCTTAAAATGCATTCAGGAGAACTCTTTTAGCCAGTACGTAGCAAGCCCAACAAGAGAGTGGGCGGTTCTGGACTTAGTTTTAGGAAATGAAGCTGGGCAGGTGGAAGGGGTATAAGTGAGAGAGCATTTTGGTGGTTGTGATCATAATTCAGTTAGATTTAGGGTAGTTATGGAAAAGGACAAAGGTGGACCATGAATAAACGCTCTCCATTGAGGAAAAGCCAATTTTACAATAAGATGTGATTTAACCAAAGTAGACTGAAAACAACTACTTGATGATAAATCAGAGCAGTGGGAGGCATTCAAGGAGGAGATAGTGAGGGTTCAGAGCGAGTATGGTCCTTTAAAAAAAAAAGAGTGGGACTAACAAATCTGGAGTCACCTGGATGTCAAGGGACATACAGGGCAGGATAAAGAAAAAAAGGGAAGCTTATGACAGATACCAAGGACTCAATACTGTAGAAACCCTAGAGGAGTATAGAAAGTGCAGGGGTTAAAATTGAAAAGGAAATTAGGAAAGCAAAGAGAGAGCATGAAAAAATATTGGCAAGTAAAATCAATGAAAACCCAAAGATGTTTTCCAAATACATTAAGAGCAAGAGGATAACTAAAGCAAGAGTAGGGCATATTAGAGACCATAAAGGTCATCTGTGTGTGGAGACAGAAGAAGTGTGTAAGTTTCTTCATGAATACTTTGCGTCTGTTTTCAGAAAAGAGAGGGATGATGCAGACTTTGCAATCAGGGAGGAGGAGTGTGAAATATTAGCTGAAATAAACATAGTGAGAGAGGAAGTATTAATGTGTTTAGCATCTTTGAAAGTGGATAAATCCCCAGGCCTGGATTAAATGAATCCCAGGCTGTTAAGAAAAGCAACAGAGGAAATAGTAGAGGCTCTGACCATCATTTTCCAATTCTCGCTGGCTGCAGGTATGGTGCCAGAGGACTGCAACGTACTTTTGTTTAAAAAAGCGAGAAAGGGATAGACTTAGTAATTACAGGCCAGTCAGCCTATCCTTAGTGGTGGGAAAATGACTGGACAAAATTCTGAGGGACAGGATAAATCTGCATTTAGAAAGACATGGATTAATCAAGGACAGTCAGCATGGATTTGTTAAGGGAAGGTCGTGTCTGACTAACTTGATTACATTTTTAAGGAGATAACAAAGAGAGTCTAGGAGGGTAGTCTGTTTGATGTAGTCTATATGGACTTTAGCAAGGTTTTTGATAAGGTCCCACATGGCAGACTGGTCATACACAAGAACACAAGAACACAAGAAATAGAAGCCGGAGTAGGCCATTTGACCCCTTGAGCCTGCTCCACCATTTAATAAGATCATAGCTGATCTGATCATGGCCTCAGTTCCACTTCCCTGCCCGCTCCCCATAATCATTTATTCCTTTATAGCTCAAAAATCTGTCTATCTCTGCCTTAAATATATTCAATGACCCAGCTTCCACAGCTCTCTGGGGCAGAGAATTCCACAGATTTACAATCCTCTGAGAGAAGAAATTCCTCCTCATCTCAGTTTTAATTGGATAGCCCCTTATTCTGAGACTACGCCCCCTAGTTTTAGTTTCCCCTATGAGTGGAAATATATTCTCTGCATCCAACGTGTCCAGCCCCCTCAGTATGTTGTATGTTACGATAATATTACCTCTCATTCTTCTGAACTCCAATGAGTATAAAAACATAGAAACATAGAAATTAGGTGCAGGAGCAGGTCATTCGGCCCCTTGAGCCTGCACCGCCATTCAATAAGATCATGGCTAATCATTCAACCTCAGTACCTTTTTCCTGCTTTCTCTCCATAACCGTTGATCCCTTTGGCCGCAACGGCCATATCTAACTCCCTTTTGAATATATCTAATGAACTGGACTCAACCACTCACTGTGGTAGAGAATTCCACAGGTTAATCCACTCTTTGAGTAAAGAAGTTTCTCCTCATCTCAGTCCTAAATGGCTTACCCCTTATTCTTAGACTGTAACCCCTGGTTCTGGAACTCCTCAGCAATGGGAACATTCTTCCTGCCTCTAACCTGTCCAATCCTGTCAGAATTTTATATGTTTCTATGAGATCTCCTCTCATTCTTCTAAACTCCAGTAGATACAAGCCCAGTTGGTCCAGTCTCTCCTCATGTCAGTCCTGCCATCCCGGGAATCAATCTGGTGAACCTTTGCTGTACTCCCTCAATAGCAAGAACATCCTCCCTCAGATTAGGAGACCAAAACTGAACACAATATTCCAGGTGTGGCCTCACCAAGACCCTGTACAACTGCAGTAAGACCTCCCTGCTGTGAAACTCAAATCCTCTAGCTATGAAGGCCAACATGCCATTTGCCTTCTTCACCGCCTGCTGTACCTGCATGCCAAACTTCAATGACTGATATACCATGACACCCAGGTCCCATTGCACCTCCCCTTTTCCGAATCTGTCACCATTCAGATAATATTCTGTCTTCCTGTTTTTGCCACCAAAGTGGATAACCTCACATTTATCCACATTATACTGCATCTGCCATGCATTTGCCCACTCACCTAACTTATCCAAGTCACCCGGTAGCCTCTTAGCATCCTCCTCACAGCTCACACCACCACGCAGCTTAATGTCATCTGCAAACTTGGAGATATTACATTCAATTCCTTCATCTAAATCATTGATGTATATTGTAAATAACTGGGGTCGCAGCACTGAACCCTGCCGCACCCCACTGGTCACTGCCTGCCATTCTGAAAAGGACCCGTTTAGTCCTACTCTCTGCTTCCTGTCTGCCAACCAGTTATCTATCCATGTCAATAGCAGGAATGGGGTACTGAAGTTGAATGTTCAGCCATGAACTCATTGAATGGTGGTGCAGGCTCGAAGGGCCGAATGGCCTACTCCTGCACCTATTTTCTATGTTTCTATGTTTCTATATTTCTTTGTTTCTATTATCCCCAATACCACATGCTTTAATTTTGCACCCTAATCTCTTGTGTGGGACATTGTCAAAAGCCTTTTGAAAGTCCAAATACACCACATCCACTGATTCTCCCTTGTCCACTCAAAAAATTCTACAAGATTTGTCAGGCGTGATTTCCCTTTCATAAATCCATGCTGACTTGGACCGATCCTGTCACTGCTTTCCAAATGCGCTGCTATTTCATCTTTAATAATCGATTCCCCAACATTTTCCCCACCACCGATGTCAGGCTAACCGGTCTATAATTCCTTGTTTTCTCTCTCCCTCCTTTTTTAAAAAGTGGTGTTGCATTAGCTACCCTCCTGTCTATAGGAACTGATCCAGAGTCAATAGAATGTTGGAAAATGATCACCAATGCATCCACTATTTCGAGGACCACTTCCTTAAATACTCTGGGATTCAGCCTATCAGGCCCTGAGGATTTATTGGTCTTCAATCCCATCAATTTCCCTAACACAATTTCCTGACTAATAAGGATTTCCTTCAGTTCCTCCTTTTCGCTAGACCCTCGAACCCCTAATATTTCCGGAAGGTTATTTGTGTCTTCCTTAGTGACACAACGTACTCAACCTATCTTCACAAGTCATCCCCCTCATCAAAAGCCCATGGGAGCCAAAGCAAAGTGGTAAGCTGGATCCAAAATTGTCCCAGAGGCAGGAAACAAAGGGTAAAAGTTCATGGGTGTTTTTGTTGACTGGAAGGCTGTTTCCATTGGGGTTCCGCAGTGTTCAGTACTAGGCTCATTGCTTTTTGTGGTATATATCAATGAGTTGGACTTGTATGCAGGGGTTATGATTAAGAAGTTTGCGGATAATACAAAAATTGGCCATGTGGTTAATAGTGAGGAAGAAAGCTGTAGACTGCAGGAAGATATCAATGGACTGATCAGGTGGGCAGAACAGTGGCAAATGGAATTCAATCCGGAGAAGTGTGTGGTAATGCATTTGGGGAGGGCTAACAAGGCAAGGGAATACACAATAAAAGGTCGGACACTGAAAAGTGTAGAGGAACAGAGGGACCTTTGAGTGCATGTCCACAGATCCCTAAAGGTAGCAGGCCAGGTAGATAAGGTAGTTAAGAAGGCATACGGGATACTTTCCTTTATTAGCTGAGGCATAGAATATAAGAGCAGGGTGGTTATGTCTGAACTGTATAAAACACTAGTTAGGCCACAGCTAGAGTACTACATGCAGTTCAGGACACCACATTACAGGAAAGATGTAATTGCACTAGAGAGGGTACAGAGGAGATTACGAGGATTTTCTTAGATTGGAGAATTTTAGCTATGAGGAAAGATTGGAGATGCTGGGTCTGTTTTCTTTGGAACAGAGGAGGCTGAGGGGAGACCTAATTGAGCTGTATAAAATTATGCGGACCCTGGATAGAGTGGATAGGAAGGACCTGTTTCCCTTGGCAGAGGGGTCAATAATCGGGGGCATAGATTTAAAGTAATTGCTAGGCGGTTTAGATGGAATTTGAGGAGAAATTATTTCATCTAGAGGGTGGTAGTGGTCTGGAACGCGCTGCCTGAAAGGATGGTAGAGGCAGAAACCCTGATAGCGTTTAAAAAGTACTTGGATTTGCACTTGTAGTGCTGTAACCTTCAAGGCTCCGGACCAAGAGCTGGAAAGTGGGATTAGGCTGAATAGCTCTTTGTCGGCCAGCAGGACACGATGGGCCAAATGACCTCCTTCTGTGCTGTAAATTTCTATGATTCTATGATTCTGTGATAGGACCTGGTCAGCTCGGTCAGTAGTGGTGCTACCGAGCCACTCTTGGTGATGGACATTGACAATCCCCATCCAGAGTACATTCTGTGCCCTTGGTACCCTCAGTGCATCTTTCAAGTGGTGTTTTACATGGAGGAATACTAATTAATCAGCTGAGGTGGTAATTAGCAGGAGGTTTCCTTGCCCATGCTTCACCTGAAGCCATGAGACATCATGGGGTCCAGAATTAATGTTGAGGGCTCCCAGGGCCACACCCTCCTGATTGTATACCACTGTGCTGCCACCTCGGGTGGGTCTGTCCTGCTGGTGGGACAGGACATACACAGGGATGATGATAGAGGAGTCTGGGACATTGGTTGAAAGGTATGATTCTGTGAGTATGACTATGTCAGGCTGTTGCTTTACTCGTCTGTGGGACAGCTCTCCCAATTTTGGCACAGGTCCCTAGATATTAGTGAGGAGGACTTTTCAGGGTCGACTGGGCTTGGTGTGCCGTTGTCATGTCCGAAGCCAGTGCCAGGTGTTCCATCCGATTTTATTCTTATTATTGTTTCTTGTAGCAGTTTGTCACAACTGAGTGGCTTGCTCGGCCATGTGAGGGGGCAGTTAACAGTCAACCACATTGCTGTGGGTCTGGAATCACATATAGGCCAGACCGGGTAAGGACAGCAGATTTCCTTAAAGGACATTAGTGAACCAGATGGATTTTTACGACAATCCGATAGTTTCATGGTCACCATTACTGAAACGAGCTTTTTATTCCAGATTTATTTAATTAACTGAATTTAAATTCCATAGCTGCCGTGATGGGATTTGAACTCACGTCTCGGGATTATTAATCCAGGCCTCTGGATTACTAGTCCCGGAATGTAACCATTATGCTACCGTTCCCAGTGCTAGGAAGTGTACAGAAGGGATTTGCTTTGGGAGAGGGACTCATCAAAGATCACAGATATCAGTACTGAGCAAAGGAAGGTTTACAACTATTTCTAGCAGTCAGCATCAAACACCAGGTTAATTATATCATGATACGATGAAGAGAAAAGCTGCCTAACTCTGCACTAAAAATGTGCAATTAGCTCCAAGCTAATGGATAAATTTCATGCTGCATCACTTTGAATTTTTCCACTTTCCACAAAACACAACTGTCTATGACTGAGATTTTCATTGTAGTGCCTGCTTGTGCTGAATTATGGGTAGTTTGTGGGAATGATTCAAAACTGAAAATGCATTTAAAATAGGAGCCAAAGAGGCCAGAGACTTTTGTATCCTCAGACCGAGCTGGACACAGGTCATAGGTCAGATGCTAATAGTGTCCAAGCTAACATTGTTAGCGTGAAATCTCCCTGCACCCATTCCCAACTGTCAAGATGTCTGAAATCTACAAATGCTTAAAGAAAGGGGCACCATTTTGGATTGTGACTGGCAAATCTATCTTTGGACAATTAGAAGACTGCAATTTCAAAGTCTGTTGCTGCAATAAGTTGCCCTATTAGAAGCTTTTAAGGGGATCTGAGGAGTTCCATACGCTTTTCAGCTCCAAGCATCCCTCTTAGCACAATGGTAGTCCCAGTCGCAATCCCATCATATACGTGCCTCTTAGAGGAAGAGGAGGAGCAGAACCACGAAGCAAGTTTGGATGCCAAGGACGTGGTCCACCCTACTACTACTCTGTCAATTGAAATATTGACCATGATGGAATGATTGAGACCTAACAGAGGAACAATGATGTTGGAGCCATAAATTCATCAAAGAGGTAGTGTCAGAGTTATGTAACATACCACACAAGGATCTTCTGCCCAGTTCTTAGCCAGGCTAGACACTGCAGTGAAGGTGACAGCCACCTTGAATGTTTTGCGCCTTGGGCTTTTTCTGGGGGACCAGTGGGCCCATCTATAATATGCACCAGTTTGCAGTGCATTGCTGCATAAAACAGATGACTGATATATTGAATGCCAGATAAAAATAAGTACATCGTTTTCCTCACAGACAACAAGCAGCAGCAGTACCAAACCCTTGTCTTTTTTTCAAATGGCAGCATACCCAAAAGTGCAGGGTGTCGCCGATCGCACCTGGGGGTCCTTGGAATGTTTCAACATAAGTGGAGTGGGCACATAAGATGCGAACACCTCCCTCATCCAATTCTGAACAGGCAGTGTAAGTTATTGGATAGAAACCGAGCAGACCTGCGTTGCTCCTCAAATTGCCATCTCCAGATTACCCATCTCCACCTGAATCCTAAATTCCGCTCCCAAGGAGGCTGTCATTAAATGGCCTACAAATTTATCATGCCTACATAATCATAGAATCATACAGCACAGAAGAAGGCCATTCAGCCCATTGTGCCTGTACCAGCTCTTTGAAATAGCTATCTAATTAGTCGCACTCCCCTGCTCTTTCACCATAGCTCCGCAATAATAATCAACAAATCATCTGAGAGGTCACGAAAACATCTTTCATGCCATTCTGATCATCAGCTAATCTGTAGATGAAACTATTAAAACTTTTTTTTTAATTCTTTTCATGATCCAAAGAAGTGAACCAAGTCAACTGAATCAATTGCCCATCAAATTCCAAATATTTGTGGCTGGATTTTCTTCTGATTGGCAGCTGGACAGGACAATACTTCCATCCACCCATATGACTCTGGTGTAAACCTGCCAGTTTTTTCTCCAAAGGCCTCAATTGTATAAGTAGGTAACGCCATTCCTTATTAGTTTTCTGCCACTGGGAGGGAGGAACTCCAGTCCTGCTGTAGCATCTCACCGACTCGAACACCAGGTCATAGACAGCCACTCAGGAGGAAGTAGTTAGTGAGCCAGAATGGTTTTCACTGGGTGAAGCACTGAAGACTTGTGAGTGTGATGGCCTGTGAGTGGAAAAGACGGAGACTGTCATTCTTACATGGAAGGTGGAGAAATGATGGCCCACAGCTGTAGAGATGAGGGACTCAGATGTCAGAGGACCAGTCTATAAAAGAACAATGATTAGGGAGCATCGATCTCATGTGGAGACAGTGGATATGCTTTTGTGTGTATGGCTGAGATGAAATGGAAGGAGTCCACTACACGCAACTGCAATAAATGTACAAGATTTCTCATGCAATGTAGAATATATTGAAGAGAAGGTCAGTCCAGGAGATCTCTACAGCATCAAGGTACCAGCACGAGGTAGTGAGAATCAGTCTGAATGCTATACTTGCACAGGACTTTCAAGACTGGATTTGGACAATCACTGACCAGGAGCACCTCTAAGCCTATGCCCTACACCAATGGTCACATGTTGCTGTCTTTCTGGAGATTAGCAATGAGCCTACTTCCTTATGGTCCATTCATTAAGGCACACTCCAAGAGAAAGGCTGCTGGAAACTGGTGCCTCTGGAACAGCTGTATCCTTGAGACCACGAAGGTTATGTGCCATGCAGCACACTACCACTATCTTGAGACTCAAGCCAGACTGCATTGCATAGCCTACCCTCTTGCCCAATCGCATTCAGGCTTGATGATAACCTTGGTAGCAGAATGGACTTGCTTGTACCTGCGCTTTGTTCCTATTCTTGGGAAGCACACAGGGGGTCTTCAGCCAAGGCTACAGTTGGTAACTCTTATCTCCCAGGATCCAGCCAGTCACTTGAAAGAGTAGTGGCAGCATGGACTGCCTTAGTATAATAGAATTACGCCATTGTTCTTTTGTAGACTGGCCCTCTGAGATCTGGGTTGTTAGGGCAGGTAAATTTTATCAACCCAGTTTCCACCTGACAGATAGGGTTTAAATTGCCCCATAGTTGCCTTTAAACCAATGGCTACAGTTTCCATTTTTAGAAACGAAAAGTAATTAACTCCAAGTTTCTTTAGTTTTGTGAAAAGTAAATAAAATTGTGACTCATTTCTATATTCCATTTGGTGAGAATGTAGAAATTAAATTGCTGTTGTTAACACCAGAATTCTGGCCAATCCAGGCACACTTGCAATAATTCAATGTGAGCACATTTTAGCTGGCTTAATAATGGCTGCTCAATCACAGAAAACAATGGGCGAGGCTTGACAGCCAACTGCAGATTCTGCAACTCTATAGGAATTACAGCTTAGCAATGTGATTACAAAGCTCATTCTACTGGTAGAGCATTTGATGAGCTAGTTAATGCTATGGTGGCCACAAAAAAGGTTTATTTTTTGAACAGCAAGGGTTACCACCAGACCATTAGATGAGAGCTTGGGAAGAGGTCACGAATCTTGTTAATGGTGTCTCAAACAGATGGGCCAAGTTTAGGTCAAGTGGAGGCTCCACCCCACACAAGGCCCTGTGGAAATTGACAAATCATACAAGGCCAGGGCAACATGGGAGCCATCATCTCATTAAGATCATATACAAATTAGTGTGAAGGATAGCTCATCATTACAGTAACTGCTGCAGTGGTTCTGTCAGAGTACTGTAATAACAACTAAGAACAACTATATGGTTATATCGGTGACTCATTCTGAGACTGTTGGCTTTATTTTTGTCCAATCTTAGTAAACAACACTTACAAGAATGAAAATTACAGCTTTCAGTTTTGCTTATTGAGGCATATTCTCATACTCAGCCGGCAAGAACATTGTAGACAGGATGGCCTAAGATAGCAGCGGAGTCGTGCCACTTTCCTGAGGCGTTCCCACTCTGAACCAGCCTAAACTGACCTCACAAAAGGCAAAGGAGGAATGTCTGTCTCTTTTTCAGGAAGAAATATTCTGACTTGGAGTATGACTTCTGCAGGTCAGAGAAGGTGAAATCCTGCCCTATCGAATGCAAGACATGCCACACCTGAACAAGACGTAGGACACTGCATTAAATGCAAACTGCTGCAGTCACCAGATGTGGGGATGGCATATACTTCAGATCTCTGTCCATTATCACAGTGTCTTCTATATGTGCGGGAAATCTAAGGACATCTTTGCTTGGGACATTGATTGTTAGCAGTGGCATGGCTAGTTATATGTGTGGAGCAAATGTTTGCTATCAAGATGGCCATCCCTTTCATTTTCAATGATTATGTGGCCATCCAGGTTTGGCCCACCCATTCTTAAAAGAGTTTGGCATGTTCTAATGCTTTCCATGAAAAATGTTGATCAAAAATGCTGAACTGTCACAGTTAGTTTGGAACATAGGAACAGGAGTAGGCCATTCAGTCCCTCGAGCCTGTTCTGCCATTCAGTGAGATCATGGCTCATCTGCGACCTAACTCCATATGCTTTAATAACTTTGGTTAAAAAAAAGCTATCAATGTAAGATTTAAAATTAACAATTGATTTAGCATCAATTGCCGTTTGCGGAAGAGAGTTGCTTTGTGTGTAGAAATGTTTCCTAATTTCACTCCTGAAAGGTTTTTCTCTAATTTTTAGATTATGCCCCCTAGTTCTCGAATCCCCAACCAGCAGAAATAGTTTCTCACTATCTACCCTATCTGTTCACCTTAATATCTTGAAAATTTTGATCAGATCATCTTTTAAATTGTAGGGAATATAACCCTAAATTGTGTAATCTCTCTTTGTAACTGAAACCTTGAAGTCTGGGTATCACACTGGTAAACGTACAAGACCAATATATCCTTTCTGAGGTGTGGTGCCCAGTACTGCATGCAGTATTCCAGGTGTGGTCTAACCAGGGTTTTGTACAGCTGTAGCATGATTTCTACCCCATTGTATTCCAATCCTCTAATATAAAGGCCAGCATTTCATTAGCTTTTTGGATTATTTTCTGTACCTGTTCATGACATTTTACTGATTTATGTACCTGGACACCCAAATGTCTATGGACATCCACTGTTTGTTGTTTTTCACCAATTAGAAAGTGTCCTGTTCTATCCTTTTTAGGTCCAAAGTGGACGACCTCACATTTACTTACATTGAAATTAATTTGCCACAGTTTAGCCCATTCACTTAGGAGCCAAAATTGATCATCGCACTGCCCACTGCCGCCGACTTTCCTCGGGAAGATCCACCCAGTAATTTGAGGTGTCCTGGAGCGGGCAGGAGGTAGGAGCAGCCAGGAACCACCCACTGATGTCAGCGGACAGCCGAGTGGCACAACTGACCTCCCGCCCGCCGACCTCCCTGATTGGTGCGGGCGGGAGTCGGTGGGAGTTGGCGCCAGAATAGAGGGGGGACCGCTGGTTGGAGAGTGGTCTGTCCCCGACGGCAAATATGAAGATCCTGAAAAAGAGGTTAGTCAACATTTTTTTTTTCCACAGGGACTTACCTGGATGGGGTCCCCTGAAGGTCTTCTGATAGTTTTAAAATTTTTTAATGATGATTTTTTTTTCAGCTGTTCGACCCTCCATGGGCCCGACTCCATCCTCAGCGGCAGTTGGACAGCAAGTGCCTGTCATGTATTTCACCATCTTGCAATGACTATAAGTATGAAACTGTAACTCATGCATACTGTACCTGTACCCTTGTAATGCACACCCTGACCACAGGGAGTGAGCTCCTCACCTGGGCTTCCAGGTATAAAAGGGGAGGTCCCACCCAGGATCAGCACTCTTTAGTCCTGGAAATAAAGTGAAGGTCACAGAGTGACCGTGTCTGATATATCCATGCCTCGTGTGAGTTTGTTAGAAGGTGCAGAGACACTACATCTAGCGACGAAAATTGGGAATCACCGAACCAAGAAGATGGCCACCGGTGGCACAGAGGAACGCTACTGTGTGGGTGAGGACTGGGACGACTTTGTGGAAAGACTCCAGCAGAGCTTTGTCACAAAGAACTGGCTGGAAGAGGCAGCGACTGACAAGCGGAGGGCGCATCTACTGACCAGCTGCGGACCACAGACGTATGCACTGATGAAAGACCTGCTCGCACCCCAAAAGCCAGCAGACAAGTCCTTCGAAGAGCTCAGCCAGCTGATCAGTGAGCATCTCAAGCCAGCAAGTAGCATACACATGGCCCGGCACTGGTTCTACTCTCACCGGCATCGGGAGGGACAAAACATCTCGGACTTCGCAGCGGAACTGCAGCATTTGGCCAGTCTCTGTAAGTTCTCCAATGCCTGCAGGGGGGAGATGTTAAGGGACTTTTTCATCGAGGGCATTAATCATGCTGGCATTTTCAGAAAGCTCATAAAGACTAAGGATTTGACTTTAGAAGGGGCAGCATTGATAGCTCAGACCTTCATGGCAGGGGAAGAGGAGACCAAGCTAATTTACGCACACAGCCCTGGTTTCAATGTTGCGATGAACCAGGGAGTTAATGTTGTAAAAAGGACACAGAACCCCACAGGCAGGCAAGGGCAATTCGATACCGTCCAGGCAGGCAGGCAAGGGCAATTCAACACCGTCCAGGCAGCAACTAGCTCAAGGGTGGACCTGCAACAGGGACAATGGAAAGGGGATCGGCAATTCACCCCATCACGAGGAACAATGCATCCTGTGATGGGACAATTAACACCCTCCATCAGAGTGCTTAGAAACAGCCAAACGAGCCATCAGAGAGGAATGCCTGGGAATAGCCCTTTTGTTAACAGCACTCTCAGCTCATGCTGGAATTGTGGGGGCAGACACACTGCAAAAATCTGCAGGTTCCAACTTTACACCTGTAGGATTTGTAATGTCAAGGGACACCTGGCCAGGATGTATAAAAAGGCAGTAGCGAGGCTAGTCTGCGAGACAGACGAACCAGACGAGGGGTCTGAAATGCAGGATGAGGCCTGGGGAACAACCATGGATGCTAAAGTTCAGAGAGTTCATGTGGCCGACGTCCACAGCTCATACACCAAAACGCCATCCATGATGATGAAAGTCTTACTGAATGGCATACTGGAGCTGGATACCGGAGCGAGCCAGTCCCTCATGAGTGCCCAACAATTTGAGAGACTATGGCCACACAGAGCTAGCAGGCCCAAATTGGAACGCATTGAGACGCAGCTACATACGTACACCAAAGAGATCATCCCAGTGCTGGGCAGTGTAAACTTGGTGGCATAATGGATCACAGAACCGGCTGCCACTCTGGATGGTTCCGGGAAATGGCCCCGCGCTCTTGGGGAGGAGTTGGCTAGCTGAGATGAATTGGAAATGGGGGGTTGTGCACGCCATTTCATCCGTGGAGCGAAGTTCATGCTCGCAGGTATTGCAAAAATTCGAGTCACTCTTTCAACCCGGTGTCGGAACGTTCAAGGGCACCAAAGTAGTGATACACATCACTCCGGACGCCAGACCAGTGCACCACAAAGCCAGAGCGGTGCCGTACGTGATGCATGAAAAAATTGAAAGTGAACTGGACAGGCTGCTCAGAGAGGGCATAATTTCGCCCTTTGAATTCAGCGACTGGGCAAGTCCCATTGTTCCCGTCCTCAAAGCAGATGGTTCGGTCAGGATTTGTGGCGACTACAAAGCCACCATCAATCGAGTGTTGCTGCAAGACCAATACCAGCTCCCGAGAGCAGAGAACCTTTTTGTCACGCTGGCAGGTGGTAAGCTTTTCAGGAAGCTGGACCTCACTTCAGCCTACATGACTCAGGAACTGGCTGAAGAATCCAAGTTTCTGACCACCATCACGACACACAAAGGATTATTTGTTTACAATAGGTGCCCGTTTGGCATTCGTTCGGCAGCGGCTATCTTTCAGCGAAACATGGAAAGCTTGCTCAAGTCCGTCCCTAGAACGATCGTGTTCCAAGACGACATCCTTATAACAGGTCAAGACACTGAGGAACACCTCCGCAACCTGGAGGAGGTGCTACGCCAATTGGAACGGGTAGGCCTGCGAATGAAAAAGGCCAAGTGCGTGTTTTTGGCCCCAGAGGTCGAGTTCCTGGGCAGGAGGGTTGCCGCAGATGGGATCCAGTCCACTGAATCAAAAACTGAGGCGATTCGCCGGACACCCAGGCCCGGCAACACGTCGGAGTTGCGATCATTCCTGGGACTCTTGAACTATTTTGGGAACTTCCTGCCGAACTTAAGCACATTGTTGGAGCCGTTACACATGCTCCTCCATAAAGGTTGTGAATGGTCTTGGGGGGATTGTCAAGAACGGGCTTTCAATAAGGCGAGGAACCTGATGTGTTCCAGCAAACTGTTGACTTTATATGACCCCTGTAAAAAACTGGTTTTAACATGCGATGCGTCATCCTACGGGGTTGGGTGTGTTTTGCAGCAGAGTATCGATGACGGCCGACTCCAACCGGTGGCTTATGCCTCCAGGTTGCTTTCCCAGGCAGAGCGTGGATACAGCATGGTCGAGAAAGAGACACTCGCGTGTGTGTACGGTGTGAAAAAGATGCACAAGTAACTTTTCGGTAGACAGTTCGAGCGAGAGACGGACCACAAGCCGTTAACATCCCTGTTGTCCAACAGCAAGGCTGTCAACGCTAATGCGTCAGCTCGCATACAGCGATGGGCCCTCATGCTGGCTGCGTATGACTACACCATACGGCACCAGCCAGGCACCGAAAATTGCCCTGACGCACTCAGCAGGCTCCCACTGGCCACCACCGAGGGGGCGTCGGAGCAGACCACCGAGATGGTCTTGGCCGTTGAGGCTTTTGACACTGCGGGCTCCCCCATCACAGCCCACCAGATCAAACTCTGGACCAACAGGGACCCCCTCCTATCCATGATCAATAAATGTGTCCTGACTGGGGACTGGGCGCCTGCACACAGGGTGTGCCCCGAGGAAGTCAGGCTGTTTCAGAGACGGATGGATGAACTCTCCGTCCAAGCCAACTGCCTGTTATGGGGCAGCTGGGTAGTCATGCCCCAGAAAGGAAGAGAAACTTTCATCAGGGAACTCCACAGCGAGCACCCTGGCATCGTGTTAATGAAGGCCATTGCCCGGTCACACATGTGGTGGCCGGGGATTGACTCAGATCTGAAACACTGGGTTCGCAGGTGCACGACGTGTGCCCAGCTGGGCAATGGCCCCAAGGAGGCCCCACTCAGCACATGGCCCTGGCCCACCAGGCCATGGTCACGTATTCACGTGGACTATGCGGGCCCATTCATGGGAAAAATGTTCCTGATTGTTGTCGATGCATACTCGAAGTGTATCGAGTGCATCACATTGAACTCGTGCAAGACATCCATCACTGTGGAGAGTCTGCGTACGGTTTTCGTGACCCACGGCTTGCCGGACATCCTGGTCAGCGATAATGGCCCGTGTTTTACCAGCCATGAATTCCAGGAGTTTATGTTGGGCAATGGGATCAAGCACGTCCGGACAGCGCCGTTCAAGCCAGCCTCCAATGGCAAGGCGGAACGAGCAGTCCAATCATAAAGCAGGGCATGCTATGCATCCAAGGACCCTCCCTTCAGTACCGCCTATCGCGCCTCCTGCTGGCCTACAGGTCCCGCCCGCATTCGCTCACGGAAGTCCCGCCAGCGGAACTCCTCATGAAACGCACGCTCAAGATGCGGCTGTCCCTCATTCATCCAGCCCTGGCAGACATTGTTGAGGGCAAGCGCCAGTCCCAAATCGAGCTCCATGATCGAGGCTCAAGGGGGAGGTGTATGGAAATAGATGACCCGGTATTTGTTCTTAACCATGCTTTGGGACCCAAATGGCTTGAGGGCACCGTAATTGGCAAAGAGAAAAACAGGATCATGGTGGTCAGACTAAACAATGGGCAGATATGCCGCAAACACTTGGACCAAGTAAAGACAAGGTTCAGTGCAGACACGGAGGAACCGGAAGAAGAGCATGATGAGATAGCATCCACACCACTGCCAGTGCACGAGCAACAAAGACAGCCATCAGCATGCACAGTCCCTGCGGCCAGCCCAGACAGGCCGGAATCACCTCAAGTGACAGAGCCACAACTGCGACGCTCTCCCGATAGACCTAACCTCTGAAACTAAAAGACCTAAGGGGGAGGTGATGTCATGTATTTCACCATCTTGCAATGACTATAAGTATGTAACTGTAACTCATGCATACTGTACCTGTACCCTTGTAATGCACATTCTGACCACAGGGAATGAGCTCCTCACCTGGGCTTCCAGATATAAAAGGGGAGGTCCTACCCAGGATCAGCACTCTTCAGTCCTGTAAATAAAGTGAAGGTCACAGAGTGACCGTGTCTGATATATCCATGCCTCGTGTGAGTTTGTAACAAGGTGCAGAAACACTACAGCGCCTCTGCTGCCAAGAATGAGACCTCTCGCTCGTTGCCACCCAGATTGTGGCGTACGTCATCCATTTGCCACCTGTCGACCTTTGAGGGACTTCGGCGATGAATATCAAAGTACCATCCGGTACCTCGGTGGTCATTGGCAGCACTTTGGGTGGCACTTGGGCGGGTGAAGGCCTTGATCAAAATCGTCCCTTAATCTATCAATATTCCTTTGTAATTTTATGCTTTCATCTACACTGCCTATAATGCCACCTACCTTTGTGTCATCATCAAATTTGGGTATATGACTTTCTATGCTAAGTCGTTAATCAATATTGTGAATAGTTGAGGCCCCAACACATCCCTGCGGGACACCACTAGTCACATCCTGCCAATTAAATACCTACTCATTATCCCTACTCACTGTCTCCTGCCGCTCAGCCAATTTCCGGACCAAGTCAATAATTTGCCCTTAATTCCATGGGCTTCCACCTTAAATAACAGTTTCTTATGTGGGACTTTATCAAATGTCTTCTAGAAATCCACATAAATAACATCCATAGACATTCCCCTGTCCACTACATTAGTTACCTCTTCAACAAATGAATCAGCTTTGTCAGGCATGACCTACCTTTCACAAATCCATGCTGGCTCTCTCATCAACTGAAAATTTTCGAGCTGTTCAGTGGAAAATTTGGCATTAGGGGAATATATGAAACGTTTTAAGTTAGTTAGCCAGAAAAGTGGTATGGCTGAAATCCTATTTCCAGTACTCAATAAACCTCACTGTGTTTCAAAGGTTTATTAGCACATTGGAATGTTATCTTATCTCTCTTGCTTGACCAGACCTTTGACCCCTTGCCCTATCCTTAATTATAGACTCTAGCAATTTCCTGACAACAGAAGTTAGGCTAACTGGTCTATAATTCCTTGGTTTCCCTCACTCACTGTAAGAGGGAAAATTTGGCATTAGGGGAATATATGAAACATTTTAAGTTAGTTAGCCAGAAAAGTGGTATGGCTGAAATCCTATTTCCAGTACTCAATAAACCTCACTGTGTTTCAAAGGTTTATTAGCACATTGGAATGTTATCTTATCTCTCTTGCTTGACCAGACCTTTGACCCCTTGCCCTGTTTATCTGCCCCACTGGGTTTCCTGTGATGTGACCTCCTGTAATTAATCACTCAGATACGTTATTTCCTTTATACAACCTTATAAAAGTGACCATGACAAAGGCCAATGTCCGAGGTCCATTCCTATCCCTGTAATTATAACAGAGTTCGATAGCCCCAATAACCAGCCCGATGTGAAAGTCGCTAGGTCAGCACATTCTAACAAGATGAGGTCACCCTAGAGAAGACCTGAACTGCCTTAAGACACTGGTCTGTCAATCCAAGGTATTACTGATAAGGTAACCAATCAGGAGTCATGGGAGGTTGTACTGGGGAAGTAAATAGTCTTTGAACATTGTCTAAAAGATGGCTGATTTTGCTGTTCAGTGAGCGTTTCCACTCACAGGAGGCTGTGTTGGAAAATTGCACCCAGACGGTTCGTGATTAAAAGATTGTTGAATCTTGCCTTCCATCTCCATCTACTAACTTCGAGGGTTGCTACAATGGGTTGGGACGAATGTTGACCCCTTAAATCAGCGGGTCCACTCGTGGAAAGAGAAGCCTTTCTGCTATCCCCCTACACTCACCATTCTTAAATAGCAGAGTGACATACACCATTTTCCAATTGAAAGGAACGATTCCTGAATCTAGAGAACTTTGGAAGATTGTAGTTAGAGCATCTATAATGTGCTTACCTACTTCTTTTGAAACATTGGGATGGAAACCATCTGGCCCTGGGGATTTGTCACTCTCTAGTGCCGTTATTTTCTTCATTACTGTTATTTTGCTTATGATAATTTTATTGCATCCCTGTCCCAATTCCATATTAGTTTCCTTGGGATCTCCGGAATGTTATCCTCTTCTTCTACTGTAAATACTGATGCAAAGTAATTATTTAACATGTCTGCCATTTCCTTATTATCATTAACAATATCACTGATTTCAGTTCTTAAGAGGCCAACATTGCTCCTGATTATCCTCTTTTTCCTAAGGTAATTATAAAAATTCTTCATGTTGATTTTGAGAACCCCTTCAAGTTTTTTTTCATACTTGATTTTTGTAGATCATACTATGTGTTTTGTGACCCTTTGCTGTTCTTTGTATCGTTCCCATTCTCCAGGATCCGTTCTATTAGTTAGTGTTGTCGATGGGAATTTTCAATGTAGTCTGTGCTGTTGGGTCACAATCCACCTCTGTCAATGAGGCACAACCATGTAGTTTAAAAGAGGCCCTTAACCTCCTTTTCAAAAGTACAATGGTAACTCTCTGCTGACATATGCTGCTGTTGTTGCCCTGTCAATATGTTAATTTCAGCACAACGAGAGCACTAGCACCTCATTGACTGTCATTTCATTCAATGGGAGAAGGCACCATTAAAAAGCTTTCAATTGGTCCGAACAAACTAATGTTTACAGTATTTTTCAGGTTTTTCATATTGTTTGCACTCCATGTATAGAATGGAATAAAAACTCTAAATAGTCCAAATGTTTTATCTTGTTCTCTACTGATTCTACTTTAATAGTACAGTATTACAAAAGCCACAAAAGATTAGTGCGTGATACCAGTTCTCCTATCTCTTAAAACAACAAAGGGCTGCACATTTCTCCATTTGTAATTAGGACTGCATTAATGTGAAGACCTTTCGAAGTCAAAAGTTGTTTTCATTATGAACTTTAGCCTTACATATTGAGCTTCTCTGTTTAATACAAACAGTGAATAAATGTTGCCTGTCGGTCATTGTTAGATACTATAGTTTTGGTAAATTACAAATGACAGAATTGTTCGGGAACAATTGATTTGTAATTGTGAGAGAGAAAGAAACGGAACAAATCCACAGTTGCACTTATCTGATCCCGTCACAATATAATTTGACTTTCCTTGTCATGCTTTTCAGTTTAGGCAAAATAATATGAGAATTAACACAAAATTACTATTACATAGAAACATAGAAACATAGAAAATAGGTGCAGGAGTAGGCCATTCGGCCCTTCTAGCCTGCACCGCCATTCAATGAGTTCATGGCTGAACATGCAACTTCAGTACCCCATTCCTGCTTTCTCACCATACCCCTTGATTCCCCTAGTAGTAAGGACTTCATCTAACTCCTTTTTGAATATATTTAGTGAATTGGCCTCAACAACTTTCTGTGGTAGAGAATTCCACAGGTTCACCACTCTCTGGGTGAAGAAATTCCTCCTCATCTCGGTCCTAAATGGCTTCCCCCTTATCCTTAGACTGTGTCCCCTGGTTCTGGACTTCCCCAACATTGGGAACATTCTTCCTGCATCTTACCTGTCTAACCCCGTCAGAATTTTAAACGTTTCTCTGAGGTCCCCTCTCATTCTTCTGAACTCCAGTGAATACAAGCCCAGTTGATCCAGTCTTTCTTGATCGATCAGTCCCGCCATCCCGGGAATCAGTCTGGTGAACCTTCGCTGCACTCCCTCAATAGCAAGAATGTCCTTCCTCAGGTTAGGAGACCAAAACTGTACACAATACTCCAGGTGTGGCCTCACCAAGGCCCTGTACAATTGTAGCAACACCTCCCTGCCCTTGTACTCAAATCCCCTCGCTATGAAGGCCAACATGCCATTTGCTTTCTTAACCGCCTGCTGTACCTGCATGCCAACCTTCAATGACTGATGTACCATGACACCCAGGTCTCTTTGCACCTGCCCTTTTCCTAATCTGTCACCATTCAGATAATAGTCTGTCTCTCTGTTTTTACCACCAAAGTGGATAACCTCACATTTATCCACATTATACTTCATCTGCCATGCATTTGCCCACTCACCTAACCTATCCAAGTCGCTCTGCAGCCTCATAGAATCCTCCTTGCAGCTCACACTGCCACCCAACTTAGTGTCATCTGCAAATTTGGAGATACTACATTTAATCCCCTCGTCTAAATCATTAATGTACAGTGTAAACAGCTGTGGCCCCAGCACAGAACCTTGCGGTACCCCACTAGTCACTGCCTGCCATTCTGAAAAGTCCCCATTTACTCCTACTCTTTGCTTCCTGTCTGACAACCAGTTCTCAATCCATGTCAGCACACTACCCCCAATCCCATGTGCTTTAACTTTGCACATTAATCTCTTGTGTGGGACCTTGTCGAAAGCCTTCTGAAAGTCCAAATATACCACATCAACTGGTTCTCCCTTGTCCACTCTACTGGAAACATCCTCAAAAAATTCCAGAAGATTTGTCAAGCATGATTTCCCTTTCACAAATCCATGCTGACTTGGACCTATCATATTACCTCTTTCCAAATGCACTGCGATGACATCCTTAATAATTGATTCCATCATTTTACCCACTACCGATGTCAGGCTGACCGGTCTGTAATTCCCTGTTTTCTCTCTCCCTCCTTTTTTAAAAAGTGGGGTTACATTGGCTACCCTCCACTCCATAGGAACTGATCCAGAGTCAATGGAATGTTGGAAAATGACTGTCAATGCATCCACTATTTCCAAGGCCACCTCCTTAAGTACTCTGGGATGCAGTCCATCAGGCCCTGGGGATATATCGGCCTTCAATCCCATCAATTTCCCCAACACAATTTCCCGACTAATAAGGATTTCCCTCAGTTCCTCCTCCTTACTAGACCCTCCGACCCCTTTTATATCCGGAAGGTTGTTTGTGTCCTCCTCAGTGAATACCGAACCAAAGTACTTGTTCAATTGGTCCGCCATTTCTTTGTTCCCTGTTATGACTTCCCCTGATTCTGACTGCAGGGGACCTACGTTTGTCTTTACTAACCTTTTTCTCTTTACATATCTATAGAAACTTTTGCAATCCGTCTTAATGTTCCCTGCAAGCTTCTTCTCGTACTCCATTTTCCCAGCCCTAATCAAACCCTTTGTCCTCCTCTGCTGAGTTCTAAATTTCTCCCAGTCCCCGGGTTCTCTGCTATTTCTGGCCAATTTGTATGCCACTTCCTTGGCTTTAATGCTATCCCTGATTTCCCTTGATAGCCACGGTTGAGCCACCTTCCCTTTTTTATTTTTACGACAGACAGGAATGTACAATTGTTGTAGTTCATCCATGCGGTCTCTAAATGTCTGCCATTGCCCATCCACAGTCAACCCCTTAAGTATCATTCGCCAATCTATCCTAGCCAATTCACGCCTCATACCTTCAAACTTACCCTTCTTTAAGTTCTGGACCATGGTCTCTGAATTAACTGTTTCATTCTCCATCCTAATGCAGAATTCCACCATATTATGGTCACTCTTCCCCAAGGGGCCTCGCACAACGAGATTGCTAATTAATCCTCTCTCATTACACAACACCCAGTCTAAGATGGCCTCCCCCCTAGTTGGTTCCTCGACATATTGGACTAAAAAACCATCCCTTATGCACTCCAGGAAATCCTCCTCTACCGTATTGCTTCCAGTTTGGTTAACCCAATCTATGTGCATATTAAAGTCACCCATTATAACTGCTGCACCTTTATTGCACGCACCCCTAATTTCATGTTTGATGCCCTCCCCAACATCACTACTACTGTTTGGAGGTCTGTACACAACTCCCACTAATGTTTTTTGTCCTTTGGTATTCTGCAGCTCTACCCATATAGATTCCACATCATCCAAGCTAATGTCCTTCCGAACTATTGCCTTAATTTGCTCCTTAACCAGCAATGCTACCCCACCTCCTTTTCCTTTTATTCTATCTTTCCTGAATGTTGAATACCCCTGGATGTTGAGTTCCCAGCCCTGATCATCCTGGAGCCACGTCTCCGTAATCCCAATCACATCATATTTGTTAACATCTATTTGCACAGTTAATTCATCCACTTTATTGCGGATACTCCTTGCATTAAGACACAAAGCCTTCAGGCTTGTTCTTTTAACACCCTTTGTCCTTTTAGAATTTTGCTGTACAGTGGCCCTTTTTGTTCTTTGCCTTGGGTTTCTCTGCCCTCCACTTTTCCTCATCTCCTTTCTGTCTTTTGCTTTTGCCTCCTTTTTGTTTCCCTCTGTCTCCCTGCATTGGTACCCATCCCCCTGCCATATCAGTTTAAATCCTCCCCAACAGCACTAGCAAACACTCCCCCTAGGACATTGGTTCCGGTCCTGCCCAGGTGCAGACCGTCCGGTTTGTACTGGTCCCACCTCCCCCAGAACCGGTTCCAATGCCCCAGGAATTTGAATCCCTCCTTGTTGCACCACTGCTCAAGCCACGTATTGATCTGCGCTATCCTGCGATTCCTACTCTGACTATCACGTGGCACTGGTAGCAATCCCGAGATTACTACTTTTGAGGTCCTACTTTTTAATTTAGCTCCTAGCTCCTTAAATTCGTTTCGTAGGACCTCATCCCTCTTTTTACCTATGTCGTTGGTACCAATGTGCACCACGACAACTGGCTGTTCTCCCTCCCTTTTTAGAATGTCCTGCACCAGGGAGGCAACATACCATCCTGGAGTCTCGGTTGCGGCCGCAGAAACGCCTATCTATTCCCCTCACCATTGAATCCCCAATCACTATTGCTCTCCCACTCTTTTTCCTGCCCTCCTGTGCAGCAGAGCCAGCCAAGGTGCCATGAACTTGGCTGCTGCTGCCCTCCCCTGATGAGTCATCCCCCTCAACAGTACCCAAAGCTGTGTATCTGTTTTGCAGGGGGATGACCACAGGGGACTCCTGCACTACCTTCCTTGCACTGCTCTTCCTTTTGGTCTTCCATTCCCTATCTGGATGTGGACCCTTTCCCTGTGGTACGACCAACTCGCTACACGTGATACTCACGTCATTCTCAGCATCGTAGATGCTCCAGAGTGAATCCACCCTCAGCTCCAACTCCGCAACACGGTCTGTCAGGAGCTGGAGGCGGATACACTTCCCGCACACGTAATCGTCAGGGACACCGGAAGTGTCCCTGAGTTCCCACATGGTACAGGAGGAGCATAACATTCGTGCTAATAAATTGTTCCAGCTGGCAAACTACAAAGGGAAAACCAAATGGAGTATAAATGCCTGAAATCTATTATTCTGGAAATGTTATGAAGATATATAAGCTTTGAAATTTGGAAATATTTAGAGATATTGGCCCAAAATTTACCATTGTAATGACAGCGAAACTGTGAGCAATCACCGTCATTACAACTGTGAATCTGACAGCAACTTCTGGAGTACGCACATGCGCAGTTAAATGTGGAACTCCAGATGCTGCTGTCAGTCATTCCCTCTCCTCCACAGGGCACGCTTGAACTCCCCACAGCCGGCAATCAATTGATATCACTGAACTGATGAGAAGCTTTTCTGCTGGAATATCTCTCTTTAAAAAAACGTTAAGCCTTGTTGAACATGGAGTAACTGGGTATTTAATGGCATACTGAGTCTTAATTACTGCGGAACATTAATTGTGCCCCTGAAAAACTAATTTTATACTTGTAGAATGTCAAATTTTTCCATTATGATAAAAATCCATGGGGCTAGACTTTGCATTAGTCTTCAGATCACCCAAAAGTGGGCAGTATTTCCAGCATTAGTGTTTATATTGTTTTTTGTGATCGCAGGAATATCGCCCATTTTCAAACCCACTAGTTTCCACTTTTTCATTTGGGCGTTAGCCATAGCGATGTGAAATGGGCATTAGCGGTTTATTCAGTCGTGCAAAGCTGGCGTCTATAGCAACGGTCTTTTCCCGTGTTTCAGGAGGTTAGGAGTCATCTGAATATGTGCAGAAGAGAGTGAAAGAGGAGAGAGAGAGAGAGAGAGAGGAGATAGCTGGTAGTGTGGTTTGTGGAATATTGGATTTGTGAAGAGAATAGAGTTATTTTTGAGCAAATTCTGAATTAATTGAAATTATTTGTGATCTAAATGGATCCAATTGAATCTATGGAAAGAACGATGAGTGAGGAGGAAGAAGAAGGAGTGGCAGAAGGGGTAGAAATTGGAGGACGTAAGTGCGCAAAGTGCTTTAGCGAGGAGGCCAATGTTGCCTTAGTGGCAGAGGTCGAGAATAGGTGGGCACAATTGACCCGGGGTGAGCATGGGAAACCCCCTCCCTCAGGATTTATCGAAGGATTTGGACCGAGAGAGCAGAGGTAATATCTGCTAGCACTCATGAGGTGTAAGAGCCCAACCAGGACCGGAAGCGCTGGAATGATCTTGTTGGATCAGGCAGAGTATCAAATTTATTTATATTTACTTATATATTAAATTGTAATTGCAATTGTAATGATGTAATGATTAATTTAAATGCAGATCTGATGTATTGTAGTTAGACTGGTAAGTGTTTAATCTAAACCTCGATCTTATTCAAGTTATTTGCAGACAGTAGATATAACCATGCATGCGATAAGTATAACGTTTACAGTGACTATGATTAGGAAGGGGTGACTAATTGTGGATTGCATGTGTGTTGTGTTGTGTAATATTTATAATAATATATCTGTCAGTAATCTGCTATCTGTTTTATCTGTAAAAGTACCTAGCAATGATCTTATGCCATGCCATGTTTTTGTCACCTTTGCAGAAGAAACTTTTGAAGAATAGGGATAAGCAGCGGTGCATGGGTGGCAGCCAAGCTAAGGTTCGCGCCCTGACCGATCTGGAAGAGTGGGCTTTGGCACTGCAGGGTGTCCACAACCGGTCGGCCACTCGCGCAGCATCTGAACCCGTTCTCGTGCCACATGAGTAATGTATAAACCATTGGGTGATTTAAAGTAATTTAATGCCATTCATTTCCGTATAATATATGATTGATGTAATGTTATGTAATGTTATGTAATTAATGATGCGATCAAGAAATATCATTGTAATTCAACACAGATTCTGTACTATCATGATGTTAATTGTCAGTAGTGTTGCTCTCATGCATATGCCTGTATAGCGTAAGCATTCCCATGTGACCCGAGCACCCACTTCTTTTCTAATTACCTCATTTATGTTTTCTAGTGCAGGCCTTCCAGGAACCCCAGGATCCTGCTGTCGTAGTCATCTCGGGAGGGGAGGAGGCAAGGGTGTCACCCATCTTGCTGCAGATCCTCCTCTCTACTGAGGATAGTAAAGAGGTGGAGGAAGAGCCGACCGCCCTTTCAACAAGTGTTCCTGCGGCCACATCCTCTTCAACCGAGGAGATAGTGGGGCCAAGCGCTTTGCAGCAGGGCACCCCGAGTGATTCTATGCCGGCGCCGACACCGCGGAGGTTGGTTCGGCACAGTCAGACTGCTCCAAGAGCGGTAGATCTGAGTGTGGACATGGTAAACTTGTCCAGGACGAGCACTGACATTGGTCGGGAGCTCCTCCAACCATGGGCGGGTTATCTGGCCAGGTTGCCACTCTGTCCGCAAGCATCGCTGAGAAGAGGACGTGGATAGCAGTGGCACTGGAGAGAATAGCCGGGAACACGGATGCCAGAGGGCAGCCAGTTGTCCTGGAATATGGTACTGCACCCCAAGGTGCCGTACCCCCATTGCTCGAGACACATGCAAGTCAGGAGGAAGCTCTTGCTGCTGGCTTGGAGGACGTAAGCCAATCAATGGATCTGCCTTCAACCTCCCCACCGAAGCAGCGCTCGAGGTGCCCTCCTGCAAAATGACTTGGAGTTGGTCGGGGGAGGGGAAGAGGTGGGGTACAGACCCGGGGCGGGAGTGGGGAAGGAAAGGAGGGGCATTGCCGCAGGTAGGCAGGGAGGGAGGGAGGGAGGGAAAGTTATTGTTCTTGTTAATTTTTTAAAATTTGTTGAATGTTTGGTAGGTGGGTGTTTGGATTGTTTAAGTTATTTAAATTATGATGATGTTGCTGTTTATTGCTGTTGTTGTTCATTTTTCAATTCATACATTTTAAACTTTTTCACTGTTGGGTTGGGGTGGGAGGGGGTGCATGCATATTTATAAAATAATTGTTATTGTTATTGTTTATAAAATGTATTGTTATTTACAAATGTTTCATAGTTGGGGTAGGGATGGGGGGGTACTATTGTGTTGTGTCTGTTTAAAAAAATAATTTTATTGATAACATTGAAGAAAAATTATTTGACTTAACATCGTTCTGCATTGTCTTCAGATAGCAGAAACGTTAAGCATATGCAAACACTGGTGAGGTCAGGCCAAGAAAGGCAAAGATTAAACGTAACATAAATCAACTGTAACTGTAACAGTCACCAACATAACGCAAACCGTTCATTTATGGGCTGCAGACACAACAATCTTGCAGCTGTGTAACCACCACCACCATTATTTCAAGCAAAGCATTCATTTATGAGCTGCTGACTCAACAGTCTTGTCGCTGCATAACCACCAAGGGCCCTTTCGTGCAGTCTAGAATTGGGTGGGAGCATGGTTTCAATGCCAGCCTGATTGTCCGCCCCGAGGTCATTGTCCACCTTCACTTCCTTCTCTTCCTCCTCTTCCGCCTCTCCTCTCTCCTGAAGTGGATTGGCAGTCCCATCTGGCAATTCTTGTTCCCTCCTGATAGCCAAGTTATGCAGCATACACCACATCACAATGAATTGAGCGTTCTGCTCAGGGCGGTATTGTAATTTGCCTCCTGAGTGGTCCAGGCATCTGAAGCACTGCTTAAGCACTCCAATTGTCTTTTTGACAATATTGCGTGTGGCTATGTGGCTTTCATTGTATCGCTTCTCAGCTTCTGTCTGGGGCTTACGCAGGAGAGTCATCAGCCAGCTGGCAAGGCCATCTACTTTATCCCTCAGCATCCAACCATGACCTTGTGGTCGACTCTTAAACAGGTCAGAGACAGTGCTCTCACGCAAGATGTGCGCATCATGAATGCTCCCTGGAAATTTTGCATTTACTGTCATTATTATTTGCTTGTGGTCGAGAACGAGTTGCACATTCAGGGAGTTGAATCCCCTTCGGTTCCGAAACACCTCTGCATCCTGAAAAAGCATTGCGTGGCGATGTGCGTACAGTCTATTGCTCCCTGCACTTTGGTGAAGTTTGCTATTCTCGAGAAACCCAAAGCCCTCTCAGTCTGTGCCTCCCTGGTCAGAGGAAAGCTTATAAAGTCCATCCTTCGAGCGTAAAGGGCTTCAGTCACCTGTTGAATGCAGCAATGTGTGGCGTGCTGAGAGATACCGCAAATGTCGCCAGCTGAGGTCTGAAAGGAGCCCGATGCATAGAAGGAAAGTGCCACAGTAACCTTGACCTCAATAGGCAGTGCGATCCTGATGGTGCTGTTAGGCTGGAGATCTCCCCTAATGAGCTGGCATATCTCACTGATGACCTCCCTTGGGAAGCGCAGTCTCCTAAGGCACGTGTTCTTGGACAAGTTCAGGTATGACCGCTTATCCCTGTAAGTGCATCGGATGTAAGTTCTCATCCTCCTCAGCAGTCTGCCACCTCTTTGATCAATATACCTTTTCCCATCTCTCGTCTGCAGCATGTGAGTAGTCATCAATACTGGCTGAGAAATTACAGGCCACATCACTATTACTATTACTATGTGTATTCTTCAGATGTAATAAATTGTTCTCCAAAAACTCATACAAAAAATTCAAATTGACCACAATATGATTAGATGGTTGTTCAGATTTTAAAACCACTTTAAAAGCACTCACAAATTAAATCAAAACTCCCAGAACTTAAAGCAGCCTTTTATTTGAAAAGTCCTTTGATTTACAAAATGGTTTCCATACCGCTGGGTTAAGGTCAGGTGAGTGCAGCTTTTTTTCAGCGATTGTTTAGGCAAGCAATGTTTTGGGCGATATATGGGCGAGATGCGGAAAGTAACACTCGGCGATATTCTGGGCGTTAGTTTCCTTTCTAAACAGGATTCTGGGCAGTGCACTATTGTTGATGTCAGAATTTAAAAAAAAAAATGGGCGGGCGGTTTAACTAATTCTCGGCGTTAACTTTATGCCAAAACTAATGCTGCCGATAAATGGGTGTTCATTTCCATTTTTAGGGGAAATGGGCGATAAATGGGAATTAGATCATCTCAGCGATTAAATGGGCGGTAAGTGGGCGGTAGCGAGGCGAAACTGATGGAAAGTCTAGCGTTTGGTTTTATATAATTTTTTTCAATAGTTTGTTTATGACATTTCAGCTTCTACCTTAATCCCATGTGTATGTCCCAAATTTTATTTCACACTGTAAAATAATTAAAAAGTGAAGGAAAATCAAGGCATTTTACTTCCTGGTTTGCTGTCTGTGAGAATTCTTCAATGTGATTGGCTGCTTAGCCAGCTTAATGACATCACTGTTGCTGAACGCTGGAGATGCCATCAACTTGGCGTCAGATTCAAATTAACGTCAGGAAAAGTGAAATCGATGCCACAGAGACCGGTACATCTTTATGGACAATTTTCTTCAAGGCCAGTGGCATGCGCCATCACTTCATCGCTAACCGCAAAATCTGAGCCATAATTTGGAGGCATTGAATTCATGCAGTCAAATCTGCATTAAAGATGTGGATGGAAAGCCAATCTGCCAATAATAAGAATATGGCGCTTGTGCCGGTGCCTACTGAAAATTAAAGGAACCTTGTCATCTGGATAAAGTGCTTCAAATACTTTTTAAAAACTGTTTGTACTGGTTATACAATTATTTTATTGAATGCATGCTGGCATAAAAATTGTCCTTCACATATGTACTCTAATATATTTGAAATTGTTTCATGAAAATATATTTTTCCAAACAGTGAAAAGAGTTCTAGTTCCCTGAGGTAAGGCAAATATTTTCTGCAATAGCCAACATGGCAGAGTATTAAATCCAAGAGTACATCATTCTTCAAAAAGAATATAATGAATGGTGATTTGTGGGAGAAGCAGCAATAATTTATGATTGTGGTGATAGTGGACCACCTTACCTTTGGATTTGTGGATAATGTAATCTGATGTGCTTGTGTACCATGCACTTGCACACAAATAGACTAGCTGAACCAAGTAAGGCAAGGATTGCATATTTACATAATCTTGTGATACTCTGGGCACATCTCTCACAATTGCCTGGGGCACAGGGGCAGAATGTTGGGCTGCAGCAATCAGTGAAGGGCTGCAATTGTGCACAGAAGCAGAGTTGGAGTGAATGTGCCTGCATGTGGGTCAGAGGCATGACAGGAGGGGGCTGGGAGCACCAGGCAAAGGGAGCAAAGGATCAGGAGCAGCCAATCTAATTTTAAAAATGTAATGGTGGCCCAACCTTCAGCAACCATTCCGAATGCGAATTGTGCAGCTAAAGTGCTGCTCAGGCTCTCCAGCCACATTAAGGGCCAGCCAGCTAATTTACAATAAATGAGCATATTGCACAGATTGTGCAAACATAAGAATATTAGAAATAGGAGCAGAAGTAGACCATATGGCCCGTCGAGCCTGCTCTGCCATTCAAATAAGATCATGGCTGATCTTCGACCTCAACTCCACTTTCCCGTCTGATCCATATATCCCTTAATTCCCCTAGAGTCCATAAATCTATCGATCTCAGCCTTGAATATACTCAACAACTGAGCCTGCTCAGCCTTCTGTGGTAGAGAATTCCAAAGATTCACAACCCTCTGAGTGAAGAAATTCTTCCTCATCTCAGTCTTAAATGGCCGACCCCTTATTCTGAGTCTATGCCCCTTAGTTCTAGGCCTAGAAATTGGCTTCCTTAGTGCCTCCCGTTCTCGCCTCCGTGGGTGATAATGG
The DNA here is from genome assembly GCF_044704955.1 of Pristiophorus japonicus. NCBI lineage: Eukaryota > Metazoa > Chordata > Chondrichthyes > Pristiophoridae > Pristiophorus > Pristiophorus japonicus. Next base: position 47,662,531 of record NC_091987.1, read on the forward strand.
GCTTTTACCACTTATCAACCGAACGCGGCAAGATGATTGACTCCTGCTAATTTCAGCGGGAGGTTTGCGACGGCGGTAGGACATTGCACCCTGATCTCCTTCGCCCACAGATCGTGACATCATCGCCCCGGTAGCGCCCCAGACCCGAACTTCGGTTCTCTGCAGCATCTCCGGGTGAAAACACCAGCAACAGTAGGAGGCGTTGATCGAGAGGCCGGGCACTTCATGGGGTGAAACTCAAAGGTGAGATGGCTGAGGTGAGTGAAAACATTCCAAAATGCTGTCAATCAATTTTTTTCTATCCTATTTGCCCTCGATCGATCAGCCCGGCACTCTACTGCAGTGCATCATGCTGATTGGACCAGAACACGGTAGCTGTCGGTGAGCAGGTAAGAATTTACATTACAGAGCCTGCAGCGATGGCCCTTCCCTTTAAGGGAGGGAAGGAGCCGCTGAACACGACATGGCCCGTCGTGCAGCGCTGCACATCTACCAACCCGCCTACGTCCTGTTTCTTTCCAGGAAGGAAGTGGAACGCAAATCCCGAATTTTTTAGAAGTTCAAAATCATTAGTGCCTGACGCTAATTTTTAAAAACTTTTAAAAGTTAACGCCCCAAATGGGGTACTCCTGAATTTCTCCTGACTAGTCTCTCCAGCCAAGGGAAACTGCTTCTCAGCCTATACCCCTGTCAATCACTCTCAGCATCTTACGTGTTTCAATAAGATCTCCTCTCATTCTTCTAAACTCCAGAGAGTGTAGGCCTATTCTACTCAATCTCTCCTCAAAGGACAACCCTCTCATCCCATGCATGATAATGGGGGACTTCAACTAGCCTAATATAGACTGGGATAATCATAGTGTAAAGGGCAGAGAGGGGGAAGAATTTCTGAAGTGTGTTCAGGAGAATTTTCTTGATCAGTATGTTTCCGGCCCAACGAGGAAGGAGGCATTGCTGGATCTGTTTCCGGAGAATGAGGAGCAAGTGTCAGTAGGTGAAAATACTTAATTGGAGGAAGTCAAATTTCAGTGGGATGAGAACAGATCTGGCCCGGGTAAATTGGAATCAAAGATAGGAAGGCAAAAATGCTGTGGAACAATGGGTTGCCTTTAAAGAGGAAATAGTTTTACAGTTGAGCTACATTCCCACTAGGGAGAAAGGCAGGGCAACTAAAGTCAGAGCTCCCTGGATGATGAAGGACATAGTGAGAAAGATGAAGCAGAAAAAGATGTCAGGTCGAGAATACATCTGAGAATCAGGCTAAATATAGAAAGTTCAGAGGAGAAATGAAAAAGAAAATAAGAGGAGTAAAGAGAAGTTATGAGAATAGAATGGCAGCTAACATAAAAGGGAATCCAAAAGTTTTCTATAGGCATATAAATTGCAAACTAGCAGTAAGAGGAGAAGCGGGGCTGATTAGGGACCATGCATGGAGGCAGAGAGTATGGCTGAGGTATGGCTAAGTGTCCGCTGTGGCTCAGTGGGTAGAACTCTCGCTCTGAGTCAGAAGGCTGTGGGTTGAAGTCCCACTCCAGGGACTTGAGCACAAAAATCTAGGCTGACACTTCAGTGCAGTGCTGAGGGAGTGCTACACCCCTGTCGGAGGTGTTATCTTTCAGATGAAGCCCCATCTACTCTCTCAGGTGGAAATAAAAGATCCCATGGCATTATTTCGAAGAAGAGCAGTGGAGCTATCCCCAGTATCCTGGCCAATATTTATCCCTCAATCAACAGAACAAAAACGGATTATCTGGTCATTATCCTCATTGCTGTTTGTGGGAGCTTGCTGTGCGCAAATTAGCTGCTGCGTTTCTCACGTTACAATAGCGACTATACTTTAAAAGTACTTAATTGGTGTAAAGCGCTTTGAGACGTCTGGTGGTTGTAAAAGGCGCTATATAAATGCAAGTCTTTCTTGCTATGACTAAATCAGTACTTTGCCTCTGTCTTCACCAAGGAAGAAGATGCTGCCATGGACATAGTAAAGGAGGATGTAAAATATATACTGGATGGGATAAGAATTTATAAAGAGGAGCTACGAGAAAGGCTGGCTATACATAAAGTAAATAAGTCACTAGGACCGGATGGGATGCATCCTAGGATGCTTAGGGAAGTGAAGGAAGAAATCGTGGAAGTACTGGCCATAATATTCCACTCCTCCATAGACACGGGGGTGATGCCAGAGGACTGGAGAATTGGAAATGTTACACCATTGTTCAAAAAAAGGTGTAAAGATAAATCCAGCAACTATAGTCCAGTCAGTTTAAACACAGTACTGGGGAAGTTTTTAGAAACAATAATCAGGGACAAAATTAACAGTCACTTGGACAGGTGTAGATTAATTAAGGAAAGCCAGCATGGATTTGTTAAAGATAAATTGTGTTTAACCAACTTGATCGAGTTTTTTGATGAGGTAACAGATAGGGTTGATGAGGGCAATGTGATTGACGTGATGAACATGGATTTCCAAAAGGCATTCGACAAAGTGCCACATAATAGGCTTGACGGCAAAGTTGAAGCCCATGGAATAAAAGGGACAGTGGCAGCATGGATATGAAATTGCCTAAGTGACAGGGAGCAGAGAGTAGTGGTGATCGGTTGTTTTTCGGATTGAAGGAAGCTAGACAGTAGTGTTCCCAAAGGGTCAGTTCTAGGATGAATGCTTTTCTCGATATGTATTAATGACTTGGATGTGGCTGTACAGGGCATAATTTCAAAATTTTCAGGTGACACAAAACTTGGAAGTATAGTGAACAGTGAGGAGGATAGTGGATAGTGGAGTTCCGCAGGGATCAGTGCTGTGTCCCTTGCTTTTTATGGTATACATCAATGACTTGGACTTAAATGTTGGGGGTATGATTAAGAAGTTTGCAGATGACACTAAAATTGGCTGTGAGGTTGATAATGAAGAAGAAAGCTGCAGACTGCAGGAAGATATTAATGTACTTGCCAGGTAGCAAATGGAATTCAATCCGGATAAGTGTGAGGTAATGCATTTGGGCAGGTCTAACAAGGCAAGGGAATACACAGTAAATGGTATGCCATTGAAAAGTGTGGAGGAACAAAGGGACCTTGGAGTGCAAGGCCACAGATCCCTGAACATTAAGAACATAAGAATTAGGAACAGGAGTAGGCCATCTAGCCCCTCGAGCCTGCTCCGCCATTCAATAAGATCATGGCTGATCTGGCCGTGGACTCAGCTCCACTTACCCGCCCTCTCCCCGTAACCCTTAATTCCCTTATTGGTTAAAAATCTATCTATCTATCTATCTGTGACTTAAAAGACAGCACCCCCGACATTGCGACACTCCCTCAACACTGCACTGGAGTGTCAGCCTAGATTTTTTGTGCTCCAGTCTCTGGAGTGGGACTGGAACCCACAACCTTCTGACTCAGAGGCGAGTGTGCTACCCGCTGAGCTATGGCCAACACATTAAAAGTCAACCATATTGCTATGGGTCTGGAATCACATATTGGCCAGACAGCAGATTTCCTTCTCTAAAGGACATTAGTAAACCAGATGGGTTTTTAACGACAATCTGGTAATTTCATGGTCACCATTACTAATACTAGCTTTTTATTACAGATTTATTTAATTCCCCTGCTGCTGTGGTAGGATTTGAAATGTCTCCAGATCCATAGTCCAGGTTTCTGGGTTACTAGGCCAATGACATATCCACTATGCTACCGTGTCCCTTGGCAGCAGGCCAGGTAGATAAGGTGGTTAAGAGGGGAATACTTGCCTTTATTAGTTGAGGCTTGGAATACAAGAGCAAGGAGATTATGCTTGAACTGTATAAAACACTGGTTAGGCCGCAGCTGGAGTACTGTGTGCAGTTTTGGTCACCACATTACATGAAAGATGTGATTGTACTGGAAAGGGTGCAGAGGAGATTTACAAGAATGTTGGCTGGCCTGGAAAATTTTGGCTATGAGGAAAGATTGGAGAGGTTGGGTCTATTTTCTTTGGACAGAGGAGGCTAAGGGGAGAGCTGATTGAGGTGGATAAAATTATAAGGGGCCTGGATATAATGGATAGGAAGGACCTGTTTCCCTTGGCAGCGGGGTCAATAACCAGGGGGCATAGATTTAAAGTAAATGGGGGGAGGTTTAGAGGAGATATACGGGGGAATTTCTTCACCCAAAGGGTGGTGGGGGTTTGGAACTCACTACCTGAAAGGATGGTAGATTCATGAACCCTCACCACATTAAAAAGATACTTGGATGTGCACTTAAAGTGCCTACAGGGCTACGGACCAAGAGCTGGAAAGTGGGATTAGGCTGGATAGTTGGCATTGATACGATGGACTGAAATGGCCTCCTTTCGTGCTGTAAATTTCTATGATTCAATGATAGTGATAACTTCAAAAGGACAGACACAGGTTGGTGGAATGGGCGGACACGTGGCAGATGAAATTTAATGCAGAAAAGTGTGACGTGATGCATTTTGGTAGAAAGAATGAGAGGACATATAAACTAAAGAGTACAATACTAAATGGGGTGCATGAATGGAGAGACCTAGAGGTATGTGTGCACAAATCGATGAAGGTGGTAGGGCACTTTGAGAAACCAATTAAAAATGCATACCGGACCGTGGGCTTCATGAACAGAGGTATAGCGTTCAAAAGTGTGGAAATGATGATGAACCAGTGTAAAACTCTGGTTATGCCTCAACTGGAGTATTGTGTCTAATTCTGGTCACCATAATTTAGGAGGAATATGAAGACCTTAAAGAGGGTGCAGAAAAGATTTACGAGAATGATTCCAGTAATGAGGGACTTAGGTTGCGTCAATAGACTGGAGAAGCTGGGGTTGTTTTCCTTTGAGCAGAGAAGATTGAGAGGAGGTTTGATAGAGGTGTTCAAAATCATGAAGGGTCTCGACCAAGTAGAGAGAGAGAAACTGTTCCCATTGGCAGAAGGGTCGAGAACAGAGGACACAGGTTTAAGATGATTGGCAAAAGAATCAAAGGCGACAACAGAAAATAACTTTTTTACACAGCGAGTGGTTCGGATCTGAATTGCACTGTCCAAAAGGGTAATGGAGATAGATGCAATCACTGCTTTCAAAAGGGAGTTGGATAAGAAAAAAATGTGCAGGGCTATGGTGAAAGGGCAGGGGAATGGGACTAGCTGAGATACTCTTGCAGACAGCAGGCACAGGCTCGATGGGCCAAATGGCCTTCTTCTGTGCTGTAACCATTCTAAAATTGTATGATTCTATGAATCAATCTAGTGAACCTTGCTTGCACCCCGTCTAAGGCAAGAATATCCTTCCTTAGGTCATCATCATCATAGGCAGTCCCTTGTATCAAGGATGACTTGCTTCCACACCAAAAAGGGATGAGTTCACAGGTGTTTCAATGAAGGACCTAATATTCCAGGTCCTGAACTACATGTTGAGGGGTGGAAGATGCCTGTGCATGGATTTTTTTTAACGTGTGGTGGCCGTTGCAGCACACGGGCTTGACAGAGCTAGGTCTTGGTCCAGTGGCAAGGATTAGCCAAGACGACTGGAGACCAGCTCTGCAGCATGGACCTAGTGCGCACACATATTGCCTTCCTTAGGTAAGGAGACCAAAACTGTACAAAGTACTCCAGATATGTCTCGCCATCCCCTGTACAATTGCAGCAAGACTTCCTTACTCTTTTACTCCGACCCTTTGCAATAAAGGCCAACATTCCATTTGCCTCCCGAATTACCTGCTGTATTTGCATGCTAACTTTATGTGTTTTGTGTACAATGACACCAAAGTCCCTCTAAATAACATTTAATAGTCTCTCACCATTTAAAAAATATTCTGTTTTTCTATTCTTCCTTCCAAAGTGAATTACCTCACATTTCCCCACATTATACTCCATCTGTCATCTTCTTGCCCACTCACTTAACCTGTCTGGATCCCTTTGCACACTCATGGGCCGGAATCTTTACCTTGGAGTCGGGTTGCGTGCGTGTGTGCCGTGTCGCGGTTCAGGAACCTGAATGTTTGAACAGCACATTCTGCACTGCGCATTTAACTCAATGGTCCCAATTAATACAGTTGTGTGCCTTTCTCGGCCCAATTAAGTGGAGCAGGTCTGATGACATCAAGGATTACTCATTTTCTACGCAGATATTTAAAGCAGCCTTGCACACATCTCATTTGAAGGTTGATCTAAGAGTGCAGAAGGTGGTTTCCAGAGATCTCAATAATGGAATAAAACTGACAAAATCATGAATCATGGAGACAAGAAAGAGGGCAGCGAAAAGATTCACCGATGCCTCCCTGGAAGTTCTGGTGCCGGCAGTAAGAGCACACAGGGTGGTCCTCTTCCCATGCAATCGACGAAAACGACCACCCAAAGAGTCAAAAAGGGCATGGCTGGAGATCGCGGAGGAGGTCAGTAGTAGGGTTGTGGTCTGGAGCATGTGGATCTAGTGTCGCAAGAGGTTCACTGATCTCATGAGGTCAGGAAAGGTGAGTGTCCTGATGTGCTTTTCACCACATCCCCATCAATCTGCCTTCCCAAGCCTACTCCTGTACATCATTACTCACACCACCATACCTTCAAGGTCCACCCATCCCTCTCTCTCTATGCACTACTCACATCCCCATCTGACTAACCACCACTGATACTCACCCTCATCCTAATGCAATCATAGCAAGTAACAGCACAGAAGGAGGCCATTTTGCAATGTAATGCCATTCCTTTAAAGTCAACCTCGACAGATGTAACCCTTACATCTGGAAGGTTGTAATTCCTTACACTCATTCCATCACTTTCACTCAATGTTCTCTTCTTTCCCTCCTTGCAGGAGAAGAGAGAGCACAACAGTAGGGAGAGACAGAGAACCGGAGGTGGCGCTCCAGTCTTCAGTCATTTGACTCCAGCAGAGGTGGAGTCCCTATAGATCTCTGGAGTTGCAGAGTTGCTGGTGGTGGGAGATGAAGAGAGGGGGACCACCCAGAAACCTGATGCAGAATTACATCGCATACAGCCACATGGCATACAATAGTCACTCATATGATGACTGATGTCAGCATCCAGTGAAATGTTACCACATGCATAATTGTAACATTACCCATTCTTATTCTAACACTTCTAATTCATCTCTTTACTCTCCCACATGTCCATCAAGTGCCCCCTACCCCTATCCAGCCGCAGGTGGAAGACACCACCTGAGAGAAAGCTCCGGTCTCTGAGGGTACCGCGTCAGCACAGCCAAGCACAGCCAGAACCAGCACAGATACGCGCAGCTCGGTCGGCCCCACGCGAGTAGTCTTGTCACCTGGTGTCTCGCACATCACAAGTTAGCAGAAGCAGATGGTATTGACAGGGACAGCAGTGAAGACTCCTCAGGGGAGGGGTCAGGACGCTCCAAGCTCTGCTGAGCTGCATGCAGATGCTGAGCCTCGGGGGCCTTCGAAAAAGAGGGTGAGGAGCAACAACAATTGCATGAGGCTCTGGCAGCTTTTGCAGCCGCGATGTGTGCAAATGTACAGAGAATGGAGGAGTCCATCACCAACATGAGCACCACCATCTCGCAGGCAATGGCGATGATGTGCATTTTCGTGGAAAGAATGGCTACTTGCATGGAGCAGCAAATGCACCAGTCCAACGAGAACATGCATGATGTGGATAACAGATGAGGAGGAGGGATATAAACGTAGACTTTGGCCTTCATCGCCTCACTGATGTTTGGCAGGATGCTCTCCAGCTCCTTACTAGCAGGGAAGTGTGAGTGGCCCATGAGAGGGATTGATGGTGAGAGGGAACATGGAAGTGGGGGGATCTTCTCAAAGCACTCCCACTTCTCCTCCATTGCCTCCCCCTCAGTCAGAGCCCCACATTCCTCCTCAGATCGTAATAGCCGGGTCTGCCCCTGCACAGTCGCAGGAGGAACAGTCTTTAGCGAGGCCCTGAGGCTCCAAAACCCAGAGGACTTCTGCCAAAAGTGTCAAAGCAGTCGTAGCAGGGAAGTGAGCTGCCTGCAGCTACCTCTGCTGAATCCACAGGGGTTGCAGCTTGTAGAAGGATGCGGAAAAGTAAAAAGACACAAGGGATGCACAAGGGTCTGTATGAAAAACTGCTAATGATAAGTGTCAGTTCGATTTATGATACACATAAATTTATTTCCTTGCACCACTTTCTGGTCTTGTCCATTTTTTCCTGTTACCTGGGAAGAGGCCTTGTCACTTGAAGTGAATGGTAAGATGTTACTTAACCTCGAGACATGGGGGTTTGAGTGACAGCACTGGCTTGGTCATTGTAGGGCTGTTTTATGGAGTTGTTGGGAGGTGGGGGGAGGCAGCGGGGGAACTTAGTACAGCATGTGGCAGCCATATGGGTGCACTCAACCAAGTTAAGTAAATCTGGCCAAGATGTAGCCATCCCGGGCCGCAAAGTCCACCACTGCTAGTGCCACTTCCACCTCAGGTTCCTCCTCCTCATTATCCACTTGCTCGTCCTCCTCTGAAGAGGCTGTGTGCTTTGTGCCTTGCTCCTTCTGCAGTTCCAATCATTGCTTCTGCGCTATGTTGTGCAGCACGCCATAAACGACGATGATTCAGTCGACCCTGCAGATCTGTCAAGGCATCTGAAGCGTATCTTGAGCATACCTATTGCTTGCTCTATGACACATCTGGTGGACATGTGACTGTCATTACAATGTTCTTCGGCCTCAGTACTTGGCCTCATCAAGGGTGTCATCAGCCATATGTTCAGTGGATAGCCCTTGCCTCCGAGCAGCCAGCTGGTAAGTCTGTTTTGAAGTGGGAAGAGCTGAGGGAGGGTGGACTGGCACAGCACGAAAGAGTCACGTTAGCTGCCAGGGAATCTGGTGCACACATGCATGATGATCTTTTTATGGTTGCACATTAATCACTCCTGGGAGTTGCGGGGTTGCCTTGATGGATACATTTCTGCAGTAAATGATGCCCTTCACCCGTGGGAAGTTAGCCAGTTTTGCAAAGCCGAGCTCCCGCTCAGTAACACTGGCTTCATCAGTGTCAAAGTTTAGAAAATTGATTGCCTGGTCAAACATGGCATTGGTGACCTGAATGATGCATCTGTGGATGGCCGGCTGAGAGATTCTGCAAATGTCTGTTCCAGATCCCTTGAAGGAGCCAAAGACAAAGTAGTTGAGGGCAGTGGAGACTCTGACAGCCACTGGTAAGGTGTGTCCACCAGATCCCCTGGGCAGCAAGTCCTGTTCCAGCAAGCTGCAAATGTCTGCAACGACCTGGCATGGTAGCCTGAGCCTCCTGAAGCACTGCTGCTCAATCATGTCCAGGAAGCTCATCCTCTGCATGTATACCCTGTATTGGGGGTATCGCCTCTGGTGTGGTGTACCCCTGTGCTGATCCCCTTTCTCCTGTGGAGTATCAGGTCATTGATGAGAAGGCTGTTGTTGTGGTTGCTGCTGCTGCTGCTGTTGTGGCTGCTGCTGCTGGTGTGGCTGGTGTTGTTGGTGCAAGGGCTTATCTTGCTCCAATTCTAAGGTCCAAGGTGAGACAGCATAAATGCCACCCTTGCTGTCATGTATTCAACCAGCATTGTAACCCATGTATAATCTGACCTAAGTTGTACACTGTGAGAACAATGACCACTAAGTGGTGAACTTGTGGGAGACACTCCTAACCTGTACCTTCAGATATAAAAGGGGAAGCTCCACCCACTTCCATCACTTGAGTGCTATGGAATAAAGGACAGGTCACAGACTGACCTTCTCTCAAGCATGGGCCTCGTGTGCATTTATACTGTATAGAAAGGACCTATCAACGGCAACGAGAAACTGGGATTTAAACCACGCGAGCATGGCCACGAGCAGAACAGACGAGAGGTACTGTGTGAAGGAATGGTTGGGACAGAGATTCAACATTGTTAAAGCAGCACACAGTTCTCCAGGCAGACAAGGGCAGTCAGGCATGCCCCAACATGTAGTCGAACCCAGAGGGGGAGTTCGACAGAGACAATGGCAAGCTGAACGGTGATTCACGCCATTGCAAGGGACAATGCGGCCAGTAATGGGGCCATCAACACCTGTTAATGGCGCACTCAAAGACAATAACAGGGGCAGTTAGGGACGATCGACTGGCAAGGGACCTTTTGTTTCAAACAGCAGCTCATGTTGGAGGCGTGGAGGCACACACTCAGCCGGAGTTTGCAGAGATCAGCAAAATACCTGCAGAAATTGCAGAAATGAACGCTGGGCGAAATCGCTGGAAGCTGAAGTTCAGCGAGTTCATGTGGAGCACGTACACAGTTCATACACCAGGACGCCACCGATAATGATGAAAGTGCTCTTCAATGGCATCCCAGTATCAATGGAGCTAGACACGGAGGCCAGCCAGTCCCTGATGGGTATCAAACAGTTCGAAAGGTTGTGGGCGTCCAAGGCCAGGAGGCAAAATTTATCGCCGATTGACGCACAACTACAGACATACACAAAGGAGATCATTCCGGTGCTAGGCAGCACCACGGTAGTCGTGACCCACAAAGATTCGGAGAACAGGTTGCCACTCTGGGTTGTCCCGGGGGACGGTCCCGCACTACTGGGGAGGAGTTGGCTTGCTGTCATGAACTGGAAATGGGGCGATGTCAATGCAATTTCCTCTGTGGAGCGAGTATCATGCTCACAGATCCTGGACAAATTTGACTTATTATTTCAACCCGGCATTGTCACTTTCATGGGGGCCAAGGTAGTGATTCACATTATCCCGGACGGCAGGCCAGTACACTACAAGGCCAGAGCGGTGCCGTACATGATGCGGGAAAAGATAGAATGCGAATTGGACCGCCTGCTGAGGGAAGGCATCATCTCGCCAGTCGAATTCAGTGACTGGGCGAGCCCGATTGTGCCGGTGCTCAAGGCGGATGGGTCGGTCAGGATATGTGGCGAATACAAGGCCACCATCAATCGGGTGTCACTCCAAGACCAGTATCCGCTACCGAGAGCAGAGGACCTCTTTGCGACGCTATCCAGTGGCAAACCTTTTTCAAAATTGGACCTGACCTCAGCTTACATGACCCACGAGCTGGCGAGTGAGTCGAAGAAGCTGACCACCATCATGACACGTAAGGGGTTGTTTGAGTACAACAGATGTCCGTTCGGGATTCGCTCGGCCGCCGCGATCTTCCAACGAAATATGGAAATCCTCCTCAAGTCGATTCCAGGGACGGTGGTTTTTCAGGACGACATCCTCATCACGGGTTACGATACTGAAGAACACCTCCACCACCTGGAGGAGGTGCTACGCAGACTGGACCGGGTAGGGCTGCGACTAAAAAAGGCGAAGTGCATCTTCCTGGCTCCAGAGATAGAATTCTTGGGGATGAGGGTAGCAGCAGACGAGATCAGCCCTACTGCGTCCAAGATGGAAGCGATCCAGAGAGCACCCAGACCCCCGTAACATGACGGAGCTGCGTTCATTCCTCGGGCTCCTGAACTACTTTGGCAACTTTCTTCCCAAATTGAGCACGCTGCTAGAGCCGCTACATGTGGTCGCGAATGGGTCTAGGGGGACAGCCAGGAAAGGGCTTTTAATAGAGCACGCAATTTGTTATGTTCCAACAATCTGTTAACGGTAAATGACCCATGGAAGAAACTCGTGTTAACGTGCGATGCCTTGTCCTGTGGTGTCAAGTGTGTGTTGCAGCATGTCAATGCCAAGGGTCAGTTACAGCCGGTAGCTTATGCCTCCAGAAGTCTGTCCCAGGCAGAAAGGGGCTACGGGATGATAGAAAAGGAGGCGCTCGCATGTGTATATGCGGTAAAGAAAATGCACCAGTACCTGTTTGGCAGGAAATTTGAGCTGGAGACAGATCACAAACCCCTAACGTCCCTTTTGGCCGACAACAAGGCCATAAATGCAAACGCATCGGCCCGCATACAGAGGTGGGCACTCACGTTAGCCGCCTATGACTACACAATTCGGCACAGACTGGGCACCGAAAACTGGGCACTCAGCAGGCTCCCACTAGCCACCACTGAGGAGGCTACCGAGCATGTTGTTCAGATGGTCATGGCTGTTGAAGCTTTCGGAAGCGAAGGCTCACCCGTCAGATTAAAGTCTGGACAAATAGAGGCCCGCTATTGTCTCTAGTCAAGAAATCTGTCCTGAATGGAGACTGGGCAGCCACGTACAGGGCATGCCCTGAGGAATTTAAACCATTTCACAGGCGCAGGGATGAACTCTCGATTCAGGCTGATTGCCGACTGTGGGGAAACCGCGTAGTCATGCCCCAGATGGGCAGAGAGGTGTTCATCAGAGAACTCCACAATGAGCACTCGGGCATTGTCATGGTGAAGACAATTGCCAGGTCACACGTTTGGTGGCCAGGAATAGACGCAGATCTGGAACTTTGTGTTCGCAGGTGCAACACGTGTGCCCAGCTGGGCAATGCGCCCAGGGAAGCCCCCCTTAGCCCCTAGCCATGGCCCACCTAGCCTTGGCCACGCATCCATGTGGACTACGCAGGTCCTTTCATGGGGAAAATGTTTTTGGTTGTAGTAGACGCCTACTCCAAATGGATCGAGTGTGGCATTTTAAATTCAAGCACATCCTCTGCCACGGTAGAAAATCTACGGGCAATGTTCACCGCCCACGGTCTACCGGACATCTTGGTCAGGGACAATGGCCCGTGCTTCACAAGCACTAAATTCCAGGACTTCATGGCAGGCAATGGAATTAACCATGTCAGAACGGCACCGTTCAAGCCGGCCTCAAACGGCCAGGAAGAACGAGCAGTGCAGATAATCAAACAGGGGATGCTCAGAATCCAAGGGTGTTCCCTACAATGCCACTTATCACGCCTCCTGTTGGCCTACAGATCCCGACCACACTCGCTCACTGGGGTTCCACTACAGAGCTGCTAATGAAAAGGATGCTCAAAACCCGGTTATCCCTTATACACCCCACCATGAAAGAAATTGTCGAGAGCAGGCGCCAGTCACAATATGACTACCATGACAGGAATGCGAGGGCGCGATGTATTGATGTAAATGACCCTGTTTTTGTCCTCAACCACGCTGCAGGACCCAAATGGCTCACAGGCACTGTGGTTGCCAAAGAGGGAAATAGGATTCTGGTAGTTAAACTTACCAATGGACAAATCTGCCGCAAACATGTGGATCAAACAAAAAGGAGGTTCAGCAACCCCATAGAAGAAGCTGAGGAAGAACACGATGTAGAATTCACTCCTCCACAGGTGACCGAACACAGGAACCAAGTGGAGGAGAGCCCAGTCACTGTGGGCAGTCCGGACAGGCCTGAGGCACCGCAAACAGCAGACACTCAAGCCAGCGCCCAACAACCGGAGTCCCAAATCAGGCGCTCTACAAGAGAGCGTAAACCACCAGAGAGGCTCAACCTGTGATCCCAATAAGACTTTGGGGGGGGAGGTGATGTCATGTATTCAACCAGCATTGTAACCCATGTATAATCTGACCTAAGTTGTACACTGTGAGAACAATGACCACTAGGTGGTGAACCTATGGGAGACACTCCTAACCTGGACCTTCAGATATAAAAGGGGAAGCTCCACCCACTTCCATCACTTGAGTGCTGTGGAATAAAGGGCAGGTCACAGACTGACCTTCTCTCAAGCATGGGCCTCGTGTGCATTTATACTGTGTAGTAAGGACGTATCACTTGCTGATCTCATAGATGGTAAGTAAAGTGAAGATCAGATGTCCAATCCCTCAATGTTGTGATAGTAACTAGCAATGTAGTGAGAGTGGCTTCTGAGGGTGCAGAAATGACCTGCAAACTGCTGACAGCTAAATCTCTGCATAAAATAGAGTCAGGACGAGCCTTTCCATTTGACAAGGAAGCAGGTGTCACACAATGGCCAGTGAGCTTCCACCTCCCCTTCACAGGCGAGGTTCCCGAGGTGCGTGAATCCAATGCTCAACAGGTTAAAGCCAAAACCTGATGTTAAAAAGCCTCTTACGGGTCTGTCAACAAGTAGTTAAGTACTTCAATGAGGTTGCCGCCTCTCCCGAGTGAGTCTGTGGTGTGCTGGGAAACGTGCCTGAGTTAAATGCAGAAGTCGGCGGGTTGCTGACATGCTAGCAATTTCCATGATTTTTGCTGCTGACCCGCTCCCAGACTGGGACTGGGAAAATTCTGGCCTTTGTGTGTCATCCTCACAAGCTTATTTTCCCACCTAGCTTTGTATCATCAGCAAACTTGGATACATTATAATGGATCCCTTCATCTAAATCATTAAAATATATTGGGGCTGAAATTGCGGTCTCAGAGTACATCATCGTATTCCATTTGAAAGGCCCCAGTAGTTCATGATTTCTGCATACATTGCTCATGTGCGGAATCTGGAACTTGCGATCTGTAAAGCTGTACCTTGACAGATCATCCGAACTGCATGGAAATTCAGTTTTGCTGGCACAGATTTGGGCTATTTGCTCAATAACAGCCCAGTAATACCCCACGCAACTCTCACGGCTGGTAAAATCAGGCATAGGGCCTGCTTTCATCAGTGTCTTCTTCTTAGGCAGTCCCCCAGAGTCGAGGATGACATGTTTCCACACTAAAATGAATTCTAAGGTGAATGATGAGATCAATGCGGGATCGACAGTCTCTGTCACAGGTGAGGCAGATGGTGGTTGGAAAGATGGGTGTGTGGGATTCTTCATTTGTCATAACCTCCTTCCGCTGTTTGTACTTGGTTTCCGCGTGCTCCCGGCGAAGAGACTCGAAGCGTTCGGCACCATCTCGGATGATTCTCCTCCGCTTTGAGTGATCTTGTACCAGGGATTCCCAAGAGTCAGTGGGGATGGTAAAAACAGAGAGACAGACTATTATCTGAATGGTGACAGATTAGAAAAAGGGGAGGTGCAAAGAGACCTGGGTGTCATGGTACATCAGTCATTGAAGGTTGGCATGCAGGTGCAGCAGGCGGTTAAGAAAGCAAATGGCATGTTGGCCTTCATAGCAAGGGGATTTGTGTACAGGGGCAGGGAGGTGTTGCTACAGTTGTACAGGGCATTGGTGAGGCCACACCTGGAGTATTGTGTACAGTTTTGGTCTCCTAACTTGAGGAAGGACATTCTTGCTATTGAGGGAGTGCAGCGAAGATTCACCAGACTGATTCCCAGGATGATGGGACTGATCTATCAAGAAAGACTGGATCAACTGGGCTTGTATTCACTGGAGTTCAGAAGAATGAGAGGGGACCTCATAGAAACGTTTAAAATTCTGACGGGGTTAGACAGGTTAGATGCAGGAAGAATGTTCCCAATGTTGGGGAAGTCCAGAACCAGAGGTCACAGTCTAAGGATAAGGGGTAAGCCATTCAGGACCGAGATGCGGAGGAACTTCTTCACCCAGAGAGTGGTGAACCTGTGGAATTCTCTACCACAGAAAGTTGTTGAGGCCAATTCACGAAATATATTCAAAAAGGAGTTAGATGAGGTCCTTACTACTAGGGGGATCAAGGGGTATGGCGAGAAAGCAGGAATGGGGTACTGAAGTTGAATGTTCAGCCATGAACTCATTGAATGGCGGTGCAGGCTAGAAGGGCCGAATGGCCTACTCCTGCACCTATTTTCTATGTTTCTATGTTTCTATGTTACATTTTTTCAAGGAGGCTTTGAGGGTGTCCTTGAAGCATTTTCTCTGTCCTCCTGAGGCTCGCCTGCCGTGACATAGCTCAGAGTACAGTGCTTGTTTCGGGAGTCTAGTATCAGACATGCAGACAATGTGGCCCATTCATCGGAGCTGATCGAGCATGGTCAATGCCTCGATACTGGGGATGTTGACCCTGAGGGAGAATACTGACATTGGTGCGCCTATCCTGCCACTGAATTTGCAGAATTTTGCAGATCCAGCGTTGGTTGCTTTGAGGTGCCGACAGCACATAGTCCATGGGCTAGATTTTGCACTTTTTTTGCATGTATAAAGCCTACGTAACGCACATTTTACCACTGAAATAACGTAGAGCGCCCATATATCGCCCATTTAGCCACAAAGTGGAAACTGACACCCATTTTTCGGACACTTATCGCCGAGCGTTAATGTGCATAACGCTGGGAAAGAATAACACTGCTCGCCTACTTTTTTTGCACAGAATCATCAGAATGGGTGAAACCAACGCCCATAATATCGCCCAGTGTTAGTTTCCACACGTAATTAACGGCGAGATTCAATAATACCGACCATCCACTTTTTTTTGTCGTAAAGAGCACATTTGCCGAACCAAACGTCCAGGAGATCGCTCAGCGTCATTTTCACTACCTCACACACATCTCGCCCAAAATATCGCTCGCCCAAAACACCACTCTGAAAAAATGGAACTGTTCTGAACGAATCACAGCGGTGTGGGCGCCATTTTTAAATCGCAGGTCGCTTCATTCAAAAGGCTGCTTCAACTTCAGGGGAGTTTGCATTGACTCTTCTCAGGTGAAGTGAACATCTCAACAGACATATTTTCAGATGCTGGACTATTGGGGGTTTACTCTAGGTGTATTTTAGTGAGAAAATTATTGCTTCTGAACAATCGCGATTGGACTTTCATTGTAATGGGGCCAGCCATTTCTCAGCCTGCATCGATTAATTCGCAGATGCTGCAGAGTGCAGATGGTTCAATGTGTGATGCACATCATTATGTGCCCAATTTAAGACATGCCAGAATGAGGAGGAGGTCCAGACCATACACACCCTGCACTTACAGCGAAAAGAGGTCTTACCTCGATGTGTCTGACCACACCTGCCTTCGGATACTGCGCTTCCACAAGGTGGTGATCACTGAAATTGTCATGTATCTTACATTCTTATATATAACTGTATCCTAACTTGCTATACATGACTGTAATAAGATATGACCTGTAACCACCAGCATACCTTACCACCAGGGGTGCACTTGGATTTCTTGACTCGTAGGCCTACCCGATCCAACCGCTTTAGTACTTCCTCCAAATTACGGAGATGGGAGTCGGTGTCCCAGCCCGTGATAAGTATGTCGTCTTGAAATACAACCGTCCCCGGGATGGATTTGAGCAGACTCTCCATGTTGCGCTGGAATATGGCAGCTGCCAACCTGATGTTGAATGGGCATCGATTGTACATGAAAGGGGCTCGATGTGTGTTGATGGTGATGAGTAGCTTGGATTCCTCGGTCAATTCTTGCGTCATATACGCAGATGTGAGGTCTAGTTTTGAGAAAAGTTTACCTCCAGCCAATGTGGCAAATAAGTCCTCTGCTCTGGGCAGCGGGTACTGGTCCTGCAGGGAGACTCTGTTTATGGTAGATTTGTAGTCCCCACAGATTCGTACGGATCCATCAGGCTTCATGACTGGGACGATGGGACTTGCCCAGTCGCTAAATTCCACAGGTGATATAATGCCTTCCCGCAGAAGCCTCTCTAGTTCATGCTCAATCTTTTCCCTCATCACATAGGGTACAGCTCTGGCCTTGTGATGGACCGGTCTAGCATCCTGTGTGATGTAGATTTTGACTTTGGCCCCTTTGAAAGTGCCCACACCTGGCTGAAAGAGATGTTCAAATCACTTTATAACTGTTGAGCAGGAGGTCCGGTCCTCTAGTGACATGGCATGGACATCATCCCATTTCCAGTTTAGTTTTGCCAGTCAGCTTCTCCCCAGCAGTGCTGGGGGGTCTCCGGGGACAATCCACAGGGGAAGTCGGTTCACTGTCCCTTTGTGTGTGACAGAGAGCATGGCGCTGCCGATGATTGGTATGATTTCTTTGGTATAGGTCCTTAGTTTGGTGTCGACCCTTGTGAGTTTTGGTCTGTCTCTTTTATGCGGCCACAGTTGTTCAAATTGTTGAGCGCCCATGAGAGATTGACTCACTCCCGTATCCAGCTCCATGTTGACAGGTATCCCGTTGAGTAGGTCCCTCATCATTATAGGAGGCGTCCTGTTGTAGGAGTAGCAGCCATTGATCGTGTTGACCCGCTGTACATCGGTGTCCCGGGTACTGTGCCCATCGTCTTCTGGTCCACTTTCCGACCCATCGATTCATATACCAGCCGAGCTGCCATTTTTTTGCACATGCGGGCCAAATGCCCTGTATATTCACAGTTCCTACAAACAGTCTGCTGAAATTGACATCCCCTTGACGAGTGCCCACCCCCACACCTCCAGCACAGACTGCTTCCATTCCCAAAGAATGAGCTGCGTCTGGCTGATCTCTCATGAGCTTCTCTCAGTTTGTAGTTGATTGCTCGCATTGTGGGTTGATGAGGTGTGAACGGCCATTCCTGTGGCCCTTGATGGCTTCTGGCACCACTACCTGCTGTCAAAAGCCTTTTCTCCCGGTTTTGTCTGTGTGTGGGGGTAGCAGCTTGTTTAATACTGTGAACTTCTTGTTCCGATATTTTGTTAGTTGTCGTACCTGCATTGTAAATCAACCTCATTTCTTCTTCCCCTACCAAGAATTTCTATGCAACCAGTGCTGCTGCCTCTAAGGTCAGGTTCTTGGTCTCTATGAGCTTTCGGAATATGCCTGCATGGCCTATTCCTTTAATGAAAAAGTCTCTCAGCATTTCTCTCCTCAGTTAATCGGAGAACTCACATAAACTAGCCAACCTCCGAAGTTCCGCCACGAAGTCGGGTATGCTCTGGCCCACACAGCGTCTGTAGTTGTAGAACCTGCGTCTGGCCATGTGTAGGCTGCTCGCTGGCTTCAGGTGTTCTCTTACCAGTGTGCTCAATTCTTCAAACGACTTAATTGCTGGTTCTCGGGTGCCAGCAGATCCTTCATTAAAGCGTATGTTTTCGAGCCACAGCTGGTCAAGAGATGGGCTCTTCTCTTGTCTGTCTTATCATCGCCTAACCAGTCTTTGGTTACAAAACTTTGCTGGAGCCTTTCTATAAAGTCCTCCCAATTGTCTCCAGCATTGTACTTTTCATCTGATCCGTTGTTCGCCATTCTGTGGATTCTGTAATCCCATAACCCGTCGCCACTGTAAAGTCCTGTCCCCTCAGTACAGATTCACACAAGGCATGTAGTGAAGTCAAGGTCACTCTGGACCTGCACCTTTATTTCACAGCTCTGGAATGCTGCACTTGCCTGAGACCTGTCCTTATATACTTGTTCTTGCAAGTGCACCGCTAATGGTAAGGTATGCTGGTGGTTACAGGTCATATCTTATTACAGTCATGTATAGCATGTTTGGATACAGTTATATATCATAATCTCCTATCCAAGATCAAGGCAATAAACGCCAACGCCTCGGCGTGAATTCAACGGTGGGCACTCATGCTGGCGTCCTACGACTATACCATAAGGCACAGACCAGGCACAGACAACTGTGCCGATGCGCTCAGCAGGCTACCCCTGGCGACCATGGAAGGGTCTGACGAACAGGACTGTGAGATAGTCATGGCAATCAATGCCTTTGAGTCCACAGATTCGCCCATGACGGCTCACCAAATCAGAGCCTGGATGGCCAGCGACCCCACGTTATCCTTAGTAAAAAGATGTGTCCTAACCGATGACTGGGCAGAGGTTCGCGATGACTGCCCCGAGGAATTAAAACCCTTTCACAGGCGCTGCATGAGCTATCACTACAAGCAGACTGCCTGATGTGGGGCAGCCGAGTAGTCATGCCTCTGCGAGGCAGAAAAGCATTTGTCCGGGAGCTCCACAGCGAGCACCCGGGGATCGTTCTCATGAAGGCCATCGCCAGATCCCACGTCTGGTGGCCTGGTATTGACGCGGACTTAGAGCCCTGCGTCCGAAGGTGCACCATTTGTGCCCAACTCAGCAATGCCCCCAGGGAGGCTCCCCTGAGCCCCTGGCCCTGGCCTACCAAACCGTGGTCGCGGTTGCACGAAGACTATGCGGGCCCATTCATGGGCAAAATGTTCGTCGTAGTTGTAAATGCATTTTCAAAGTGGATCGAATGCACCATTTTAAACTCGAGCACAACCTCCACCACTGTGGAGAGCCTCGCAACCATGTTTGCAACGCACGGAATCCCTGACATATTGGTCAGTGACAATGGTCCGTGCTTCACCAGCGCAGAATTCCAAGATTTTATAATTGACCACGGCATAAATCACGTCAAGACGGCACCATTCAAGCCGGCCTCCAACGGCCAGCGGAGAGAGCAGTGTAAATCATTAAACAAGGCATGCTTAAGATCCAAGGTCCCATGCTGCAGGGTCACCTGTCGCGACTGCTGCTGGCATACAGATCTCGTCTGCACTCACTGACTGGGATCCCCCCCGTGCAACTGTTGATGAAAAGGACTTTAAAAACAAGGCTCTCATTAATCCTCCCAGACATGCACAAAATCGTTGAGGCAAAGCGCCGTAAGCTGACTGAGTACCATGACAGAAATTCGAGGGGGAGATGGAATGAGATAGGGGACAAAGTGTTTGTACTAAACTATGGCAGGGGTCCCAAATGGCTTGCAGGGACAGTAACGGGCAAGGAAGGAATCAGGCTACTGGTAGTACAAATGGACAATGGCAAAACCTGCCGGAGGCATGTAGACCAAGTCAGAAGCAGATTTACCAACAACACTGCGGAACCAGAGGCAGACTACAATGTGGAACTCGCACCACACCTGGTGGACAGACAGAGGAACAACCTGAGGAAAGGGCAATCCCAACAGACAGCCCAGGCGAGTCAACAACAATCATACCAATCAAAACAGACAGCCCAGGCGAGATACCAGCAACCACCCAAAGAAAAACAGACACAAATGCAAACAACTGAACCACAACTCAGATGCTCCACATGAGAGCGTAGACCACCTGAGAGACTGAACCTATAAAGACAATAAGACCTTGGGGGAGAGTGATGTCATGTATCTTACATTATTATATATATAACTGTATCCTAACATGCTATACATGACTGTAATAAGATATGACCTGTAACCACCAGCATACCTTACCACCAGGGGTGCACTTGCAAGAGACAGGTATATAAGGACAGGTCTCAGGCAAGTGCAGCATTCCAGAGCTGTGAAATAAAGGTGCAGGTCCAGAGTGACCTTGACTTCACCACATGCCTCGTGTGAATCTGTACTGAGGGGACAGGACTTTACAGAAATATGCAAGCTCATCAGGCCACATATGCAGCCTACCATCAGGACATCAGTGTCGGTCGAGGTCAAGGTCACCGCAACACTGTCTTTCTCTGCGTCCGGTTCCTTTTGGGCCTCCGCGGTCGAGATTTGCCCTCTGTCTTACCATGCTACCCATCGCTGCATGAGACAGGTCATGGAGGCCCTGTACGCACAAAGGATGGACTTTATTAGCTTCCCCATGACCACGGAGGCTGAGATTGACAGGGCTGGAGCATTCTACCACATCGCTAAGTTCCCCAGGGTGCAGGGAGCAATAGAATGCACTCACATCGCCATGCAGGCACCTTCTCAGGACTCAGAGCTTTTTCGGAACAGAAAAGGATTTCACTCCCTGAAGGTCCAACTAGTTGTCGACCATAACTAGATCATAATGGCAGTGAATTCCAAATGTCCGGGCAGCTTCGATGAGGCTCACATTCTGCATGAGAGCGCTGTCTCTGACATGTTTAAGAGTCAGCCACAAGGACAATGCTGGATGCTCGGTCACAACCGATATGGCCCAGCCACCTGGTTGATGAACCCCTGCGTGAGGAGCTGATGCCTGAAAGAACGTTGCTATGAGTGACAACGCTGACACACTGCTGTGTGTGTGCAGCTCAGACATCAAAGTTGTCCATCAGCTTGGCGCCAGTTAAAGTTTACGTTGATTGAATTTAAGTTTTATTTAAGCCTTTCAAGTTAAGGAATCACCAGTGTGTAACAGTCCAGCTATCTGAGACAATACGCAACAAGGTTATGTTCAATAAAAAAAATGTTATATCAACATTGGTCTGAAATCATAAGTATCACAGGCAAAAGCACCCACCCCCGCCCCACCTTTTCGACCATTGACATCAATCAAATGGTCAACGTGTCCAGCAACACAGAATACAGATGCAAAGCAGGAGGGCGGCCCCCTCCCCCCATACATTACAACAAATTGCATACATTCAGATGGAGATATAACACAGCATTCACCAGCGGACATGCACCTCAATTTCCTTCCCCCCTCTCCTTCTTCTCCCCACCTCTACCCCTTCCCCTCCTCGCTCCACGCCGCCTCAGACGGTGCCTCATTGAGGGGGATGAATGCAGAGGCGGTAGTTTGACGGGTACAGGGCAACAGTGGCCAACTGAGAGCATGGGTGCTGCTCGCTGTGCCTGGCCCGTGGTGGATCATGTTACAGTGCACAGACAGTGTTGGACATTCTCGAAACAACGCATCGATAATGGTGCCTCTGCTCTCCCAAGCTGTGGGATGGGCAGCTTGTCTGACTCGAGCACATATTGGGACACTTTTTGGTACGTCTCTTTAGTCCCGTGAACACAGGCTGCTGCTTTGTTTAATTTATTTGATACATGGTCAATCGTTTGGGGCTCGCCCGCTACTTTTGCTTGCTGCACAACATTCCCGACCCATTGCGGTAACATCTCACTTGCTACGAATGCTTTGTTACATACATATACGACCGGTTGGTATTCGCTCGCTACTTTGGCTTGTTGTAAGGTACCCCCAACCCCATACATTGGTACATTATTGGCCACGAAAGACCGCTTGCACGGGTTACATGGTGCACACAATTTATTTGAATGTGGTCGGTTCCTGGCCTTCACCGTGGCCGCCCCTTTACCTTTGCCCCGAACCCAGTCGTCTTCCTTGCTGGGCGACACATTCCTCCGTTCCGTTGCAGTGACCTTCCGTGGTATGGACGCTCTCTCTTCCCGTGGTCTGGATGCTCTCTCATCCCGTGGTCTGGACGCACCCTCGTCCCGTGGTCTGGATGCTCTCTCGTCCCGTGGTCTGGACGCTCTCTCGTCCTGTGGTCTGGACGCTCTCTCGTCCCGTGGTCTGGATGCCCTCTCGTCCGTGTCCGTGATGCCGACTGCTGTGATCTTCCTCCCCAGACATTTTGCCTCTGGCGTCGGGAAGACACATTCGGATCGTTTCAGCCAGATTCCAATTCCGCATGGTCGACCTGGAGCCTCTTCCATCGTCGCGAAGGGGTCATCAGCTTCGGGTGGTGGGTACCGCTCGGTTGAACTTACCTCCTTGTGGTTGTGATGAGCGGCCTGTGCCTTGGGGATCTTCAAATGGATCTGCACTTCAATGCCTGGTTCAGCTGGAAGAAGGGGTTTGCTCGGCCTTTGGTAAAGGGAGGCCTCGTTCGCCGGAGAAGGTACGCAGAGGTCTTCCCAGTTCCATCGAATCTTCCCCATCCACCTCCTGCCAAGCAGCGTGGCTCATCACCTGAAACAATCCACAGTGGTAATTCCTGCGCTGCTCCCTCATGGAAAACTCTTATATCCACACTACCAATAACTGGTATCAGTTCCTTGGTGTAGATGCGTAGCTTTGCCTGAATTGGGATCAGCTCGGGTCGCTTGGCTTCGTCGCTCCACAGCCTCTCAAAAGCCTTCTGGCTCAAGACTGATTGACTCGCCCCCGTATCCAGTTCCATGGAGACTGAAGTGCCGTTAAGTTCAACTTTTAACATTATCGGTGGATTTTTGGTGGTGAATGTGTGTATCCCATATACTTCCTCTTCATCCTCAGGTTCAATTGCCTCTTCTGCTCGTTCATCGTGATCCTCGCTGGATTGGTTGTCCTCTCCTGACTCTGCCATGTGGTGAGTCAGAGATCGTTTGCACATTCGCTGGAGGTGCCCCATTGTTCACAGCCCTTGCACACATAGGGCTTGAATCTACATTGACGAGCTCTATGGCTGCCCCCGCTGCACCAACATAGTGCTGATGATACGCATTCACACCTCACGGCGGACTCTGAGTCACTCTCGGCTGAGGTCTGGCCTCTGCAACTGTGGGGTCCTGCCCTGTGCCGTTCTGCCTGCTGCAAACATTATTTTGTGCACGGTGCTCGCCTATGAGCTTCGATTCTGTGAAGATATCTGTTTCGTGTTATCGCTCGTGAATATGAAGGCTTGGGCTATCATGATGGCCTTGCTCAGATCTAGGGATTCGGCAGACAGCAGTTTGAGAAGGATGACCTTGTGACCAATTCCAAGCACAAAAACGTCCCGCAACATTTCCCCCAAGGATCCTGCAAAGTCGCACTGCCCCGCAAGGCATCTTAGGTCGGCGACAAAACTCGCCACGTTCTGGCCCTCGGAGCGACGGTGCGTGTAAAAGTGGTACCTGGCCATCAGGATGCTCTCCTTTGGCTTGAGATGTTCCTTAGCCAGCGTACACAACTCTGCATAAGATTTGTCTGTTATTTTGACTGGTGCCAGCAAGTCTTTTAGGAGGCCATATACCGATGATCCACATACGGTGAGGAGTATCGCTCTGCACTTGGCCTCCGTCTCAGCCTTGTCCAATTCGTTGGCCACAAGTACTGGTCGAGGCGCTCAATGAAGGCTTCCCAATCATCACCCTCAACAAATCTTTCACGAATACCAACGGCAGCCATTACCGCGTGAAAGTTCGTGATCTGTTACTCATCGCCAATTTGATATGTTCAGAATAAATCCACAGGACTATATCGCAAGCTCAAACTGTTGTGACCTTGGTGTCTTTATTCCAGACTGTAGAGTGAGGAAGCAGCATGGTGAGTCAGCTTTTATACCTGCTTGCCCCAGGGTGCACAAGTGACCTTAGGTCTCCCACAGGTGTGCCCCCTGGTGGCAAGTCTTACATTTAGATAAGGTCTACATACATACATAACAAGGCTAACTGGCCAAAATTGCCGTTTTCTCTCTCACTCCTTTCTTGAATCGAAAGACTTCCCACCCCATTTGTGCTTGTTGCCTGTATTGGAGTATACTGTATATCTCTGACATATTATCGGATTCAGGCATCCTCACCTGATAAGATAGGGAGTGGACGCTCAATCAGGATGTTGCAGCCCACCATCATGTTATCCTCTAATTTTCGTATATTTCACTACTCGCAAGTTGGTCATGTTATTTATATCATATGTGTTCCGAACAGTTAAAAATGTCAAAATAAATTAAAAATGATTATGACTGTATTAAAGGTGGCATAATTATTTCTATTTAAAGATTAATCTATGTACGGTGTCTTTTCCTGAGGTCACAGCTGTTATCAGCATTGTTTATTTAAAAATGATGGAGAGAAGGATCAAATGCATGAGGATTGAGTAACATTAGTACATTGACTTTGCACCTGTGTGACCGTTGTTTAAATTGCCCTGCAAATAAGTTCAAAGTCTTCCTTGATTGCTATGGTGGTCCTTTGAAAAATGAATCTGAGGAATCTAAATCCCGTTCCTTGTAGGTGTGGGCCACAGCACAGAACTGCCCCTAATCAAGCACAAAATTGGCAATCTCGCCCAGAAAGCCCACAGGATAGCTGCAGTGGGAAGTGGAAAATATTGCACTCGCTCAGTACAAAGGGATTTTCTGAGGTTGTGGCTGAGGCACATTGATGAGGCAGAGAAGAGGGAGCTTTACCCTACAGCTGATTGCTCTGTACCGAAAATAAAATGTTTGATAGTGAAGTGTCTGAAATTGAAAAGTGATCCATTTTTTCAGATCCATTCACTCACTTTGATGTGCACACAAGCAAATTGGAAGTGTTTAATACTGACACTGCAGTACTTTTGAAATTGAGAAATGCAGAACCTTAATAATGATTCAGCATAATTTTTCAAAGGGCAAAAATATACATTGGTGATAAACATGTCTTGTACAATGTGGTTTTCTGGAATGTTATAAATCATCAGGAATGCTGCTTCAAATTGTTAAGTTCAATGGACTAAGCATTGGCTGGAGCATACACTCTCAATCAGAATTTGCCCCATCCCCATGGGAACTCTCAAACTTTGCCATTTAGCATTTCAATTAAACTTTTCATAACAGTTTTCAAATACTTCTTGATCAAGATATAATTATATAATCAGAATATACAATATTGATCAAATTTTTGCAACAAGCAGATTTGATGATGCTTTTAATCATCTACTATATACATAATGTTACAGCACTGAGATGGTTGCTTCAACATGTGGTGTTCCAACACTTTACACATGGGGCTCAAGTTTTAGCCTGAGTTGCTCCTATTTTTTTGGAGCAACTAGTTTAGAATGGAGCACCTTAGAAATTGCAATTCTCGGCATTTAGTTTGCTCCAGTTCTCGTGAGTTAGAATAATTTCATTGCGGAACAGATTTTTTTTCAAAAGGGGGCGTGTCCAGCCACTTACACCTGTTTTGCAAATTTAGGCAGTGAAAACTTACTCCAAACTAACTTAGAATGGAGTAAGTGTAGATTTTTGTACGCTCAGGAAAACCTTGCCTACACTTATAAATCAGGCGTAGGGAACGAGAGATGCGAGCCGGGGTGGGGGGGGGGGTCGCGGGAGGAAGGGGGTTTTACAAGCATTGAAGTGAAGGGTTTTACACTTCACTTTTACAAATAAAGAGCCATCATCAGTAATACATGATAAATAAATTAATAAATCAACCAATAAATCAATCAAAAAAATAAATAAATAAAAAATTTAAAAAATAATAAAAAATCAATCAATAAATGAAAAATTAACTTTCTACTCATCTACTGCAGCACCGGGAGCCCTCCAACAGCGTGCTGGAACCACCCCCCCACCCCGCAAGCGTCTCTCCCTCTGTCTCTGTCAGTGTCTGACTCTGTCAGTGTCTCTCTCCCTCTGTCTCTGTCAGTGTCTGTCTCTGTCAGTGTCTCTCTCTCACAGTGTCTCTCTGTGTTTCTGATGGGGGGGTGGGGGGGAGGAGGGGGAGGGAGGGGGTGGGGGAGGGGGGAGGGAGGGGGGCAGAGGAGGAGGGGAGGAAGTGGGGGAGAGGTGGAGAGGGAGGAGGAGGGGGAGGGGGAGGGGAGGGGGGAGGAAGGAGGGGGAGGGGAGAGGAGGGGGGGAAAGGAGGGGGGAGGGAGGGAGGA
Organism: Pristiophorus japonicus; assembly: GCF_044704955.1. Taxonomy (NCBI): domain Eukaryota; kingdom Metazoa; phylum Chordata; class Chondrichthyes; family Pristiophoridae; genus Pristiophorus; species Pristiophorus japonicus. The sequence goes on from NC_091987.1 coordinate 47,689,469, forward strand.
GAGGAGGGGGGAAAGGAGGGAGGAATGGAGGGGGAGAGGAATGGGAGGGAGGGGTTGCTGAACATGAGGGGGTGCTGAACGGGAGGGGGGGGAGGCTGAACGGGTCCCGCCACCGCCAATGACGTCGGGCTGCCACAGAGGACTTCGGACGGGGCGGGGGAGGAGGGGGATGGAGGGGTGGAGCAGAGGGGGGGTTAGAGGAGGGGGGAGAGAGGGGGGGAGGGAGAGGTGGAGGGAGGGGGAGTGAGAGGCGGGGAGAGAGGGGGGAGGGGGGAGAGGAGGGGGGGAAGAGAGGAGGGGGGAGGGAGGGGGAGTGAGGGGGGAGAGGCGAGAGGGGGGAGAGGAGGGGGAGTGAGTGGGGAGAGGAGGGGGGAGAGAGAGGGGAGGAAGGGGGGGAGAGGAGGGGGAAGGAGTGGGGCTGAACGGGAGGAGGGGACTGAACGGGAGGGAGAGGCTGAACAGGAGGGAGGGGGGAGAGGAGGGGGAGTGAGGGGGGAGAGGAGGGGGAGTGAGTGGGGAGAGGAGAGGGGGGGAGAGGAGGGGGAGTGAGTGGGGAGAGGAGGGGGAGAGAGAGGGGAGAAAGGGGGGGAGAGGAGGGGGGAAGGTGGGGGGCTGAATGGGAGGAGGGGGCTGAACGAGAGGGGGAGGCTGAACAGGAGGGGGGGGAAGGCTGAATGGGCCTCGCTTCCGCCGAAGACGCCGGGCCACCACGGAAGACTTCGGGTGGGGCCCACCCCCAGCGAGATGCCGGTCGGGCAGGCCCCGCCGACGAGGTAAGATGTATCAGGCCACTCGGCCAGGGATAGGGACGACATCCCTTCGGCCTGGGATAGGGTCATCGCCCGGAGACAGGACGCACTGGGAGGGCCAGGAGCTACTGCGCATGCGCACAGCTGCCGGCACTGTTTTTGGCGCAGGGCTGTAGCTCTGCCCCCAGCACCTCCTGCTGCACCGAGCTGGAAACAGGCCTACAGATATCAGAGAATTGCGAGGTAAGTATTCAGTGCAATTTTTGTTCTGCAAATTAGGCGGGCCTCTCCGATGTGCGCCATTCGAGCGGGGGTCCGAAACTTGAGCCCATGGAGTGGTAGGATTTGCTATCTGCCTCTCTGCACAGCAAGTTCTTGCTTTTAGCTTTACCTTCAGAGGATGGTATTAAGATGAAGGATATTTCAGCCTTTTCCCCTCATTGCTTGCAGCATGCCACAAACAGATCTATTGGGCTAGTTTGCCTATTTTTACAATTTCTGATCGGAAGTTATTGTAACACAGGAAAGCTAAAAGCACCCTGTAAAAAACTTTAAAATGAAGAAGAATGTAAATAAAACAAATTAAAGTCTGCAAATGCAATTTTCTGTGTAAGTTATTGGGCTAGATTTTATACTTTTGGAATTATCCCCCAAAAATGGGCGTTATTTCCGTCGTGGGCGGTAAAAACGGGTTTTCAGATCGCCAGCTTCTCGCCCATTCTCAAAGCACCTAGTCTCCATTTTTGAAAATGGGCGTTACCGCGAGCGATATCAAATGGGTGGTACCATTAAATCTCTCTGACCTTCTGCCGTAAAGTGTCGCCGTCCTTAACAATGGCATGGCAACGCTCGATTCTCGCAATTCAGGAGGTCAAGGGGCATCATGACATGCACAGAAGAGGAGACAGAGAGAGAGGGAGCTCAGAGGGACTGAAGGCGTGTGTGGGTGTGATGTGGCTGCTTTGGGAGGAAGGAGGGAGACTTTAGAGCTTCACAGCAAGTAGGGAAACAAAAATTAGCTGTTACCAGCCACATATTTGCCCGAATTTGGCCTGTAATGGAGGGAGAGGAGGAGGCATCACAGCATGCTGTGGAGACTGATGCTGGTGAGAGCAGTGAGGTGGGAGAGGAGCACAATGGAGGGCGCAAAAGAGCGAGTAGGTTCTCGGTCGAGGCAAATGCCTCCCTCCTGCAGGAGGTCGAGTCACGCTGGGGTGTTTTGACACAGGGAGGGCGTTGGAAGCCCACCCCAAAGGCCTACCAGAGGATATGGACCGAGATAGCAGAGGTGGTCTCATCGGCGACCAACAAGGTGCGTGAGGGCAACCAATGCCGCAAACATAGAAACATAGAAAATAGGTGCAGGAGTCGGCCATTCGGCCCTTCGAGCCTGCAGCACCATTCAATATGATCATGGCTGATCATGCACTTCAGTACCCCATTCCTGCTTTCTCTCCAAACGCCTTGATCCCTTTAGCCATAAGGGCCACATCGAACTCCCTTTTGAACTGGCCTCAACAACTTTCTGTGGTAGAGAATTCCACATGCTCACAACTCTCTGAGTGAAGAAGTTTCTCCTCATCTCGGTTCCAAGTGGCTTATCCTTATCCTTAGACTGTGACACTGGTTCTGGACTTCCCCAACATCGGGAACATTCTTCCTGCATCTAACCTGTCCAATCCCATCAGAATTTTATATGTTTCTATGAGATTCTCTCTCATTCTTCTAAACTTCATTGAATGTAAACCTAGTCGATCCAGTCTTTCTTCATACGTCAGTCTTGTCATCCCGGGAATCAGTCTGGTGAGCCTTCGCTGCACTCCCTCAATAGCAAGAATGTCCTTCCTCAGATTAGGAGACCAAAACTGTACACAATATTCAAGGTGTGGCCTCATCAAGGCCCTGTACAACTGTAGTAAAACCTCCCTGCTCCTATACTCAAATCCTCTCGCTACGATGGAACGACCTTGTGGGATCCACAAGAGTAAGTATTACACTTTATTTACATGTACTTAAGTATTTATATAATTTGATTTGTAACAGTCATGAGTGACTATCAGCAGATGTGAGGCCTTTCACTTTACTCAAAGCCTGCGGTCACGGTGCACGTCTTTAGGTAAAGAATGATAATTTTCATAATAATCATGATTACATCTGTCGGTTATGTGTTGTATCAGTCTCTGTGACAGTACCTAGCAATGATATTATGCAATGATCTCATGCCATGTCGTTCTGTCACTTTTTGCAGAAGAAGCTATCGACGATGAGGTCCGTGCAGAGGCAATGAGTGGGGGGCCACCAGTCCCCAGCGACATCACTGAGATGGAAGAACGGGTGCTCGCGCTCGTGGGGAAGCACACCCAAACAGCCACGGATGCATCTGCAGACCCTGAATTGATGCCACGTGAGTAAAGCTTACATCATTGCATAATGTAAAGTCAATAGATGCCACACCCAGTCATATCCGAACAATCATATATGATCGATGATTTCTAAAATTGACATAGAAATAATGATGGCCTAATGAAAGTCATTGCAATGCAAATGTGTTGATGGTCATGAAATGTGATGTCTGTGATGATTTTGATAGCAGTGGTGCTTTTGTTCTGTACATGCTGTGTGCAACGCTGGACTCACCTTGTGACCCTAACACCCACTTCTCCTCTAATAACCTCCTTTGTGCTTTGCAGCTCAGCTAGCAGCGCGTCCCAAGGCAAGACCACAGAGACCATAAGGTGGGGGCGCTGGGCCCGACTCGCCAGTCGATCCTACATCTGGTGCTGAGGAGCTCCGATTCTTGCCTGTCAATCCGCTGGGTCTGTTCTCCACGGATGAGAGCGCATACTTCGAGGAACCTGCATCGCCACGCTCCAGAAGCCATTCCATCCCAAGCCCATCTAGTGCTCCTCCGGTCATTCCCGCCTCCACTCTGGAGCTATCAACCACAAGCAACTTGCCACTGGGCACCCCATTTGTCCCCAGGATGGCGCCGATCCCGCGGAGGCCTCTTCGACGCGGCAGGTCTGTTCCACGAGTGCCACATGAGAGCGGAGTGATGGTACAGTTGTCCAGGAGGAATGTAGACATTGGTGACCAGCTCATCGGGGCATATCCCGACAGCTGGCCACCATGACTGAGTACATTCCGCGGATGGCAGAGGCCCTGGATGCGATAGCCAGGAACACTGCTGGCACAGGCCTCCCAGTGATCCCGGAGCATTACACTCCACCCCTAGTTTCTGCACCACACTGCGAACGACAGATGAGAGCAAGGACCAAGATCCTACTTCAACATCAGAGAATGTGGGCCCCTCGGCACCCCCCGCTCCTGTACCCGTGCAACCACTGCATCTGCGTTCAACCTCCCCAATGAGGCACAGCCTGAAGAGCTCCTCGACCAGGCGCCGTGGAGCAAGGAGGGGAAGGGGTAGAGGTGGGGAGAAGGGAAGGAGGGAAGGAAAGTGAGGTGCATGTCCGCAGGTGATGTCTATGTTATATCTCCATCTGGGTATATGCAGTTTGTTCTAATGTATGGGGGATGGGGACCTCCCTCCTGCTCTCCCTTTGTATTCTGTGTTACTGGACATGTTGAACATTTGATTGATGTCAATGGTGGAAAAAGTCGGGTGTGGGCGGGGTTTGGGTGTTATTGCCTGTGATACTTATGATTTCAGCCCAATGTTGGTATAAAAACATTTTTATTGAACATAACCTTGTGCTCATTGTATCAGATAGCTTGACCATTACACACTGATGATTCCTTAACATGAAAGGGTGAAACACAACCTAACTTCAATCAACATAAACTTTAACTGGCACCAAGGTGATGGGCACCATTGATGTCTGAGCTGCATACACACAGCAGTATGTCAGCATTGTCACTCACATAAGCGCTCTTTCAGGCAAATCATTCAGATGTCAGCTCCTCATGTAAGAGTCTTGCAGCTATGTAGCCATACGGGCCCTTTCCTGCAGTCTGGAAGGGGTCGTGGGCATGGTTGTGTAGCCAGCCTGATTGTCTGGCCCGAGGTCAGCGTCCAGCCCCTTATCGTCCTCTTCCTCTCTCTCCTGAGGTAGAACATCAGTCCCTTCTGGCAATTCTTGGGCCCTCCTGATAGCCTGGTTTTGCAGCATCGAGCACACGACCACAAATTTACCTGCTTGCTCAGGGTTGTATTGTCGCTCCCCTACTGAGTGGTGAAGACATCTGAAGCACTGCTTAAGCACAGTTATTGCTTTCTGGACCACATTGCATGTATCTCTGTGGCTCCGGTTGTATCACTTCTCGGCCTCGGTGTGGGTGTCACGCAGAGGGTCATCAACCAGGTGGCGAGGCCATATCGGTAATCATCCAGCATTGTCCTTGCGGCTGACTCTTAAAGATGTCAGAAACAACGCTCTCACGCAGAATGTAAGGCTCATCAAAGGTGCCCGGATATTTGGCATTCACTGCCAGTGTGCTATGATTGTGGTCGACAACTAGTTGGAACTTCAGGGAGTGAAATCCTTTTGTGTTACGAAAACGCTCCGGGTCCTGAGACGGTGGCCGCATGGCGATGTGAGTGCACTGTATAGCTCCCTGCATCCTGGGGAACTGAGCAATGCGGTAGAATGCTCAAGCCCTGTCATGGGAAAGCTGATAAAGTCCATCCTTCTCACGTACAGGGCCTCCGTGACCTGTCTAATGCATTGATGAGTTGCATGGTGAGACAGAGGGCAAATCTCGACCGCAGAAGCCCAAAAGGAACCGGACGCGTAGAAAGACAGTGCCACGGTGACCTTTACCTTGACCGACACTGATATCCTGATGGCAGGCTGCATATGTGGCCTGATGAGCTCACATATTTCATTGATCACCACCTTGTGGAAGAGCAGTCTCCGAAGGCAGGTGTGCACGGACACGTCGAGGTAAGACTTCTTTTCCCTGTACGTGCGGGGCGTGTATGGTCTGGCCCTCCTCCTCTTGCATGAATTAAATTGGGGACATAATGATGTGCATCACACATTGAGCCATCTGCACTCTGCAGCATCTGCATATTAATCAATGCAGGCTGCAAAATGGCTGGCCCCACTGCACTGAAAGTATAATAGTGATTGATCAGAAGCAATAATTTCCTCACTAAAATACACCTAGAGTAAACCCCCAATAGTCCAGAGTCTGAAAATATGTCTGTTCAGATGTTCACTTTACCTGAGAAGAACTCCAGAGTCAATGCAAACTCCCCCGAAGTTCAAGCAGCCTTTTGAATGAAGCGACCTGCGATTTTAAAAATGGCAGCCACACCACTGGCGTTCATTCTGAACAGTTCCACTTTTTATGGGCGTTTTTTTGGGCGAGTGATATTGTGGGCGATATGTGTGCGAGGAGATGAAAGTGACGGTGGCCAATCTCCTGGCCTTTAGTATTGCCAAATGTGCTCTTTCCGACAAAAAAAAGTGGGCGGTCGGTATTATTGAATCTCGGCGTTAATTCCGTGCGGAAAGTAACGCTGGGTGATATTATGGCCATTGATTTTGCCCATTCTAATGATACCGCCCCAAAAAAGTGGGCGGGTGGTAATATTTTTTCCGGGCGTTAAGCACATGGGGAAAGTAAAGCTCGGTGATAAGTTTCCTAAAAATACCCGTCAGTTTCCATTTTGTGCCAAAATGGGCAATATATGGGCGTTATACGTCACTTCAGCAGTAAAATGGCCGTTAAGTGGGCATTAAGCATGCAAAGGAAGTGGAGGTTCTAGCCTATTGTTTAATTTTGGAGTGGATCAAGAACAGTGAACAAAATTGAACAGACCCAATTTTTCACTCGGCCATTGGCGCTAGTTTTGTGGTAAATAGTCATGCAACTTCTGCCCCAAGGCGACATTTCAATGCCCGCATTATCTAACATTGAAATGTTATGGTGGCCTTTACTTATACACGTGTAATTTTAAAACTGAGGCCTACGTGGCATACACAGTGGTATTTAGGTTTGTTTATATTTCATGTTTATTTTAAATAGTATTGATAGAGACTTCTAGTTAGTCATGTGCATGAGTCTATATGCTGCTCTCTTTTAACCCATGTCTTTAAAAGTGTTTTTTTTAATTTCAGACACAATGAGGCACGGCAAAATAAATGGATGAATAATGAGTTCATATGGAATTAGCAAGATATGCTCTGTGCTAAGTGAAGAGCAAGACAATTAAAGCCATAAAAGATGAGTTAAGATACACAACTTTAGTTGGAGTATATTTTATTGGATGTCCAGAAGAGCTTGAATCAGTGCATCACAGGGGCATCAACAGGCAAGGTGATAAATGAAATGAGTCTTTTATTCCATCAGGTGTTTCCGAGACAGGATTTATAATGGTAAAAGACATTCCCATAAAATAAGTTCAGCAAGAGATGCCTCATTACCACGAAAGTAAAAGGAAGAGTCCAGGCAATCAACCTACCCAACAGCAGAATGAAAGAAACAGGTCTTTTGTACTTTTGTACCTTCCACAGATGCATACAATGGTATATGACACAGAGTGACCAACCATTGTTGTATATAAATGCCAGTAGAGAAAGTTTATCCTTTATGTTTTGCAGAAAACAATACCTCCCTTATCTTATCCCCATTATAATGGGGAACAAAGAAATGGCAGACCAATTGAACCAATACTTCGGTTCTGTCTTCACGAAGGAAGATACAAATAACCTTCCGAAGGTACGAGGAGACAGTGGGTCGAGTGAGAAGGAGGAACTGAAGGATATCCTTATTGGGCGGAAAATTGTGTGAGGGAAATTGATGGGATTGAAGGCCGATAAATCCCTGGGCCTGATAGTCTGCATTCCAGAGTGCTCAAGGAAGTGGCCCGAGAAATAGTGGATGCATTGGTGATCATTTTCCAACAGTCTATCGACTCTGGATCAGTTCTCAAAGACTGGAGGGTAGCTAATGTAACACCACTTTCTAAAAAAGGAGAGAGAGAGAAAACGGGTAATTATAGGCCGGTTAGCTTGACATCAGTAGTGGGGAAATGTTGGAATCGATCATGAAGGACGAAATAGCAGCGCATTTGGAAAGCGGTGACAGGATCGGACCAAGTCTGCATGGATTTATGAAAGGGAAATCATGCTTGACGAATCTCCTGGAATTTTTTGAGGATGTAACTAATAGAGTGGACAAGGGAGAACCAGTGGATGTGGTGTATTTGACAAGAAGGCTTTTGACAAGGTACTGCACAAGAGATTGTTGTGCAAAGTCAAAGCACATGATATTGGGGGTAATATACTGACGTGAATAGGGAACTGGTTGGCAGACAGGAAGCAGAGAGTCGGGATAAACGGGTCCTTTTCAGAATGGCAGGTAGTGACTAGTGGAGTGCCGCAGGGCTCAGTGCTGGGACCCCAGCTCTTTACAATATACATTAACGATTTGGATGAAGGAATAGAGTGTAATATCTCCAAGTTTGCAGATGACACTAAGCTGGGTGGCGGTGTGAGCTGTGAGGAGGACACTAAGAGGCTACAGGGTGATTGGACAGGTTAGGTGAGTGAGCAAATGCATGGCAGATGCAGTATAATGTGGATAAATGTGAAGTTATCCATTTTGGTGGCAAAAACACGAAGGCAGAATATTATCTGAATGGTGGCAGACTAGGAAAAGGGGACCTGGGTGTCATGGTTCATCAGTCACTGAAAGTGGGCACGCAGGTACAGCAGGTGGTAAAGAAGGCAAATGGTATGTTGGCCTTCATAGCTAGGGGATTTGAATATAAAACCAGGGAGGTCTTACTGCAGTTGTACAGGGCCTTGGTGAGGCCTCATCTGGAATATTGTGTTCAGTTTTTGTCTCCTAATCTGAGGAAGGACATTCTTGCTATTGAGGGAGTGCAGCGAAGGTTCACCAGACTGATTCCAGGGATGGCTGGGCTGTCATATGAGGAGAGACTGGATCAACTGGGCCTTTATTCACTGGAGTTTAGAAGATGAGAGGGTATCTCATAGAAACATATAAGATTCTGACGGGACTGGACAGGTTAGATGTGGGAAGAATGTTCCAGATGTTGGGGAAGTCCAGAACCAGGGGACATAGTCTTAGGATAAGGGGTAGGCCATTTAGGACTGAGATGAGGAGAAACTTCTTCACTCAGAGAGTTGTTAACCTGTGGAATTCCCTGTCGCAGAGAGTTGTTGATGCCAGTTCAATGGATATATTCAAGAGGGAGTTAGATATGGCTCTTACGTTTAAGGGGATCAAGGGGTATGGAGAGAAAGCAGGAAAGGGATACTGAAGCAATGATCAGCCATGATCTTATTGAATGGCGGTGCAGGCTCGAAGAGCCGAATGGCCTACTCCTGCACCTATTTTTCTATGTTTCTATGTTTCTATGTTATCCCAACTGTTGTTCAATCCATCAGTAAAAGGTTACACAAAGCATTGACTTGCCATGACATCCAATGGCTGAGGACAAATAGATCTTGAAAAATGGCCACAAACTTTTTTTCACTTGCACCAAATGAAATTCATTTTTGTCTGATGGCGACTACACTTTGCATGGTGTGCATCCTGATAAAATCAAAACTATTGTCTTTCTAAATTCCTTATATTGGAATGAACTGTAGGTAATAGGGCATCACTGATTAAGGTGACATGAGGGAAAAATCGAAAAATGTCAAAGCTAAAGGCACTATATCTGAATGTGCGAAGCATTCATAACAAACTAAATGAATTAATAGTGCAGACAGAAAATAATAGGTTTGATCTAATAGCCATTACGAAGATGTGGTTGCAAAGTGACCAAGGTTGGGAACTAACTATCCCAGGATACTTAACTTTTAGAAGAGATAGGCAAAATGGAAAAGGAGATCAGGGTAACCCTGATAATAAAGAATAGGATAAAGACAGTAGAGAGTATGGGCCCAAGTTTCGGGCCGTGCCTAGAACAGCGCAGCCCCAACCTGGACGCCCGTTTTTCGCGCCACAAAGTGCGCCTAAAAAAAACTTACAAATTCTCCAGCTCCCTGCAGGTCGTTTGCAGCTCGGCGCAGCGCAGCACGAGCTGTGGGGGGCGGAGCTAGGTCCCTGCGCTGAAAACAGTGCAGGGACCTCTGCACATGCGCACTACAGTGGGCGCGCATGTGCAGTAGCTCCAGGCGCCTAAAACTGTGTGGGAGGGGCCCGAAGCACGCAGCCCCAAGCCCTGGCCGAATGGCCTCACTGGGGCTGTTAGCATATGGCTCCTCCCACGCCCAGCTTCTGCTTCCTCCCAACCCGACTCGACTCCCGCTCCCCCCCGCCCCTCCCCGCCCCCGGACCGGACCGGACCCGACCCCCCGGACTGGACCCGACCCGCGCTCCCCCCCGTCACCCGACCTGACATCCCTCTCCCTCCCTTCCCCCCCACCGACCCGACCCGCGCTCCCTCCCTCCCCCCTACCCGAACCAACCCGACCTCCCTCCTCCCCTTCTCCCCCCGCCCCGACCCGACCCATGCTCCCGACCGCCCCCACCACCCCGGACCAGACCCGACCCGACCCGACCCGCGCTCCCGACCCCGGACCCCGGACCCGACCTGACCCAACGCCACCTACCTGTAAATCTGGTGCTGGGGACGGGCCCTGCCCAAAGTCTTGGGCCCGGCCGGGCCCGGCCCGTTCGGCCTCTCTCCCCGCACCTTCTCCTTTACCCCCCACCTTCTCCTTTCCCCCCCTTCTCCTTTCCCCCCTCTCCTTTCTCCCCCCCTTCTCCTTTCCCCCCCTTCTCTTCTCCTCCCCCCTTCTCTCCCTCCCTCCCCCTCTGCCTCCCTCCCCTCCCCCCTTCTCCCCCTCCCCTCGCTGTCAGAAACACAGACACTGACAGACAGAGAGTGAGAGACACACACAGACAGACAGGCAGAGAGATCAAGACACTGACAGAGACACACTGGGGAGGACATCCCAGCACGCTGTTGGAGGGCTCCCGGTGCTGCAGTCGGTAAGTAGAAAATGTTTTATTTATTGATTTAAAAAAAAAATTATTTCTTATTAATTTTTTTGATTGATTTATTAGTTGATTTATTGATGTTTTTATCATTTATTATTGATGATGGCTCTTTATTTGTAAAACTGAAGTGTTTAATGTTTGTAAACTTCCCTTTAAACCTCCCCTCCCCATTCCCTATGCCTGATTTGTAACCTACGCCTGATTTTCTAAAGTGTAGACAAGGTTTTTTCGAGCATACAAAAATCTTCACTTACTCCATTCTAATTTAGTTTGGAGTAAGTTTTCACAGCCGAAACTTTGAAAACAAGCGTAAGTGGCCGGACACGACCCCTTTTGAAAATAAAATTCTGTTCCAAAGTGAAACTGTTCTAACTGACTAGAACTGGAGCAAACTAAATGCCGAGAATTTGAATTTCTAAGATACTCCGTTCTACACCAGTTGCTCCTAAAAATCAGGAGCAACTGAGGCCGAAACTTGGGCCCAAAGGATCTTAGCTCGGAAAACCCAGAAGTAGAATCAGTTTGGGTGGAGCTAAGAAACAGCAAGGGGCAGAAAACATTGGTGGGAGTTGTTTATAGGCCCCCAAACAGTAGTGGTAATGTAGGGCACAGTATAAATCAGGAAATTAGAGGTGCATGTAACAAGGTAATACAGTAATCATGGGGACTTTAATCTACATATACACTAGGCAAACCAAATTTTCAGTAATAGTGTGAAGGACAAATTTATTGAATGTATATAAGATAGTTTTCCAGATCAGTATGTTGAGGAACCAGCTAGGGAACAGGCTATTTTAGATCTGATATTGTGCAATGACAAAGGGTTAATTAATAACCTTGTAGTAAAGGGACCTTTCAGGACGAGTGACCATAATATGATAGAATTCTACATTGAGTTTGAAAGTGATTTAGTTAAATCCAAAACTAGGGTCTTAAATCTAAACAAAGCAAACTACGTAGGTATGAGAGGAAAGTTGGCTAAAGTAGATTGGGAAATTATGTTAAAAGGTATGATGGTAGACAAGCAATGGCTAGCATTTAAAGAATGAATACATCATTTACAACAAACATACATTCCTTTCAGGCATAAAAACCCCACAGGAAAAGTGATCCAACCCCATGGCTAACAAGGGAAGTTAAAGATAGTATGAGATCAAAAGGAGAGACTTATAATGTTGCCAAATAGTACAGAAAGCATGAGGATTGGGAGGATTTTAGAATTCAGCAAAGGAGGACCAAGAAATTGATGAGGAAAGAGAAAATAGAAAATGAGAGTAAATGAGCAAGAGACTTAAAAACAGATTGTTAAAGCTTCTACAGGTATGTAAAAAGGAAAAGATTACTGACAGTAAATATGGGTCCCCTACAGGCTGCGGTAGGAGGAATTATAAAGGGGAATAAGGAAATGGCAGAAAAATTAAACAAATACATGGGGCTAGCTTTTACATGATTGTGCAGATTGCCCAAAAATGGGCATTATTTCCGGATTGTGTGGTAATAAAGGGTTTTCAGATCGCCGGCTTGTTGCCGATTCTCAAAGCTCCTCGTCTCAATTTTTGAAATTGGGCGTTACCACGAGCGATATGAAATGGGCGTTAGTGTTAAATCTCTCTGACCTTCTGCCATAAAGTGTCGCCGTTCTTAGCAATGACATGGCAACGCTCATTTCACGCAATTCAGGAGGTCAGGGGTCATCATTACATGCGCAGAAGAGGAGGCAGAGAGAGAGGGAGCAAAGAGGGACTGAAAGCGTGTGTGGCTGTAGTGTGTGCTTGTTTGGCTGTTGTGGGAGGCACTAGGGAGATTCACCAGCAGCAAAAAGCCTACTAAGCACCAAGAACATAGTTGGCACCGAGTCTTTGTCCAACAAATAATATATAACATGGAAGGGATGTAGCAGGCCCTGGAGCTAGTAGCCAGGAACAGTGGTGGCAGAGGGCTCCCAGTGGTCCCGGAGCACGGCACTGCACCCCAAGGTGCCGCACCTCCATTGTCAACGACACATAAGAGCCAGGAGCAACATCTTGCTTCTGGCTTGGAGCACATTCCCACCACTGGACCGTCCTCTCCCGTATCCTTCTAAGCAGCGGTTCAGCCGTCATCCCCCACCCCCACCAATGAAGCAGCGCCTGAGTAGCTCCTCAGCCAGGCGTCATAACATAGAAACATAGAAAATAGGTGCAAGAGTAGGCCATTCGAGCCTGCACCACCATTCAATATGATCATGGCTGATCATGCAACTTCAATACCCCATTGCTGCTTTCTCTCCATACCCCTTGATCCCTTTAGCCGTCAGGGCCACATCTAACTCCCTTTTGAATGTATCTAACGAACTGGCCCCAACAACTTTCTGTGGCAGAGAATTCCACAGGTTCACAATTCTCTGAGTGAAGAAGTTTCTCCTCATCTCGGTTCTAAATGACTTACCCCTTATCCTTAGACTGCGACCCCTGGTTATGGACTTCCCCAACATTGGGAACATTCTCCCGGCATCTAAACTGTCCAATCCAGTCAGAATTTTATATGTTTCTATGAGATCTCCTCTCATTCTTCTAAATTCCAGAGAAAACAAGTCGAGTCGATTCAATCTTTCTTCATATGTCAGTCCTGCCATCCCGGGAATCACTCCAGCGAACCTTCGCTGCATTCCCTCAATAGCAAGAACGTACTTCCTCAGATTAGGAGACCAAAACTGAACACAGTACTCAAGGTGTGGTCTCACCAAGGCCCTGTACAACTGCAGTAAGACCTCCCTGCTCCTATACTCAAATCCCCTCACTATGAAGGCCAGCATGCCATTTGCTTTCTTTACTGCTGCTGTATCTGCATGCCTACCTTCAATGACTGATATACCATGACACCCAGGTCTCCCCTTTTCCTAATCTGTCACCATTCAGATAATAATCTGCCTTCCTGTTTTTGCCACCAAAGTGGATAACCTCACATTTATCCACATTATACTGTACCTGCCATGCATTTGCCCATTCACCAAATCTGTCCAAGTCCCCCTGCAGCCTCCTAGCATCCTCCTCGCAGCTCACACTGTCACCCAGCTTAGTGTCAACTGCAAACTTGGAGATATTACATTCAGTTCCTTTGTCTAAATCATTAATGTATATTGTAAATAGTTGGGATCCCAGCACTGAACTTTATGGCACCCTACTAGTCACTGCCTGCCATTCTGAAAAGGACCTGTTTATTCCCACTCTTTGCTTCCTGTCTGCCAACCAGTTCTCTATCCACGTCATTACCCCCAATACTATGTGCCTTAATTTTGCATACTAATCTCCTCTGTGGGACTTTGTCAAAAGCCTTTTGAAAGTCCAAACACACCACATCCACTGGTTCTCCCTTATCCACTGGTTCTCCCTTATCCACTCTACTAGTTACATCCTCAAAAACGCTGGAAGATTTGCCAAGCATAATTTCCCTTTCATAAATCCTTGCTGACTTGGACCGATCCTGTCACTGCTTTCCAAATGCGCTGCTATTACATCTTTAATAATTGAGCATTTTCCCCCACCACCGACATCAGGCTAACCGGTCTATAATTCCCTGTTTTCTCTCATCCTCCTTTTGAAAAAAGTGGGGTTACATTAGCTACCCTCCAATCCATAGGAACTGAACCAGAGTCCATGGAATGTTGGAAAATGACCACCTATACATCTACTATTTCTAGGGCCACTTCCTTAATACTCTGGGATGCAGACTATCAGGCCCTGGGGATTTATCGGCCTTCAGTCCCTTTAGTTTCCCTAACACCATTTCTTGATGAATAAGGATTTCCCTCAGTTCCCCCTTCTTGCTAGACCCTCGGACCCCTAGTAATTTTGGGAGATTATCCGTGTCTTCCTCAGTAAAGACAGAACCAAAGTATTTGTTCAACTGGTCTGCCATTTCCTTGTTCCCCATTATGAATTCACCTGGTTTTGACTGCAAGGGAGCTACATTAGTCTTCATTAATCTTTTTCTCTTCACATATCTATAGAAGCTTTAGCAGTCAGTATTTATGTTCTCTGCAAGCTTACTCTCATACTCTATTTTCCCCCTCCGAATTAAACAGTTAGTCCTCCTCTGCTGAATTCTAAATTTCTCCCAGTCCTCAGGTTTGCTGCTTTTTCTGGCCAATTTATATGCCTCTTCCTTGGACTTGACACTTTCCCTAATTTCCCTTGTTAGCCACGGTTGTAGTTCATCCATGTGATATTTAAATGTCTGTCATTGCCTATCCACCGTCAACCCTTTAAGTATCATTCTCCAGTCTATTCTAGCTAATTCACGTCTCATACTGACAAAGCTTCCTTTCTTTAAGTTCAGGACCCTAGTCTCTGAATTAACTGTGTCACTCTCCATCTTAATGAAGAATTGTACCATTTTATGTTCACTCCTCCCCAAGGGGCCCCGCAGATTGCTAATTAATCGTCTCTCATTACACAAGGCCCAGTCTAGGATGGCCTGCTCTCTAGTTCGTTCCTTGACATACTGGTCCAGAAAACCATCCCTTATACATGCCAGGAAATCCTCCTCCACAATACTGATACCAGTTTGGTTTGCCCAATCAATATGTAGATTAAAGTCACCCATGACAACTGTTGTACCCTTATTGCACGCATCCCTAATTTCCTGTTTGATGCCATCCCCAACCTCCCTACTACTGTTTGGGGCTCTGTACACAACTACCACTAACGTTTTCTGCCCTTTGGTGTTTCGCAGCTCTACCCATACAGATTCCACATCATCCACGCTAATGTCCTTCCTTACTATTGCATTAATCTCTTTAACCAGTAACGCGACCCCACCTCCTTTTCCTTCCTCACTGAATATTGAATACCCCTGGATGTTGAGTTCCCAGCCTTGGTCACCTTGGAGCCAAATCTCCATAATCCCAATTACATCATATCCGTTAACAGCTATCTGCGCAGTCAATTCATCCACCTTATTACGAATGCTCCTCGCATTGAGACTCACAGCCTTCAGGCTTGTTTTTTTAACACTCTTTGTCCTTTTAGAATTATATTGTGATGTGGCCCTTTTTGATTTTTGCCCTTGATTTCTCTGCCCTCCACTCTTGCTTTTCTCCTTCCACCTTTTGCTTCTGCCCCTTTTTATGTCCTTCTGCCTCCATGCAAAGATTCCCATCCCCCTGCCATTTTAATTTAAACCCTCCCAACAGCACCAGCAAACACTCCGCCCAGGACATCAGTTCCAGTCCTGCCCAAGTGCAGACCGTCCGGTTTGTACTGGTCCCAGCTCCTCCAGAACTGGTTCCAATATCCCAGGAATTTGAATCCCTCCCACTTGCACCATTCCTCAAGCCACGTATTCATCTGAGCTATCCTGCAATTCCTACTCTGACTAGCACGTGGCATTGGTAGCAATCCTGAGATTACTACCATTGAGGTCCTACTTTTTACTTTAACTCCTAACTCCCTAAATTCAGCTTGTAGGACCTGATCCCATTTTTTACCGATATCAGTGGAACCTATACGTACCATGACAACTGGCTGTTCACCCTCCCCCTACAGAATGCGCTGCAGCCACTCTGAGACATCCTTGACCCTTGCACCAGGGAGGCAACATACCATCCTGGAGTCTCGTTTGTGGTCGCAGAAACGCCTATCTATTCCCCTTACAATAGAATCCCCTACCACTATAGCTCTCCCACTCTTTTTCCTGCCCTCCTGTGCAGCAGAGCCACTCCTGGTGCCATGGACTTGGCTGCTGCTGCCTTCCCCTGAGAAGCCATCTCCCCCAACAGTACCCAAGGAAGTGTATCTGTTTTGGAGGGAGATGACCGCAGGGGACACCTGCACTACCTTCCTTCCACTGCTCTGCCTGATGGTCACCCATTCCCTATCTGACTGTGTAACCTTCACCTGCGGTGTGACCAACTCACTAAATGTGCTATTCACAACATCCTCAGCATTGCGGATGCTCCAGAGTGAGTCCATGCGCAGCTCCAGTGCCACAATGTGGTCTGTCAGGAGCTGCAGCTGGATACACTTCCTGCACATGTAGTTGTCAGGGACACTAGAAGCGTCCCTGACTTCCCACATAGCACAGGAGGAGCATGACATGGGTCTGGGCTCTCCTGCCTTGACTTAAGTCTTAAATGCCTTAATTTGGCAACAATGCTTGGAGTCAGGAGGAAAAGGGGAAGGGGTAGAGGTAGAGGAGGGGATGAGAAGCAAGGGAGGGGAGGGGGTGGAAGGGTTGGTTTTTACAGAAATACTTATGATTTCAGACAAATGGTCAGTTTAAATGTTTTTTATTTATCAAAATCCTGTTGCGGATTAGCTCAGATAGCTGCACCATTACACACTGGTGATTCCTTAACATCAAAGGGTATAATTACACTTACATAGAAACATAGAAACATAGCAAATTGGTGCAGGAGTAGGGCATTCGGCCCTTCGAGCTTGCACCACCATTCAATGTCATGGTTGATCATTCACCTCAGTACCCCTTTCCTGCTTTCTCTCCATATCCCTTGATCCCTTTGGCCATAAGGGCCATATCTAACTCTCTCTTGAATATATCTAACGAACTGGCATCAACAACTCTCTGCGGTCGAGAATTCCACAGGTTCACAACTCTCTGAGTGAAGAAGTTCCCCCTCATCAGTCCTAAATGGCTTACCCGTTATCCTTAGACAGTGACCCCTGGTTCTGGACTTCCCCAACATCGGGAACATTCTTCCTGCATCTAACCTGTCCAGTCCCGTCAGAATTATATATGTTTCTACGAGATCCCCTCTCATTCTTCTAAACTCCAGTGAATACAGGCCCAGTCAATCCAGTCTCTCTACATATGTCAGTCCTGCCATCCCGGGAATCAGTCTGGTGAACATTTGCTGCACTCCCTCAATAGCAAGAACGTCTTTCCTCAGATTAGGAGACCAAAACTGAACACAATATTCCACGTGAGGCCTCACCAAGGCCTGTATAACTGCAGTAAGACCTCCCTGCTCCTAAACTCAAATCCTTTAGCTATGAAGGTCAACATGCCATTTGCCTTCTTCACCGCCTGCTGTACCTGTAACTTCAAACAATTTAACTTTAACTGTCACTAAGGTGATGCCCACCATTGACGTATAACCTGCACACCCAGCAGTGTGTCAGCCTTGTAAATGCCACCAATATTCTTTCAGGCAATTATGAGCTGCTGATGTAAGAGTCTTGCAGCTATCATGCCACCATGGGCCCTTTCATGCAGTCTACAGGGGCGCGGGGCCATGGCTTCAGCATCAGCCTGATTGTCTGGCCCGATGTCATCATCCACCTCCTCATCGTTCTCTTGCTCTCTCTGCTGAATTGGACTGTCAGACCGTTCTGGAAATTCTTGTCCTCTCCTGATAGCCAAGTTGTGCAGCATGGAGCACACCACTACTGTTGTGTATGCAATAACTCAATGGACTGAATACTGTAAACTCCGAACAGGCAAAAACCTGGCTCTAATTTATTAGGGCCCAAAGTGATTACATTACAAGATGGCTGGCCTTTTATACCTGGGCCGCATACACGTGCGCACAGCCCAATGACCTCCAACAGTGGGGCCACCTGGTGGCTAGTAAACCCAAGCACACATACATGACAATATCCCTCTTCAAGATATTAGTATCGGTCTTTTTATAAATTGAGATGGTCTGGGGCTTTCTGCTCCCGAGTTAAAGGTCTCATAGAAACATAGAAAATAGGTGCAGGAGTAGGCCATTCGGCCCTTCGAGCCTGCACCGCCATTCAATGAGTTCATGGTTGAACATGCAACTTCAGTACCCCATTCCTGCTTTCTCGCCATACCCCTTGATCCCCCTTGTAGTAAGGACGACATCTAACTCCTTTTTGAATATATTTAGTGAATTGGCCTCAACAACTTTCTGTGGTAGAGAATTCCACAGGTTCACCACTCTCTGGGTGAAGAAGTTTCTCCTCATCTCGGTCCTAAATGGCTTACCCCTTATCCTTAGACTGTGACCCCTGGTTCTGGACTTCCCCAACATTGGGAACATTCTTCCTGCATCTAACCTGTCGAAACCCATCAGAATTTTAAACGTTTCTATGAGATCCCCTCTCATTCTTCTGAACTTAAGTGAATACAAGCCCAGTTGATCCAGTCTTTCTTGATATGTCAGTCCCGCCATCCCGGGAATCAGTTTGGTGAACCTTCGCTGCACTCTCTCAATAGCAAGAATGTCCTTCCTCAAGTTAGGAGACCAAAACTGTACACAATACTCCAGGTGTGGCCTCACCAAGGCCCTGTACAACTGTAGTAACACCTCCCTGCCCCTGTACTCAAATCCCCTTGCTATGAAGGCCAACATGCCATTTGCTTTCTTAACCGCCTGCTGTACCTGCATGCCAACCTTCAGTGACTGATGTACCATGACACCCAGGTCTTGTTGCACCTCCCCTTTTCCTAATCTGTCACCATTCAGATAATAGTCTGTCTCTCTGTTTTTACAACCAAATTGGATAAACTCACATTTATCCACATTATACTTCATCTGCCATGCATTTGCCCACTCAACTAACCTATCCAAGTCACTCTGCAGCCTCATAACATCCTCCTCGCAGCTCACACTGCCACCCAACTTAGTGTCATCCGCAAATCTGGAGATACTACATTTAATCCCCTCATCTAAATCATTAATGTACAGTGTAAACAGCTGGGGCCCCAGCACAGAACCTTGCGGTACCCCACTAGTCACTGCCTGCCATTCTGAAAAGTACCCATTTACTCCTACTCTTTGCTTCCTGTCTGCCAACCAGTTCTCAATCTACGTCAGAATACTACCCCCAATCCCATGTGCTTTAACTTTGCACATTAATCTCTTGTGTACTGGACTTCTGTGCAGTTTAATCTGTGCCACAAATTATATTTGTTTATTCAATGAATTATTAATTTTATTGCCGTACTCAACTTAATTGCAGTGCAAATACACCACATCAACTGGTTCTCCCTTGTCCACTCTACTGGAAACATCCTCAAAAAATTCCAGAAGATTTGTCAAGCATGATTTCCCTTTCACAAATCCATGCTGACTTGGACCTATCATGTCACCTCTTTCCAAATGCGCTGCTATGAGGTTCTTAATAATTGATTCCATCATTTTACCCACAACCAATGTCAGGCTGACCGGTCTATAATTTCCTGTTTTCTCTCTCCCTCCTTTTTTAAAAAGTGGGGTTACATTGGTACCCTCTACTCCATAGGAACTGATCCGGAGTCTATGGAATGTTGGAAAATGACTGTCAATGCATCTGCTATTTCCAAGGCCACCTCCTTAAGTACTCTGGGATGCAGACCATCAGGCCCTGGAGATTTATCGGCCTTCAATCCCATCAATTTCCCCAACACAATTTCCCGACTAATAAGGATTTCCCTCAGTTCCTCCTTCTTACTAGACCCTCTGACCCCTTTTATATCCGGAAGGTTATTTGTGTCCTCCTTAGTGAATACCGAACCAAAGTACTTGTTCAATTGGTCTGCCATTTCTTTGTTCCCAGTGATGACTTTCCCTGATTCTGACTGCAGGGGACCTATGTTTGTCTTTACTAACCTTTCTCTCTTTACATATCTATCGAAGCTTTTGCAGTCCATTTTAATGTTCCCTGCAAGCTTCCTCTCGTACTCTATTTTCCCTGCCCTAATCAAACGCTTTGTCCTCCTCTGCTGAGTTCTAAATTTCTTCCAGTCCACTGGTTCGCTGCCATTTCTGGCCAATTTGTATGCCACTTCCTTGGCTTTAATATTAGCCCTGATTTCCCTTGATAGCCATGGTTGAGCTACCTTCCCTTTTTTATTTTTACGCCAGACAGGAATGTACAATTGTTGTAGTTCATCCATGCGGTCTCTAAATGTCTGCCATTGCCCATCCACTGTCAACCCCTTAAGTATCATTCGCCAATCTATCCTAGCCAATTCACGCCTCATACCTTCAAAGTTACCCTTCTTTAAGTTCTGGACCATGGTCTCTGAATTAACTGTTTCCTTCTCCATCCTAATGTAGAATTCCACCATATTATGGTCACTCTTCCCCAAGGGGCCTCGCACAATGAGATTGCTAATTAATCCTCTCTCATTACATAACACCCAATCTAAGATGGCCTCCCCCCTAGTTGGTTCCTCGACATATTCAACTCCAGCCTTGGGCCAGCGTTCTGAGTCTGCTGTGATTGGGGGCTGGGTAACCGATCTGATGGGAGTGGCAATGACCACTTCAGGGATTGAAAGTCCAGATTCATTGACCATGTCAGTGACTGAAAGTCTAGATTAATTGATGACAGCGGAGTCCTCTGATGACTGAGGGTAGGTTGGTTGGTTACTGATTGTGTCTTCCTCGGGTTCAGCCGTGTGCCGCAGCTTTATCTGATCGACATGTTTCCTGCATGTCTGCCCATTCTTGAGCTTAACGATACACACTCTGTTACCCTCCTTGGCCGTAACAGTACCGGTAATCTATTTGGGACCATGACCATAATTCAGTACATACACAGGATCATTGATAGAAATGTTGCGTGACACAGTAGCGCGATCATGATACCCTTGCTGAATTTGACGTCTGTATTCGACACGATTATTCAAGTCAGAGTGGACAAGAGAGAGCCTGGTCTTGAGACCTCTCTTCTTCAATAGTTCAGCAGGGGAGACCCCGGTAAGCGTATGGGGTCTTGTCCTGTCACTAAGCAATATGCGTGACAAGCGAGTTTGCAGTGAACCTTGAGTTACACGTTTCATACTCTGCTTCATGGTTTGGACCGCACACTCTGATTGTCCATTGGATGCGGGTTTGAATGGTGCTGACCTCACATGTTTTATAGCATTGAGTTTCATGAACTCTTGAAACTCCATACTGGTGAAGCAAGATCCGTTGTCGCTTACAACGATGTCAGGCAGACCATGCGTAGCAAACATGACACAAAGGCTCTCAATGGTAGCTGTGGATGTGCTGGATAACATAATTATACACTCTATCCACTTGGAATAAGCATTCATCACAACTAAGTTGATCTTTCCCAGGGAGGGTCCTACAAAGTCGATGTGAATCCTGGACCATGGTTTAGATGGCCACGACCACAGGCTCAGCGGCGATTCCGATGGTGCTTTACTAAGCTGCATGCAAGTGTTTCACTGATGCACACATGATTTCAGATCAGAGTCAATTCCAGGGCACTATACATGAGACCTGGCAATGGCTTTTATCATGACAATACCGGGATGCGTGCTATGTAGATCATGCACAAATTTCTCTCTGCCTTTCTTGAGCATAACAACATGATTATCCACAGTATACAATCTGCTTGAATGGATAGTTCGTCTTTGCGACGGATATAAGGTTTGGTCTCCTCACACATTTGATTGGGTATGGCAGACCAATCACCATTAAGGATACAACGTTTCACAACCGATAATATCGCGTCCTGGCTGATCCAGATCTTAACTTGTTGGGCCATGACAGGGGTTCCTTCACTTTCAAAAGCATTCAGCAGGTCTGCCGGTTGTGGCGTTTCCACTCCAGGATGGGCAATGGAGACGGCTCAATGCATTGGCACAATTCTCAGTGCCAGGTCCATGGCGAATGACATAATCATAGGTAGATAATGTCAGTGCCCATCTCTGGATATGGGACGATGCATTGGTATTGATACCTTTGTTTTCCGAAAACAATTAAATGAGTGGCTTGTGATCTGTTTCCAGTTCAAACCGAAGACCAAACAGGTACTGATGCATCTTTTTAACCCCATACTCACAGGCTAGAGCTTCTTTCTCTACCATACTGTAGGCTATTTACGCCTTTGACAAACTTTTTGAAGCATATGCAACAGGTTGTAATTTGCCCGACTCATTAGCTTGTTGGAGTACGCAACCAACTCCATATGACGAAGCATCACAGGCCAATACTAGACGCTTACACAGATCATAATGTACCAGCAACTTGTTAGAGCAAAGCAGATTAGTAGCTTTCTCAAAAGCTCGGTCTTGAGATGCACCGCAAACCCAGTTGTCTCCTTTTCTTAGCAGCATGTGCAGTGGCTCTAATGAGGTGCTCAATCTAGGTAAGAAATTACCGAAGTAGTTGAGTAGACCAAGGAACGAATGCAGCTCCGTCACATTCTGAGGCTTGGGTGCATTTTTGAAGGTTTTCGAGTCCGTAGGCCTGACACCGTCAGCAGCAATTTTCCTCCCCAGGAATTTGACTTCCGATGCCATGAACACGCACTTCGAGCATTTCAGTCTGAGTCCCACTTTGTCCAGATGATGTAGAACCTCTTCCAGGTTGTTCAGATGCTCGGCGGAGTCACGACCTGTGACCAGTATGTCATCTTCGAACAAGACGGTCTGGAGACGGATTTCAGTAGGCTCTCCATGTTCCTCTGAAATATGGCTGCAGCCGAATGAACTCCAAAAGGGCACCTGGTGTAGATAAACAGTCCTTTGTGAGTGTTGATGCACGTAAGTTTCTTCAACGTGTCGACCAGCTCCTGTATCATGTAGGCCAACATCAGATCCAGTTTTGTGAATGATTTCCCCCCGGCCAGTAATGCAAACAGGTCATCAGCCTTCGGTAATGGGTACTGATCCTGTTTCTAAACTCGGTTGATCACAAATCCATCACTTTTCAACACGGGAACATTGGGGCTGGCCCATTCATTAAATTCGATCGATGATATGATCCTTCACGCTGGAGTCTGTCCAGTTCGATTTCGACCTTCTCCTTCATCATGCACAGAACTGTCCGGGCTTTACGATGGTCGGGTCTTGCATCTGAGTCCATGTGGATCTGCAACTTGGCTCCCGTGAAATTGCCGATGCTTGGTTCAAACAGCGAGGGGAACTTGCTCAGCACTTGAGCACATGAAGTTTCCTCCTCTGACGACAACGCTTTGATCTCATACCAGTTCCATTTGATTTTTTCTAACCAGTTCCTGCCCAACAGCGTTGGACCATTGCCTGGAACAATTCATAACGGTAAATCGTGAACTGCACCATCATACGACACCTTGATTACTGCACTGCCAATGCCAACGTTATGAGTTCTTTAGTGTACGCACGCAACTTGGCATTGACTGGACTCAACTTAGGCCTCACAGCCTTAGTGTCACACAGCCTGTCGAATGTCCTCTGGCTCATTATTGATTGAATCACACCCGTGTCCAATTCCATCGCTACCGGCACACCATTAAGTTTTACATTAATCATTATCGGTTGGCTCTTTGTTAGGAACGAATACAGTCCATACACTTCCTGCTCTGGTATCTCAGATTACATATCCGGACCCGCACTAGATTGATCATCATCCTCCACGTGGTATGTCGCAGAACGCTTGTTCAGTTGTGGACACATGCGCTGGAGCTGCCCCACTCTTGAACAGCCTTTACAAATATACTGTTTAAACCAACATTGATGATGCCGATGATTTCCCCCACAACGCCAACACGGTGATATCAGATTCATTCCCGTTGGCGGACTTTGAGCACCTACAGTTTTCGCGTACGCATTCGGGTAGGCCCTGCATATGCAGCTCTGCCAAACAACGATACTATCTTGTTTACAGTACTTGCCGAGTTCCGATTTTTCAATGATATCTGCTTTAAGCTTTTGTCCGTTGTCATACATGATTGGGCAATCGTGATGGCCTTGCTCAAATCCAGCGTCTCCGCCACCAGTAGCTTACGCAGGATCACCTCGTGGTTGATGCCAATTACAAAGAAGTCCCGCAGCATGTCTCCCAATGCAGTTTCGAACTTACACGGAAACAGCTAGACGTCTTAAGTCGGCAACGAATTCCGATAGATCCTGGCTCTCAGAACGAACATGCATGTGGAATCGATATCTTGAAATGATGATGCCTGCATCTGGTTTGAGATGGCCACATACCAGAGAACGCAATGTTTCATAGTCTTTGTCCGTTGGACTTAAGGGCGAGAGGAGATTCTTTATGAATCCATAGATTTTTGGACCACAAACCGTGAGGAGCCAAACTGCGTCTGCCTCTTTCTCCATTTTGTTCGCCACGAAGTACTGGTTCAAGTGGGCTACAATGTCTGCCCAGTCTTCTCCCTCCATAAATCACTCCAGAATTCCAATTGTGCTCATTTTTTATGCAAAGGTTCTTGTTACCTCGTTGCCAAATGTAGTGTATGGAATAACTCAATAGACTGAATACTGCAAACTTCAAGCAGGTACAAACCTGGCTCTACTTTATTACGTCCCAAAGTGATTACATTACAAGATGGCTGGCCTTTTATACCTGGGCCGCACACACATGCGCACAGCCCAATGACCTCCAACAGTGGCGCCACCTGGTGGCTAGTAAAACCAAGCATACATACATGACAACCACGAATTGAGCTACCTGCTCAGGGTGGAATTGGATCTCGCCTCCTGAGTGGTCCAGGCAACTAAAGCGCTGCTGAAGCACTCCAATGGTTTTCTCCACAATTATTGCGAGTGGATCTGTGGCTTTCGTTGTATCGCCTCTCGGCTTCAGTGTGGGTGTCACACAGCGGGGTCATCAGCCAGGTGGTGAGCCCATATCCTTTGTCACCAAGCATCCAGCATTGACCTTGTGGCTAATTGTTAAACAAGTCAGATACAGTGCTCTCAAGCAGGATGTGAGCATCATGGATGCTGCCCGGAAATTTAGCATTCACTACCATAATAATATGCTGGTGGTCGACAATGAGCTGCACATTCAGGGAGTGGAATCCCTTGCGGTTCTTGAAAACCTCTGCATCTTGAAAAGGTGCCCGCATCGCGATGTGCGTACAGTCTATTGCTCCCTGCACCTTGGGGAAGTTTGCAATTCAGTAGAATCCTAGAACCCTCTCAGTCTGAGCCTCCTTAGTCATAGGGAAGCAGATAAAGTCCAGCAATGTGTGGCATGCTGAGACCTACCGCAAATGTCACCAGCTGAGGCCTAAAATGAACCCAACGTGTAAAACGACAGTGCAGCGGTGACCTTGACCTCCATGGACAGTGCAGTACTGATGGTGCTGGCAAGCTGCAGATCTCCTCTTATGAGCTGGCATACCTCAGTGATAACCTCTTTGTGGAAGCGCAGTCTCCGAAGGCAAGTGGTGTCGGGCAAGTTGAGGTAACACCGCTTCTCCCTGTACTTCTGGGGGTTTAACAAGTGGTCCTCCTCATCAGTCTGGCACTTCTTACATTGAGCACATGATGCTGTGGAGCGTACCTTCTGCCATCTCGAGTCTGCAGCATGTAATTGGTTAAGAGAGGGTGAGAAAGGACAGGCCCTATTCAAATAGCTCTCTGTTTTCCACCGATTGGTCACAAACAAGGAATGTCCCGACGAAGACACCTATTAAATTCCAATTGTCCACAGTATGATAAAGATGTTTGTTCAGATGTTCACATCAAAGACCTCTAAAGTACCTCCGAACTCCCCCGAGGTTGAAGCAGAGCAGCCTTTTAAATGATGCAACATGTGATTTAGAACATGGCGTCCATACCGCTGTGAGTAGTTCTGGGTAGTTCCGGTTAGTTCCACTTTTTCCTGGTGTTTTTTTGGGCGAGCGATATTGTGGCCGAGATGTGTGCGAGGTGGTGAAAATGACGCTGAGCGATCTCCTGGGCATTAGTTTCAGCAAATGTGCTCTTTAAGACAAAATAAAGTGGGCAGTCGGTATTATTGAATCTCGCGTTAATGACGTGCGGAAAGTAATGCTGGGCGATATTATGGGCGTTGATTTCACCCATTCTGATGATTCCGCTCAAAAAAAATGGGTGGGCGGTATTATTTTTTCCTGGCGTTATGCACATGGGGAAAGTAATGCTCGGCGATAAGTGTCCGAAAATTGTGGCTAAATGGGCGATATCTGGGCGTTATACATCATTTCAGCGGTAAAATGGACATTAAGTGGACGTTATGCATGCAAAAAAAGTGTAAAATCTAGCCCTTTGTGTCTGTCTTCACGGAAGACGACATAATAAACCTCCCGGAAATAGTGGAGAACCAAGGGTCGAGCGAGAATGAGGAACTGAAAGAAATTAGTGTCAATAAAAAAATAGAATTGGAGAAATTAATGGGTCTGAAAGCCGATAAATCCCCTGGATCTGATGGCCTACATCCAAGAGTTTTGAAAGAGGTGGCTAGAGAGATAGTGGTTGCATTACTTGTCATCTTCCAAAATTCCATAGATTCTAGAACGGTTCCCGCAGATTGGAAGGTAGCTAATGTAACCTTGCTAGGAGGGAGATAGAAAACGAGGAACTACAGACCAGTTAGCCTGACATCAGTAGTAGGGAACATGCTAAAATCTGTTGTTAAGGAAGTGGTAACAGGGCACTTAGAAAATAATAATAGGATTGGGCAGAGTCAACATGAATTTATGAAAAGGAAATAATGTTTGACAAATCTGTTATAGATTTTTGCGGTTGTAACTAGAATAGATAATTGGGGGACCAGTGGATGTGCTGTATTTTGATTTTCAGAAGGCATTCAATAAGGTGCCACACAAGAGATTATTAAACAAAATTAGGGCTCATGGGATTGGGGGTAATATACCAGCATGGATTGAGGATTGGTTAACGGACAGAAAACAGAGAGTAGGAATAAACGGGTAATTCTCGGGTTGGCAGGTTGTAACTAGTGGGGTGCCGCAAGGATCGGTGCTTGGGCCCCAGCTATTCACAATCTAGATCAATAATTTGGATGAGGGGACTAAATGTAATATATCCAAGTTTTCTGATAAACAAAATAGGTGGGAATGTAAGTTGTGAGCAGGAGGCAAAGAGGCTTCAAGGGGATATAGACAGGCTAAGTAAGTGGGCAAGAACATGGCAAATGGAATATAATGTTGAGAAATGTGAAGTTATCCACATTGGTAGGAAAAATAGAAAAGCAGAGTATTTGTTAAATGGTGAGAGATTGGGAAATGTTGGAGTTCAGATGGACCTGGGTGTATTTGTACACAAATCACTGAAAATTAACATGCAGGTACAGCAAGCAATTAAGAAAGCAAATGGTATGTTGGCCTTTATTACAAGAGGATATGAATATAAGAGTAAAAATGTCTTACTGCAATTATATAGGGCCCTGGTGACACTGCACCTGGAGTATTGTGTATAGTTTTAGTCTGCTTTGCCTAAGGAGGGATATACTTTCCATTGAGGGAGTGCATCGAAGGTTCACCAGACTGATTCCTGGGATGGGGGGATTGTCCTGTGAGGAGAGATTGATTAGACTAGGCCTATATGCTCTGGAGTTTAGAAGAATGAGAGATGATCTCATTGAAACATACAAAATTCTTACAGAGCGAGACAGGGTAGATGCAGATGTTTCCTCTGGCTGGGGTGTCTAGAACCACAGGTCACAGTCTCAGAATAAGGGGATGGCCATTTAGGACTGAGATGAGTAGAAACTTCTTCACTCAGAGGCTGGGGAATCTTTGGAATTCTCTACCACAGAGGTCTGTGGAGCCTCAGGGGCCGAAATTGCCCTCCGCCCCAAATGGAGCACACTTACCATTTTGTAAGTGTTCTGTCCGGCCCAATGCATGGGGCAAATAATCCGGCGAAATTCAGGACTTAATTTTTTTTTTCCAGTCAACTCGGTGTTGCATTTGTCAGCAGGGCGGAGTGCGGGCGGGTCGGAGAGGCCATCACTCCAAGTCCTCAGCGCCATGCTGATGATGTCAGCGTGCCACTGATGATGTCAGTGCGATGCGGACATGCCGTGTCGCGCTGATGCGTCACAACTTCCCTCCCCTTCAATTAAAGGGGAGAGCTGCTGCGAACTCTGCAGCCACTTTAGTGGCAAACACTGGGCCACCAGGGAGGGTTTCGGCCGTACCAGCAGCCTGGCACCCAAGAGGGGGTGCAGGCTGCCAGTTGGCGGCCTGGCCGAACCCGTGGACGCAATTGTCAGCCCAATGTGGCAATCAGTCGCAGACAGTCTCCCGCTGGGGAAAGCTGTCAGTGGCACTGACCGGCGGATGTGCCGTTCCCGCGGGGCAATTCTGCGCGGGGATCAGAAAGGCAGTTGCTGCCGGTCGATCAGGGGTCGGCACATGCCCAATGTGGCAGGAAAATGGGCAGTGCGGTAACCCGTTCCCGCCACTTCCGGCCCAGGGGCAATTTCGGTCAGATCAGCCCATCTATCTGCCCCTGGTCGATAAGTTCTCTCCACTCCATTCCCACCTCCTAGAGGCGGTAATGGAGCTTATGGAGGGGGCAATTTCGGACCCTCAGTCTTTGAGTATATTCAAGTCAGAGATGAATAGTTTTTGGTTATTAAGGGAATCAAGGGATATGGGGATAGTGCAAGAAAGTAGAGTTGAGGTAGAAGACCAACCGTGTTCTTATTGAATGATGGTGGAGGCTCCAGGGGCCGAATAGTCGACTCCTGTTCCTAATTCTTATGTTCTTATTTTTTATGAAGGCAATGGACAATAATTGAGCATATATGCACTGTTTGAAGGGTTTGTTCCACTTACTTATGTCCTGGTTGTGGTAAATATCAATATAGATTTTGTCTCTGTGTTTGTTTGCTTGGCAGGAATTGTTGTATGGTGTCATATTTTTTAAAATGTTTTGATTATTTTGGAATGTGTAAAAAATAAAGATTTTGTAGTTTTTGCTTTTGCTGTAGTCTTTTGCTCAGTCTTCTGCAAGTACAGGTGGCTTTCATGTTTTTGGCTGCTGACCCAAATGTCTGTATAATTCGGTACAGTGTCACTGCTCCAGTTCTGTGGTTGATTTTTGTGTATGAATCATTTGTCATGCTCTGCTGGTATTTGTCAGGACTGTTTCAATTATTGTGGCTGTTATATTCAGACCTATTGCCGGCTGAGCTTCATACCATTGTTTCTCTTGTTCTGATGCGTTGGTTTTTACTGATAAGAAAATGGTTTGCTGTCTCCTGTCTTGTTTGGCCTTTTCTTTGAATAATTTCACAGCAGTTATGGCACAGCGTTATTTGTTTTCACTTATACTGTTTTCTGATTACAACTTTAGTTTATCTGTGTTATTTATGCAATTGAGATATTGAATTGTTATTAAATATTAAACAGCTTTTGGATCTATGGCTTTCCCAACCCCGTTTATTTCCTCCCCTTTTTAGGTTCCCTGTGCCTTGAAATATTCCTAGATCTAAAGCTCATTTGTGTAATATGTACCAGTGCCATTCTTGATCCATCACCCTGAGAAAGTCATAAGAATCAACTTACCCCAAAGGAAGAGTTTCTGTTGATGAAAGCTGAAATTTGGAACTAACTTCAACTGACCACTATATCTGACCATTCCAGATCACTTATTTTTCTCTCTACAAGCCACTCTGAAGCATAAAGATAAGTCAAAATTGTCTCTTGTGCTTTAGATGCTGAGATAATCTTTATAGATATTTTATTTTACTGGCCTGGAGTTTCCTGTAATCAAGCACAAAAAAATGATGTGCCATAAAAGATCATGGGCTAGAACCTCCAATTTTGTGCTTATCGCCCAAAAATGGGCGTTATTTCCGGCGTGGGCAGTAAAAAAGGGTTTTCAGATCGCTGGTTTCTCACTCATTCTCAAAGCACCTAGTCTCCATTTTTGAAAATGGGCGTGACCGCGAGCGATATGAAATGGGCGGTAGCGTTAAATTTTGCTGACCTTCTGCCGTAAAGTGTGGCCGTCCTTAGCAATGGCATGACAATGTTCGATTCCCATGATTCAGGAGGTCAAAGGTCATCATAACATGTGTAGAAGAGGAGACAGAGAGAGAGAGAGCTCAGAGGCACTGAAAGCATGTGTAGCTGTGGTGTGTGCTTGCCTGGCTGTTGTGGGAGGCACGAGGGAGATTCACCAGTAGCAAAAAGCCTACTAAGCACCAAGAGCATAGTTGGCACTGAGTTTTTGTCCAACAAATAAGATATAACATGGAAGGGATGGAGGAGGCCCTGGAGCTGGTAGCCAGGAACATTCCCAGTAGCAGAGGGCTCCCAGTTGGTCCCGGAGCGCGGCACTGCACACCAAGGTGCCGCACCCCCATTGCCAACAACACGAGAGCCAGCAGCAACATCTGGCTTGGAGCACGTTCCCACCTCGGGATCGTCCTCCACCATATCCATCCAAGCAGCCTTTCGGCCGCCAACCCCACGCCCCCCCGCCAATGAAGCATCGCCTGAGGAGCTCCTCGGCCAGGTGGCTTGGAGTCAGGAGGGGAAATGGAAGGAGTAGAGGTGGGGAGGAGAAGTGGGGGGGGACGGTTGGTTTGTAGAGAAATACTGATGATTTCAGACTAATGTTCGGTTTAAATGTTTTTTATTTAACAAAACCTTGCAGCACATTGGCTTCGATAGCTGCACCGTTACACACTGGTGATTCCTTCACATCAAAGGATATAATTACACTTAACTTTAATCAACTTAAACTTTAACTATCAGCAAGGCGATGCCCACCATTGATGTATGACCTGCACACCCAGTAGTGTGTCAGCCTTATAAATACCACTAACGTTCTTTCAGGCAAAATGATCATTGATGAGCTCCTGACATAAGGATCTTGCAGCTATCATGTTACCACGGGTCAATTCATGTGGTCTACAGGGGGGCGGGGGCATGGCTTCAGCATCAGCCTGATTGTCTGCGCCAATGTCACCATCCGCCTCCTCGTCCTCCTCTTCCTCTCTCTGGTGAGGTGAACTGTCAGACTCATCAGGCAATTCTTATCCCCTCCTGATAGCCAAGTTGTGCAGCATGGAGCACACCACCACGAGTTGAGCTACCTGCTCAAGATGGTATTGGAGCTCGCCTCCTGAGTGGTCCAGGCATCTAAAGTGCTGCTTCAGCACTACAATGGTTTTCTCCACGATATTGTGAGTTACTCTGTGGCTCTCATTGTATCGCCTCTTGGCTTCAGTGTGGGTGTCATGCAGGGGGGTCATCAGCCAGGTGGTGAGCCCATATCCTTTTTCACCACGCATCCAGCATTGACCTTGTGGCTGATTGTTAAACAAGTCAGATGCAGTGCTCTCACGCAGGATGTGAGCATCATGGCTGTTTACACTGTACATTAATGATTTAGACGAGGGGATTAAATGTAGTTTTTCCAAATTTGCCGATGACACTAAGTTGGGTGGCAGTGTGAGCTGCGAGGAGGATGCTATGAGGCTGCAGAGCAACTTGGATAGGTTAGGTGAGTGGGCAAATGCATGGCAGATGAAGTATAATATGGATAAGTGTGAGGTTATCCACTTTGGTGGTAAAAACAGAGAGACAGACTATTATCTGAATGGTGACAGATTAGGAAAAGGGGAGGTGCAACGAGACCTGGGTGTCATGGTACATCAGTCATTGAAGGTTGGCATGCAGGTACAGCAGGCGGTTAAGAAAGCAAATGGCATGTTGGCCTTCATAGCGAGGGGATTTGAGTACAGGGGCAGGGAGGTGTTGCTACAGTTGTACAGGGCCTTGGTGAGGCCACACCTGGAGTATTGTGTACAGTTTTGGTCTCCTAACCTGAGGAAGGACATTCTTCCTATTGAGGGAGTGCAGCGAAGGTTCACCAGACTAATTCCCAGGATGGCGAGACTGACCTATCAAGAAAGACTGGATCAACTGGGCTTTTATTCACTGGAGTTCAGAAGAATGAGAGGGGACCTCATAGAAACGTTTAAAATTCTGATGGGTTTAGACAGGTTAGATGCAGGAAGAATGTTCCCAATGTTGGGGAAGTCCAGAACCAGGGGTCACAGTCTAAGGATAAGGGGTAAGCCATTTAGGACCGAGATGAGGAGAAACTTCTTCACCCAGAGAGTGGTGAACCTGTGGAATTCTCTACCACAGAAAGTTGTTGAGGCCAATTCACTAAATATATTCAAAAAGGAGTTAGATAAAGTCCTTACTACTCGGGGGATCAAGGGGTATGGCGAGAAAGCAGGAATGGGGTACTGAAGTTGCATGTTCAGCCATGAACTCATTGAATGGCGGTGCAGGCTAGAATGGCCGAATGGCCTATGCCTGCACCTATTTTCTATGTTTCTATGCTGCCCGGAAATTTAGCATTCACTGCCATAATAATATGCTGATGGTCAACGATGAGTTGGACATTCAGGGACTGGAATCCCTTGCGGTTCCTGAAAACATCTGCATCCTGAAAAGATGCCCGCATCACAATGTGCGAACAGTCTATTGCTCCCTGCACCTTGGGGAAGTTTGCAATTCTGGAGAATCCTAGAGCCCTCTCACTCTGTGCCTCCCTGGTCATAGGGAAGCTGGTCAAGTGCCCCCTGTGTGCTTACAGGGCTTCAGTGACCTGTCGAATGCAGCGATGTGTGGCATGCTGAGAAAGTCCGCAAATGTTTCCAGCTGTGGCCTGAAAAGAACCCGAGCATAGAACGACAGTGCCGCGGTGACTTTAACCTCGACGGACAGTGTAGTACTGATGGTGCTGATAGGCTGCAGATCTGCCCTTATCAGCTGGCATACCTCAGTGATAACCTCTTTGTGGAAGCACAGTCTCCGAAAGCAGGTGGTGTCGGACAAGTCGAGGTAAGTATGCTTCTCCGTGTACTTGCGGGGGGTATAATTTCTGGTCCTCCTCATCAGTGTGTCATGTCTTACATTGGGTACATAATGCTGTGGAGCGTCCCTTCAGCGATGTTGAGTCTGCTGCATGTAATTGGTCACCAAGAGAGGGTGAGAAAGGACAGGCCCCATTGCGGTAGCTCTCTATTTTCCACCGATTGGTCACAAACAAGGAATGTCCCGACGAAGACACCTATTCAATTCCAATTGGTCACAGTATGGTCAAGATGTTTTTAGAGATGTTCACATCAACTCCAATGACCTGCAGAGTACATCCGAACTCCGCTGAGGTTGAAGCAGAGCAGCCATTTAAAGGATGCGACATGTGATGTATAACATGGCGTACATAATGCTGTGATTAGTTCCGGTTAGTTCCACTTTTTCTGGGCGTTTTTTTGGGGCGAGCGATATTGTGGGCGATATGTGTGTGAGGCGAAGAAATTAACGCTGGGCGATCTCATGGGCGCTAGTTTCGGTAAATATGCTCTTTACAACAAAAAAAAAGTGGGTGGGCGTTAATATTGAATATCGGCATTAAATCAGTGTGGAAAGTAATGCTGGGCGATATTATGGACATTGATTGCACCTATTCTGATGAGTCCGCCAAAAAATGTGGGTGGGCGCTATTATTTCTTCCCCATGTTAAGCACATGGGGAAAGTAACACTTGGCAATAAGTTTCCTCAAAATGCCCATCAGGTTCCAGAATCGGCGCTATATGGGTGTTATATTTCATTTCAGCGGTAAAATGGGCGTTAAGTGGTGTTAAGCATGCAAAAAAAGTGGAGGCTCTAGCTCCATGGAATTTTAGGCATACGTGAGTCACAAGTTTAACTACAATATGACGTCCCCTCGATCTTTTACACCTGTTCATCATACTCTCCATCCGAGCGAATCTCCACCTAAAAATTGGCCAAGCTCCCAACTCCCAAATGCAAGTATTCTCCAGATATTTAGGCATAGCAGGAAACAAAATAATTTTTCTGCTCTTTCAATTGCAATTTTTTGAGCATTTTTTAAAAATATCCTTTCTGAGACCTGTTCTATATTTTCTGGCAAAGTATATTAATGTCAAATCCCCAAATTACTATTCTTGAACACATAATTAAAGCCTGCAGTAGCTCGATCATACTGAGGACATTCAACCTCATAGAAGTTACAAGGTTACTGGTTAGGAAATTGAACAATTCACAAGGGTACAACAGAGGTATTCTTCTGGGGTGAGATAAAGGCATGCTATTGGGAAAACTAAAGAATGTATCAAGCTTGAGCTAAAACTGACCTGGGTGCATTTGGTGCTTTCACTGCATGCGAGAAATTGAAAGAGAATAATCCATTCACTCGCACCGACATTTTAGTCCAAGCTGTTTTGTACAATTCTATGGAGCCGAAATTGATGGCCTTCCTGCCCACTGCCATCGACTGCTGCTGTGATCCGATGACATTTCTCTCCGGGTTGCACCCAGTGCCTGTTTGCACTTCGGCTGGAGCGGGCGAGAGGGGAGAACCGCCAGGAACCGCCCGCTGACGTCAGCGGATGGCCAAGTGGCATAAGTGACCTCCCACCCACCGAGATGCCAGATTGGTGCGGGAGGGAGTCGACGGAAGTCGGTGCCAGCAGGGGGAAGGACCGTCGCAAGGAGGTTGGTCTAACCCCCATGGCAAGTTTAAAAAACTGAAAAAAAAACGTTAGTGAACTTTTTAATACATTTTTTTTCACAGCAACTTACCTTAATGGATTCCCCCTGAAGGTTTTCCGGGTAAATTTTTTTTTCCAATCATTTTTATTTGAACGTCTTCGACCCTCCGTGGGCCCGACTCCATCTTCAGCGGCACTTCGGCGGCAAGAATTTTTAAAATTATTTTTCATCAATTTCCCGCCCAAAGTGCCGCCCGGTCTCTCGGCGGCCATCAGTGACCTTTTGGGCAGCACTAGGGCAGGACTTGACCTTCTGTTTGATATTACATATTTATATTACACAAAACATTAGTTTAAAATGGTGGATTTTTTTTTGTTTACATAATCTCACTTTTTATGTTTCTAACTAAATTTCCACTTGTCTTCATTTACAATTAAATTTAATCTTTTTGAATTACCAGTTTTGTTATTTCTAATGTCTCAGATTCTTCTGCATTTACACATACTTGTACAACAAAACTTGATCACTCATATAAAAAAGACTCTCTAGCTTCAGTGACTACCTAATAAATTATGTATTTAGATGTAAAACTATATGAGAACATCTCTGTATAATTATGTACTGAATTCAATCCTAAACATGATTGTCATACTTAGCTCTGAGTAAAAATGTTGTGGATCAATGTTGTTCAAGCTTCACTCCAGGACTTGAGCATAATATCTAGGTTGACATTCGAGTGCCGTACTGAGGGTGTGCTGCACTGACATCCTTTGAATGAGATGATAAACTGAGGCCCTGTACAGTTGGCTGTTAAAGATCCCATGGCACCCACTTGATGGAGAGCAGGAAGTCCTGTCCAACATCTCTCTCTCAACCAACATTACCAAAAATAGATTAACTAGTCATTCTTTGATCGATTTTTACAAGATCTGTGTTCAAAATGGCACAGTAATTAATTCTATGTGCAGTGTTTTGAGATGTGATAAGGTATTATATGAATGTAATCTTCCTTTCTTTGCTCTCTGCACTCTTATTACTGCATTTTTAGCCATTTTACTTTTATATCTAAAATGGGGTTTGATATTTTGCAGTGACTTGAACCCTTACAGTTGTGTATTGTTCCATTTTTTTCAACATATTTGTCTGTTGTTAGTTCTATTTCTGGTGTCTATTCTGTGTTTTGTTGGCTAGAGCTTTCAGTTTCTGTCATTTCTGTTTGTTGATGCATGTGTTCCATAGTGTCATCACTCACCAGTATGCAGCTATATTTTTACTGTGTTTTGTTCAGTTGTTGTGCTACTTCTTGTTCATGTCTGATACGGTCATTTTCAAAATGTTGTATTTATTCTGTATCATCTATGTGAATTCATTTTCTGTGTTGTCTAAAATGCAGTGTGATCTGAGATTCAATGTGATGTTTTATTTTTCTAGCATTGTATTGTTATGTTTTGTTTTTATATTACTTCTAGCTCTTTGTTGCAATATATTAATACTGATTTAACAATACTAGCAATTTCAATTCCTTAGTTTCATCATTAATTAATTATGCTCCCTGGATTCTGATAGTCCACATAAGCACTTGAAGGTTTAATGGATACACCCCAAAGTACAATTGTTTACGACAGAGAATCACTAAATGAGGACTTTTTATATACCTTTCATGTGGCATTTATGTTTAGATTTGTGGCTGATTACTGGAAAGCCCTTATTCAAAACAAAATAGTGCATTTAGCTCAGGAGTTATGTGCAGATTAGACAAAAAGCAGAAGAGTTGGCAGGAAGTCTTGAGGCTGAAATCAATGCAGATGTGTACTGGAAATTATTGTGTGATAAAGTCATCTTTTCTTTTTAAGGGTAAAGCACCCTCTTTCAGAGATCTTCTCTCCTACTTCCTTTGGTTTCTGCATTTTACCTCCTGGAAAGGAGTGAACGTGAGCAGCCTGCTGTCATTGATCATAAGAGAGGGTCATCCATCAAAACTAAATGCTAAGGCTGTGAGGGCCACACAAACATTACCATGTATAAACGCAATCTCACACCGTACAGGAATTAAGGACAAAACTTGAAAAACAGATGGCGTGATGGGGGTGGATTTACATATCATGATCAAGCACCTCAACCCCAACCTGACCCCATTCCCGCCTGTCTAAATTTTTACAATCATAAACGAGGTTCCCGCAAAAGCCAGGCGGACACCTAATTAAGGTTCAAGGGAGTAACAGAGGGCGAGGCCAAGGATGCAAATTTTAAAATTGAGAGGTTGTTGGACCATGGACCAATGTAGGTCAGCAAGCACAGGGGTGATGGGTAAATGGGACTTGGTGCGAGTTAGGATATGGGCAGTGGAGTTTTGGATGAGCTCAAGTTTATGGAGGGTGCAAGGTGGGATGCCAGCAATGTTCACTTCTGTGCAGCACTCTGCAACTCCCATACAGCTGGCTCACCAGCTTTTCAGAAGGAAAAATCATCCATTGTGATATTTTGAATGGGCCGCATAGCCCCCAAAAAATTAAAGGAACATTGGAGGCTGGCCCGGAGAGTATTTCAACAGTCAAGTCCAGAGGGAACAAAGGTATGGATGAGGGTTTCAGCAATGGATGAGCTGAGGTAGAGGCTGAGATGGACCCTGACCTGGACTCTTAACCTAACACAGGGGAGGGAGGAAAATCACTGCTGCAGCTCTGGGGCTCCTGCAACTGACTGCGGCGGCAGTCGGTGATAGCGGGAGCAGAGTTGGTGAGGCCTATAAAGGCCCAGCGGGAGGTCGAGAGGCAGCGGCAGTCGGCGAGAGCGGGAGCAGTGTTGGTGAGGCCTATAAAGGCCCAGCGGGAGGTCGAGAGGCAGCGGCAGTCGGCGAGAGCCGGGAGCAGTGTTGGTGAGGCCTATAAAGGCCCAGCGGGAGGTCGAGAGCCGGCAGCAGTCGGCGAGAGCCGGGAGCAGTGTTGGTGAGGCCTATAAAGGCCCAGCGGGAGGTCGCGAGGCAGCGGCAGTCGGCGAGAGCCGGGAGCAGTGTTGGTGAGGCCTATAAAGGCCCAGCGCGAGATCGAGAGGCAGCGGCAGTCAGCGAGAGCGGGAGCAGTGTTGGTGAGGCCTATAAAGGCCCAGCGGGAGGTCGAGAGCCGGCAGCAGTCGGTGATAGCGGGAGCAGAGTTGGTGAGGCCTATAAAGGCCCAGCGCGAGATCGAGAGGCAGCGGCAGTCGGTGATAGCGGGAGCAGTGTTGATGAGGCCTATAAAGGCCCAGCGGGAGGTCGAGAGGCGGCGGCAGTTGGCGAGAGCGGGAGCAGTGTTGGTGAGACCTATAAAGGCCCAGCGCGAGATTGAGAGGCAGCGGCAGTCGGTGATAGCGGGAGCAGTGTTGGTGAGACCTATAAAGGCCCAGCGGGAGGTCAAGAGCCGGCAGCAGTTGGCGAGAGCTGGGAGCAGTGTTGGTGAGGCCTATAAAGGCCCAGCGCGAGATCGAGAGGCAGTGGCAGTCGGTGATAGCGGGAGCAGTGTTGGTGAGGCCTATAAAGGCCCAGCGGGAGGTCGAGACCCGGCAGCAGTCGGTGATAGCGGGAGCAGTGTTGGTGAGGCCTATAAAGGCCAGCCAGTGCAGCTGCAGCAGGGAGAGAAGGCAAGAAAGAAGTAGAAAGAAATCGAAAGGTGACGTCACAGCCAAGGGGGTAAGTGATTGGATGGTGATTGGTAAGTAGCTTTTCTTTTCTATTTCACTAAGTAACATTTAGCATTGTGGTTGCCAAATTAAGTTAATCTAGGGGTTAAGTCATGGCAGGAGAGCTCGGACACATGTTTTGCTCCTCCTGTACCATGTGGGAAATCAGGGACGCCTCTGGTGTCCCTGACGACTACGTGTGCGGGAAGTGTATCTGCCTCCAGCACCTGACGAACCGCGTTGCGGAACTGGAGCTGTGGGTGGATTCACTTTGGAGCATGCATGATGCTGAGAATGATGTGAATAGCACATTTAGTGAGTTGGTCTTACCGCAGGTAAAGGGTACACAACCAGATAGGGAATGGAAGACCAACAGGAAGAGCAGTGCAAGGAAGGTAGTGCAGGGGTCCCCTGCGGTCATCCCCCTGCAAAACAGATACACCGTTTTGGGTACTGTTGAGGGGGATGACTCATCAGGGGAGAGCAGCAGCAGCCAGGTTCATGGCACCCCGTGGTGGGCTCTGCTGCACAGGAGGGCAGGAAAAAGAGTGGGAGAGCAATAGTGATAGGGAATTCAATTGTAAGGGGAATAGATAGGCGTTTCTGCGGCCGCAACCGAGACTTCAGGATAGTATGTAGCCTCTCTGGTGCAAGGGTCAAGGATGTCTCAGAGTGGGTGCAGGACATTCTGAAAAGGGAGGGTGAACAGCCAGTTGTCGTGGTGCATATAGGTACCAACGATATAGGTAAAAAACGGGATGAGGTCATACGAGACGAATTTAGGGAGCTAGGAGTTAAATTAAAAAGGAGGACCTCAAAAGTAGTAATCTCAGGATTGTTACCAGTGCCACATGCCAGTCAGAGTAGGAATCGCAGGATAGCTCAGATGAATACATGGCTTGAGCAGTGGTGCAGAGGGGAGGGATTCAAATTCCTGGGACATTGGAACCGGTTCTGGGGGAGGTGGGACCAGTACAAACCGGACGGTCTGCACCTGGGCAGGACCGGAACCAATGTCCTAGGGGGAGTGTTTGCTAGTGCTGCTTGGGAAGAGTTAAACTAATATGGCAGGGGGATGGGAACCTATGCAGGGAGACAGAGGGGAATAAAATAGAGACAGAAGCAAAAGATAGAAAGGAGATGAGTAAAAGTGGAGGGCAGAGAAACCCAAGGCAAAAAACAAAAAGAGCCACTTTACAGCAGAATTCTAAAGGGTCAAAGTGTGTTAAAAAGACAAGCCTGAAGGCTCTGTGCCTCAATGCGAGGAGTATTCGGAATAAGGTGGACAAATTAACTGCGCAGATAGCAGTTAATGGATATGATGTGATTGGCATCACGGAGACATGGCTCCAGGGTGACCAAGGCTGGGAACTCAACATCCAGGGGTATTCAGCATTTAGAAAGGATAGACAGAAAGGAAAAGGAGGCGGGGTGGCGTTGCTGGTTAAACAGAAAATGAATGCAGTTGTAAGGAAGGACATTAGCTTGGATGATGTGGAATCGGTATGTGTGGAGCTACGGAATACCAAAGGGCAGAAAATGCTAGTGGGAGTTGTGTACAGGCCACCAAATAGTTGTAGTGAGGTTGGGGACAGCATCAAACAAGAAACAAGGGATGTGTGCAATAAAGGTACAGCAGTAATCATGGGTGACTTTAATCAACATATTGATTGGGCTAACCTAACTGGTAGCAATGCGGTGGAGGAGGATTTCCTGGAGTGTATTAGGGATGGATTTCTAGACCAATATGTCGAGGAACCAATCAGAGAGCTGGCCATCCTAGGCTGGGTGATGTGTAATGAGAAAGGACCAATTAGCAATCTTGTTGTGCAAGGCCCCTTGGGGAAGAGTGACCATAATATGGTAGAATTCTTTATTAAGATGGAGAGTGACAAAGTTAATTCAGAAACTAGGGTCCTGAACTTAAGGAAAGGTAACTATGATGGTATGAGGCACAAATTGGCTAGATTAGACTTGCAAATGATACTTAAAGGGTTGACGATGGATAGGCAATGGCAAACCTTTAAAGATCATATGGACGAACTTCAACAATTGTATATCCCTGTCTGGAGTAAAATATAAACGGGGCAGGTGGCTCAACCGCGGCTAACAAGGGAAATTAAGGATAGTGTTAAATCCAAGGAAGAGGCATACAAATTAGCCAGAAAAAGTAGCAAGCCGGAGGACTGGGAGAAATTTAGAATACAGCAGAGGAGGACAAAGGGTTTAATTAAGAGGGGGAAAATAGAGTACGAGAGGAAGCTTGCCAGAAACATAAAAAATGACTGCAAAAGCTTCTGTAGATATGTGAAGAGAAAAAGATTAGTGAAGACAAACGTTGGTCCCTTGCAGTCGGATTCGGGTGAAATTATAATGGGGAACAAAGAAATGGCAGACCAAATGAACAAGTACTTTGGTTCCGTCTTCACGAAGGAAGACAAAAATAACCT
Organism: Pristiophorus japonicus; assembly: GCF_044704955.1. Taxonomy (NCBI): domain Eukaryota; kingdom Metazoa; phylum Chordata; class Chondrichthyes; family Pristiophoridae; genus Pristiophorus; species Pristiophorus japonicus. The sequence continues at coordinate 47,730,441 of NC_091987.1, forward strand.
TCCGAATGTACTAGGGGACAGTGGGTCTAGTGAGGAGGAGGAACTGAAGGATATCCTTATTCGGCGGGAAATTGTGTTAGGGAAATTGACTGGATTGAAGGCCGATAAATCACCAGGGCCTGATAGTCTACATCCCAGAGTACTTAAGGAAGTGGCCCTAGAAATAGTGGATGCATTGGTGATAATTTTCCAACAGACTCTGAATCAGTTCCTATGGACTGGAGGGTAGCTAATGTAACACCACTTTTTAAAAAAGGAGGGAGAGAGAAAACGGGTAATTATAGACCAGTTAGCCTGGCATCAGTAGTGGGGAAAATGTTGGAATCAATCATTAAGGATGAAATAGCAGCACATTTGGAAAGCAGTGATAGGATTGGTCCAAGACAGCATGGGTTTATTAAGGGGAAATCATGCTTGACAAATCTTCTGGAATTTTTTGAGGATGTAACTAGTAGAGTGGACAGGGGAGAACCAGTGGATGTGGTGTATTTGGACTTTCAAAAGGCTTTTGACAAGGTCCCACACAAGAGATTGGTGTGCAAAATCAAAGCACATGGTATTGGGGGTAATGTACTGACGTGGATAGAGAACTGGTTGCCAGACAGGAAGCACAGAGTCGGGATTAACGGGTCCTTTTCAGAATGGCAGACAGTGACTAGTGGAGTGCCGCAGGACTCAGTGCTGGGACACCAGCTCTTTACAATATTTATGAATGATTTGGATGATGGAATTGAGTGCAATATCTCCAAGTTTGCAGATGACAGTAAACTGGGTGGCGGTGTGAACTGTGAGGAGGACGCTAAGAGGCTGCAGGGTGATTTGGACAGGTTAGGCGAGTGGGCAAATACATGGCAGATGCAGTATAATGTGGATAAATGTGAGGTTATCCACTTTGGGGGCAAAAACACGAAGGCAGAATATTATCTGAATGGCGGCAGATAAGGAAAAGGGGAGGTGCAGCGAGACTTGGGTGTAATGATTCATCAGTCATTGAAGGTTGGCATGCAGGTACAGCAGGCGGTGAAGAAGGCAAATGGTATGTTGGCCTTCATAACAAGGGGATTTGCGTATAGGAGCAGGGAAGTCTTACTGCAGTTGGTCAGGGCATTGGTGAGGCACTACCTGGAATATTGTGTCTAGTTTTGGTCTCCTAATCTGAGCGAGGACGTTCTTGCTATTGAGGGAGTTCAGCGAAGGTTCACCAGACTGATTCCTGGGATGGCAAGACTGACATATGAGGAGAGACTGGATCGACTGGGCCTGTATTCACTGGAGTTTAGAAGGATGAGAGGGGATCTCAGAGAAACATATAAAATTCTGACGGGACTGGACAAGTTAGATGCAGGAAGAATGTTCCCGATGTTGGGGAAGTCCAAAACCAGAGGACATAGTCTTAGGATAAGGGGTAAGCCATTTAGGTTTGAGATGAGGAGAAACTTCTTCACTCAGAGAGTTGTTAACCTATGGAATTCCCTACCGCAGAGAGTTGTTGATGCCAGTTCATTGAAGTTAGATATGGCCCTTGCGGCTAAAGGGATCAAGGGGTATGGAGAGAAAGCAGGAACGGGGTACTGAAGGAATGATCAGTCATGATCTTATTGAATGGTGGTGCAGGCTCAAAGGGCCAGATGGCCTATTCCTGCACCTATTTTCTAGGTTTCTATGTCTCCAGCGCAATCAATTGCACTCCCTTGTGAGGGTCAGAGTTAAATTTTAAACCCTCTTTCACTCACCATAACAGCACTAGACGACACTAATATACTGGAATCCCTTGCATCCAACATTGCTAATGGCAGTAATGATGGGAAATACATTGCATGATATCATCCTATCATTCTGCATACTTGGAATATACCCACCCATGTATGGGAAGATGTATTCAATAACTACCATCAATTCCAACAACAATCCCATCTTGCATTTATATATCTTTAACTTAGTTAAATACAAAACTGGTGACAGCAGGTGAAAACAAAATATGTATTTAGTTTAAGATAGAAAGACATTGTTTTAAAATATCACCTCATTAACTACCCCAAAAGGTAAATGTAAGATATTTTTAAAAATTTGGTCCAGGATGTGGGCGTCGCTGACAAGGCCAGCATTTATTGCCCATCCCTAATTGCCCTTGATAAGGTGGTGGTGAGCCGTCTTCTTGAAACGCTGCAATTCGCAGGTGAAGGTACTCCCACAATGCTGTTCGGGAGGGAGTTCCAAGATTTGATCCACTGACTATGAAGGAACGGCGATATATTTCCAAGTCAGGATGGTGTGTGACTTGGAGGGGAACTTGCAATTTATTCCATGTGCTTGTTGTTGCCCTGGTCATAGAAGCCTTGGCGAGTTGCTGCAGTGCATCTTATAGATAGTACACAGTGCAGCCATGGTGCTCCAGTTGTGGAGGGAGTGAATGTTGAAGGTGGTGGATGGGGTGCCAATCAAGCGGGCTGCTTTGTCCTGGATGATGTTGAGCTTGAATGTTGTTGGAGCTGCATTCATCTAGGCAAGTGGAGAGTATTCCTTCACACTCCTGACTTGTGCCTTGTGGATGGTGGAAAATCAGGAGGTGAGACACTCGCCGCAGAATACCCAGCCTCTAACCCGCTCTTATTGCCACAGTATTTATGTCGCTGGTCCAGTTAAGTTTCTGGTCAATGTTTACCCCAAGATGTTGATGGTGGGGGATTCGGTGATGGTAATGCTGTTGAATATCAAGCGGAGGTGGTTAGACTTATGCTTATTGAAGACGATCATTGCCTGGCACTTCTGAGGCGTGAATGTAGCCTGCCACTTATCATCCAAAGCCTGAATGTCACACAGGTCTTGCTGCATGCAGGCATGGGCTGCTTCATTTTCTGAGGAGTTGCGAATGGAACTGAACACTGTGCAATCATCAGCAAACATCCCCATTTCTGAACCTATGATGGAGGGAAGGTCATTGATGAAGTAGCTGAAGATGGTTGGGCCTAGGACTTTGCCCTGGTTCATGACAGGCTACCTGAAAAGCATTAACTACCATTACACAATGCTTGGAGAAACTAGAAATTATGGAATGGAGAGACACCAGTGAGGCAGCAGTCATTTGAGGCAAAGATAAGACACGTCATATGTCATCCCTTTTAGGATGTTTAACAACAGCTTGCTATTGTGCTTTGCAGTATGAATAACTGAATAAAGATACTCTATACTCCAGAAACTCTGCAAGGTAATAACCAAGTTGTTCTAGAGATTTGTGTAACATATTTGCTTCATGGGTTCTTTGCTTCAGAATTCAAAGCAACACATTGTTATTAAAAACTAGTTGGTTTATTAACAAAGGTTTTACAATCACACTACACATTAACAGTTCATCCACTAGGTTCACAACTGCATACCTCAACATGGAAGACCTAGACTCAATTGACTGGGGTTATATTGAATCTTGTGCGCATCACGTGACTGACTAAGCCACTCACAATTCAACAACTATACAACTCTTTTAAATTATAACTATAAGCCAAATGCCTCCTTTGATAAAGGAGCACAACGACTAAAACCCACAAATTAACAAATAAATGTTAAAGGGAACTTTAACAAATCAAATTAAAATTCTGTTCCCTGTTGTAATGATGCACTTCAGTCCCTCTGATGCCGACATCTTTCGGAAGGCCGTGAGCATACCGATGGACACCACATGCTCCATCTCCAGTGTCACGCTGGCGTGAACATAGCCACGGAACAGAAACAGGCAGTCGAGCTGAACGACCTCCTTGACCACCGCTGCCTGGTCCTGTTAATGGCCATCTTGACCAGGTCCAGGAGCAGTCCCATGAGGAGGCCCTCCGACCTGCCCGCTCTACCCCGCAGCATGTGCCCAAAGATAAGGAGCATGGCACTGATGTGCAGTCAGAAATCGAGATAAAAAACATGGAACCCACCTCCACAACAGCTCTACAACTATTTTAAAATAAAATGATAAAGCCGAGTGCCCCTTAATTAAAGGGACACTAGAACACACAAATTACCAATAAAATTTTAGACTTAGTAGATCAAATTAAAATGTGGTTACTGGGGTTGATGATGCATTCCAGTCCCTCCAGTGCCCACCGCTTGCAGATGGCCACGAGCGTACCGCATGCTCCATCTCCAGGGACACCCTGGCGCGAACGTAGCCGTGGAAGAGAGGCAGACAGTCGGGCTGAATGACCCCCTCGACCGCTTGCTGCCTCGACCGATAATGGCCACCTTGACCAGGCCCAGGAGCAGTCCTACGAGGATGCCCTCCGACCTGCAGCTCCCTTCCGCACCGGGTGCCCAAAGTCAACAGCTCTACAACTATTTTTGTAAAACTTTAAATCAAGTGCCCCCTTATTAAAGGGGCACTAGTACTGACAAATGAAACTTTTGAACATTAAACCAATCAAATTAGAATTTGGTTGTCGGGGGTGATGATGCACTCCAGTCCCTCCGGTGCTCACCTCTCGCGAAAGGCCACGAGCGTATCGGTGGACACCACGTGTTCCATCTCCAGGGACATCCTGGCACTAATGTAGCTGCAGAAGAGAAGCAGGCAGTCCGGCTGAACAACCCCCTCGACCACCCTCCGCCTGGACCTGTTAATGGCCACCTTGGCCAGACCCAGGAGCAGTCCTACGAGGAGGCCCAAAGTCAACAGCTCTACAAACCTTTGAGCATAGTCACGGGTGCATACATTACAATTTGGATCCTATTAGACAACAAAAATCATGATACCTGGAAAGATACTTTGGATGACAAAAGCAGGTAGAATAGTGCATGAAGAAACTGAGAAAGTGGGTAACAACACGTGAATAGATATCTCCTCCGCTAACTCCCTCCATCACACATTTGATGTAATTGGCATATCCTACGATAAAGTTGGAGATCTTAAGACATTGCCTTTTCGAGACCATTTCATAGATCCTTTACTTGATAGTGACTTCAAATAGAAACTAAAACGTCATTTGAACTTTGAGCATGATTGCTTATTGATAGAGCCATTGTACAGCCTGTACAAGAATTAAAGTTTTCTTTACTCCAACTAAAATTGCACTTTGAAAGGTAAGTCTGGTGAGTAAAATTAAACAGATACATCAGGAATGGCAGGATTGAAAATTGAAAATTTGCTAGTCAAGTGTTATAAGAATGAAAAGGCCATTACTCCTATGTTAATTAGGGGTAAAGACACTCAAGGTTGGACTGTATGTTGCAGTGTTACACCGAAAATATATTCATATTTCTGATTCACACTGGAGCAATAAAACAAGCTCATTTGGGAAAGATGAAGGTCATCTTACAGTGACAGAACAATATTCATCACCTACCCAGAGAATAAACTTCAAGCAGAAAGACTGAAGGCTGAATGGTAAGGTTGGGCACTGTATATCAAACTCTCTGGAATATATGGGGTGGAATTTCTTCCAGCCTGATATCTCTCTGTGACAACTTACTCTAGATGGAAGGATTATAAATTGCAAGCAAGAAATGTTGCATGTTGCAAATGTCACTAGATACAACTGTAGTTAGTCACCCAAAAAGTGCAACTGTTGTTAATGATTGATTGGATTGGTTGCTGGGTATTGCAGCACTGCAGAGAAATCAGTATAAAAATGCTGATATCTTGTCACTAAGGTCATGTGTAGACTTCAAGCACTGCCAAAGAACTAAGGAGAAGGAACACGATAATGACCTTTTGAATCCTGACAGGATAATAAAATTGATAGCTGGAATTTAAAACCATGCATTGAGCAACAACAATTTGAAACTGATAAAAGACTCTTGGTATTGGAGACTTGATCAATTTCCAACCAATAGCCAAAAGCCAAAACAAAAATGATAGAGGCATTTAAAAAACCTGTCGAAGAAAGAAATTAAATACAATTATACATGGGAACCAAGGGCTGGAAACTGGGTAATCTGGCAATTTATAATTGTAGTGCCCATAATCATGAGAGCAGACGTAATTCTTCAATTGCATAATTTATTCAAAAATAGCTATCTCACAGATCTTGACAGATGTGTACGTAGCATTGATGGACTGATATGGGTAAGATGTGGGAAAGTGGTGCAAAGATTAGGGTAAATACAAATTAAGAATAAAAGCACCATAGAAGATGCAACCACACAAGTTAGCCGACCATGTTGGAATCTCTGTAACTTGCAGTTAACTGATATGAGGGTATGTTTAGCAGTCACAAAATATTTTTATCTGATAGACTTGAGCATATCTCAACAGGACAGGAGGGAATAAATTAGGATGTGTTCTAGTGTAAATTTCCATTGTCATCCCTACTATTCTGCGATGAAGGAATGACTTTTGAAACAGTAAGTTTGAAGGAAATAAACAGGATGTGGAGTACTGAAAAATCTTCATGCATCCTTAGTCAGATAACATGACTGTTATATACATTCTGTCAAAGATTGTACGAGCAAATCAAAAAGGCTGTGACTGTTATTTGTCTGTATCAAAGATACCCTATTGATTTGCAATGCATGAAACTACTGATCTGAAACTAAGGGCCCAATTTTGGCCATGACTTACATCAATTTTTTTTGGAGTAAGTTGTTTTTTCTGGCCTAAGTTAAGAAAATGCCATTTTCCCCCAAAATTTTGCTCCAGAGTAAGTCAGTGAGGTATGATTTTTTTTTATTGTTCAGTTTTTTCTTCAAAAAGGGTCGTTCCCAGACAGTTACGCCAGTTTTGGCCATTTATGCCACTTTGGCCAACTAAAACTTACTCCAAATCGACTTTGGTCAGCGTATGTGGCCAGCTCTGAAAAACATTGCGAGCAGTTAGGAATTCAGCGCAGGTTGGTACATTTAAAGCAGCAACACTTACAAAACACTAAACAAAGCACAAAAATAAGCATTCAATAAAAAATAAAAAATACAAGGAAGCTGAGAGGATCTGCATCAAGACTTACAAAGCACTAAACAAAGGCCAAAAAGTAAGAAGCAATTAGTTAACCAATAAAAAATAGAAGGAAGCTGAGGAACCACACCAATACTTACAAAGCACTAAACAAACCACAAAAAGCAATAAGCAATCAATAACAAATAAAAAATAGAAGTCCCACCTTTATGCCAGAATCACATTTTTTTTTTAAGTTTCCCTCCCCCATCAAAACACTCTTTCTTCCCCCCCACCCCTCCATCAAAACTCTCCTCCTTCCCCAGCCCCAATCAAAACTCTCAAACACAACCATCAATAAATAAAACACAAAACTGAAGTCCTACCTCGGCCTGGTAAGTTAGTGGGCCGGCCGGCCGGTGCGGGAGGCCACTCGGCCGGGGATAGGGTGCGGCGTAGATCGGGGCGTCCCTTCGGCCAGGGATAGGGGCTGTGAGCATCGGGTCCTGCTCACAACCTGCAGGACAGGCTGGGAGGGCAAGAGCATGCGCGCAGACTTCACTGCGCATGCACGCAGCTGCCGGCAGTGCTTTCTGCGCTGGCCTGTTGCTCCTCCCCCCACTTCATTAGCTACGCCACGCTGGGACACCGGAGACTCGGCAGAGCGGGCAGGATGGGGCCACTTTTTTCCAGCGCGCAAAGTCAGCGCATTTAAGGTAAGTGCGCTCAAAAAAGGGGTTGGGGAAAATTGGGACCTAAATGAGAAGATGTTTGGGTGGAAATATTATCTGTGGTGAAGGGGCTAGAAAACTCCAGAAATGAGAAACCTTCTAAAAATAGGGAGGGATTAGAGGAATATAGTGTGAAGGGTATGGAGGGTGCGGAATTCTTGAAATGCATTCAAGAGAACTTTTTTAGTCAGTATGTAGCAAGCCCAACATGAGAGGGGGCGGTGTTGGATTTAGTTTTGGGGAATGAAGCTGGGCAGGTTGAAGGGGTATTAGTGGGCGAGCACTTGGGTGCCAATTTAGTCAGATTCAAGTTGGTTATGGATAAGGACAGGCCTGGAATAAAAGTCCCGAATTGGGGAAAAGCTAATTTTGCTAAGTTAAGGAGTGATTTGGCCACAGAGGACTTGAAATAGCTACTTGTGGGTAAATCAGTGTCGGAACAGTGGGAGGCATTCAAGAAGGAGATCCGGAAAGCTCAGGCCAAATATGTGCCCTTCAAGAAAAAGGGTGAGAATAATAATTCTAGAGCCCCTTGTATGTCAAGGGGCTTACAGCGGAGAATAAAGAAAAAAAGGGACACTTATGTCATATACCAATGGCTAAATACTATAGAATCTTTCGAGGAATATAGAAAGTTAAAAGGCAAAATTAAAAAGATTAGGAATGCTAAGAGAGAGCACGAGAAATTCTTGGCCAGTAAAATTAAGGAAAAACCTAAGATGTTCGATAAATATATTAAGAGTCAGAGGGTAACTAAATAAAGTGTAGGGCCTATTAGAGACCATGAGGGTACTCTTTGTGTGGAGGCGGAAGATGTTGGTAGGGTTCTTCATGAATACTTTGCATCCTTTTTCACAAAGGAAAGGGGCAATGTAGATACTGCTATCAAGGAGGAGTGTGATATTCTGGATGAAATAAATATAGTGAGAGAGGACGTATTAACGGGTTTAGCAGCTTTGAAAGTAGATAAGTCTCCAGGCCCAGATGAAATGCATCCAGGCTGTTGAGCGGAGTAAAAGAGGAAATAGCAGCGGCCTTGGCCATCATTTTCCAGTCCTCTTTGGATCTGGGCATGGTACTGGAGGATTGGAGGACTGCTAATGTAGTACCCTTGTCGAAGAAGGGAGAAAGGGATAGGCCGAGTAATTACAGGCCTGTCAGCCTAACCTCAGTGGTGGAAAAATTATTGGAAAAAATCCGGAAATACAGGAGAAATCTACATTTGGAAAGGCAAGGATTAATTAGGGACAGTCAGCACGGATTTGTTAAGGGAAGATCGTGTTTGACTAACCTGATTGAACTTTTTGAGGAGGTAACCAAGAGGGTCGATGAGCGATTTGCATACGATGTGGTGTATATGGACTTTAGCAAAGCTTTTGATAAGGTCCCACATGGTAGACTGGTCATGAAGGTTAAAGCCCATGGGATACAGGACAAAGTGGCAAGTTTGATCCAAAATTGGCTTAGAGGTAGGAAGCAAAGGGTAATGGTTGATGGATGATTTTGTGACTGGAAGGATGTTTCCAGTGGGGTTCCGCAGGACTCAGTACTGGGTTCCTTGCTTTTTGTGGTATATATCAACGATTTAGATTTGAATATGAGTATGAGTAAGAAGTTTGTAGACGACACTAAAATTGGCTGTGTGGTTGACAATGAAGAGGAAAGTCAAGGGCAGCAGGAGGATATCAATCTATTGGTAAGGTGGGCAGAGCAGTGGCAAATGTAATTTAATTCAGAGAAGTGTGAGATAATGCACTTGGGGAGGTCTAATAAGGAAAGGGTATACACATTAAGCGGTTGGCCACTTAATAGTGTAGATGAACAAAGGGACCTTGGAGTGCTTGTCCACAGATCGCTGAAAGTAGCAGGCCAGGTGGGTAAGGTGGTTAAGAAGGCATACGGAATGCTTGCCTTTACTGGCCGAGGCATAGAATATAAGAGCAGGGAGGTTATGCTTAAATTGTATATACTTTGGTTAGACCACAGCTGGAGTACTGCGTGCAGTTCTGGTCGCCGTTTAATAGGAAGGAAATGATTGCACCAGAGAGGGTGTAGAGGAGATTTACTAGGATGCTGCCTGGATTGGAGAATCTTAGTTATAAGGACAGATTGGATAGGCTGGGTTTGTTCTCATTGGAATGGAGGAGGTTGAGAGGAGACCTCTTTGAGGTGTACAAAATATTGAGGGGCCTGGACATAGTGGATAGTAAGGGCATATTTCCATTGGTGGAGGGCTCTATTATGAGGGGGCATAGTTTCAAGGTGGTTGGTGGAAGGTTTAGAGGGGATGAGAGGAGTGGCTTCTTTACGCGGAGGGTTGTGGGGATCTGGAAGTCACTGCCTGGAAGAGTGTTGGATGCAGAAACTCTCACCAATTTTAAGAGATGGTTGGATGGGCACTTAAAGTGCTGTAAACTGCAGGGTTACAGACCTACAGCTGATAATTGGGATTAGATTGGATAACTTCTTGTTGGCCAGCGCAGATATTATGGTAAGTCCTGCAGGGAATCAAATACGGCCAGGGTGATCTGCTGGACTAGTTTCGATTGCCTGGATGAGTCGGAGAGGAATTTTCCCAGATTGTTTCCCCCAAAATTTTTAGGTTTTTATCTGTTTTTTGCCTCTCTCAGGAGATCACATCTCTCCAGTTGGGGCGGAGTGTAGAATGTTTCAGTGTAAGGGGTGTCGCAGTTGTGTCGGGCGGACTGGTTGGGCTGGGTGCTCTTTACCTTTCCGCCATTAATCATTGTTCATAAGTTTATATGTAACCTTCAGGGCTGCTGACCAAGGGCCGTGCGGCTCTTTGTTGGCCGGCGCGGACACGATGGACCGAAAGGGCTTACCTTCTGCACTGTAAATTTCTATGTTTCTATGAATGGTTTGATGCTATTTGTTACAATGTTCCTTTTATCCCTAAAGTCACTACAGATAGAAAATAAATGGGTTGATTTCAGGTTCACAGCCAAACATTAGAGCAGAAAGAAGATAGAGACTCTACCCTAAATTTCAACAAGCATGGGAAAAAATTGCACCTTTTCTTCTCGTTTAACATTTAGGGAAGGTCATGTCTGACTAACTTGATTTAATTTTTTGAGGAGGTAACCAGGAGGGTCGATGAGGGCATGATGCAGTGGATATGGATTTTAGCGAAGCTTTTGATAATGTCCCACATGGTAGACTGGTCATGAAAGTAAAAGCCCATGGTATCCAGGGCAAAGTGGCAAGTTGGATCCAAAATTGGCTCAGAGGCAGGAAGCAAAGGGTAATGGTTGATGGGTGTTTTTGTGACTGGAAGGTTGTATCCAGTGGGGTTCCGCAGGGCTCAGTACTGAGTCCCTTGCTTTTTGTGGTACATATCAATGACTTGGACTTGAATGTTGGATGTATGGTTATGAAATTTGAAGATGACATTAAAATAGGCTGTGTGGTTGATAATGAAGAAGAAAGCTGCGGACTGCAGGAAGATATCAATGTACTGGTCAGGTAGGCAGAACAGTGGCAAATGGAATTCAATCCGGATAAGTGTGAGGTCATGTATTTGGGGAGATCAAACAAAGCAAGGGAATACACATTAAATGGTACGACACTGAAAAGTGTAGAGGAAAAAATGGACCTTGGAATGCAGGTCCACCGATCCTTGAAGGTAGCAGGTCAGGTAGATTAGGTGGTTAAGAAGGCATATGGAATACTTGCCTTTATTCGTCAAGGCATGGAATACAAGGGCAAGAATGTTATGCTTGAACTATATAAAACACTGGTTAGGTTGCAGCTGGAGTACTGTATGCAGTTCTGGTCACCACATTACAGGAAAGATGTGATTGCACTGGAAAGGGTGCAGAGGAGATTTACAAGAATGTTGCCTGGACTGGACAATTTTGGCTATGAGGAAAGATTGGAGATGCTGGGTCTGTTTTCTTTGTAACAGAGGAGGCTGAGGGGATACCTGATTGAGATGTATAAAATTATGAGGGGCCTGGATAGAGTGGATAGAAAGGACCTGTTACCCTTAGTGGAGGGGTCAACAACCAAGGGACATAGATTTAAAGTAAAAGGGGGGAGGTTTAGAGGAGATGTGAGGGGAAATTTCTTCACCCAGAGGGTAGGGGATCTGGAATTCACTGCCTGAAAGGATGGTACAGGCAGAAAGCTTCACCACATTTAAAAAATATTTGGATGTGCAAGTGAAGTGCTGTAACCTACAGGGCTATGGACCAAGAGCTGGAAAGTGGGATTAGGCTGGATAGCTCTTGGTCGGCCAGCGCGGACATGATGGGTCGATATGGCCTTCTTCCGTGCTATAAATTTCTATGATTCTATGATCATATACAAGAATTCAAGCAGGTGGTGTATTTCTGGAAAGGTGGTAGGAATCTGAGGATATACTCCCTTACATGTGTTTTTTTTTACATTCACATCATCATCATAGGCAGTCCCTCGAGTTGAGGATGACTTGCTTCAATGCCAAAAAGTTCACAGGTGTTTCAATGAAGGACCTGACATACCAGGTCCCGAACTACATGTTGAAGGGTGGAAGATGCCTGTGCGTGGATTTTTTTAACATATGGTGGCTTTGCACACCAGCCACTACACGGGCTTGACAGAGATAGGTCTTGGTCCAGTGGTAAGGCGACTGGAGACCTGCTCTGCTGCGCACACATATCACAGTGTGGGCTGGCCCGTGCTGCCCCTGGGCCCTCGGCTCTTCTGGGCCCCGAACTCGCGCCTCTCCACGGCCCCGATCACGTCCCTCAACAATCTCTCACTGCTCCTTCACAAGCATTCTCCTCTCCACACTCCCTCACAGATATGCTACCCCCTCCAGCACCTCCTTCCATATCACTGAGGCATTCTACCCTTTTCAGACCAGGATCACTAAGCCATTGTACTCATTCTAACCCTACCAGCTTATGGTGTCACTCCTTCCCCGCCCTCTCAAGTTCAAGTTGGCACTCCCCTCTCCCCCACCCAAAGATCTACTTCCAGCAGCTACCTCTGCCCACTAACATTTCAGGCTTCTTCCCCACCTCCTCCCACAGGGCCTCCTTTCTCCTGTTGCTAATTATAAAGAAAATAATTAAAGAATTTGGATGGGGGTGGCAAGATTGAAAACCTTTCTTTACACAGAAGATTGTTGGAATGTAGAATTTTCTGCCCCACACCATTAATGAGGCAGTGTCCATAAATTATTTTAAAGTAGGATTAGATAGTTGCATGAAAAAGAGAATGTTAAAAGCTATGGGATAGTGAGCAGAGGAGTGGGATTAGATTTAAGTGGCTAATCTGAAGAGAAACACTGGCACAGACTTGATGGGCTGAATGATATGTTTCTTTGCTGCCTAACTCTGTGATTGTAAGGGATGATATGCTGCTGCACACTCAATGTGGGAATTCCAAATTGTGAGAGATTTTTACCCTCAGTGTGCAAGGGGGCGGGAAGGGGGATTCAGTCTCTTAAAGCAGTAACAGGTAGTAAAAGCTGAGAGTAATGCTCGAATGGGGCACAGACCTGTCCGTGCTGGCTTTACTGAGCATAGACAGTACCCTAAAAACGTAGGCTAGTCGATATTAACCGTAGACGATTGGCACATACAATATTGGAGATAACTTACTTAAATTCCTACTGATGGCTTTTCATTTAAAACTATTCTCTTGTGTAAATTGCAAGGCCACTTATCATTTTTGGTAACTTCAATGGGTTGTGAAGTACACCTGGAGTACTGCATACAGTTTTGGTCTCCGTATTTAAGGAAGGATATACTTCCATTGGAGGCTGTTCAGAGAAGGTTCACTAGGTTGATTCCAGAGATGAGGGGGTTGAATTATGAGGATAGGTTGAGTAGGTTGGGCCTATACACTTTGGAGTTCAGAAGAATGAGAGGTGATCTTATTGAAATGTATAAGATAATGAGGGGGCTCGACAAGATGGATGCAGAGAGGGGGCATAGTCTTAGAATAAGGGGCTGCCCATTTAAAACTGAGATGAGGAGGAATTTCCTTCTCTTGGAGGGTTGTAAATCTATGGGATTATCTGCCCCAGAGTGCTGTGGAAGCTGGGTCATTGAATATATTTAAGGCGGAGATAGACAGATTTTTGAGCGATAAGGGAATAAAGGGTTAAGTGGAGTGGGCAGGGAAGTGAAGCTGAGTCCAGGATCAGATCAGCCATGATTTTATTGAATGGCGGAGCAGGCTCGAGGGGCCAAATAGCCTACTCCTGCTCCTAGTTCTTATCGGCTGATTGGAGGAGTAAACTGGGAAATACTGAGACTAAATTAATTGTGGATGAGGAACGTTAGGTTCGTCATTACCTGTCAGAAACCAATGTTGACATCTCTAGGAAAGGTCATCGACCTGAAAGTCAACTCCGTTTCTTTCTCCACAGATGCTGCTCGACCTGCTGAGTATTTCTAACATTTTGTTTTTATTTGACACATCTTGATTCTGGTCACTGCAGATAAGGTTGTCCAGTATCACAGGCTCCCAACACGGCCCTGAAACCGAAACCAGTGCGTTGTTTGGGGTGGGCCCGCAGCCTTTTAAGAGTTCAGTGTGAGGTTAAAATGTTGATTCAAACCAAAGGTGACTGAACATAAGTAAATAAATACGAGCTTAATATTGAAGACATAGTCCCTGCTTCATATTGCATCTTTGAAAGAAATGGGCAATACATGCACACTAGTGAGCAAATCTGCTCCTTCGGCACACTAACAATCCTGTAATTAATTTTATGTTGTCCTGATTTTAAGAATAATACAAATTATTTATAAGTAGGGATATATAATGTTGACAAACTGTCTTTGATACGTTCATACTGAGTCGCATCAGTAACTGCACTCAAAAAGTGATCTATTGGCTGGGAGACTTCACGGTTGTGAGGGGCGCTAAAGAAATGCAAGTTATTTCTTTCAAGCTGCAACAGTTAGGGAATAGGAGGAATCTATCAAGTATTTTCAAGAAAATAATTTTGTGAAAAGCCATCAGTCGGAATTTTAGTAAGTCATCTCCACTGTTGTTTGTGCTAGTTAATATGTTGAGCCGGAGGACAGACTTTGAATGCACCAAAAGCGATTAACTCCATTTAATAATAATTACTGCAGAGTTTATGTTGGTTTGGTAAAAGTACAAGGTGTACAGACTTAACAGCACAGTGTGAAATGAGGTGCAGTAGTGCCAGAAACAGTGAAGGTGGCTGGACATGTAGAGATGTGCAGAGCGCAGGTGATGTCTCTGCCTGTGTGGGGTCCGGCCCGGGGCGGGAGCAGGTGCTGCTTCTCCCTCTGGGCAAATGGTGCGGCTTCACGCCGCTCACGTTTGTAGTCATTTCTTGCACAGAAAACTACAAATGTGGATCTACCAAACCAGGCACCTGCTAAAGAGGGGGTGGGCTTCGCAATATAGAGACCCCCAATTCCGATTCAGCTCCAGAAGGGGAGACTCTGTAAATCTAGATTTTGTCCAGCGTACACTGCAAAAATAAAACCAAAGCTTTGCAATTTGGAATACCCTACCGGGCGTTGGTTCGGAGCTGTCGGGGAAACGTGCTACTCCTCTCGGAAATCGTGTCTCTGCTGGTTGCGCGAGAGGAGGGGGAGTGCGTATCTACCAAGTGGAAAGGGGGAGTGCGCCAGTTTGATGGTATCTCGCTCTGTATTTAAAATAAAGGGGAAAGCAATTTAAAAAAAAAGAAATTATTACTGTTGCGTGGCCCAAAATAATGTTTGACGGAATTGCAGTAGACCTAGTGAATGGGTGTGAGCTGTCCTTGCTGCAGTGTGTGCAGTGGTGGGAGCAGAGTTTATGGGCAGTCGGGACGCTGAGTGGCGTTGTTGCGCGGGAGCTCTGCTGTTTGTAAATTTCTCACTTGTCTAACTGGAGGCGAGAGAGGCACATTGAGGAGCGGGATCGCCGTGTAACACTGTATCCATTGCATTCAGGGACTCGGATTCGGGAGATTCCAAGAAGGACTTTCTTCCTTGCCTGGATTGTTTTAACAAGAGAATACGATGCGTTTCTACGTGGTGCACAGCGTCGGGATTCTGGGATTCTTGTTCTTCTTTGCATTTCAAGGTAGGGGACTTGTGAAATGTGATTTTTGTTAAATACAATTTACAGTACTGTACACGCAAATAAAAGGTAATTTGCACTCTTATTGCATTGAAAGCCAACTACCTCATAACGCTTTAAACTGCCCTTTAAAAGACTGCTGCGAAACATTCTTGTGATATGAACTAGTCATCCGTACGTGTTTCGAACAAGAATTTCTAAGTCCGACCCTTTTGTGGAAAATCAGAGTATATGGGTGTAATATGTATACATGATACCGGTTTGCACTCTGGACAGTGGGTATCAAGTTGGAAATTGTAATTCCGCGAATGTTAAATGCTGCGTTGCAATAAAAAAAATTACACGGAAAAGACTGCAGCAAAACCTCTGTGTATTGCTACAACCAGGACGACAGAAGTCCAGGCTTGCGAAATGATTGGCAAATGCAGTAATTATATCTGAGACTACAACCCGCTACCCCATTCCTGAATCTCCCAAAATTGACTAGTAAAAAGAACGGGCATGTCCATTTCAATCTTGCTCTGTTGACAAGTTAATAAAATGTTTGATTCATAGATATATACTTGTTCCAAAGCAGCTTTGTGCCTTAGACGTCCAAAATCCATAACCCGTCCAAAATGTACGATGTTCGGTGTGAAACATCTTTTTCTAGGTTCGTCGTATGTGCATTTGGGATTTGGCACAAGCCTATGCTGGTACTTTGCGTCGCTGTAAACACAACGGCGACTTTGAAGCGCATCTGAAGTTAGAATAGACACGGGTTCATATGATCCCAACAAGCTAATTCTGCAACTGAAGACTCTCTTTCTGTCGGATGCAGTTGCTGCAGGTTCCCGAAGCTGTGAGATTCCAACATTACGCTCACGGTTTACAAATCCCCCTGGCTTTGAGGCTCATTTCAATGCAGCAATAATAAGAAATAAGTCGGCTCTTATTTGGATTATATTCTTCTTTTAATGGCACGCCCCTGTATTCGAGGTGATGACTTAATCCGTTGGGAGGGAATTGCAGCATCTTTAGCATTTAAAGTGGCGAGGCATGATCATTTATTGGTAGCAGGCTTTTGTAATTGCAGAAGAATGCACGTTATTTTCTTGGATTAATTTGGTCCTGGCTCTATTAACCATTTGTGTTGAGGACCCAGGAGTTTCAACATATCAGCATATGCGTTGTTTGGAAGACAATTAGTCAGTGACAGTCGATTGTTGTTACATTGGGCACAATTGACTCGCTGATTACCATAATGTCGGTGCGCAGATGTATTGCGTTTTGATTCACCGATAACTGCTACCTTGCTTTGCTACAATTTGTAATTAATAATAAGTAGGTTCCGTAATTGCTGAACTCCGTTCCACTGTTCTCTGTGAGGAAGAAGAATGGATCTCAACAGAAGAAAAAGGGCTGCTCGCTCCGATTTGTTCTGTTGCGTGTCACTGCAGATTAATTTTTGGGTTTGGAAGAATTTTTGGTTGCAATTATTCCGTTTTGTTTTACTGAACAGTGACATGGGTGCTGTGTAACAGCAGTGTCAGTTGTTGACCTGTAGGGGGATATATGACCAAGGCAGTTAAGTGAAAGTCCGTAATCTATTTTGTAATCCATTCGGTGCTCATTGTCTTTATTCAGCCCTTTCATCAGTCTTCATTACTATTTGTCACTCAACCCTGGCACAGGTAGCCATTAGCGAGCACAAGTGCTAGTCGGTTTAAAACCGAAGCGTCAATTATTTCAATTTATTAGTTCACTGGGTTAGGATCCTACAATTTAACTGCAAGGAAGCGTCCAGGTATGGTTTACTGGAGATGAGCGTTTTAAAGGCTTATAGTTCAGAAATACCCTCGTATACAGCGCATAGACACCCCCCCCCCAGTTATGAGTTTGATAAACTTTTAAAAATAATTTCTAAATGGCCTGGATGAGAATTTCAGGTACTTGGGGTGTGACCACCTAAATGTGCCATTTGTTGTTTGATATCCAGGACACGGCAGACTTGTATACTCTCTCAAATCATTCTATGTTTGTAAGTATGTGCAAATAAATGTGTACGTGTTATGGAATCTTGGCAAATACAAATAAACAATGTAATAATCATCGTGTTTATTTCTTCTGTATTTTAAACATTAAAATAATTCATAGTGGTCTTTTGTCACTTCTTTAGGCCTTTCATTTTCATCCCTGGACTGACCCCAGATATCCACGTCCAATGGATACGAATTGGAGTGGAATTGATAAGCCGCTGAAACAAACATAATCATTTTAGGAATTCAATAGTTCAGTAGAGGTCTCCTGCAAAGAAATTTGTGAACCAAATCTCAGTGTTTCAGTACATTAAACTTCATGGTTATTCCATAGAAACAATGATATATGTGTGATTCTGGTATCTATACTATACATTTATGTTAAATTTTTGTAGCTATATTGTAAACATTTCTGACCTTGTAGATGGGGACCCTGAAGTTATTGGTTTTGTAGGCCTTTTAAATCTGGTCATATTTGTAAATGAGACAGATGGTTCTGCAAGTGGTTTTCTTGGCCTACTGCTCACCTGGTCTCAATCTGCATTCGGATCAGTTGGAGTTTAATTTCTGGCAGGAGAGGGATTGCACTGAGACATGAAGACACCATGTGCCAATATTGGAAAGCTCAGCACCATTCCACTCAACAGCACACTTTCTCTAATTGGTTAGGTTCCAAATTCTTGAATGCTAAAAGTAAATCTACAGTTAACTTTTTGGTTGTCTATGGCAAGGATGTCCATCCAACCTTTTGGACCTACAACTTAGATACTCGTATCGAAACCAACAAGTGGGCCACATGAATGTGCAAATTTCAAACATCCACCATCCACAAAAATGGAGACTCGTAGACATAAAGAGTAGCACCTATCGCGTGCAAAAATCAAAGCAGCTTCCAAAACACAAAATGCAAGAACCGACACCGAAAACAAGTGAGATCATCCATACACAAAACACAGGAGCCTATACACACAATATTCAAGCCTTCCCCTTCTCATTGTCTTCACCCCAAACCTTTCCTCCAGCCACCCCAAACCCTCACTTTTATCAATCCTCAGGAGCTTAAACTTTGGCTTTTCAAATTTCCCAGTCTGAATTACTTTAAATCTACCAGTTATGGATCAGCATTTTTGGTACTCCTTGGAGAGCTCAGTAGTTTTAAAGGGTTGCAATGGATCTGTTCATCTGGCTCCCATTTCTCTGAAGCATACAAAGTCAATTTTAACCAAGGTTAGTTTCCACTCCTAATAAAAGTAACAGTAGTTGAAAGCAGCTTTGTTTCACTGAAGAGAAGAAACGGGCCAGATGGAACGAACTCGTGAGATAGATTTGGCCTGTGAACTGTGTGTTGGATATACCACCTCTATGGACAAAGCAGCCCTCTTGATTGGCAACCCATCCACCATCGGCGCACCGTGGCTGCAGTGTGTACCATCTACAAGATGCACTGCAGCAACTTGCCCAAGCTTCTTCAACAGCACCTCCCAAACCCATGACCTTTACCATTTAGAAGGACAAGGGCAGCAGGGGCATGGGAACACCATCACCTGCAACTTTCCTTCCAAGTCACACACCATCCTGACTTGGAAATATTGTTGCTGTTTCTTCATCGTCGCTGGATCAAAATCCTGGAACTCCTTAACAGCACTATGGGAGTACCTTCACCTCCCAGACTGCAGCAGCTCACCACCACCTTCTCGAGGGCAATTGAGGATGGGGAATTAATGCTAGACTTGCCAGCGATGCTCACATTTCATGAATGAATAAAAAAAAAACACTTGTTTAAGTGTCAGTTATTCCAGACCCCTTTAAAGACAAGCTAATGATTATATGGTGTGAATTCTTGACTCTTTGCTTGGATAGGAACAACGGTAGGCTATTCAACTTCTTAAGCCTGTTCTTCAACCTAATTAGATTGTGGCTGATATGTACTTCAATTCTATTTACCTATGTTTGCTCCATATCCCATACTACTCTTATCTCTCAATCTATCTGTCTTTTTAAAAAAAAAAATCAGTTGACCCAGCATCCACAACCTTTTAGGGGAGGGAGCTTCAGATTTCATAAGTACCGTAGCTTTCAGTTTAAAATTATGCTCTGCTCTCTGGATTGCCCTACCAGAGGACATGGTTTCTGTTTTCATATTCCCTGTTTGCACCTCTTGTTACCTTTCTTGTTTTCCCCTTATTGCTTTTAATAGTTGTCCCAGTCCTCTGGATTTCCATTTTTTTCTTGTATTCTGCATGCTCTTTTTTTTCTGCATGTCTCCTACCTCATTTGTTGAGCAAGGTTGTTCAATTGCACAAGTGGAGCTTTTGCCTTTTTTTTAGGAGTGCGTGATAGTTTTATATTGTCCCAAATACTACTTTGCATAGTTCCCACTATTTTTCTACAGTTTTACTCATTAACAGATCAGCCCAGCTACTTGCTGTAGTCAGTTTATTTTTCAACACATTGAAATTTGCCTTACCTAAATTTGAAACCTTTGTGACTCTCCCTTCTTCCCCTCAAATCTTACATCACATTCAGGAATATTATGGTCACTATTCGCAAGATATTCCCTTACCGTCAGATTGGTAATGAATTCTGGTTCATTACTCATTACTAAATCTAGTATAGTTTCAGTTCTAAAACATATTGTCCTTTTTAAAAAAAAAACTGTCCCTAACATATTCTAGAAATTCATTACATTTACTACTTGAACTGCTCTTCTCCCAACCTGTGAAAATTAAAATTTCTTGTGTAGCCTGGTTGTCATTCATGTGGCCACATTTATTTCCAGACAAAATGTTAACTGGCCAGCATGGCAGAAAATCTGATGACACTCTAACGCCCTGTATTTATGTTTCTGATGCTCACCTATCTGCAGTCTTATTTAATACTTCTCAAAGTATACAGTTTTGTACATTCTTCAGTAAGAATTCTTGATTTGCCAGGACTTAAAATATCTCTGAAATCACAGAGAACTTATGTATGTGTGCAACAATAATCAGAAGGTAAACAGCATGAGATAACTCACCAGTCTATCTCTAACATGTGTTTCATTATTATCCAGGATAGCTTGCTTAAATTGCATTCTTTTTTGTTAATTTATTAATTTATGTTAAGGGCACACAAAACATTATATGTACTGCTCATAAGTAGACAAATGTAATAACTTGTGAGTCAAATTCACAAGTGTGTTCCATGAATGGTACATAGATTTAGTCCCATTGCTGCTTTTATATGTACACTGATTTTTAAACACAACCCATGATTGATGCTTGAATTATGGACTAGTATAGTAGTACTGTGTAATTTGTTTTCATTTACGTTGTTGAATACACTTGTATGTAATAACTAGAAATTCCTAGTTCATAATTAGTAAAATATTGTTTCTAAAAATGGTTCATTGAGTTAAATTTAGAATATCAGCTTTTATATTAATAAACCAATAATGGTATTTCAAAAGAATCTTTTGCGAATTTTAAAAGAATCTCTAAGACATAGCAGAGGAACTATTACACGTATTTAATAATTCAATAAAGGTGGAGTGCCAGAGGATTGGCAGATAGCTAACATTATACCTATATTTAAGAAGGAAGATGGAACATGACCAGGGGAACTATAGATCAGTCACCTTAACATTGGTCATAGGAAAAATAATGGAGACAATAGAGAAACATCTAGAAACCAAAAATATAATAAATAGTCACCATGGATTTCTAAAGGAAAGTCTTGCTTGACCGACCTCATTGAATCCTTTTGAAGAGGCAACAGGGAGAGAGAATAGATAATGGTAATACAGCTGATGTAATATATCTAGATTTCCAAAAAGCTTTGGATAAGGTATCACATAATAGACTAAAGAATTAGGTCAGAGCATGCAGAATCAGGAAATAAGTCACATAATGGATAGTTAGCTGGCTACAAGACAGAAAGCAGAGAATAGGGGTTAAAGGTAATTATTTCTAGTGGCAGAAGGTGGGAAATGGGGTCCCACAAGGATCTGTGCTTGGGACCATTGTTCACAATTTGTTCACAATTTATTAATGATTTAGACTTTGGAATCAAGAACACAATTTCTAAATTTGTGGATGATGCCAAAATGGGAGGGATAGTCAGTCAACAGTGAGGAGGACTACAACAAATTACAAGAAGACATTAATAAACTTGAAGAATGGGCATAGAATTGGCAAATGGATTTCTACATAGATAAGTGTGAGGTATTACATTTTGGTCAGAAAAATAAGGAAGTCACATATTACTTGGAAAGTAAGAATCTAAATGGGGTAGAGGAGCAAAGGGATTTTTGTGTACAAATACACAAATCACGAAGTTGTGATGCTGGTCAATAAGGCCGTAACACTAGCAAACAAAGCACTAAGGTTAGTTTCTAGAAGGATAGAATTGAAAAGTAGAGACATTATTAGACCACACTTGAAGTACACTCTGCAGTTCTGATTGGCAATTATAAAATAGATGTAGAGGGACTGGAGTGGAGCAAAAAAGCTTTACAAGGATTATACTAGAACTACAAGGTTATATGCATCAGGAAAGGATTAACAGGCTGGGTCTCTTTTCTCTTGAAAGCAAGGCTGAGAGCAGAAATCTGAGAGTTGATCTAATAGAGGTCTTTAAAATCATGAAAGGTTTTGATAGAGTAGATACAGAGTGAAGGTTTCCGCTTGTGGGGAAGAGCAAAACTAGAAGCCATCAATATGAGAGAGTCACCAAGAAATCAAATAAGGAATGCAGAATAAATTTCTTTACCCGGAGAGTGGTGAGAATGTGGAACTCGCTACTGCAGGGAGTAGTTGAGGCGAATAGTATAGATGCATTTAAAGGGAAGCTGGATAAGCATATGAGGGAGAAGGGAATAGAGGGTTATGCTGATCGAGTTAGATGAGGAAGAATGGGAGGAGGCTTGAGTGCAGCATAAACGCCAGCATGGACTGGTTGGGCCGAATGGCCTGTTTCTGTACTGTATATTCTATGTAATGGAGGGCTGTCATTTTCGCCAGAATTGATCAACATAAAGGAGGTAAATTCTGAATCTCTTGTTCAGGTCCTGGATCCAGTGCTGTGGAAAACACGGGCATCCTTCCTATTGGCATTCCAATGGGACCAATATATTCGGGTGAACTGTACATTAAAGTGAAGTTGTAAACAAGAGGAAACTCTCACCTGCAGGTCATGGCTTGTCATTTCCGAGCTGCTTTTCCAATTTCTTAGCCTCAACATAAAGGTACCCTGTTGTGTTCAGGTAGCAATTCAATTAAAATATTATTGGATTTGTAAAAAAAACTTTCAGTTCGTTTCATTTTAGGGAAGTGATCTTGAGTCCATATATTTGTATGATGAAGTGCTAAATTGTGAAGTAATAAAGAACTTAAACAAGCCATAAAGGATCAAATGCAGCAAAAGAGAGAAGCACAATTGCATCAATGCTGGTGACTTCCTCGTTTTTGAATTGAAAAGTATGTCACCCTTAGTTAGTTAGCAAGCAGAGCTTTCCAGCCTGATGTATGTAATTATGCCTCTTCTAGATGTGCAAATGGCATGTATAATACGGTTGGATAATTTTTGAATGATTGTAGATTTATTGATGCTGAGGAAGGTGACATTGCTGTACAATGCCAACTGCATTGAAAAAGATTTCTCCAGCAGCTTTATGCAGACATTTGTTCTTTTGGGAACAATCTCTGGGAAAAAAAAAAACTGCGGAGGGTTTTGATTGCTCAGACTTAATGATGTTGACTGTCTTACCTCCAGCCATTTTCTGAACATTTACCACCTTGGGGAAAGAATAGACAAAGGCCTTATGTGAAATGGCCTGTAGCTCAGTGGAGAAATCATTCCCTCCATCATAGAATCTGTCAGCTGGCATTGTCCTGACCTTGTAGCCTAAATTTTAATCTCTGAAGGTTGTTCTGCTGATTCAGATAGCATTTAATTCCGAATATCTTCCAACAGAAAGGACAGACATCGATGCGTGGCTTAAAAATGACACCTCAATGCTGCAGATTAATGTTTACAGGGTGTCAAAATGAGATTGCTAACATTTAAAATATGTCACAATTCCATTCAGAGGTTGGACCAACTTTTGTGTGAGTAGGAGGAGATATCAGTTTGTGGGATGAAATGGGAATCCAGCAGGGATTGGGTAAGGTGATGAGGTTTTACAGGTCAATATGCCAACCTGTGTCCAATTTCTTTTGAGATTAGGGGTAGGTGGGAGAGCGCCACTGTCACAGCAGTTTAGTTTGCAGGTACGAAGCATGATGATGCAATTCTGCGTGTATTGGACACAAAAACATTTTGATCTCTGACCTGCTATTCTCGGCATACATGGTAATTATGACCAGTTACATTGGGAGATGTAATTACTTTTCAGTTACTATGGCTGCACTGGTTATTAAGTGAATTTACTTCACCTTGTATAAGGTGTATGTGCAATTTTTGCGAAGAGTAATCCGTTTAATAAACTGAACATAAGCCACATGAAACCTCTTCATATTAGGTAAATCAATACTTGCTAGTGTTTCCTTTCCTGATTGTTTCTTTTGCTCTTTCCACACTGACTTGGCTATAGTGAGTTCACTGCTAGTTGTGCCCTTCTGAGAAGGGCCTGAGTGGATGCAAAGTGCTTTCCAGAGAAGAGCGGGGTGTGATTATCTGATAGCAATCAGTTACAGTGCCATTGAAACAGATTGAGGTATAATCCTGAATGCTAAAGAAATGAAAGGAAAATTTATACATGAGAATGACAATATGCTGGAGAAACAATGACTGTGATGAGCAGGTATTGCAATGAGAAGCTAACTTTAGTTTATCTAATAAAAACAGAAAATACTGGAAACACTCAGCACATCAGGCAGCATTGTTGAAGAGAGAAACAGAGTGAACGTTTCAGGTCAATACCATTCATTAGAACTGGAAGATGTTAGACATGAACAGCTTTTCAGAGATTAGAGCCAGGAAAAATGACACATGGAAAGATCTGTGATAGGGTGGAGGGCAGGAATGATTAAGTAAGGGATTGTGGTGCAAAGCAAAAGGGGGTGATGATGAGACAAGTATGGGGTCCAGAGGAGGTGTGAATGTTTGCAGAAGAGCAGAGGGGACAGGAAGCATGGCAAATTTGGTTGCCGTGGCTCGATAATGTGGCGGAGAAAGACAGGTGGACCCCAGAGGACTACCTCATCTGTTGTGCACTGATGGAGATCCTCACTCCAAGCACTCACCCACACTTTCTTCACTTCCAGTGGCTCCATTACCAGCATCTGCTGTCAGACAGCAAATGGGAGTGGTGATTTAGATCTTGACGGCCAAGGCAATTGGATTGCTAATTCACATTTGCTAATCGGGGTCCGATGATGTCATCGGTTTCCAACAAGTGGTTTTAACTTTCGTCTGAGCGGGAATCTTGCCCCAGCTTTCCCAACGGATGAAGGGTAGCGTGAACTGAATCGGGAAGCTGAAGAGATGCTCCAGGTAAGTTTTTTGTCTTCCTTTTGTGGGAACAGGAGTAGCAAAACATAGCTGTCCTTATTTATTTTGCCTCCCCATTGACACATTGCTGGCATATTTATGCAGGTGCCAATACCTCACCCAAGGTCATTCATAAGCCATGAAAGTGAGTGTCAGTATTCTTTTTGATGGCATAGACCATACAGCAGATCCCAGTTCTGCCCTCACCACCCCCCCCCCCATAACATCCCTATGTAGTGCTTCCAGCAGGGGCCTACTCGGAATATTGATTAGCAGCAGGGATCCTGGCCAGTTCCCCCCCCCAGCCCCTTAACCTAAGTGTCCTGAGGCCAATTGTAGTATCCGTACCTCTGTTTTGCTGACATCAGCATTTTTAGCACAGACCAGGGATCAAAGATGGGATCTTCCTGGTCCTCTATTCACTGGACAAACTCCATGAGCCATTGGGGGTAGCTTGCCCTTTGGCTTTAATAATAAGTAATCTCAAGTATTTTAATTGTACAGTTTGGGAGATGGCTTTGCAAGTAGGATTGCAATTGCTGATGAAACATGCCATGTTTCCAAGTAAAATGTGTGATTTTCCATCCAGAATGTGGCTGCTGATGTCAGTCCTGCTAACTTTGATATAAAAAAAAAAGCCTGAACATTCACTTCAAATGTGGATTTTGTGTTGGTTTATGCTGGGAGTGTAAATATTAAGGTGCCCTAATGCAGGCTTGACAAACAATAGGTGCTGAAGTGCTCGTGGACCAATGTCGGTCTCTGTATCATAATGACTCTGATGTCATGATGCAGGTGATGGGATCTGCGTTTTGGTCCAATGATATCAGCGAAATGATGTGCCTCACCTGAAAATGCATAGTATTATAAACAGAGCCATGGCTGTTGTCATGGCAGCACTCACAAAGTGAAAGCACCATCAATTTGGGCATGTATAGTATTCTATATAAGCTGATGTATAATCATCCAAGCATAATATTCACTCACTATTCACTATTCACTCACGAGGTATTGGACGTCCTTTTTCCTACATGGCTTGAATGTTTCATTGCTCCCTAACCAGATTTGATTCAATGACGCCATACTGTAAACTTAAATGACAGCGACATAATGCAAACACAATTCTATGCCTCAATAGGACTCACACTGCTGAATTTACATTCACAACTACAGATGTTTTCTTAGCCTTGGATTTCTTCTCCAACCTTGAACTGTTCTCGGTTTATGCGCTGAAAATATAGGAATTGGATGCAAGTAAGTTTTTCTGAAATATTGTATTCGTCCACATTTGAAGAGACCGGTTTTAATGTGTCACCAATAATTCAACTGCCATCACCACCACGAAGGTAGTGGTGTTCAATGCTGCTTAGGTTCTAATTATCGCTTTATTGGTCATTGTATACTGTGGATGTGGTATATTTGGACTTTCAAAAGGCTTTTTTCAAGGCCCCACAGAAGAGATTAGTGTGCAAAATTAAAGCACATGGTACTGGGGGTAATATATTGATGTGGATAGAGAACTGGTTAGCAGACAGGAAGCAAAGAGTAGGAATAAACGGGTCCTTTTCAGAATTGGCAGGCAGTAACTAGTGGGGTATCGCAAGGTTCAGTGCTGGGAACCCAGCTATTTACAATATAAATCATTGAGACGAAGGAATTGAATGTAATTTCTCCAAGTTTGCAGATGACCCTAAACTAGGTGGCATTGGTAGCTGTGAGGAGGATGCCAAGAGGCTGCAGGGTGACTTGGACAGGTTAGGTGAGTGGGCAAATGCATGGCAGATGTAGTATAATGTCGATAAATGTGAGGTTATCCACTTTGGTGGCAAAAACAGGAAGGCAGATTATTATCTGAATGGTGACAAATTAATAAAAGGGGAGGTGCAACGAGACCTGGGTGTCATGGTACATCAGCCATTGAAAGTTGGCATGCAGTTACAGCAGGTGGTGAAGAAGGCAAATGGCATGTTAGCCTTCATAGAAACATAGAAAATAAGTGCAGGAGTAGGCCATTCGGCCTTTCGAGCCTGCACCACCATTCAATAAGATCCTGGCCGATCATTCACCTCAGTAAGCCTTTCCTGCTTTCGCTTTCTCTCCATACCCCTTGATCCCTTAAGCCGTCAGTGCCATATCTAACTCCTTCTTGAATATATCTAACGAACTGACATCAACAACTCTCTGCAGTAGAGAATTCCAGAGGTTAGCAACTCTTTGAGTGAAGAAGTTTCTCCTCATCTCGGTCCTAAATGGCTTGCCCCTTATTCTTAGACTGTGATCCCTGGTTCTGGATTTCCCCAACATCTGAACATTGTTCCTACATCTAATCTGTCCAGCCCCATCAAAATTTTATATGTTTCGATGAGATCCCCTCTCATTCCTCTAAACTCCAGTGAATACAGACCCAGTCGATTCAGTCTCTCCTCATATGTCAGTCCCGCCAGCTCGGGAATCAGTCTGATGAACCTTCGCTGCACTCCCTCAATAGCAAGAACATAATTCATCAGATTAGGAGACCAAAACTGAACACTGTATTCCAGATGAGGCCTCAGCAATGCCCTGTCCAACTGCATTAAGACCTCCCTGCTCCTATAGTCAAATCCCCTAGCTATAAAGGCCAACATGCCATTTGCCGCCTTCACCGGCTGCTGTACCTGCATGCCAACTTTCAATGACTGATGTACCATGACACCCAGGTCTCGTTACACCTCCTCTTTTCCTAATCTGCCACCATTCAGATAATCTGCCTTCATGTTTTTGCCACCAAAGTGGATAACCTCACATTTATCCACATTATACTGCATCTGCCATGCATTTGCCCACTCACCTAACCTATCCAAGTCACCCTGCAGCCTCTTAGCATCCTCCTCACAGCTCACACCACCATCCAGCTTAGTGTCATTTGCAAACTTGGGAGATATTACACTCAATTCCTTCATCTAAAGCATCGATGTATATTGTAAATAGCTGGAGTCCCAGCACTGAGCCCTGCGGCACCCCACTAGCCACTGCCTGCCATTCTGAGAAGGACCTGTTTATCCATTGTATCTGCTTCCTGTCTGCCAATCAGTTCTCTATCCACGTCAATACATTACCGCCAATACCATGTGCTTTAATTTTGCACACTAATCTCTTGTGTGGGACCTTGTCAAAAGCCTTTTGAAAGTCCAAATACACCACATCCACTGGTTCGCTCTTGCCCACTCTACTAGTTACATCCTCAAAAATTTCTAGAAGATTTATCAAGCATGATTTCCCTTTCATAAATCTATGCTGACTTGGCCTGATCCTGTCACTGCTTTCCAAATGCGCTGCTATTTGATCTTTAATAATTGATTCCAACATTTTCCTCACTACTGATGTCAGGCTAACCGGTCTATAATTCCCCGTTTTCTTTCCCTCCTTTTTTTTAAAAAGTGGTGTTACATTAGCTATCCTCCAGTCCATCGGAACCGATCCAGAGTCGATAGACTGTTGGAAAATGATCACCAATGCATCCACTATTTTTAGGGCCACTTCCTTAAGTACTCTGGGATGCAGACTATCAGACCCTGAGGATTTATCGGCCTTCAATCCCATCAATTTCCCGAACACAATTTCCTGACTAATAAGGATTTCCTTCAGTTCCTCCTTCTCGCTAGACCCTCGGTCCCCTAGTATTTACGGAAGGTTATATGTGTCTTTCTTCATGAAGACAGAACCAAAGTTTTTGCTCAATTGGTCTGCCATTTCTTTGTTCTCCATTATAAATTCACTGATTCTGAGTGCAAGGAACCTATGTTTGTCTTCACAAATCTTTTTCTCTTCACATATCTATCGAAGCTTTTGCAGTCAGTTTTTATGTTCCCAGCAAGCTTCCTCTCGTACTCTATTTTTCCCCTCCTAATTAAATCCTTTGTCCTCCTCTGAATTCTAAATTTCTCCCAGTTCTCAGGTTTGCTGCTTTTTCTGGCCAATTTATATGCCTCTTCCTTGGATTTAATACTATCCTTAATTTCCCTTGTTAGCCACAGTTGAGTCATCTTCCCCGTTTTATTTTTACTCCAGACAGGGATGTACAATTTTGAAGTTCATCCATGTGATCTTTAAATGTTTGCCATTGCCTATCCACCGTCAACCCTTTAAGAATCATTCGCCAGTCTATTCTAGCCAATTCACGTCTCATACCATCGAAGTTACCTTTCCTTAAGTTCAGGACCCTAGTCTCTGAATTAACTGTGTCACTCTCTCTATCTTAATAAAGAATTCTACCTTATTATGGTCACTCTTCTCCAAGGGGCCTCACACAACAAGAGTGCTAATTAGTCATTTTTCATTACACATCACCCAGTCTAGGATAGCCAGCCCTCTAGTTGGTTCCTCGACATATTGGTCTAGAAAACCAGCCCTAATACACTCCACGAAATCCTCTTCCACCGTATTGCTACCAGTTTGGTTACCCAATCTATATGTAGATTAAAGTTGCCCATGATAACTGCTGTACCTTTATTGCACGCATCCCTAATTTCTAGTTTGATGCTGTCCCCAACGTCACTACTACTGTTTGGTGGTCTGTGCACAACTCCCACTAGCGTTTTCTGCCCTTTGGTATTCCGCAGCTCCACCCGTACAGATTCCACATCACCCAAGAATAGAGTCCCTCCTTACTATTGCGTTACCCTACCCCACCTCCTGTTCCTTTCTGTCTATATTTCCTGAATGGTGAATACCACTGGATGTTGAGTTCCCAGCCTTGGTCACCCTGGAGCCATATCTCCGTAATCCAAATTATATCATATTCGTTAATAGCTGCCTGTGCAGTTAATTCATCCAGCTTATTACGAATACTCCTCGCGTTGAGGCACAGAGCCTTCAGGCTTGTCCCTTTAACACCCTTTGTCCCTTTAGAATTCTGCTGTAATGTGGCCCTTTTTCATTTTTGCCTTGGGTTTCTTTGCCCTCCACTTTTACTTTTCTTCTTTCTATCTTTTGCTTCTGCCCCTATTTTACTTCCCTCTGTCTCCCTGCATAGGTTCCCATCCCCCTGCCATATTAGTTTAACCCTTCCACTAGCAAACACTCCCCCTGGGACATTGGTTCCGGTCCTGCCCAGATGCAGGCCGTCTGGTTTGTACTGGTCCCATCTCCCCCAGAATCAGTCCCAGGAATTTGAATCCCTCCCTCCTGCACCACTCCTCAAGTCACGTATTCATCTTGGCTATCCTGCCATTCCTACTCTGAGTAGTACATAGCACTGGTTGCAATCCTGAGATTACTACCTTTTGAGGTCCTACTTTTCAATTTAACTCCTAGCTCTCTAAACTCAGCTTGTAGGACCTCATCCCATTTTTTACCTATATCGTTGGTATCTTTTTGTAACACGACAGCTGGCTGTTCACCATCCCCCTCCAGAATGTGCTGCAGCCGCTCTGAGACATCCTTGACCCTTGCACCAGGGAGGCAACATACCATCTTGGAGTCTTGTTTGCGGCCGCAGAAACGCCTATCTACACTGTAGCTCTCCCACTCTGTTTCCTGTCCTCCTGTGCAGCAGAGCCACCCCTGGTGCTATGGACTTGGCTGCTGCTGCCTTCCCTTGATGAGTCATGTCCCCCAACAATACCCAAGATAGTGTATCTGTTTTGGAGGGAGATGTCCGCGGGGGACCCCTGTACTACCTTCCTTCCACTGCTCTTCCTGATGGTCACCCATTCCCTAGCTGCCTGAGTAAGCTTTACTTGCGGTGTGATCAACTCACTAAACGTGCGATTCATGACATCCTCAGCATCACGGATGCTCCAGCGTGAATCCATGTGCAGCTCCAGTGCCGCAATGCGATCTGTCAGGAGCTGCAGCTAGATTCACTTCCTGCACATGTAGTCATCAGGTACACCGGAAGTGTCCCTGTCTTCCCACATAGCACAGGAGGAGCATGACATGGGTCTGGGCTCTCTTGCCATGACTTAACCCTTAGATTACTTAATTTGACAACAATGACAAGATTTCTTACTGCTAAGAACAAGAAGAAAGATAAATAAAAAGAAAACTACTCGCCACTCATAGCGAGAGGATTTGAGTATAGGAGCAGGGAGGTCTTACTGCAGTTGTACAGGGCTTTGGTGAGGCCACACCTTGAATATTGTATGCAGTTTGGGTCTCCTAATCCGAGGAAGGACATTTTTGCTATTGAGAGAGTGCAGCGAAGATTCACCAGACTGATTCCCAGGATGGCAGGACTGACATATGAAGAAAGACTGGATCGACTCGGCTTATATTCACTGGAATGTAGAAGAATGAGGGGGGATCTCATAGAAACATATAAAATTCTGACGGGATTGGACAGGTTAGATGCGGGAAGAATGTTCCCGATGTTGGGGAAGTCCAGAACCAGGGGTCACAGTCTATGGATAATGGGTAAGCCATTTAGGACCGAGATGACAAACTTCTTCACTGAGAATTGTGAACCTGTGGAATTCTCTACCACAGAAAGTTGTTGAGGCCAGTTCGTTAGATATATTCAAAAGGGAGTTAGATGTGGCCCTTACGGCTAAAGGGATCAAGGGGTATGGAGAGAAAGCAGGAATGGGATACTGAAGTTGCATGATCAACCATGATCATATTGAATGGTGGTGCAGGCTCAAAGGGCCGAATGGCCTACTCCTGTACCTATTTTCTATGTTTAACTAAATCAAATCATTGTAAAATTAAGGTTTTTCTTAAACCTTTTTGCTTTTGTAAGTCCGTTCGAGAAATGGAAAGGGGAGGTATGATGTTGATCTGCATAATTGGTCGATCATTAAGATTGCTTCCTGGCAATAATGATATTCATTGTGATAAAAAAAAACACTCTGGTTCAGCCTTTTTCAAAAGAAACAGATAATACTTGACAAATTAAATTGATAATGCTTGGCCATTAAGGTAAATAATCACCACCAGAAGTCCAGTATGAAAAATAGCTTTAATTTGATATTTTATGTGGGTACCAATGGCTGCCAATCATAATGTCAAAGAACTGGCTGCACAGATTGCAAATATGAAGCCTTTCTAAAGGAGAATGAGGAAGAACCTGCAAACAGTAGCAACAGTGACCATTGCATTTTATTTAATAGCGCTGTCTTGAATTGTGTGCAATAGTAGTGTGGAAATGCTTATAATTCTCATATCAAATTCCTTTCCAACATTTTAACTGATCCATTTTGGTTTAATCTGGGTCATACCCACATTGAAATGCGATTGAGAATTTTTTATTCCCTCAGTGTTTATAGAATAACATCACTCAGACTATAGTGTGTCTAAAATTTCATTGTTTTCTAAATATCCACAGTAACACATAGTGATATGTAACCAAAGTGCTGCTGTTCATCTATGGATTCACATCCTCCATTGGTTCTGTACAGGATTACATTTAGTAAATAGTTTATTAAAATGCACTGAAAGTATGAGTTACTTGTATTCAGTTAAAGGTTCTCCATCATTGAGCTATGAATGGTACTTGGCACATGGCACTATCGGGACTGGAACTAGTGGTGGAAGATTTATCTATTAATTTCTCTCGTAGAAAAATCATACAATATTACCACATCGAAAAGTCCATTTGGTCCATTAAAGTCTGCATTGTGATATCCACATGTGAGCACCAGGGCACCTCTCTCTTTTATTCTCTCTCTCTCTCTCTCTCTCTCTCTCTCTCTCTCTTCTATTTTCTCTCTCTCTCTCTCTCTTTTATTCTCTCTCTCTCTCTCTCTCTCTCTCTCTCTCTCTTTTACTCTCTCTCTCTCTCTCTTTTACTCTCTCTCTCTCTCTCTCTTTTACTCTCTCTCTCTCTCTCTCTCTCTCTTTTACTCTCTCTCTCTCTCTTTCATTCTCTCTCTCTCTCTCTTTTATTCTCTCTCTCTCTCTCTCTCTCTCTCTCTCTTTTTTATTCTCTCTCTCTCTCTCTCTTTTTTATTCTCTCTCTCTCTCTCTTTTTTATTCTCTCTCTCTCTCTCTCTCTTTATTCTCTCTCCCTCTCTCTCTCTCGCTCTCTCTCTCTCCTTTTATTCTCTCTCTCTCTCTCTCTCTCTCTCTCTCTCTCTCTCTCTCTCTCTCTCTCTCTCAAAATTTAGAAAGCTGGAAACACTCAGCAGGTCAGGCCGCATCTGTGGAGAGAAACAGAGTTAACGTTTCAGAATTGGAAGAAGTTAGAGTTAACAATCTCTTGTTCTTGGTCACCTTGGCAGAACATGATTGAGAAAGATTAGATGAGTGGATTGCACACCCAGAATGGAGCCTGTCCAATTTTCTTTTCATTTCATGGATAGAATATTAGGTGCGCTTTGAGTGTGTGATCCTCCTCGTTTCATTGCCTGGGTGTATTGTAGAGGGGCCTCTAATATCCTTACTCAATGGCACAAAACCCACACGAGGTCACTCTGTGATCTGAACCTTTATTCACAGGACGAAGAAGTGATGACCCTGCGTGGGACCTCCCTTTATATACCTGGATGACCAGGCAAGGAATGTCTCCCACAAGTTCACCCCCTGTGGTCAAGGTGTGCATTGCTTAAGTATAAACAGTATTGCAGTGGTTTTAAATAGAGGTTACATACATGACATCACCTCCCCGCTTCCCCCCCCCCCGCCCCGCCTAAGTATTATTGGGATCATAGGTTAAATCTTTCAGGTGGTCTACCTCCCTCGTGGAGCGCCGCAGTTGGGGCTCTGGTTGTTGAGCCTTGGCGTGAGTGTCTGTCACCTGTGGTGATTCCGGGCTGACCGACAGGACTGCATGCTGCTGAATGTTCTTATTGCTCGTTCACCGGCGGTGGTATGAGCACCATCTCATGAACTTCCTCGGGTTCCTCAGTGTCCATGCTGAACCTTTTTTTTTACTTGGTCCAGATGCTTACAGCAAATCTGCCCATTGTTCAGTTTAACCACGATGACCCTGTTCCCCTCTTTGTCTATCACAATACCCTCAAGCCATTTGGGCCCCACGGCGTGATTGAGGACAAATACGGGGTCATTTCTTTCGATACATCTCCCCCTTGAATTTCGGTCATGATACTCATTTTGGGACTGGCGCTTGCCCTCTACTATGTTGGTCAGGACTGGGTGAATGAGGGGCAACCGAGTTTTGAGTGTTCGTTTCATGAGTAGCTCAGCGGGCGGGACCCCTGTGAGCAAGTATAGGCCAGCAGGAGGCGCGATAAGGAGGGTCCTTGAATCCTGAGCATGCCTTGTTTAATGATTTGGACCGCACGTTCCGCCTGGCCATTGGAGGCCGGCTTGAACGGTGCTGTCCTGACATGGTTGATGCCATGGCCCGACATGAACTCCTGGAATTCGTAGCTCGTGAAACATGGGCCATTATCGCGAACAAGGATGTCCAGCAAGCCGTGGGTTGCAAAGACCACACGTAGCCTCTCCACAGTGGTGGATGTTGTGCACGAATTCAAAATGATGCACTCGATCCACTTCGAGTACGCATCTACCACAATGAGAAACATTTTTCCCATGAACGGGCCCACATAGTCTACATGGATACGTGAGCATGGTCTGGTGGGCCAGGGCCACGGGCTGAGCGGGGCCTCCCTGGGGGCATTACCCAGCTGGGCACACGTCGTGCACCTGCGAACACAGTGTTCCAGGTCTGAATCAATTCCCGGCTACCAAATATGTGACCGGGCAATGGCCTTCATCAGCACGATGCCTGGATGCTCGCTGTGGAGTTCCCTGATGAATGCCTCCCTGCCCCTCTGGGGCATGACTACCCGGCTGCCCCATAGTAGGCAGTCAGCTTGGATGGAGAGCTCATCCATCCGCCTGTGAAAAGATCTGACCTCCTCAGGGCATGCTCCGTGTGCAGGCGCCCAATCCCCAGTCAGGACACTTTTCTGAATCAGAGATAGGAGGGGATCTCTGTTTGTCCAGATTTTGATCTGGCAGGCTATGATGAGGGAGCCTGCGCTGTCAAAGACATCAACGGCCATGACCATCTCAGCGCTTTGTTCCACTGCCCCCTCAGTGGTGGCCAGTGGAAGTCTGCTGAGCGCATTAGCGCAATTTTCGGTGCCAGGCCGGTGCCGGATGGAGTAGTCACAAGCAGCCAGCGTGAGAGCCCATCACTGTATGTGGGCTGACGCGTTAGCATTGACAGCCTTGCTGTCTGACAACAGGGATGTTAACGGCTTGTGGTCCGTTTCTAATTCGAACCTCCGACCAAAAAGGCACTGATGCATTTTTTTTTACACCATAGACACATGCGAGTGCCTCCTTCTCAACCATCCCATATCCCTGTTCTTCTTGAGAAAGCGACCTGGAAACATAAGCCACAGGTTGTAGTTGACTGCAACACGCACCCAACCCCATAGGACATGTCAGAACCAATTTCTTACAGGGGTCGTACAGGGTCAATAACTTATTTGAACAAAGTCGGTTCTGCGCCCGATTGAAAGCCCATTCTTGACAGTCCACCCAAAACCAATCACAACCCTTACGCAGGAGCACATGAAGCAGCTCCAACAGTGTGCTTAAGTTCGGCAGAAAGTTCCCGAAATAGTTCAAGAGTACCAGAAATGAATGCAATTCCGAGGTGTTGCCGGGCCTGGGCGCTCGTCGAATCGCCTCTGTTTTTGATTCGGTGGGCCGAATCCCATCTGCAGCAACCCTCCTGCCCAGGAACTCAACCTCGAGCCAAAAGCACACATTTCGACTTCGAGTCGCAGGCCTACCCGGTCCATTCAGCGTAGCACCTCCCCCAGGTTGTGGAGGTGTTCCTTGGTGTCACGACCCGTGATGAGGATGTCGCCCTGAAATACGATTGAAATAGGAATGGATTTGAGCAGGCTTTCCATGTTTCTTTGAAAAATCGTGGCCGCTGATCGAATGCCAAATGGGCACCTGTTGTAAACAAACAGTCCCTTGTGCGTAGTGATGGTGGTCAGTAGTTTAGATTCGTCGGCCAGTTCTTGGGTCATGTAGGCTGAAGTGAGATCCAACTTAGTAAACAGCTTTCGCCAGCGTGGCGAAAAGATCCTCCGCTCTCGGGAGCAGGTATTGGTCTTGTAGGGACACCCGATTGATAGTGGCCTTGTAGTCGCCACAGAACCATGCACTTCTAGGACGGGAACGATGGGGCTCGCCCATTCGCTGAATTCAACGGGCGAGATGATGCCCTCTCTCAGCAACCGGTTCAATTCGCTCTCAATTTTCTCCCACTGCACTGCTCTGGCTTTCTGGTGCACTGGCCTGGCGTCCGGGGTGATGTGTATCACTACTTTAGTGCCTTTGAACGTCCCGAAGCCAGGTTTGAATAGTGACTCAAATTGTTGTAGGACTTGTGAGCACGAACTTTGTTCCACAGATGACATTACGTGCACATCTCCCCATTTCCAATTTATCTCAACAAACCAGTTCCTCACCAACAGTGCTGGACCATTGCCTGGGACAATCCAGAGCAGCCGGTTCACTGATCCATTGTGTGTGACCACCAACATTGCACTGCCTAGTACTGGAATGATTTCTTTGGTATACGTCCGTAGTTGTGTCTCAATTCTAGTTTGGGTCTACTGGCTTTGAGTGGCCATAGCGTTTCGAATTGTTGAATGCTCATGAGTGACTGGCTGGCCCCCGTGTCCAGCTCCATGCATACTGGAATGCCGTTTAATAAAACCTTCATCATCATTGGTGGCGTTTTGGTATATGAGCTGTGAATGTTTGCCACATGAACCCGCTGAACTTCAGCATCCATTGATTTGCCCCAAGCGTCATCCTGCCTCACAGACCCCTCTTCTGGTCCATCTGCCTCGTAAATTAGCCTGGTTATAGGCTTTCTGCACATTCGAGCTAAATGGCCACTGAGGTTGCAATTTCTGCAGACAAATTGTTGAAACCTGCAAGTCCTGGCAGATGTTTGCCTCCACATCTCCAGCATGAGCTGAGATTTCCATTGTTGTGAACAAAGGAGCTATGACCTGGAATTCCTCGCTGATTGTCCCTTTGACTGCCCTTGAGTACCTGATTAGTGGGTGTCAATGGCCCCATCCCGAACCGCATTGTCCCCTGTGATGGCGTAAATGTCCGTTCAGCCTGCTATTTTCTCTGTTGAAAACCTGCTCTGGGGTCTATTGCTGCTTGGGGTGTGTTAAACTGCCCTTGCCTACCTGCGGGGCTCTGAGTCGCGTTTATGATATTGACTCCCTGATTCCCCGCCGCATTGGAGGCAGAATTGCGTGCGTATATTATTTTGGTTTCCTCCTCCGCCGCCATGAAAGTCTGAACCATCAATGCCGCCGCTTCCAAAGTCAAGTCCTTGGTCTCAATTCACTTTTGGAAAATCCCCGCGTGACCGATACCCTCAAAGAAGTCCCTTAACATCTCCCCCATGCAGGCGTCTGTGAACTTAGAGGCTGGCCAAACGCCGGAGGTCCGCAAGGAAGTCCGGTATGCTCTGTCCTTCACGACGTCGGTGGGTATAGAATCTGTGTCGGGCCATGTGTACGCTGCTCGCCAGATTAGTTTGCTGAGCTCTTCAAAGGTTTTTTCCGCCGGCTTTTCAGGTGCTAGTAGGTTCTTCATGAGCGCGTACGTCTTAGGTTTGCAGCTGGTCAGCAGATGGGCCCTTCGCTTGTCGGCCGCTGCATCTCTCAGCCATTCTTTCATGACAAAGCTTTGCTGGAGCCTGTCAATGAAATCATCACAGTCCTCATAACACAGTACCGTTCCTCTGTGCTACCGGTGGCCATTCCCGTGGGTCGTTGATTCCCATTTCTCGTCGCCAATGAAAAAACCTTACTCAATGGCACAAAACCCACACGAGGCACATTCTATGGACAAGGTCACTCTATGACCTGAACCTTTATTCACAGGACCAAGAAGTGATGACCCTGCATGGGACCTCGCTTTATATACCTGGATGACCAGGTAAGGAGTCTCTCCCACAAGTTCACCCCCTGTGGTCAAAGTGTGCATTGCTTAAGTATATACAGTATTGCAGTGGTGTTACATAGAGGTTACACACATGACAGGGCCAATCATCTAATGCTCGAGCACATAAGAGGAAAATCTGCACCACGTAGCTTAATTCCATTCTCATTCTCCATCTCCTTTGCACTTCCATTTTTTTTTTGTTTCTGGAGTAGGAGTATTATTGATTTGTACCCTTTTATTATCTTGTTTAATTATTTCCTGCTGCGAATCTTCAGATCTTCTCCCTTTTAATCTGAGCAAGGCCCCTTTTTATCTCAATGTGTCTTGCTTTCAAATTACAGTTGTACTTCCCTAGTCCAGCACCCTTGGGATCTGAACGGTGCCAGAACAGAGAATTTTCCAAACCACGGGAGGTACCGGTGGACAGCGCCCGGGCTCCTGTATGTGTGAGTGCAGCCTGTGGGCGGCTCCCTCAGTACCCGCGTGCACTCACTGACTGACAGACGCTCCCAGCCGATCGCTGGGCACATTGACTGATCAGCCATTGCAGCCAATCAAAACTTTAAAAAAAAAACGCTGCTCTCTCGCAGGGCCATCTAATACCGAACTATGGACGTTTCCGGATGAAAAAGTCCAGGACTAGAAAGATACAACCTGCAGGACCGTTGAACTTGATTTCTCTTTCCATTCTTGCACTAACCTTAAGTATATTCTGGTCACTGTTTCCCAAATGTTTGCTTTCTTATTGGTCATGTCCCTCTCCCCCCCCCTCCCTCTCCCCCCCCCCCTCCCTCTCCCCCCCCCCCTCCCTCTCCCTCCCCCCTCCCTCCCCCCTCCTACCCAAACCAACCCGACCTCCGTCCTACCACCCCCCCCCCCGACTCCGACCCGCGCTCCCCGCACTCCCGACCCCGGACCCGACTCAACCCAATGCCACCTGCCTGTAAATCTGGTGTTGGGGACCGAGCCCTGCCCGAAGTCTTAGGCCCGGCCGGGCCCGGCCCGTTCAGCCACCCCCTCCCTCCCCCCTTCTCCTTTCCCCCCCTCTTCTCCTTTCCTCCCCCCCTTTTCTCCTTTCCCCCCCTTCTCCTTTTCTCCTCCCCCCCTTCTCCTTCCCCCTTCTCTCTCTCTCTCCCTTCCCCTTACCCCTTCCCCTCTTCTCCCCCTTTCCCCTTCCCCTCTTTCCCCCCCTCCCCCCTTTCCCCTTCACCTCCCCCTTTCCCCTTCACCTCCCCCCTTTCCCCTTCACCTCCCCCCTTTCCCCTTCACCTCCCCCCTTTCCCCTTCACCTCCCCCCTTTCCCCTTCACCTCCCCCCTTTCCCCTTCCCCTTCCCCTCCTCTTAGCAGTTACTCGGCATGCTAGCAAATGAAGTTTTCTGTACTTATGGGGTATGCAGGTGCTGTTCGCGGGTGTGGGATTTTAGGCCCAAACTCTGCTACATCCAGGTGTTGGGATTGGACGGATGACATAATTGACTTTTTATTTAGCAGTTCACTAGAAAGTTCAATATGTCCATGTGATCAGTTGCTTCCAAAAATACTTTGGAACTCAACTGTGGTAGGAAAATAAACAGATTTCTGTTGCTGTTCGGTGGTATCCAAATGTGGAAATCTGTCATACTCATCAATGCAGCTGTTGTCTGGGTACCCAATTAAGTCCAGTGAATTGGTGAATTTAAGGCCAT
The DNA here is from genome assembly GCF_044704955.1 of Pristiophorus japonicus. Taxonomy (NCBI): domain Eukaryota; kingdom Metazoa; phylum Chordata; class Chondrichthyes; family Pristiophoridae; genus Pristiophorus; species Pristiophorus japonicus. The sequence goes on from NC_091987.1 coordinate 47,770,145, forward strand.
CGACAGAGATGATAATGGCTGTCCCCTTCACTTTGATCTGAAAGACTGTGTACATCACGGGAGTTGTTTCCAGATTAGCCCTCAACACCAGACAATGGTCAGGAACTGTTTGCTTGCCTCATCAATTGAAATCTCTGCACATACAGGGTAGCTTTTACCTTTTTCCTCTACTGCCTGTGCAGGTTTAAAAAGAAAGCTGTCGGCTCAATTTTCCCCAAAGCTGTTTTTTGGCGTACTTGAAGAGTTACGCCCGTTTTCTGGGGGCCCCTAAGTACACCAAAAAAAAAAATTCCAAGTTTCCCCGTTTGATTTCTTCATTTTGGCGGTGCCTAGCCTGTCGTTTAGTTTTGGGGGTGGAGCCTTGATCTGTGTCAAAACAGATTGGGTTGCCACGGTAACCAGGGACACATTTGGGGCTGAGGCTGGAAAGTGACACAGCCAGCTCACAGCAACCTGCACATGCACGTTACAGCAACTTACCAAGCACATTAAATATTGCAGCAACTTACCTCCATTTAAATTATTAAATTCCATCCGTCCCCCCACCCCCCCCCCAAAAATGCTGGTCCCGGTCCCTGCACCTGAATGGCCCCCCCGGTGCCAGTCCCCGCTCCTTTCCCAGTCCCTGCACCTAACTATACCCAAAAGACTTCCCCCCCCCCCCCCCCCACCCACCCTTCTCTCCCACTCTCTCTCTTACCTCTCCTGCTGCTGCTGTCCGGGCATCTGCTGCACTGATTTACTTACCTGAGCTGATTTTCTTAACTCGCCGAAAGGTTTTTCTACAGAGGCCACATATGCTGGCTTAAGAACTGGAGTAACTCTGAGCTGGCCAAACTTACCTAACTGGCCAGAATTGGCGCGGGTGGCAGGTTACGCCCCCTTTGACTCAAAAAAAAAACCTTTAAAAAATCGTAACTAACTGAGTTACGCTGGTGCAAATTGATTGGGGAAATTTGTATTTTTTAACTTAAGCCAAAAAAAGTGTCGCGCGCCAAAAAAACGGCGTAAATCACTGGGGAAAATTGAGCCCCTTGTTTTGTGAATGCTGATGCGGCATGAGAAAATAACAAAGCAGGATAGAGGTGAGTAAAGTGCAAAAGGTATTATCATAGTTGTATGAATGTACCTGTATATATAAAATATATTGTCTGCCATCAGACTCAATGCAAAGGTCTTTATTCCCTTTAGAAAAGAGAGGGAATTGACTGTTTTTCTCGCTAGACTAAATCTAGACCTGGTTGAATATTACGCACCTTGGTCTTTGCAACAGGAAACAGCAATTACCCATTACCCATTAAGCTGCTGAAGTTAGGCTGACTCTGTAAATAGAGTTGGTTCAGTGTGGTGATTATCGGACACGTTCTAATACCTCCCTGCCCAATTTGCACCTGAACAAAGGCTGACTTGGGGTGGTTTGCATATAGATCTTTATTAACGATCCGGTTGGCATTCATAATGGAAAAAGTTGTGGAGCCTCCATAAATGAATGACCACAACAAATTTCTGATAGGCCTGTGCACAGAACCTGCCATGAAGCTGTGATCTACAATATCCCCAAATGTGGTTCATAGCCTCTCCTCCCTTGTGGAATATGTTCTTGTTGCTTCACCACACATCAACTGAGCATGTTTCAAGACCCACTCCCCAATGCTAAGCATGTTTTCCCCAACTCTCTTCCCCTCCCCTACCACCTGCCCTCTCCTGCGAACCACAATTGCCCCGTCACTCTCCCTCCTGCTGCAGTCTATCTTTTGACCACTCATTGTCTCTCCTGCCTGTTCATAATCTCTCTTCCCCTTCCCCATCAACAACTTGCATTTAAATAGCACCGTTAACAAAGAAAAAACATCCCAATGTGCTTCCAAGGTGTAATTGGATGAGAATTGATGCTGAGCCAAAGATTTTAGGAGGGATGACAAAAAGCTTTATCAAAGAAGTGGGTTTTAAAAAGGGTTTTAAAGGCTTTCAGGTGGTTTATGGAGGGAATTCCATAGTATGAAGTTTGGGTAGCTGAAAGCACGACTGTCAATGATGGGGATAAGGAAAGGATGGATCCATAAGAGGCCAATGTTGGAGGTACGGGTAATTATTGAGGGCGATACGACTGAGGAGTTTATTCAGATAGGAGGGGACGAGGCTATAAATGGATTTAAACACAAGGTTGGGAATTTTAAATTTGAGGCATTGTAGGACTGACAGCCAATGCACATAAGCTAGGATTGGAGGGACGGATGAGTGGGAATTGGTGCAGGAAAAAATATAGGCTGCAGAATTTTGGATGAGCTAAACTTTATGGGAAAATAGGAAGCCAGCCAGGAGAATATTGGAATAGATGAATCTGAAGTTACCATGCCTTAAATTAGAATTTCAGCAGCAGATGGGCTGAAGCAGGAAATGTTATGGAAGTGGAATAGGTGGACTTCGTGATGGAGAGAATATGGGGTGGATATGTCAACTCGGTTGCAAAATCTCTCCGTCTCTTTGCATTTTGCTTTCTTCCCCACCTTTTTCCAATTATGCCCCTCCTTCGAATCCTGCCTCACTATTTCTTAAATTCAAAAGGTATTTGTGGAGAGAATATAATTGCATATGTTTAGAAGTATTCACTAGAAATGCTAACCTTATGTTGTACATTATATATCCCAGGGGATTCGGAAGTGAGCACAGCAGAGGTACTAGATAAACAAACCCTTTAACCAGGTTATATATATTTAAGATACTGAAAGAGACCGGCAAACAATTTGAGGTAGGAATAACTTGCACATCATCTAACAAAATATCCCACAGATGGCTGAAGAGGTTGCTTTTGAGGAATCTTTTGAAGTTGGGAGAAAAAGGTTGAAAGTCATAGTTTTAGAATGATAATTTGAGCGTAGTGGCATTGGTTGTTGTCATGAAAGTCTTGCTGAGCACAGATGAAGTTCCACAGGGCTGGAAACCATCAAATGTAGGAGCTGCATTTAAAAAGAGCGACAACTGATCAGGACAAGCTAAGGGCCCATCAACCTAACATTAATGGGTAAGTTAACAGAATATAGTCTGACGGGAGGCTGATGGAGTACATAAGGAGTAATTAAGAAACAGCCAGGATTTGGAAGGGGATGATCTTACCTGGTGCAGCTTCTTGACTTTTTTTGAGAATATTACATATAAAGTAAATTGTTGCACTCCCTATGATGTAGTTTTCAGAAAGCTATTGACAAAATCCCATGCAAAAGACTTTGAACAGAACTAGAAGCTACCAGAATCTTGAGGATAATATGGGATTGGATGGATGAAGCTTTGTATTTAAAAATAACTTGATGTAATTCCAGACTGGGAGAGATGTAATTCCAGACTGGGAGATATTTTGAACAGAGTTGCACAAGGATTGGTGTTTGGACTTGTGCTGTTTCTAATCTGCGCATATTACTGACCTACCAGAAACCAAGTGTAAATGGAACAGATTTGCTGATGCAGAAAGAGGGAGCGTGCAGTAGTGACTGAGAATTCAGCAAAAGATTTGCAATAGCATTTAGATTGGTTATGTACTCTTGCCTGGAAAACGCTGATAATGGCAAGATGGAAAGGGAAATCTACAGAGGAGCTGGGTACAGCTTTCCTGCCACCTTTTATGTGCAGCAGGTGGGAATGGAGAGAGCCGGGTGAGGGAAATACAGGTAGCTGCATATTACTTTGTTCTCTGTTGCAATCCTATCTGAGTTCAAGTGGAATCACTGAGGAGAATCCTGGCCTCATTAAATACGAGGAATCGGCTTCATTTGGGCTGAATGGCCTTTTCTCATCACTGATCTTATTGCTTTATTTGTGCTACCACGAATAAAGTGGATTGTAGGATTTCAGTGGAAAATGCACTTTGTTTTCCCACTTTTTTTGTTACTTTTCGCTCTGCCTCTTCTGGCTAGTTAATAGGACATCCTGACGAGAAATCCTGTTGAGAAAATGAGAATAAATTAGCATCAGTATAACACTTAATTTAGCACCATTAAAGTGTTTGAACAGCTGGACCTCAAAGTCCTTGCGTACGAAGCAAAACTAAGTCTACACCCTGGCCACAGGTGCTACAGTTCTGAAAAGAAAGGATACCTCTCATTTAAAGGAGGCTCCTGTCAGCAATGAACCTTGCAAGGTTAGCAGTATTTGAAAGCTTTGCTTCGCCGCCACTCCCCCATGTAAATGTTGCAAATTGGAAGAATCAATTTCACAATTAAAGGCACTTCTATTACTCAGAACTGTCGTGCCGTCAGCATATAAAGAAGTTCATTCTTAAGTGTCTGTCTGCATTTGATTGCCAGTAGATTGCTTTTTGTCATAGCAAAATAAAAACAGCAAGCAAAATTATTAGTTCTAATTGTTCTCTTTGTACCCTGTAATTGGATTAGATGAAGACTTTATTTGAAGAATGGATGTTTGCCAGGAAAGGAGATTGTTCATGCCTATTCTTTCTCTTGTGGCTTTTACTAAGCTCTAATGACATTGCATTTTGTAAACTTACGTAATGTTGAAAAATGGAGTCGTCTTATGGCGCGATTGAGTCTTTTCCAGCAAATAGCAGCAATGTCCTTGCACGGTCAGAATTAGTGAGCAACTCTTCATTGGTTTGATTGAATTTTAAGTAAAAAGTCAGATTTTCACAGCAGCCTTATTCACAAACTACCATGTTCTCAGAAAATAAATAATTAAATTTGTTTGAAAGGTGCATTAGTGTTCGTGGAAAGCAAATCCATAATGTTGAGGCAAGCCACTATTTGTATTGAAACAACTGAGTGCTAAGCAATTGAAAATTAACAATTAAGGATTTTTGTTTTATGCTGCTTCTAGTTAAATGTTTAATTAGTGATGTGTTTTGACCTAGCAACCATCACTTTCATTGATTTTACAGAGCCATTTGATGGGTGCAAAAAATGACCCTATTCTTTTGTAAATGCCCCCACTGTCTTCCAGTTTTGTGATCTGGCCATATTTTATGGGTCAGCAGTATTACTGTAACTGTAGGATTTACTTGACAGAACTGTAGCATCAATTAATTTCCCTTCAGTGAAACGGTTGAGCAGAAATTGAGCCGTCAATCAGGTTTAAAAAAAATCAAGACGGGGAGGGGGAAAGCAGAAAGGAGCTTGCGAGTATTAACTCATTTCGTAATACATCTGCACAGAGGACGTATCCTCACTTCACTCTCAAATCCATGGCATGTTCTACTTATTGCTTCTGACTTTTCTGTTTCTCAATCATAACTTCGATTTTTATTTTTGCTTAAAGATACCTCATTAATGTAGAAAATAAAACCAAGTATCAAAACAATACCAGCAGCAGTACACAGTAGTAGGTCAGGCTTTCCTCTCCCCTTTCCACATAACAAGTAAGAAGTTGCACCCTCCATTGAAACCTTAATTGGCAGCAAACCTCCAGAAACCTGAGCTTAAAATATCAGATCAATATAGTTCTATGCTAAGAACAGTTTACATTGTATCTAGCTTGTTCCACAGTGAATGCTTGTACCAATTGTTTCTTTTACTTACTGAAACTTATTTCAGTAGTATTGTTCCTAATAGGAACAAATTATTTTGCATTAAAATAGTTTAATCGGCGTGAATAATTAATTCACAACGGATTTCCAAAAACTATGCAATCCTTAAAAAATTCCCCACAACGATGGAGAGAGAGCACCTCCCCGTCAGTTCACACATTGAAGAAATGAGAGACCAGCAAGACTGTTTGTGTAGTTGAAGAAAAGTTTAGGTACAACATTAAAAATGTTTTATTGATTCAGGACTTATCCGGAATAATGGATGATCACCATCAGAGAGTTGCAGATGTGAATTCACTGAGCAGAAAACTGTGTCCAGATCCTATGTTAAATCTAATATAATCTGTAACTTAATTTGTACCTATTCTCTTTCTAATCATCCCAATTGAAAATGTAACCCTTTTTTGAAAAAAGCAGGGCACAAAATGAATTTCCATGTGGTCTTGAATGCATCTGCTAAAAGTTTGGACAATTTCTCTTATGTCCTTGCTCATGGTTTGTCAGAGGAAGTATAATGGGCCTGAATATGCGGTTGGAGGCTTCCCCACGGGTGGATGCCTTTGAACTGCAATAAAATTACGCACCTTTTAATTTATAATGCTGTATTCGCTGCTCACGATGTGGTCTCCTCTACATTGGGGAGACCAAGCGTAGATTTGGTGACCGCTTTGCGGAGCACCTCTGTTCAATCCGCAAGTGTGACCCTGAGCTTCCGGTCACCTGTCACTTTAATTCTCCACTCCATTCCAACTCTGATCTCTCTGTCCTCGGTCTCCTACACTGTTCCAATGAAGCTCAACGTAAGCTCGAGGAACAGCATCTCATCTTTTGTTTAGCCACTTTGCAGCCTTCTAAACACAACATTAAACTAAAAAATTTCAGAGCATAACCGCTGCCAATATTTGGCTCCTTTCCGCGCCCCCTCCCGGCCCCAGAGCCTGTTTCTTTTTTTTTTCTCCTTGTCTCTAATGGCAGTTGGTCATTATCTCACCATTCACACCCTATCTTGACTAATGTTTTTCTAACTCCTGGCATTACCATTTGAATTTGGGCCATCATCCCTTTTGTCTCTCTAATCTCTCCTGTTTTCCAATCTATCACAGACCTTCCCTTTTGTTCTTTCTTCCCCTCCCCCCCCCCCCCCCCCTTTCAGTGCTTGTTAAGAATCTATTCTTTCCGAACTCTCTCCAGTTCTGACGAAGGGTCATCGACCCGAAACGTTAACTCTGCTTTCTCTCCACGGATGCTGCCTAACCTGCTGAGATTGCCAGCATTTTCTGTTTTTATTCCAGATTCCAGCATCCATAGTATTTTACTTTTGTAAAAGTACGCACCTACCTGATGGTCCTAGGTGCACGGAGATTCGCGCTCTTGGGCCTCTACGCATACGCCCGCATAGAGGCTCGTGTATCCTTGGGCACATGTGGTTCACAAGAGTTCTGGGATCATGTGGGCTGGCCCAACCAATCAGAAAGAGGATTCCCATCATGCTGGGATTCCGTACATAAATGGAATCCCCATAAGCTCAAGCGAATCACCCAAAAATACATTTTTACAGCACTGAAATTTTAAAAAATCATTACATGATTAAAATGAATTAAAATACAATTTAATTAAACAACTTAAACATAATTTCATTTTTGTGAAAAATAAATGTAAACATTTTTCCATGGGACAAAAAAACACAAACTTATTTTACAACCTTTTGAATGTTAAAATGATTTTTAAAGTTTTATTTTAATAGTTATTGTCACCCTGTTACCAGGCGTAAGAGTTTCACGGGCATTCGCTGGGCAGAAGTTAGACAAATAGCCCAACTCTCAGCCAGTAGGTGTCCATTTCCCAGGGATGCGGAGGATCTGTCGAGAAGATTCTTGGCAGATTGCAAGTTCCGGAGTTTCGCGCATGCACTTACACGGTCATAGGCCCTGGAAAATACAGGCCATTGTGGGGTCTTTTAGTTGAGGTTGTTGTAACATGATAAGAGAGAAGTTACAGTGCAAGTGACTGAATAATCGACCTGTTTTATAATACTGGATTTTGTATGCACCATCCTCTGGAGGAAGTAGGAATAGCAGGCATCACCTTCACCATTATGGCATTGCCCTTTGATTTCAATGGATTGCCGCCACAATTGTAGCAAACCAAAAACAAGCCTCAATGTTTAATCTATATACAGACAAGTTGCTACAATTTTGAGGTTGAATGTAAGCTTTTAAGCCGCACTGTATGCGAGGACAGTGCTTTACACCGTGCATTATGAACAAAGATCCTATGCTTATTGGATTTGTGTTTCTGTTAAATTCAAGATTTTAGTTTGCAAAAAGCATCAATTATCAGAATATAATCTCATAACATCTTTATCACTGATTTTATTCACACGGTCATTCATTGAAACAAAATATTGCAATAGAATGGTTTTGTGTGTGTAACCTATCGTGCCACACTGCATCAAAGCAAGCTGGCAAATGCTTCAAATGTGCTATGTGATACCAGCATTAATGAAGAAAGGGAGTGCTTGTTACAACTCTTGTGTTCTGTCATTTACTTCACAATATAAATACATTTATTTTTAGATGGTCTGTGCACTCCATAATAGCATATCTGATATCATACCATCCAGTCTGAAACATTCAACACTTAGCTTTATGGAAATCTGTAAAGGGTAAGATCATGTGCAGTTGGCTGATGACTACACCTTTTGCACCAGTTTCAAAAAGAGATTCTTTCAGCTGAGTACTCTCCCCATTTCAAAGTTCTGTAATAAATACTACCAATTATTTTTTGTCGAATCAAATTGAGTTGTTTTATACACCCTAGATCTCAATTACCTGGGACTAAAATAATACATTAGGGCAGTACTGACATGTGTCCCCGTGACTTCACTCCGGAATTAGATTGCACAATTTGCATCAATGCAAAATCGAAACCACTTTACCTCAATGTAACGTGTGCAGAATAACTTGCCAATTAATGTTTCCTGACAAATGCAGCAGCTGAGTCTGCATTTGTTTGAAGGAACATTCATTTAGATAACGGCTACAAATAAAAATGCCTATTGTGTATGGAGAAAGAGTCAGGCTGAACACTGTGACCTCAAAGTAAAGTGTGACCTTAGTCTTTTATTTCAGGTCTCCAGAGTGCCTCTCCAACCTGTGATGCCTTCTTAAATACCTGTGCTCCCAAGAGATTATGGGATCGCTTGGGACTCCGGGGAATGAGCCCTCTGGTGGCTGTACAGAGTAAATACAAGTCCACAAAACCAACAACATTCCCCGCCAAAGTCAATAGTGTAACTATTTAGAAAGTGAGTCGATCTGGGGCCTTTCTTTCCCTGGTTGATCGTCTTGGTGTGAAGGCTGGTGTTGTTGAATCATTTCTTGGGCCCTTGCTGTGCAGCTGGCCTTGCTGGGCTGCCAGGTGTGTTGAGCTCTGCAGGGCTGCTATGGATGATGGGTTCTGCTTCGTGGTCAAACGTGGTGTCGGTTGCCACTGGTGTGTGTGTTGGGGGGTCTAAAAAGGTAGGGTCCAAGGTGCGTTGCTCAGGATAGTCCGTGAATCTGAGTTTGATTTGGTCCAAGCGTTTACGGTGAATGAGTCCATTTGAAAGTTTGACCCGAAACACCCTGCTCCCCTCTTTGGTCACGACAGTGCCGGAAAGCCACTTGGGACCTTGTCTATAATTTAATTCAAATACAGGATCATTGATTTCAATCTCACGTGACACATTTGCGCTATCATGGTATGCACTTTGTTGAAGCGGCCTGCTCTCTACCTGTTCATGTAGATCAGGGTGAACTAACGAGAGCCTTGTCTTAAGTGCTCTTTTCATGAGCAGTTCAGCAGTTGGGATCCCAGTGAGTGAGTGAGTGGGGTCTCGTGCGGTAGCTAAGCAGGACTCAGGATAGGCGAGTCTGCAGTGAGCCTTCAGTTACCCACTTCAAGCCTTGCTTGATGGTTTGCACTGCTCTCTCTGCCTGACCATTGGACGCTGGTTTAAATGGGGCAGGTGTGACATGTTTGATCCTGTTACGGGTCATGAATTTTTTGAACTGAGCACTGGTAAAACATGGCCCGTTGTCACTCACCAGGACATCGGGTAAGCCGCGTGTGGCAACGTGGCCCGCAGGCTTTCAGTGGTGGCAGCGGACGTGCTAACCGACATTATCTCACATTCAATCCACTTGGAGTACGTGTCTACAACCACAAGGAACACTTTATCCAAGAACGGGCCTGCATAGTCGACGTGTACCCTAGACCACAGTTTGGAGGGCCAAGACCATAAACTTAGCGGCGCCTCCCTGGTTACATTGCTTAACTGCGACCATGTATTACATCTGTGAACGCAGGACTCTAAGTCTGCATCGATACCGGGCCACCACACGTGGAATCTGGCTATCGCTTTCATCATTACGATGCCTGGGTGGGTACTGTGGAGGTCATTGATGAAGGTGTCTCTGCCCTTCTTGGGGACCACTATTTGATTGCCCCACAGAAGGCAGTCTGCTCGTATAGACATTTCATCTTTGCGCCGCTGGAACGGCTTTATCTCTTCCTGCATTTCCACTGGGACACTGGACCAGCTCCCGTGAAGCAAACAGCTTTTGACGAGAGATAATAAGGGGTCCTGGCTTGTCCAGGTTTTGATCTGCCGGGCAGTGGTGGGTGATTGCTCACTCTCAAATACTTCCATAACCCTGGCTCGATTTGCGGGCTGCGCCACTTCCACTCCCGTGCTGGGCAATGGCAGCCTACTGTATGCAGATAACGTGAGCGCCCATCTCTGGATGCGGGCCGATGCGTTGGTATTTATCCCTTTACTCTCGGGGGTGGGCGGGGGGGGGGGGGAAAGAGATATAAGTGGCTTATGGTCAGTTTCCAATTCGAATTTTAGCCCAAATAGGTATTGATGCATTTTCTTTACCCCATAGACACACGCTAACGTTTCTTTTTCAATCATGCTGTAGGCTCTCTCAGCCTTAGATAGACTCTTGGATGCATAAGCAACCGGTTGCAGTTTCCCGAAATCATTAGCTTGTTGCAATACACACCCGACGCCATATGACGACGCATCACATGCTAGTACCAAATATTTACATGGATCATACAACACAAGCAATTTGTTTGAGCATAACAATTTTCTAGGTTTTACAAAGGCATTTTCTTGGCTTTTACCCCAAACCCATTCTCCCCCTTTTTGTAGTAAGACATGTAGTGGTTCTAGCAGTGTGCTGAGACCCAGTAAGAAGTTAACAAAGTAGTTCAGGAGTCCCAGAAACAACCGCAGCTCCGTTATGTTCTGTGGCCTCGGTGCGTTCTCGATTGCCTCCATCTTTGCGTTGGTGGGCCTGATGTCGCCTGCCACAATCCTCCTTCCCAGGAACTCCACTTCAGGCGCCAGGAAAATGCACTTCAAGCGTTTTAACCTGAGCCCTACGCGGCTGAGTCGACTAAGAACCTCCTCCAGGTTCTGCAGGTGCTCGACTGTGTTCCGATCTGTGACCAAGATGTCACCCCGGAAGACGGTGTGTGGGACCGAGTTCAGTAAGCTTTCCATGTTTCTCTGGAATATCGCCGCCGCTGATCGGATTCCAAATGGGTATCTGTTATAAACAAAAACCCTTTGTGCGTGTTGATGCAGGTGAGGGCCTTCGATGATTCCTCCAGTTCCTGTGTCATGTAGGCTGAAGTCAGCTCCAGCTTCATGAACGTCTTTTCTCCCGCCAGCGTTGCAAAGAGGTCGTCGGCTTTTGATAGTGGGTATTGGTCCTGCAGGGAGAAACGATTGATAGTTACTTTGTAATCGCCACAGATTCTGACGGTGCCGTCTCCCTTGAGGACTGTGGCAATAGGACCGCTCTACGTTTGGCAGCGCTCTCTTCCCCATCTAGCTCATTGGCCACAAAGTGTTGGTCGAGTCACTCCACAAAAGTTTCCCAATCATCTCCCTTTGAAAATTTCTCCAGGCTGCCCACTGTTCTTTGCATCTTTGGGTTCGCTATCTGTATCTCGTCGCCTGTTGCTTATGGGGAAAGAGTCAGACTGAACACTGTGAGCTCGAAGGAAAGTGTGACCGTAGTCTTTTATTGCAGGTCTCCAGAGTGTGTCTCCAACCTGTGAAGCCTCTTTAAATACCTGTGCTCCCAAGGGATTATGGGATCCCTTGGGACTCTGGGGATTGAGCCCTCTGGTGGCTGTACAGAGTAAATACAAGTCCACATATATAACACCTATCATGGTCATCTATATCCTTGCTCAGTCTCTCTCTTTGCATTATCTGTTCTGTCACCTCCTATATTTTCCCGAGTGAAAATGGTATTGTGTAACAAGTTCGACTCCGATTCCAAATATGGATGCAACAAAAATCTGTTTGTGTTTGACCAAGTCCAGACACACACACACATGGGCCGAAATTCAGATGCACCAGAAAGTTGGTGCGTTTTAATTTCAAAAGCTGAAACGTTAACTCTGTTTATCGCTCCACAAATGCTGCCTGGCCTGCAGAGTATTTCGAGCATTTTCTGTTTTTAGTTAAGACTCCACTTTTAAAGGGGTATGTAACAGCGATATTACCGCAGAAAAGCCAGTGTCTTCATCAGTTTCACTGCTATGGGGGAAGCCATCCACTCGTGTCGGAGCAGTGAATGACCGACCGCAACTTCAGGCATTCTGCATTTAGATGCGCATGCACTACATTCGGAAGTTATCGTCAGTTTCAGAGGGGTAATGATGAATGCTGTTAGTTCGCCTTCATTACCTACTGCAAATTACAGGCCAATGTGACTCAAAATTAATTCAGTTTGTATCGTCAGGAAACATTTTAATTTCAAGACAGAGCAAAAATCACAACCATGTGTAACAAAATTTCCATAAACAGAATGTCAGCATAACATTGACTACAATCTTCATTGGCAAAACCTTATCCAAAACTGTAAAGTACTCTCAATTTAATACAGTCAAAGGTCTCAAAAATCTGTGGCATATAATGTAAATGTATTTAAATTCAGGCAAGAAAAGAAAATAAATATTTAAAATGGAAACGTTTTTGGAAGAAAAGCTTATGCCCCAAGATTTTTTAAGTACAGTTTCCTCGAAGAATAAAATAATTATTTAATTTGATTTATCTTGGTTACAATTGAAATTTACAGAATTTGGGTTCCTTTATTGTATTTAAAATGGATTCACCCAAGCGAAGAACCATGAGTAAGTATCAATTGTAAGATACTGTTGTGTATGTATATACACATAGGATTAGGATTTGGTTTAATCTCAGGAGTAAAGTTTTTTTTGTTTTTTTTAATTTGTTAACAGTTGTTCATTCCCAGGATGCTTTCGGGTTTGATTTTTCAGGGTACAATTTAGTTGACACTGCTTTAATTGTTTGCTGAAACTACTGGATGTACAAGATTCATGTCTCTTGACTTTTCATGGCCACATTGGGAACAAGTTAGCCAAGGCAGTTTTGAGATAAGGAGTGAGGCAATAGGACAGGATGGTAATCTGTTGCCATCTGTTGTTTTGAAGAAAATACATCCTTCCTGGGGGTCTTGTTCACAATAACACTTGTCATGCCATTATGACTCGGGAATTACAGTATTCCGTGAGAAACAAAATATAAAAATCTCAAGCTATTCTTCACACATTGTAGAGAAAAATCAGGATTGGATGTAAACAACAAAGGTTTCGTCTATACCTCGGGAAATTGGGGCAATACCATATATTTCTCGATGTCTACTGCTTAAAGATAGTGGGGCCAAAATTCAGGGTCTCAAAAAGACCCGTTAATGCCCGTGTGCGGCGGCCATTCCTAAAAATTATAGCCGCCACTTTGTGGTCAACAGACTGACCCGACCTAAATTATGGTCAGGGATTTTTCGGCCTGGACCCCATCCCGCTCGAGTGGTCGCACCACCAATGAAAACAATAAAAATACTTGCCCATCAATATTCAGCTCCATCCGTCAATCCCCCATCACGCGGTGCTCCCGGCAGGTTTTTCTGCAAGTGCACCATCTCCGCACTGAGTGTGGCCCGGCAGCCCTTAGAGGAGAGCCCACTGCCGTGGCCGCAATGCAAAATTTTGCGCTGGCCGACTTGCTGATTGGCCAGCAAAATACTGTCCCCAGGTTCGGCCAGACCAGCAACGGGCAGCCTGGCACCACCTCCTGGTGGCCCAGTGGCCAAAGTTTAAAAAATGATCGAATCCCTCCCCTTTAACGGAGGCGAGAGAGCGTGGTGATGCACACTTGCTGTGACGTCACCACGACTCCACCGCTGATCAACAGCAGCGCGGGCCCCAACTGACCCATTTTCAGCCAGTCAGCCTGGCTTTGAAGCTAAGGCCCGCTCCCATTATGATCGATTTTCTATAAGACTTTGAAAATATTTCAAAGTCCTAAAAATGGATCTACTTACCGTACCAGGAGTTCCAGCAGTAAGTACCAGTCAAAAACGACCTTTCTTCTGAACTCAAACATTTTTTAAAAGTCTGGATAAAAGCAGCTTCTCATTTCTGTGAGAATTCTGCAATGTGATTGGCTGTTTTGACAGCTTGTTGCCATTGCAGCAGCATCGCACTGGGAATTCCCATTACAGAGCGCTGAAATCAGTTGAATGTCGAAAAAGGCAAACTTCTTGCCGCAGAGATCGGTAGCTTTCTTCAGGGCCAACGGCTGAGCACCTTTGCTTCGCTGCTGACTGCAAGTTACAGGCCATTGAACTTTTAAACCCACACATTAGAATATAAACTTACTGGTAAATGGGCATCAAAATGTTTTTAAAACCATCAAGGTGCAATGTTACAGTATAGATGTTGCTATTTTTCCACTTTCTCTGTGCCTGCTGAGTGCTTTATTAACACTTCATTAGCTTAAGTTATTAGTACAGATATTTTTTAAAGCTGTTGATTTAAAACATTGCAGTGGTAAAAAGATTATTTACTTTTGATTCATCTGTTGTCACTATTATTCAAGCTGTTAATTGCTGTTAGCACAATAAATTGATCCATTTTAAGCAGCACCACTTGTCAACACCCAACTCCATGAGGTGATTGGCACCAACTTAGCGAGTAACTAACCACACTTTATTAAAATGCCACAAAAGTCTTGCAGAATTTGGGGTTGGTGGGGGCACAGCACAGACTGTGTTTGAGCAGTGAATGACTGCTACTTCAGGGTTTCTGTGTTTTTTCCTTTGTTTTTTTCTGTGTATTGATGCGCATGCGTTAAATCCTAAGTTGCGGTCAGTTTCAGACGGGTAATGACAGCGAATGCTGTTAATTCGCCATCGTTGCCCACCTAAAATTCTGAGCCTATGTTTTGTCCTAACTTCGCCTTAGTTTCTTCAATCTCTGACTTAGTTCCTGAATTTCCAAGCCACAGCATTGATTTCCTTTCTGCTCAACTAAAGGTCATTTTAAGAGTATTGATTGCAAAGTGAACAGTTAAGTATTATTTCTCTGTCGTTCATTCTACAGAAGAAATGAAGTTGAGCATTGTTCCTATTCTTTGTGTGATTTCCTTCATGTTCACCATTTTTGTCTCTTTTAAAATGTATGCTGAACTGCACAAACTTGTCTGTACCTCTTAGCACCTATGCAACCCAACACTTCTGCAGTGCTATTGTCATGTTTTAAGATTTCTGACTACACCATCGTGTTTACACCTTGGTGTAAATTTAGCTCACTGGTTTAAATTTATAGAACAGCAGGGCTGGGAGATGTCGAGTAAGATTCAGATGGGGTGTCTGAACTAACATGGTGCAGATATTAAAAATAACATTCTCGTGATTGTTCACACTTAGTACTTAGCCATAAACTCAAAACGGGTCATTGCCAAGTCAGCCTGGTAAATTCCACTCTTACTGGGAATATAGCATAGTCAATTTGACAAAAAGCTGAAATTGGATTTAGGCAGATTCTAGACAAAACAGGACATGCAGAGAAGCAGGCTTTTTGTAACCTAAATCCGAGAGTGCAGTCGGGTTTGTTTAAGGGAAAGTTGTGAGGGCTTTTGCTGAGGTGAAGATGTTGGAAATGCTGGAGTATAGTTGGAGACCACCTTGTTCAAGTCAAGTAAGACAACCTGTTGATGTGTGTTCTTTATTCTTTAAGTGTCGTGTCAAATCTAAATAATACCTTTTAAACAAATACATTAATCGAGCTTTTAGTTATAAGCAAAGCTTGAACATCCCTTGTGTCTGTGAAAGATTATTTTTTAATGGAGCTAACACATAATGCTCCTTCTATACACATTTCACCTGGAGCAATGTACTGTCACATTCCTCGATAATGTGGTAGGAAATGGGTTCACAGTTGTGTTTTCTTTCCTTCCCTTCTTATTCTGAGTTCCGAACCAGGCATAACATAGCTTCAGGTTTGGAAATAAGGGGCCCAAGTTTCCACATGATTTGCGGTGATTTTTAGGAGCAACTGGTGGAGAACGGACTATCTTAGAAATCGCAATTCTCCACATTTTTTTTCTGCAGTTCTAGTCAGGTAGAACAGTTTCACTTTGGAACAGAATTTTTTCTTCAAAAGGGGGCGTGTCCGGCGACTGACGCCTGATTTCAAAGTTTCCACAGTGAAAACATACTCCAAACTAACTTAGAATGCAGCAAGTGAAGATTTTTGTAGAACTGAAAAAACTTTGTCTACACATTAAAAAATCAGGCGCAGGTTACAAATTAGGTGTCCAGAACGAGGTGGGGAGGGGGGGGAGGGGGGTAAGGGAAGTCATTAAATTCTACAATCAATCCTTATTTATACTTCTACAAATATTATACAAATAAATCCAACCTGAATAAACATTTATAAGCAAAGAAAAAATTAAATAAACCATCTTCCTACCTGTGTGAAAGTGCTTCAGGCAGCTCAGCGGTGTGGCGTCGTTCCCGCGAACGGGAGGGAGGGAGGGGCAGTCGGGCAGTAAGCAGGCAGCAAGCAGCCTTCCACTTGAGGTGGAAGCCTTACAGTCAGCTCAGCGGTGTGGTGTCGTTCCCGCGAACGGGAGGGAGGGAGGAGGCAGCCATTCCCGACGGCAGGCGGGGGGGGGAAGGAGGCAGTGAGAAGGCAGCAGGAAGCCTCAGAAGTTCAGCAGCCATTCCCGACGGCAGGGCGGGGGGAGAGGCCGTTGGGAAACGGCTGCCTCAACTTCTGAGGCTTCCTGCAGCCTTCTCACTGCTGCAAGAAGCCTCAGTGCTGATCATAGAAGGGCAATGTGCTTTTATTAAAAAATGTTCAAAAATTAAACAGCTACAAAGAACTACAAAAATGGCCGAGTGCCAATGTTTCCTTCACACTGCGCGTGCGCGAACGCTCCAATGCGCACACGCAGGGTTGCCGGCATGAAAAAAAACTAATTTAAATGGTACCCGCCCCCTCCCACTTACAAATTCGGCGCAAGTGGTAGGCTCCGCCCCCCTGGGCGCCGCGCCAAGCAGACATGGAACTGTAGGGCGCTCCAGAATCACGCGTTTTTTTTCAGGCGCCATTTTTGGTGCGAAAAACGGGCGCCCAGCTCGGAGGGGCGCCCGTTTTGTAGCGTGTGGAAACTTGGGGCCAAGGTGAGCACTTAACAAAAAAGGGGATATTTAAGAATTAAATTTTTACACCTGAGGAATGGGTATCTCGAAGGATATTTAGAGATGCCTGATTATCTGCTAAGATAGAAAATGGTTTGAGGGAGAAAATAATGAAAGCTAGGGGAGTTTGAGAGTGCACACGTGAAAAGAACCTGGTTTAGATAAGAACTGACTATTCAAAATGATTGTGCATACTTGTTAAATGCTCTTAATTAGATTAATGTATTCCTTTATCTGTTCTGTTTGACGAGAATAACATTTGCTATAAAAGGCAATATGTGGTTTATGGAAAATATTTGATCGATCCCTTGGTTCTAACTACAGGTTATATGTTTGCATCTAGATCTGGTTTCTTTCCTCGTAGAACAAAGTCAATTAAATTAACTGCTCTGACTACTTTTCACCGTCACACATGGCAGTTCCATATACAAGAACACAAAAAATAGGAGCTGGAGTAGACTGTTTGGCCCTTCGAGCCTGCTTCGCTATTCACCAAGATCATGACTGATCTACCTTAACTCCACCTTCCTGACTATCCCCATGTCCCATGTTCTTCTCCCAGAGGGTTGTGGATCTGTGGAATTCTCTGCCCAAGGAAGCAGTTGAGGCTAGCTCATTGAATGTATTCAAGTCACAGATAGATAGATTTTTAACCAATAAGGGAATTAAGGGTTATGGGGAGCGGGCGGGTAAGTGGAGCTGAGTCCACGGCCAGATCACCCATGATCTTGTTGAATGGTGGAGCAGGCTCGAGGGGCTAGAGGGCTAGATGGCCTACTCCTGTTCCTAATTCTTATGTTCTTATGTTCTTATGTCCCTTAATTCCCTTAGTTCCAAAAGATTCATTGACGTCTGTCGTGAATATACTCAGTGACTGAGCACCCACAGCTCTCTGGGGTAGAAAATTCCAAAGATTCACAACCCTTTGAGTGAAGAAATTTCCTCTCATCAGTCCAAAATGGCCAACCCCTTAATCTAGGACTGTGACCCCGTGTTCTCGATTCCCCAGCCAAGGGAAACATTTTCTCAGCATTAACCCTGTCAAGCCCCTGAAGAATTTTATATGTTTCAATTAGATCACCTCTCATTCTTCTGAATTCCAGGGAAGATAGGCCTAGTCTACTCGATCTCTCCTCATAGGGCAATCTCCTCATCTCAGTAATCAGTCTAATGAACCTTTGTTGCACTCACTCGAAGGCAAGTATGTCATTTCTTGGGTAAGGAGGCCAGAACTGCACGCAGTACTCCTGGTGTGGCCTCACCAATGTCCTGTATCACTGTAGTAAGACCTATTTACTCTTGTATTCTAATTCCTTTATAATACAAGTAAACACATTATTTGCTTTACTAATTGCTTGCTGCACCTGCATGTTAAATTTCTGCAATTCCTGTACAAGGACATCCAGGTCCCTTGAAATGCAAACATTTCCCAGTCTCTCATCATTCAAAAGGTTTTTTTTGTTTTTCTAACCAAAGTGGATAACCTCACAATTCCCCACACGATATTCCATTTGCCATATTCTTGCCCACTCGGGTCACCCTGTCTATATCTCTCTGCAGCCTCTTTGCGTCTTCCTCACAGCTTACTTTCCCACCTAACTTTGTATCATCAGCAAACTTGGATAAGTTGTATTCAGTCCCTTCATCTAAGTCATTAATATAGATGGTAAATAGCTGTGGCCCAAGCACTGATCCTTTCAGTACCCCACTAGTTACAGCCGACTTACCAGAAAAAATTCAGTTTATTCCTACTCTCTGTTTTCTGTCTGTTAACCAATTCTCAATCCATGCTAATATATTACCCCCAATCCATGAGTCCTAATTTTGTGTAATAATCTCTTGTGTGGTACCTTATCAAATGTTTTTGAAAGTACAAACACACCACATCCACGGGTTCCCCCTCATCCATCCTATTAATTACATCTTCAATAAAATCTAACCGATTTGTTAAACATGATATCCCTTTCATAAAACCATGTTAACTCTGAGGGGAAATTTCTTCACTCAAAGGGTTGTGAATCTTTGGAATATTACGATTTTCTAAGTGACCTGTTGCCGCGTCCTAATAGATTCTACAACTGATATCGGGTTAACTGGCCTGCAGTTCCTCAATTTTTCTCTCCCTCCTTTCTTAAATAGCGGGGTTATTATCATTATCTGCGATGCCATCTTTTGGATTGGACCCGGCCTGTCTGTTTCGGTGACATAAGAAACCATGGGCTAGAATTTCCATCTTCAATGCTACCGCCTGAATCTTAGCGGTATTCCGGAGGGTAGCGTCTTTTGAACTGCCGGAATACCGCTAAGGCACGTTCCGGTGATTTTTATAGGTCTGATGTCGACGGTGGCGGTACTGGGAGATAGTGGGCAGTGGCGTTGGTCCCCCCGGCGTCGGCAATCTGCTTGCCTTTGTTGCTGTTGTTGACTATAATGTTATGTTTGTAAAATTTCCATTGAAAACAATTAGTTGTTTTATTTATTTTATTTAAACTTGTTAAAGTTAGAATTTCAAATCACAAAATGTATTAAAAAAAAAATTTATTCAACGGAACCATTCTTGGACAGTGTCTCTCACTTCTGGAAAATGAGGAGTAACAATCATTGTAACGCTTACATACCTGGCCATACAAGGGTGAAACGTAACTCTGTGTTCAAGCAAAGCGTTCATTTAAAAACTGCTGACATAACGGTTTTGCACTTGCTGAAGCACCATGAGGCTTCCGCTGTGGTGTTGGTGGGTTTGCGGGGGGCGGGGGGGGGGGGGTGGTGGCAGGGGTTCATTTCCAGGCTCCTTGACATCGTCCTCCTTGATGTCCCTGTCTTCCTCTCCTCCTTTTTCCACCCCTCTCCTGAGATGGTTCGGCGGTCCCATCTGGCAATTCTTGCCCCTTCTTGACGGATAAGTTGTGCAACATGCAACACACCACAATGAACTGAGTGACTTGCTCAGGATGGTATTGCAAGCTGCTTCCAAAGTGGTCTCGACATCAGAAATGTTGCTTAAGCACTCCAAATGTCTTCTCGACTATATTGCGTGTGGCTATATGGCTTTCGTTGCAGCACTTCTCGGCTTCTGTCTGAGCCTTCCACAAGGGGGGGTCATGAGCCAGTTGGCAAGGCCATATCCTTTATCCCCCAGCATCCAGCAGTGACCTTGTGGCTGACTCTTAAACAGGTCAAAGACGGTGCTCTCACGCAAGATGTATGCGTCATGGATGCTCCCTGGAAATTTAGCATTTACTGCCATGATTATTTGCTTGTGGTCAACAACGAGCTGCATGTTCAGGGAATAGAATCCTGCTTGGTTTTGCTACACCTCCGCTTCCTCTAAAGGTGCTCGCAGGGCAATGTGCGTACAGTCTATTGCACGCTGCACCTTCGGGAAGTTTGCTATTCTCAAAAAACCCAAGGCCCTCTCACTCTGCTGTCCTGGTCATTCGAAAGTTAATAAAATCCATCCTGTGTGTGTAAAGCACATCAGTTACCTGGCAAATGCAGGGATGTGTGGTAGACTGAGAGATTCCAAATATGGCACCAGCTGATGCCTGAAATGAGCTAGATGCATAGAAAGTGCAGCAGTCACCTTCACCTCTTCAGGCAGTGCGGCACTGATGATGCTGGTAGGTTGCACATCTACCTTCATGAGCTGACATATCTCAATGATGTCCTCTTTTCGGAAGTGCAGCCTTCTAATGCACTGTGTATCGGTCAGGTGCAGGTATGAATAGTGCTCCCTGTAATTTCCTTGAGGGTAAAGTCTCCTCCTCCTCAAGAGTATGACTCCTATTTGATTGGGCACATAGTGCTTTTCAATGAACCTTCTTCCAGCTCTATTCTGCATCATGTAGTCAGCAATATTGTCACTGAAAGTACAGGCCCCATTTCTTTTAAAGCACTGAAAAATGTTCAGATGTCTACAAAAGAATTAAAGTCAATGTTATTATTATCCAAAATGTTATCAAAATCAAAATCCCTTATTAACGACTCCAGAAATCATTCCAAATCACTCAAAGATCAATTCCAGGCTCCTGGCAACTAGACATCGCCTTTTCCCCCCAAAAAAATATTTACAAAGGTGGAGGCATAATGCTGGGATAAGGCATTTTAAGTACCTAAAAAAAAAAAAACAAGTGATACATTTCTCCAGCGGCAGCGGGTGGTAAAAACGGGCGATTCGGCAAATTACACGCTGGGAGGGAAGTTGGTGCATTTTTTGGGCAGTAAAAGTGGGTGGGTGATCTGCAACAACACCAGCAGTAATTGCCTGATGAAATTACCGCTGGCGATATTCTGGCAGTAACATAGAAACATAGAAATTTACAGTGCAAAAGGAGGCCATTTCGGCCCATCGTGTCCACGCCGGCCAACAAAGTGCCGCACGGCCCTTGGTCAGCAGCCTTGAAGGTTGCATATAAACCTATGAACAATGACGGAAAGGCAAAAAGCACCCAATCCAACCAGCCCGCCTCACACAACTGCGACACCCCTTATACTGAAACATTCTACACTCCACCCCAACCAGTGCCATGTGATCTCCTGGGAAAGGCAAAAACCAGATTAAAAACCCAGGCCAATTTAGGGAGGAATAAATCTGGGAAAAATCCTCTCTAACCCATCCAGGTGATCGAAACTAGTCCAGGAGATCACCCTGGACCTGCAGGTTACGGCACTTTAGAAACAGAGAAACATAGAAAATAGGTGCAGGAGTAGGCCATTCGGCCCTTCGAGCCTGCACCGCCATTCACTAAGATCATGGCTGATCATTCACCTCAGTACCTCTTTCCTCCTTTCTCTCCATACCCCTTGATCCCTTTAGCCGTAAGGGCCATATCTAACTCCCTCTTGAATATATCCAATGAACTGGCATCAATAACTCTCTGCAGTAGGGAATTCCACAGGTTAACAACTCTCTGCGTGACGAAGTTTCTCCTCATCTCAGTCGGAAATGGCCTACCCCTTATTCTAAGACTGTGTCCCCTGGTTCTGGACTTCCCTAGCATCGGGAACATTCTTCCCGCATCAAACCTGTCCCGTCCTGTCAGAATCTTAAATGTTTCTATGAGATCCGCTCTCATCCTTCTAAATTCAAGTGTATAAAGGCCCAGTTGATCCAGTCTCTCCTCATATGTCAGTCCAGCCATCCCTGGAATCAGTCTGGTGAACCTTCACTGCACTCCTTCTATAGCAGGAAATGTCCTTCCTCAGATTAGGAGACCAAAACTGAACACAATATTCCAGGTGAGGCCTCACCAAGGCCCTGTATAATTGCAGTAAGACCTCCCTGCTCCGATATTCCGATACTCAAATCCCCTAGCTATGAAGGCCAACATGCCATTTGCCGCCTTCACCACCTGCTGCACCTGCATGCCAACTTTCAATGACTGATGAACCATGACACCCAGATCTCGTTGCACCTCCCCCTTTCCTAATCTGCCGCCATTCAGATAATATTCTGCCTTCGTGTTTTTGCCACCAAAGTGGATAACCTCACATTTATCCACATAATACTGCATCTGTCATGCATTTGCCCACTCACCTAACCTGTCCAAATCACCGTGCAGCCTCTTAGCATCCTCCTCACAGCTCACACCGCCACCCAGTTTCGTGTCATCTGCAAACTTGGAGATATTACACTCAATTCCTTCATCCAAATCATTAATATATATTGTAAAGAGCTGGGGTCCCAGCACTGATCCCTGCGGCACTCCACGAGTCACTGCCTCCCATTCTGAAAAGGACCCGTTTATCCCGACTCTCTGCTTCCTGTCTGCCAACCAATTCTCTATCCACATCAGTGCATTACCCCCAATACCATGTGCTTTGATTTTGCACACCAGTCTCTTATGTGGGACCTTGTCAAAGGCCTTTTGAAAGTCCAAATACACCACATCCACTGGTTCTCCCTTGTCCACTCTACTAGTTACATCCTCAAAAAATTCCAGAAGATTTGTCAAGCATGATTTCCCTTTCATAAATCCATGCTGACTTGGACCGATCCTGTCACTGCTTTCCAAATGCGTTGTTATTTCATCTTTAATAATTGATTCCAACATTTTTCCCACTACTGATGTCAGGCTAACTGGTCTATAATTACCCATTTTCTCTCTCCCTCCTTTTTTAAAAAGTGGTGTTACATTAGCTTCCCTCCAGTCCATAGGAACTGATCCAGAATTGATAGACTGTTGGAAAATGATCACCAATGCATCCACTATTCCTAGCGCCACTTCCTTAAGTACTCTGGGATGCAAACTATCAGGCCCCGGGGATTTATCGGCCTTCAATCCCATCAATTTCCCCAACACAATTTCCTGCCTAATAAGGATATCCTTCAGTTGCTCCTTCTCACTTGACCCTCGGTCTCCTAGTATCTCCGGAAGGTTATTTGTGTCTTCCTTCGTGAAGACAGAACCAAAGTATTTGTTCAATTGGTTTGCCATTTCTTTGTTCCCCATTATAATTTCACCTCAGTCCGACTGCAAGGGACCTACATTTGTCTTCACTAATCTTTTTCTCTTCACATATCTATAGAAGCTTTTGCAGTCGGTTTTTATGTTTCCAGCAAGCTTCCTCTCTTACTCTATTTTCCCCCTCCTAATTAAACCCTTTGTCCTCCTCTGCTGAATTCTAAAAGGGGCAATGCAGATATTGCCTTTCCAAATGTAGATTTATCCTGACTTTCAGGATTTTTTCCAATAAATTTCTCACCATTGAGGTTCGGCTGACAGGCCTATAATTACTCGGCCTATCCCTTTCTCCTTTCTTAAACAAGGGTACTACATTAGCAGTCCTCCAATTTTCCGGCACTATGCCTAAATCCAAAGAGGACTGGAAAATGATGGTCAAGGCCTCTACTATTTCTTCTTTTACTTTGCTCAACAGCCTGGGATGCATTTCATCCAGGCCTGGGGACTTATCTACTTTCAGAGCTGCTAACCCCTGAATACTTCCTCTCTCTCTCTTTATTTCATCCAGAATATCACACGCCTCCTCGATAGCAGTATCTGCATTGCCCTTTTCCTTTGTGAAAACAGATGCAAAGTATTCATTAAGAACCTTGCCAACATCTTCCGCCTCCATACAAAGATTACCCTCATGGTCTCTAATAGGCCCTACTCTTTCTTTAGTTACCCTCTTACTCTTAATATCTTTATAGAACATCATAGAGTTTTCCTTAATTTTATTAGCCAAGAATGTATCATGCTCTCTCTTAGCATTCCTTTTACTTTGCCTCAACTTTCTATATTCCTCAAGATTCGACAGTATTTAGCCGTTGGTAAATGACGTAAGCGTCCCTTTTTTTTCTTTGTCCTCCCCTGTAAGTCCCTAGATATCCAGGGAGCTCTGGAATTATTATTCCCAACCTTTTTCTTTAAGGGCACATGTTTGGCCTGAGCCTTCCGGATCTCTTCCTTGAATGCCTCCCACTCTTCCGACATCGATTTACCCACAAGTAGCTGTTTCCAGTCCACTGTGGCTAAATTACTCTTTAACTTAGCAAGTTTAGCTTTTCCCCAATTCGGGACTTTTATTCCAGGCCTATCCTTGGCCTTATCCATAACCAACTTGAATCTGACTGAATTATGGTCACGAGCACACAAGTGCTCTCCCACTCATACCCCTTCAACCTGCCAGCTTCATTCCCCAAAACTAAATCCAAGACCATCCCCTCTCGTGTTGGGCTTGCTATATACTGACTAAAAAAGTTCTCTTGAATGCATTTCAAGAATTCTGCCTCCTCTATACCCTTCACACTATATTTGTCCCAATCAATATTTGGATAGTTAAAATCCCTTACTATTACTACCCTATAGTTTTTGGATTTCATAGCAATTTGCCTACATATTTGCTCCTCTATCTCCCGCCCACTATTTGGGGGTCGATAATACACACCCAGCTGTGCGATCGTCCCTTTTTTATTTTCAGTTCGTCCCATATGGCCTGATTTGATGATCCCTCTAACATATCATCACTCTTCAAAGCTGTAATAGTTTCTTTAATCAGTACCGCGACACCGCCCCCTTTTAATCCCCTGTCTATCTTGTCTAAAAATCCTGTAACCAGGAATATTGATCTGCCAAACTTGCCCCTCTTTCAGCCATGTTTCTGTAATGGCTATAATGTCATACTCCAAGTGTCTACCTGTGCTCTTAGCTCTTAGTAATGGGCGGCAATTTCCATTTCGAACATATTTAGACAGTAAACAGGCGGGCTAAATGGAAATTCAAGCCCCATGACACGAATCAAAGAAGATCAGGAGCTTTTCCCTGTATCTTGCCCAACATTCCTTCCTCATTCATCACCACCAAAACAATAAAACTGGTTAATAACACTTAAAATAGAGGTGGAAGGGATTTTGGTACAACCCCATTAAACTTTCAAAAGCCAACCATGGTTTCTACCCTTGTGTTCTCTTTCTTGTAAACCTTAGAGCATTTTTATTGGTATTCTGTTGCTACTTAATGACATAGTCCAACCAATCTCATACATTTCAGCAGCACCCATTTTAGTTGCGACATAACTGGTGTAAAATTTTATTTGAGCAAGATACACAACTTCGTATTATGCAGCGATAAAAATTCTGGTTTTGCTTGTTTTATGGCTACATTTAATTGTAACTGCATCTGTGTGCTTTATGATGCTTATTATAACCTATGTTGCTAATAGAACTGCAGTGTAAACATGTGGTATCTGTCTCTGCACACTGATTAATTATTTAAAATAAATGAACCAAGCCATAGCATGTAGATTTGGTTGACAGACAAGCCACTTTGAACTGATCAGGAAACTCTAATATACTATGAGCCTGCCATATAACAAAACATTTTCCAAAAGCTGTTGGGAAATTACATAGCTCTAAATTCATTTCAACACATGACCTGTGGCTGCCAAGTAAACTAGTTTGGCCACCAAGCCCAACCTCTTGTTGCTTGTTCAAATATTTACATACATTGTATAAATAAATGCATTTTTATTTTGCTGTATTTATGCTGTAACAGAAACTTCAAAAATGTTTATTTTCCATTTTAATTTTCTTCCTTTTTAAAAAAAAATGAATTAAATTGGATCAGTACTCAGATGATTATTTTATTCCAACAAATGTGTTGGAACCAAGGTACAATGAATTGTCATTGCTTATTATGTGCCTTGATGTGGTGTTGCTAGAATTGTAGGCACCAACTAATATTTTACCTATATTGCAAATCAAAACTTTGGCTGAAGTGAAGTCTGAACTTGCACAAAAGTTATACTTTGACTTACTGTCATTCTCTGACTGACTGATTTGTAACCATATCTTTTTTGATGTTTGAATAACTGTACCGTCTATCAAGTTCCATCCTTTAATGACATTAAATTAGAAGTATGCATTCTTATGTTGAGCACAAATTGTATTAGATGATGAGTTGGCTGAACTTGTGAAAAACCAGTATGCATCCTCTTGGGAGACTGAAGTATTGATCATGGCATACTTCGTGCTGAATTCTGGTCTGTGGCCAAGATTTTTAAGCGAAGCCTAGAATTTTACTATCACTGCTGAAGGCAGGATGGTATTGAGTGTCACTTGGGAATCTTGTTTTATAAGGCTGTGTGACTGAGAAGAGTCTTCAGTGCTATGATTTTTTTAAAAATAGAGGGATATTGAATGCCAGAAGAGTTCTACTTTGAGACTTGCAGTCTGCGCGATGATAGCCCTCAAGCAAGAACAAGTGTTTACATATTTTAAAGATTAATGTTGTTTTCAAAGTCGATCCAGGTAATTTACCAAAACTGCTGGTTTCATAGCTTGCAGCGTAAGCATAGTAATATTTTTAAACTATGTATGTAGCCCATGATTCATTTTCTAACATGCATGGCAATGAGTTTAAGGTAGTCATTCAATTTTGGCTTCACTGTTACTGTACATCACTTCAGGTCTGATGCCAGATTACAACCTTAAGTCTATCCCTAATGATTCAAAGTTGTTTTTTGCGGTTTAAAAAGAAAATTAAATTGTACATTAATTTGAATTAAGCAACTTTAATAATTTGAATTAAGTGGGGATGAAATTCATCTTGGGTGGTGGGGCAAAACGAGGTTGAGTGAATCGGCACTTGTCTTTACAAGCCGCTCGATTTTCTTTTCCATGAAGCAAGATGATTGTAAGGGGATAAAAAATTGTGGGCTTATCAGTATTAGAAGGTTCTGAGGAATCGGGAGTTCCTCTATCTTTTATAGGGATTATAATGGTATGTAAAACTCGCTTCTGTATGTAAAGCATGCTTGTACAATTGCTTGAATGGGTTTTAAGAAGGGGAAGCAGCAAAGCTTGCTATGTTGCAAAGCTTGATGGTTAATGAACCATCGGTTGTGTTAACTTTAGTACAGACAAATGGCAACTTACATATTCAGTACAGAACAAGGACAGTAAAATGTTTGGGAACATAGATTATAGCAGCATGGGAACAGGATGGTATTGACTGGTAATTTTGACTGGAGTTCTTGGGAAAGGGATAAGGAGGCACCACCCTGGAAAACAAAGTTAATCAACACATCATGAGGAACTGAGGCAAAGTTGACTCCACTGAATAACACATTCCAGAAGGGTGACGTGTGATGGGAGATGGACGGGTGTGCGAGAGCCACTCTGAGCCAGTCTGATGAGGGTCGACAAATCGGTGTAACTTCGCTGATTAGCAGTAGGCCAATCGGTGGTTTTGTAGGAGGGTCGCACACCTCGAAAAACTGTATAATTGTAAAACCTCTGATCAGGGAAGTGTTCATCGGAACCCTTCTCCTGCGTGCTTGAATAAAACCGGTTAAACCAAGATTTTGTTTGAGTGATTCTGTGGTTGCTATACGGACGGGCAGGTGTCGATTCCTTATATCAAGGAGTCCACCTTGAGGAAAAGTCGTCTTTTTACCCCAACAATGATGAATAGCTGGTCCTGTCTTGAAGGTTCTGTTAATTTGATCTGATCAAGGCTTTTTGAGCAATACAACAGGTGTGTGAGATGATCCTGTTTTTCTTTCCAGGAAGCTTGATTTCCATTGTTAAATCAAATGCTTTCCCTTTAACTCTTCCATGTCCAAGACCTGAATGTTGCTCCCAAATGAGGGAAGACTCTTCCAGTATTTTTGAATTCCCGGAAAGGATCCAAGAAAAAGATTGTCATTTGGTTGATTCTTCTTTCATCTGTAACTTGCAACTTTTCTAACTTGTTTCTCTACGATTAACAGTACTATGGTTAGTAATCCTTTGATCTGATTTTGTTCTTCTGTTCCTTCTAAGCTTCAAAAACACAATTCTGCATGCTCTTCCTCTCCCCTACACTGTCATTGTGTTTTAATCAAGACTCGTTACAGTCTTCTACTCTGTCATTCCATCCCAGTCCTCACAATTGTGGATGCCTTTTCTTTTTTTTCCTTTCACAGTATTAAAACAGCATTTCATTAGCAAATCACTACTTCCCCATTTACTGCATCACTTGTACTCGTGAATCTTAGTGCTCTCCTGCACTGAGGCTTGACCCTTCATCTTGGTTTCACAATTAAAACAAAATCTCCAGCAGTACTTTTTCTCTTGACCTACTTCAGGTATGCACACGGAGACCTGACAATCCAGTCCTCCAATTGGTTCTATTTGTGCTTGTATTTCTTGAGCATTGGTTTGTTCCCTTTGAAGTTTGTGGGCCAGGAGGTTTGAAAATTGTTCCCCATTGGTGGATACATTTAAAATCCATTCATAAAGGTCTGTTTGTATTTGAGAAATTGGATATTCAAATTGTGAGAGTATGGGGGCAAAATTCCTCAGTACCCCGTTTGGGGGCAGTAACCGAGTCGGGGCAGGACTTCCTGCACCCACCGCGGAAGTCCGACCCCAGCCGCCAAATTGCGGTTACCGACCCTCTGAGGAAGTGGAGCACAATGTTGCACACTCCGCTTCCTGTTGGGGCAGGTTCAGAGGCGTTACTCGGGTGCGTTCTTCAGCATCCGCGTAGTATTGATGCTTTTCAATTCTCTCCCCTTTATGGAGAAGGGACCGATGGGTGAGTCGGCCGAAAAAGAAAAATGGCAGCGTGCAGCGTTCCCCACCTCCTCTTTAACTTCTGCCCTGCAAGTGGTTGCCGGCCTGGTTCGCAGCCCGCGAGGCTGGTGCTGATTCTGCTTGTTGCAGCCTCATGGGGTGCTGGCAATATCCGCCGCGGGGCAGAAAGGGGTCGCCGCGCACGGTGAAGATGTAATCGCTGGTGATGTGGCGGCGCGGGGCACCACGATGCTACAGTGTTGGCGCCTCCGCTAGCCCCCACACAATTCTGCTGAGAACAGTTTTGCACCCAGTTAGTGCCACTGGAGTCGCTGATGGGAGGCGCAGAACACAGCAATTTCGGCCCCAATAAATTTAAACTTTAATTCCTGAGACTCCATGCTACTCACTGATGCAGCCAGCAAATACAAAAATGCTTCTCGTCCCTGCTCTGTGAATTGTATGAAGTCTGGTTTCTGAATTGTCTTACAAAAATATTGCAGTTGCCTATTTTGTTTATCTGTGTAATCAATTCAATTGGAAAATTTCAGATTTTCTTTGCTTTAAAAATAAAGTTCTAATTATCTGCTAGAATGACATTAATCCTGATTTATACTACATAGTACAATAAGGGCAACTAACAAAGTAAACAAATCAGTATATAACATTTTGCAAAATTTGGAAATTTTAAAGAGCAACAGGGCGAGTTAAATTGGTGCTGGTCTAATTAACTTGTATGGCGTACAAAAGGAACTATTGCAGTGAACATTTTTATCGGTGGTCAGGGAGCAGAAAGACCTTAATGTAAGCTACAGTTGTGAGCGTCAGTGAGATTATTAGTTGTGCTTGATTTGAAGTGTCAATGGTGCTGCTCTAATGGATCTGCACTTCCTTCTTGCTTTTTAAAAATTAATTCATAGGATGTGGGCATCACTGACAAGGCCGACATTTATTGCCCATCCCTAATTACCCTTGAGAAGATTGTGGTGAGCAGCTGCAATTCCTAGCGGTTTGATAAAAATGAGTGGCTTGCGAGGCTATTTCAGAAGGCAGTTAAGAGTCAACCACATTGCTGTGGGTCTAGAGTCACGTATAGGCCAGACCGAGTAAGGATGGCAGATTTCCTCCCCTAAAGATGAAAGGACATTAGTGAACCAGATGGGTTTTTATGACAATCCAGTAGTTTCATGGTCACCATGACTGCTTTTCCAGATTCATACGTTAACTGAATTTAAATTCCAAAGCTGCCGTGGTGGGAATTGAATTCATGTCTCCGGATCATAAATCCAGGCCTCTGGATTACTAGTCCAGTAACATAACCACTATGCGACCATTGCCGTATGTTTCACTGTTGAAGTGATACAAGATAAAAAGAAGGCATGCAGGAAAAAGCAGGCACAATAACTCGGCCGCCTGCACCTGCTTTATGCAGATACCCATATCAAGGCCGTAGACCTGCAGACTGATAGCACTTGGACATTGGAGGGACTCAGAGACCTGTGGAGAGGATTCATTGGGTATCATTGTTATTATTGTGGAAGCAGATCCCATAATGTCACCAAGGAGCATCTTGTAGATGAGCAAGAGGAGGCCAAGGATGGATGTTTAGTGGACTCCAGAGGTAACAGGAAACATATGAGAGGAGAACCCATTGAATAGATGCAAAATCATAGGTAACAGTGGAACTAAGCAAGGGAAATACCATGGAGTTGACAGTGGAGGAAAATAGTGCACTGAAGAAGGGTTGAGGAAGGATGATGCACCACAGTCAAAATGTCATTTGTGACTTTGGTTAGGGCTGTTACAGTACGTACCACAGAATGGATGGAAACCAAATTGATGAATTTGAGTATGGAGTAAAAAAAGAGCTTTGTACAGGTGGTGGGTGACTACACAAAGGACTTTGGCAAGTAAAGGATGGCTGAAAATAGGACAGTAATTAGCAAGGGTTGTTGTGGAATTTTGAGGAGGGGTTGGTGGTGGTTTTGAAAGGGAGGGACTGTTTACAATATCAACTAGCATGGGACCAGGGATGGAAGTTGACTGGTCAGGCATTCAGAGGGAATTGGGTCGAGACCAGAAAGTAGGTTTCTTGAACCAAATGAGCTTTTGTGGGTAGATGTAGGAGAAACAAGAGAGATAAATTCTGGGCTAAAGTGAGAGGTGGACTGAAGTTTGCTTTAGTTGGCAAGGGAAAGGCACCAGAGGCAGATGAATGAATGGTCTCTATCTTCGTTCTTAAGAAATCTTTGAGCTCCTCTCACTTGTTAGATGTGAGGTTGTAGGTGAAGGAGAGAGGGGTTAAGGATGTAGTTAGCAGTAGAGAAAAGGAGACTGATTATTTTTATCCTCCATAATGAGCCAACAGTCACAGAAGACTGCAAGGCCTGATGGAGTTTGATGTGGTCAAGCGAGATCTGGTAATGAATGGTTAAGCTATTTGTGAACTAGGTGTACACAAGTTTACAACCCTTGGATTGAGGTCGCAAAGGTGTATCAAGCAGAATAATAGGGATGGGCGACAATGAGGTTTGGCTGTGGATACAAACTATAGATATGAGGTGAAGGTGGAAGTAAGGGAATGGTTGAACAAATCAACAGCTGAATATTCTGGCAAATGGAGGGTTAAATGCTTGACAGTTGAATTTGCGAGACTATTTACAAGCAATTTGGGAAGATCTTTGTGGAGCAGATGCAGAAGGAAGTGGAGTTGAAGGGTAGGGAGAACTGGTTAATGAGGCTAAAGAGATTGGTTGGTTGGTGATCGAGATCATGGGGGCAATAGTGAATGTGGGTGGGTGTGCTAATGTGGAGGAAAGGTTGAGAGAGGGTAGGAGAGCAGTAAATTTAAAGGGGAGAGGTCAAGGTGACCCGAGATGGAGACTGAAATTTGAGGATGATGAGTTGCTTGGTGCAGCGGCTGAGGGAAAAATAAGAGGTATCCTGGGGAGAAACCTGGGGTGTAATGGTGGGTAAGGTATTTGGGAAGGTGTTTCGTGATGTTGGTCCTCAATCAGTATACTATGCAGTAAGGTTGGTGGGAGAGTGGGATAGGCAGTCAAGAGCTTTTGGGCTGGATTTTTGGCTGATTTGCGCCCCATTTAGCACCTCGGTTGGGCGCAAAAACGTTTTTTAGGATGCAAAACAAGCCGCACAAGATTTTGCGCTTGGGTGGAATTTTTGGCGATGGTTTTGTGGCGACGCTCAAACTTAGTGGCCCGCTGCTGTTTTGACCGTTTGGATGACTTAAATCACTGTGCTTGTGCCCCGGGCGGAACTTACAAGCATATCGCCCGATTTAGCGTACACCCGGGAACCCGCCAGCAAAAAACAGTCATACCCAGGATGCAGCAGGCGCTAATGGCGCCATCTTGAAAACGGAGGAGAAAGTTGCAATTCTTAGTGATTCAAAGCATTGGGAGAACACCACTGCATTACTGCATACTTTTGATTGTAAAGTTTGTGAGTTTATAGTTTGTTTTTAAGGACATTTTAAAAAATGGCGGCAATACTATGTCGGGAGCCAGTAATCCTGGCTGCTATACTTAAACGGTGTCTAGCTAGAAGGCTTACTGATATTCACTTTCAACATAATCGAAGAGCTCGCAGATGTTTGGGGAGGAGGCCTTACCCTCAACGAGTTGACAGGGAACATCGCTCATACCTGCGGCTCTCCGAGCTACAGTTCGTAAGAAGGCTGCACTTCTAAAAAGAGCTGCAGCACAAAGATATGCCAACTCATAGAGGCAGACTCACAGCAACAGGACTGCACTGCCCGTCGAGGTGTAGGTGACTGTGGCACTTGCCTTCTATGCCTCCGGCTCCTTTCATGCATCAGTGGTGGACATGTGTTCCATCTCGCAGCACCAGGTGACGAATGCACTGTATGCATGCAGGATGGACTTCTCAAACTTCCCAATGACCAAGGAGACCCAAAATGAGAAGGCTGTAGGTTTTGGAGGATTTGCTGGCTTCCCCAAGGTTCAGGGTGCCCTTGACTATAAGCACATTGCCCTGCGAGCACCTTTAAAGAATCCAGAGGTTTACCGAAACCGAAAGGGTTTCCACTCCATGAATGTACCGATCATCTGCCCCAGGGAGCATCCATGATCTTGTGTGAGAGCATTACTTCTCGCATGTTCCAGCATCAACCACAAGACCAGAGCTGGACACTCGGGGACAAAGGTTACGACCTCGCCACCTGGTTCATGACCCCTCTCTGGAACCCTCAGACAGAAGCCGAGCATCGCAAAATTAGAGCCATGCAACCACATGCAACATCGTCGAACAGACAATTGGAGTGTTGAAGCAGAGCATTCGATGCCTTGGCCACTCAGGAGGCTGCCTGCAATACTCCCCTCATCAGGTCTCTAAGTTCATGGTCGTCATCATAGGCAGTCCATTGAAATCGAGGAGGACATGCTTCCAGACTAAAAGTAAGTTCTTAGGTGACTGAACAGTCCCATACAACCATAGTCTCTGTCAAAGGTGGGACAGACAGTCGTTGAAGGAAGGGGTGGGTGGGTGGGGAGTCTGGTTTGCTGCACGCTCCTTCCGCTGCCTGCACTTGCTTTTTGCATGCTCTTGGTGACGAGACTTGACTCGAGGTGCTCACTGTGGTGTGCTGCATACTACAATTTGTAAATTTAAAAAGTAAGACCTCAAAGGTAGTAATCTCAGGATTGCTACAAGTGCCACGTGCCAGTCCGATTAGAAATAGTAGGATAGTTAAGATGAATACATAGCTTGAGGAATGGTGCAAGAGGGAGGGATTCAAATTCCTGGGACATTGGAAACGGTTCTGGGGGAGGTGGGACCAGTACAAAGCAGACAGTCTGCACCTGGGCAGGACTGGAACCAATGTCCTAGGGGGGAGTGTTTGCTAGTGCTGTTGGGGAGGGTTTAAACTAAATATGGCAGGGGGATGGGAATCTATGCAGGGAGACAGAGGGAAGTAAAATGGGGGCAGAAGCAAAAGGTAGAAAGGAGATAAGGAATAAAAAAAGTGCAGGACAGATAAATCAAAGGCAAAAATCAAAAAGGATCACATTTCAACATAATTCAAAAAGGACAAAGAGTGTTAAAACAGGCCTGAAGGCTCTATGTCTCAATGCGAGGAGCATTCGTAATAAGATGGAAGAATTAACTGCGCAGATAGCTGTTAATGGATATGATGTAATTGGGATTACGGAGACATGGCTCCAGGGTGACCAAGGCTGGGAACTCAACATCCTGGGGTATTCAATATTCAGGAAGGATAGATAGAAAGGGTAGCATTGCTGATTAAAGAGGAAATTAACGCAATAGTATGGAAGGACATTAGCTTGGATGGTGTGGAATCTGTATGGGTAGAGCTGCGGAACACCAAAGGGCAGAAAACGCTCGTGGGAGTTGTGTACAGACCACCAAACAGTAGTAGTGAGGGTGGGAACGACATCAAACAGGAAATTAGGGATGCGTGCAATAAAGGTACAGCAGTCATCATGGGTGACTTAAAACTGCATATAGATTGGCCCAACCAAACTGGTAGCAATATGGTGGAGGATGATTTCCTGGAGTGTATAAGGGATGGGTTTTCAGACCAATACGTCGAGGAACCAACTAGAGAGATGGCCATCCTAGATTGGTTGTTGTGTAACGAAAGAGGATTAATTAGCAATCTTTTTGTGCGAGGCCCTTTGGGGAAGAGTAACCATAATATGGTAGAATTCTTCTATTAAGATGGAGAGTGACACAGTTAATTCAGAGACTAGGGTCCTGAGCTTAAAGAAAGGTAACTTCGATGGTATGAGTCGTGAATTGGCTAGGATCGACTGGTAAATTATACTTAAAGGGTTGATGGTGGATCGGCAATGGCAGACATTTAAAGATCACATGGATGAACTTCAGCAATTGTACATCCCTGTCTGGAACAAAAATAAAACTGGGAAGGTGGTTCAACCGTGGCTAACAAGGGAAATTAGGGAAAGTGTTAAATCCAAGGAAGAGGCATACAAATTGGTTAGAAAAAGCAACAAACCTGAGGACTGGGAGAAATTTAGAATTCAGCAGAGGAGGACAAAGGATTTAATTAGGAGGGGGAAAATAGAGTATGAGAGGAAGCTTGCAGGAACATAAAAAATGATTGCAAAAGCTTCGATAGATATGTGAAGAGAAAAGATTACTGAAGACAAACGTAGGTCCCTTGCAGTCAGAATCAGGTGAATTTATAATGGGGAACAAAGAAATGGCAGACCAATTGAACAAATACTTTGGTTCTGTCTTCACGAAGGAAGACACAAATAACCTCCCGGAAATACTCTGGGACCGAGGGGGTCTCGAGAAGGAGGAACTGAAGGAAATCCTTATTAGTCAGGAAATTGTGCTGGGGAAATTGATGGGACTGAAGGCCGATAAATCCCCAGGAGCCTGATAGTCTGTATCCCAGAGTACTTAAGGAAGTGGCCTTAGAAATAGTGGATGCATTGGTGGTCATTTTCCAACATTCTATAGACCCTGGATCAGTCCCTGTGGATTGAAGGGTATCTAATGTAACCCCACTTTTTAAAAAAAGGAGGGAGAGAGAAAACACGGAATTATAGACTGGTTTGCCTGACATCGGTAGTGGGGAAAATGTTGGAATCCATTGTTAAAGATGTAATAGCAGCGCATTTGGAAAACAGTGACAAGGTCGGTCTAAGTCAGCATGGATTTATGAAAGGGAAATCAGGCTTGACAAATCTTCTAGAATTTTTTGAGGATGTATCTAGTAGAGTGGACAAGGGAGAACCAGTGGATGAGATGTATTTGGACTTTCAAAAGGCTTTTGACAAGGTCTTACACAAGAGATTAGTGTGCAAAATTAAAGCACATGATATTGGGGGTAATGTATTGTCGTGGCTAGAGAACTGGTTGGCAGACAGAAAGCAAAGAGTAGGAAGAAAAGGATCCCTTTCAGAATGGCAGGCCGTGACTAGTGGGGTACCGCAAGGTTCAGTGCTGGGACTCCAGCTATTTATAATATACAATAATGATTTCGACGAATATCTCCAAGTAAGCTGTGTGGCAGTGTGAGCTGTGAGGAGGATGCTAAGAGGCTGCAGGGTGATTTGAACAGGTTAGGTGGGTGGGCAAATGCATGGCAGATGCAGTAGAATGTGGATAAATGTGAGGTTATCCACTTTGATGGCAAAAACAGGAAGGCAGAATATTTTCTGAATGGTGACAGATTAGGAAAAGGGGAGGTGCAGTGAGACCTGGGTGTCATGGTACATCAGTCATTGAAAGTTGGCATGCAGGTACAGCAGGCGGTGAAGAAGACAAGTGGCATGTTGGCCTTCATAGCGAGAGGATTTGAGCATAGGAGCTGGGAGGTCTTACTGCAGTTGTGCAGGGCCTTGGTGAGGCCACACCTTGAATATTGTGTACAGTTTTGGTCTCCTAATCTGAGGAAGGACATTCTTGCTGTTGAGGGAGTGCAGCGATGGTTCACCAGACTGATTCCCAGGATGGCAGGACTGACATATGAAGAAAGACTGGATCGACTAGGCTTATATTCACTGGGGTTTAGAAGGATGAGAGGGGATCTCATAGAAACATATAAAATTCTGACGGGATTGGACAAGTTAGATGCAGGAAGAATGTTCCCGATATTGGGGATGTCCAGAAGCAGGGGTCACAGTCTAAGAATAAGGGTTAGGCCATTTAAGACCGAGAGGAGGAGAAACTTTTCACTCCGAATTGTGAATCTGTGGAATTTTCCAACACAGAAAATTGTTGAGGCCAGTTCGTTAGAGATATTCAAAAGGAAGTTTGATGTGGCCCTTACGGCTAAAGGGATCAAGGGGTATGCCAAGAAAGCAGGAATGGAGTACTAAAGTCGCAAAACTGATCAACCACGATCATATTGAATGGTGGTGCAGGCTCGAAGGGCCGAATGGCCGCCTCCTGCACCTATTTTCTATGTTTCTATCATGAGGCGACAGGATTTGCCAATGGGGATTGCAGGACCACCTCAGGAAAGAGAAGGGAGGAGGAGGAAGAGGAACCTGGTGAGGAACCCATGCTGCCACCACCACCACAACCATAGGGGAGACATCATGGAAATTCCACCGCTGTAAAAGCCTTACGTCAGCAGCTCACAATTGAACGCTTTGCTCGAAAAGTGAACGGCACATTTGACCGTTGCCTGGCCAGTATTTTCCACCATGTTGACTATTCCTCTTATTCTGCAAAGGAGACACTACACAGGAATGGTTAAGGTGAACAAAAGAATTTATGAAACTTTGTAAACTTAATTTTGAAACTTTAATAAAATAACACAAATTATCTGCATTAGGCAGTGCGATTATTCAACAACAGCAACAACATTATAAACAACAGAATGCAGAACATAATGCAGAAACCCCTGTCCCACTATCTTTTACCAATGGCTTTCACCCCCCCGCCCCCCTTACACTTATACCCCTCCCTTGCCTGCTGCTCCTATCCAAAGTGGCACCAAGTTGGCATGCAGCAAGACTGCCAGAGCCCTGCTGTGTTGGGGGGAGAGACAATGGCGATGTTGGGGACACACTGGACCAGCTCGTGGTGTGGAAGGCCCGATTTCTGACTGGCGAGCCTCTTCATCGACATTACCAGTCACAGGTGGTTTATGTTTGGGTATGACAGCGGGCAACGCAGAGAGTATGTTGGGAGGGTTTATGGACTTCATCACTTGCCCAAGCTGAAGCAGAGCTTGTGCCTGTGATTCGCCATATTCCACAAGGCTTCGCTCCAAACTCTCGGGGACTCCAGTGTCACTACTCAAGCCCACCAGCCTCGGGTGGGCATTGATGGCCTCACAGGTATCACAATCTGCGACCCTACCTCCGTGATGGTCTCAGTGAGATTCTCGATGCTCGCGGGAATCCTACCCAAGAGATCAAAGAGCTGACGGGTGAGCTGGATGCTCTCCCTGGACAGTCCTACTATGTCCAGTTCCACATCTGCCTGCCTGTCAGCAGACCAACTTTGCTGACTCGCCCTCGGGAGAGATGGCATTCGGTATTCGAACCAAGAACTGCATTGCTACCGCCACTGGTCCCAGGAGCCTCAGAGATGTCAAACCCAAGAAAGTTACATCATTGTCCTCAGACGAGGTGATTGCTGGTGGTAAAAGAGGGGTAGATTACATCTGCCCCGGAGTCGGCTCATCTCTGAACTCATCCTCTTCATCTTCCTCCTCCTCCTCCACACGATGGCCTGATGTGGAGGGTTGATTTGAGGGATGCTGCGGCTGTGGCTGGTCACCTGGAAGTAGAAAACAACAGATGAGTGGTTAGCAGCATGGGAGGGGGAAGGGTAACATGAGGAAGGTCACATAGCACAGGCTCATTTGAGGGACCGCCGTTCCTCCATTATATCTAGTCCAGAGACACTGCATGACATTGCCCGAAGCCAAGTCCGCAGACACTGCATGACATTGCCCCAACCCTAGTCCGCAGACACTGTGTCACATTGCCCCAACCCAGCCCAGGGAGTGTGCAAAACTTGCCCTCAATTTCCGAGCGAGGTTCAGCACCCCCAGTGGCAGTTGCCTGACCAGTGACACTGATGAGGCCTACTACTTGCTTCTCGAGGCCGGTAAGTGGAAGGGTCTGAGGCGGACCGCCGCCTGTCCTCACCTGCTCGTGCTGATTATAAGACTTTAGCTGCAGAAATGAAAATGGGAATGGTTACAAGAGAATCCATCTGATCTTATGGTACACAGTTAGCCACCAAAGCATTTATTCCTTACTGTCTGAATGTAATACAGTCCTCTGTTTCATGGCCTTGGAAGTTGCACGAGGTTCATCAGGAGGACGTCAAAGTGCAGAGACATCTTATGAGATCTCAGAAAGCAATCTTAATGTTTAAAGATCATTCATGGCAAATAGGTTGCCAAACTAAACCTACCTATGTGTCATGCATTTTAGGAGGCAACTCAGAGTGCTGAGAGAAAGCAACATCATGAGATCACCCAGACTGCTGACAGCACCAAAAGCATGAGAACAAATAGTGTGTCAGATTTATAATTGAAGTAGTGAAAGAGTGCATCAATAAAAATTGTACTCACTCTAACGGCCCTCAAAAGGTCATTGAACTTTTTTCGGCACCATGTGCCACTCCTGACCACTTTGTCTGTGGCAGAGACCTCCTCAACGATTTCCCTCCATATTCATTTTAAAATAGATGGCAGGTGTCCAGATCCACCCTGCGTTGTAACCCCTGTCATCTTCTCTCCACTGCCCCCACTAGAGATTCGTTAACCTCTTGGCTAAATCGCCTGGCCGCTGCCTACAATCCTCCTCCTCCTCCACGATCAAAATCCAATTTTAAAATGGCTGATTCAGCCCCGGGTGTACCTCGCATGTGCGCGGCCATGCCTTGCATTAGCCTTTGGTGATTGGACAGCAGACCAGAAGCACAGGAAGAAAAAAAAATAAATTGTGCATGTACAGAACAGCCAATTTTATTAGCGCCAGAACTTTCGACTCCGGCGCACAACTTCTGTGGTGCAATGCCGGAGCTAGCGCTAACGCTCCTCGTGAACTTTCATTTGGTGACAGTTGCATGCTCTGGCGCTAAATTTTTGAAACCGTCGCAAATTACGCCTGGAAACGGGCGAAAACGCAAAAAGCCGAAAATCCAGTCCATTATTCTCAAGGTGGCACTGATGGGTACCATAATGGGTCTGTCAGAGAATGCCAAGAGAGGCACAAAGTGTATTTGTGGGTTTATTCAAGGTAGAATCTAGCGTTGGTCTTTAGTGGGATCGTAAAGCTTGCCTCTCAGCATATATATATAGACTGAACTTGCAGACAGCTTTCTTTCTCCTTTTTGTGCTCCACTTCTTCTGTCTCTCTTCTGCCAAAGATTTCCTCATGACTCTCTCCCTTACTCTGCCACCTAATTATCATTCCTCTGTTATTATCCTCCCATTCCCCTGCCTACCATTTTTCTACTTGCTCAGTTGTCTTCATTCTCTCCAGTCACTGTGCATTTCTAGTTATGCAGAACAAGCGGCTTCCAACAATTGTCTCATTGCATCCAGTGTGCATTCCTCAAACCTAGGCTACTTCACAGAATGCCATGCCTAAGAAGAAAATTAATCCAACAAATTACTCTGAATTCAATGGCTGTGATTCGATGTGTGATATAAACATGATACACAATGATACTATGTTATTGAAAGATAAACCACTAATTATTTGCGCCCACAGAAATCAGTGATTACCTGGAAAAAAAAAAGCTATTTTTTTGCCCTCTATCCAAAAGAGAACGTGGCTGAATTTTGAGCTTGCTGTATACAAGCTCTATTGAGAACCTCCAGTATGAATGGTCAGTTCAGCTAACGTGTCCATGTAAATTCAGGTACCAAGTCTCCGTATACAAATGATATTTTTTCCTAAATTCTCTCTGGACAATAACTTGGTGTCTATCAAGTTTCCAATAATTATTTTTGTCTCCTACTGAATTTCAAAGATCGTGTAAGGTTTCAGGGGAATTTCATAGATTTGTCCATTTCAGAAGTTTAAAATGTGGTACAGGTATCTAGACATTTAGATTCCAATTATGATGATCGCTTAATTTCCATGTGCTATTATCTAGTCATTTAGTTAAAAAACATTAAAATAGTAGTCTTTACGCTGGAATAATTTCAGTGAAACAACATCTTTCTCTATACTGTAGAAGATGTTCGTTTTATACTCTACCTTGATTCGTAGACCTTGGGAATTACAGGAAAGGACGACACTTAACGCAAAGTTTAGGCTTAACCCAATTGTTAGTTTTATTACGCAAAAACCAACTAAAAATGACCCAACAAGACTTCTGAAAGAATTGACCGAAGACATACAATTACCCGTCCAGTTATTGCTGTTATCGTCGATTGCAGGCTTGGGGTCATTCATCCATGACCGGTTGTTCCTCTCAGATGTTCCCTCTTTCTGCTCGGTTTCTTCCTTCCATTCCCTTTTTCTCCTCCTCCTGAGCTGCTTCCAGCTCGTACATATATATCCATTTTATGAATAAATGTTCTGCTGTGCTTGGTGTTCCATTAATGCATCGGTTTCATCGTTTATGGTGATCTGTTTGACTGGCTGCTGTGATGAGTCTGGATGTCCACAATTTGCACACTGAGTCGACAGGGCAAAAGATAACTGCTTATCTTTAGTGCCCCGTTATCCAAAAATGCACGCCTTGTCGGATCCTTTGTTGTCGTGGTTTCTTGCAGACTTGTGGGGCCCAAGTTTCGAGCCGCGCCTAGAACAGCGCAGTCCTGACCTGGACGCCAGTTTTTCGCGCCACAAAGTGCGCCTAAAAAAAACTTCCAGATTCTCCAGCTCCCTGCAGGTTGTTTGCAGCTCGGCGCAGCGCAGCAGGAGCTGTAGGGGGTGGAGCCAGGTCCCTGCGCTGAAAACCGTGCCGGGACCGCTGAAAACCGTGCCGGGACCTCTGCACATGCGCGCTACAATGGGCGCGCATGTGCAGTTGCTCCAGGCGCCCAAAACTGTGTGGGAGGGGCTGAAGCACGCAGCCCCTAGCCCTGGCCGAATGGCCTCACTGGGGCTGCGTGAATAAGGCTCCTCCCACACCCAGCTCCTGCTTCCTCCCGACCTGACTCGACTCCCGCTTCCTGCCCCCCGCCTCAGGACCGGACCCGACTCCCGCTTCCCCCTCCGTCCCTGGACCGGACCCAACCCCGACCCGACGCACGCTCTCCCCCCCCCCCCCCCCAGACCCGACCCGACCCGACCCGACCCGACCCCCCGGACTGGACCCGACCCGAATCCCACTTACTCCCGCTTCCCCGCCCCACCCCCCCTGCCCCCGGACTGGACCTGACCTGACCTCCCTCTCCCTCCCTCCCCCCGACCCGAACCAAACCGACCTCCCTCCCTCCCACCATCCCCCCGACCCGACCCAACGCCACTGTAAATCTGGTGCTGGGGACGGGCCCTGCCTGAAGTCTCGGGCCCGGCCCGTTCAGCCTCCCTCCCCCATCTCCTTTCCCCCCCCCATCTCCCTTCTCCCCCCCTTCTTCCCCCGCCCTCCCCCTTCTTCCCCCCCTCCCCTTCTTCCCCCCCCTCCC
This sequence comes from Pristiophorus japonicus, assembly GCF_044704955.1. Lineage (NCBI taxonomy): Eukaryota > Metazoa > Chordata > Chondrichthyes > Pristiophoridae > Pristiophorus > Pristiophorus japonicus. The sequence goes on from NC_091987.1 coordinate 47,812,348, forward strand.
CTTCTTCCCCCCTCCCCCTTCTTTCCCCCCCTCCCCCTTCTTTCCCCCCCTCCCCCTTCTTTCCCCCCCTCCCCCTTCTTTCCCCCCCTCCCCCTTCTTTCCCCCCCTCCCCCTTCTTTCCCCCCCTCCCCCTTCTTTCCCCCCCTCCCCCTTCTTTCCCCCCCTCCCCCTTCTTTCCCCCCCTCCCCCTTCTTTCCCCCCCTCCCCCTTCTTTCCCCCCCTCCCCCTTCTTTCCCCCCCTCCCCCTTCTTTCCCCCCCTCCCCCTTCTTTCCCCCCCTCCCCCTTCTTTCCCCCCCTCCCCCTTCTTTCTCCCCCTTCGCCCCCATCCCTCCCTCTGCTCCCCCCCTCTCTCCCTCTACCCTCCTCCTCCCCCTCCCATCGCTGTCAGAAACACAGACACTGACAGACAGAGAATGAGAGACACACATAGACAGATAGAGACACACTGCGGGGCGGGGCGGGGGTGGGGGGGGCATCCCAGCACGCTGTTGGAGGGCTCCCGGTGTTGCAGTCGGTAAGTAGAAAATGTTTCATTTATTGATTTAAAAAAAAAATTCTTATTAATTTTTTTTGATTGATTGATTTATTGGTTGATTTATTGATGTTTTTATCATTTATTATTGATGATGGCTCTTTATTTGTAAAACTGAAGTGTTTAATGTTTGTAAACTTCCCTTTAAACCCCGCCCCCCCCCCACCATTCCCTATGCCTGATTTGTAACCTACGCCTGATTTTCTAAAGTGTAGACAAGGTTTTTTCGAGCGTACAAAAATCTTCACTTACTCCATTCTAAGTTAGTTTGGAGTAAGTTTTCACTGACGAAACTTTGAAAACAGGCGTAAGTGGCCGGACACGCCCTCTTTTGAAAAAAAAATTCTGTTCCAAAGTGAAACTGTTCTAACTGACTCGAACTGGAGCAAACTAAATGGCAAGAATTCCAATTTCTAAGATACTCCCTTCTACACCAGTTGCTCCTAAAAATCAGGAGCAAATCATGGCGAAACTTGGGGCCGTAGTCTCTATAGGGAACTGTTTTTCCCCCTCCGGCCAAACAATATAATCAAGGAGTCCCTGGATTAAATCAATCCCTTTGATTTGATGCATAATCAGATCGAGCTCCTGACCGCAGAGATTGTTTTAATTGGTGATGAGTCACCACCTGCCCCAGGCTGACGCCTTTTTCTCCCCCGCCCAGTCAGTTCCAAAAGTTTGTTTTGAGCCATTTTTAGTTTGTGGCCTCTTCCTGTGCCTTTTTGTGAAAGTGTGTCAACCTTACAACTGTGTGTTTTGATATCTTAACGGTTTCCCTGGAGTACAGACATCAAATTTGCTGAGCCATTGTATGTTTAACAACAAGTGTGAGGTGCTCATGGACTTCTTTGTCTCAAAGATTGAGACCATCCGATCAGCTGCGTCTGCCAATTCCCTTCCTTCCCCGAGCCCACTGGGCCAAACATCCTCTGAGGTTCCCCCCACTGCCCTCTTGACCTCTCCAAATTCATCTTGTCCATAAAACCCACTTCCTGCTCACTTGACCCTATTTCCACTAAACTGCTGACCACCCAACTTCCTTTTCTGGCTCCCATGTTAGCCGACATTGTTAACGGTTCTCCTCGGGTACTGTCCCCCTCTTTCAAATCTGCCATTAACAACCCTCTCAAAAAAACAACCCGTGACCCCACTGTACTTGCAAACTACTGCCCCGTCTCCAAACTCCATTTCCTCTCCCAAGTCCTTGAACGTGCTGTCGCCTCCAAAATCCATGCCCATCTTTCCCGGAATTCCATGTTAAAATCCCTTCAATCTGGTTTCCGCCCCTGCCACAGGACCAAAACGGCTCTTATCAAAGTCACAAATGACATCCTTTGTGACTGTGTCAAAGCTAAACTCTCCTTTCTTGTCCTTCTCGACCTGTCTGCAGCCTTTGACATGGTTGATCACTCCATCCTCCTCCAATGCCCCTTCACCATCATCCAGCTGGGTGGGACTGCACTCGCCTGGTTCCATTCTTATCTATCTAACCATAGCCAGAAAATCACCTGCAAAGGCTTCTCTCCCCACTCCTACATCGTTATCTCTGGTGTTCCCCAAGGATCTATCCTTGGCCCCCTCCTATTTCTCATCTATATGCCCCCCTTGGCGACATCTTCCGAAAACACTGCGTCATTTTCCACGTGTAAGCTGAAGACACCCAGCTCTACCTCACCACCACTTCTCTCGACCCTGCCACTGTCTCTAAATTATCAGACTGCTTGTCCGACATCCAGTACTGGATGAGCAGAAATGTTCTCCAATTAAATATTGAATGTGTGCACCCCATGTGCCTCTGCTTCCTCGATCTGAGGCTCTGGTTCATCGTGATCCTCCGTGGATTCCCCCTCCTCTGCAACATGGTGGTTTGTAGGTTCAACAGGCTTTGCAGCTTGCTTGCACACTCGTTGGAGGTGTCCCATTGTTCCACAGCCCTTGCAAACATACTCTTTGAATCGGCATGAATGGAAACTATGATCATCCCCGCAGTGCCAGCAAGGTGTTAATGGCCTTGCATTCATCACCCTTGATGGTGGACTCTGAGACATCTGCGGACATGCAGCTGCAGGTATGTGTGACCTGCCCTGTACGTTACAATTGGAAAACAACATCACTTTGTTCACAGTACTTGCAGCAGCACTTGTGTGCTGAGAGATTTGCTTCGTATTGTCACTGGTGGCAGTGAACGCCTGGGCTATCGCTATGACCTTACTCGAGGTTGGGGTTTCTATAGTCAAAGGTTTGCGAAGTATGGTTTCATGGCCAATGCCAAGTACGAAAAAGACTCTGAGCATGTGCTCCAAATGTCCTGCAAATTCGTAATGTCCTGCAAGGCGTCTTAGCTCGACGACATAACTCACCACTTCGTGGCCTTCAGACCTTTTGTAAGTGTAGAACCGGTACCTCGCCATCAGAACGCTTTCCTTCGGGTTCAAATGCTCTCAGACTAGTGTGCACAAATCGTCATACGATTTCTCCGTGGGTTTCGCTGGAGTGAGCAGATTCTTCATGAGGTCGTACGTTGGTGCCCCACAGACAGTGAGGAGGAGGATCGCCCTTTGGTTGGTAGCGCTGTCTTCCCCATCTAGCTCGTTGGCCACGAAATATTGGTCGAGTCACTCCACAAAAGTTTCCCAATCATCTCCCTCTGAGAATTTCACCAGGATGCCCACTGTTCTCTGTATCTTTGGGTTTGCTATCTGTATCTTGTCGCCAGTTGTTGTGTATGGAGAAAGAGTCAGACTGAACACTGAGAGCTCAAAGTAAAGTGTGACCTTAGTCTTTTATTGCAGCTCTCCGTAGTGCCTCTCCAACCTGTGAAGCCGCCTTAAATACCTGTGCTCCCAAGGGATTTTGGGATCCCTTGGGACTCCAGGGAATGAGCCCTCTGGTGGCTGCACAGAGTAAATACAAGTATACATAGATAACAGGTTCCTTGAACAGTACATTGCAGAGCCAACCAGGAAGCAGGCTATCTTAGATCTGGTGCTGTGTAATGAGACAGGATTAATAAACGATCTCCTAATTAAGGATTGTCTAGGAATGAGTGACCATAACATGATTGAATTTCAAAGTCAGTTGGAGAGTGAGAATGTTGAATCTCAAACCAGTGTTACAAGCTTAAATAAAGGAGACTACAAAGGTATAAAGGCAGAGTTGGGATTTGATTTATATTAAAGAGTGGGATGGTTGATGAGCAGACACTTGAGATATTTCATAACTCTCAACAAAAATATATCCCAATGAGAAGGAAAGACTAAGAGAAGGAATAACCATCCGAGGCGAACTAAGAAAATAAGGGATGGTCTCAAATTGAAAACAAGGGCATACAATGTGGCCAAGACTAGTGGGAGGCCAGAGGATTGGGAAACTTTTAAAAGCCAGCAAAGAATTACTAAAAAAATAATGGAGAGGGAAGATAGATTATGAAAGTAAACTAGCACGAAATATAAAAACAAATACTAAGAATTTCTACAGGTACATAAAAAGAAAAAGTGGCTAAAGTAAGTGTTTGTCCACTGGAGAATGAGACTGGGGAATTAACAATGGAGAACAGGGAAATGGTAGAGACTTTGAACAGATATTTAGTATCGGTCTTCACAATAGAAAACACTAAAATCATCCCAATAGTGGATAATCAATGGGCTGCAGGGAGGGAGGAACTTAATACAATCACTATCACTAAAGAAGTAGTACTCAGTAAAATAATGGGACTAAAGGCGAACAAGTCTCCTGGACCTGATGACTTGCACCCGAGGATCGTAAAATAAGTGGCTGCAGAAATAGTGGATGCATTGGTTGTAATCTACCAAAATTCCTGGATTCTGCGGAGGTCCCAGCAGATTGGAAAACCCCAAATGTAATGCCCCTATTTTAAAAAGGAGGCAGACAAAAAAATCAGGAAACTATAGATCGGTTAGCCTTGCATCTATCGTTTTAAGGTAGCAGGACATTTGGAAAGGCATAATTCAATCCAGCAGAGATTCAGCATAGTTTTATGAAAGGGAAATCATGTTAAATTTGCTAGTGTTCTTTGAGGATATAACGAGCAGTGTGGATAAAGGGCAACCAATAGATGTGGTGTATTTGGATTTCCAGAAGGCATTCGATAAGGTGCCACATAAAAGGTTACTGCACAAGATAAAAGTTTAGGGGGTTGGAGGTAATATATTAGCATGTACAGAGGATGGGCTAACTAACAGAAAACAGAGTTGGGATAAATGGGTCATTTTCCAGTTGGCAAACAGTAATTAGTGGGGTGCTACAGGGATCAGTGCTGGGTCCTCAACTATTTACAATCTATATTAATGACTTGGATGAAGGGACTGAGTGTGATGTAGCCAAGTTTGCTGATGCTATAACCGATGGGTGGGAAAGCAAATCGTGATGAGGACACAAAAAATCTGCAAAGGGATATAGACAGGCTAAGTGAGTGGACAAAAAATTGGCAGATGGATTAAAATGTGGGAAAATGTGAGGTTATCCACTTTGGCAGAAAAAAGAAAAAATAAAATTATAATTTAAATGGAGAAAAATTGCATAGTGCTGCAGTGCAGAGGGACCTGGGGTCCTTATGCATGAAACACAAAAAGTGAATATGCAGGTGCAGCAAGTAATCAGGAAGGCAAATGGAATGTTGGCCTTTATTGCAAGGGGAATCGAGTGTGAAATCAAAGATGTCCTGCTACAACTGTACATGGTATGGGTGAGGCCACACCTAGAGCAATTTTGGTCTCCGTATTTTAGGAAGGATATACTTGCATTGGAGGCTATTCAGAGAAGGTTCACTAGGTTGATTCTGGAGATGAGGGGGTTGACTTATGAAGATAGGTTGAGTAGGTTGGGCCTATACTCATTGGAGTTCAGCAGAATGAGATGTGATTTTATTGAAACATATAAGATAATGAAGGGGCTCAACAAGATGGATGCAGAGAGGATATTTCCACTCGGGGGGCGGGGGGGGGGGGTGGCGGGCGGAAATAGGGCATCCATGATTATAACTGCTCAACCATCGGTGTCCATGCCCTAAGCTGCCTGGGTCCTAAGCTCTCGAATTCCCTCCCTAAACCGCTCCGCCTTTCTTTCCTCCTTTTAAGGTGCTCCTTAAAACCTTCCTCTTGTTTCTTCTTATGTGGATCGATGTCAAATTTATGTTTTTTCTTATAACACTCCTGTGAAGTGCCTTGGGATGTTTTACTATTTTAAAGATGCTAAATAAATACAAGTTCAGTATGACAATTTGCTGTTGCAAACTATATGAACTTTTATTAACATTTATTGTATTCATACATGTATTGCCAGATCCAATAGTGTAATAATAAACCAATGAAACTCAAACAAAATGTCTGTCTTCCAGATACTACCCTGTGAGCATAGAAATGAAAAAAATCTCAAGTTCACACTTTTAAATTTGAAGTGTAACAACTTGTGATAATTCCCTGGTATTTGCCAGGAAAAGTAAGGTGGTTACACATGACATTAGAAAAAGAGATCAAAAATTATATAAAGACATTAAAGATAGAAAGGGGGAGATAATTTATAAACTAATCAAACTTGGAGATATCTGGATGAAAGGGATGATCATGCTTGACCAACCTGATTGGGAGTCGAGACCAAATGTAGTCTTCATGTCGAGCAAGTTTCAAGGGTGGAGGTTTAATTGGACCAAGGCAGGCAACGTCATTCAGTCTTCATTTTAAATTCATAAATGCTGTCCTTTTTGTATATCCTGCTTTGATTTTACTTATAACAAAGCTGATGGAAATTTGGGAAGAATTTGGTTCGAGCACGACTAGTTACAGATCGAGACCTGGATATTCCTCTGGCAAATCAAACATTTGAAAAAAAAAAAGATTTCTTCTAAGAATGTGGACAACACTGGCGAGTTGTATTTTTTGCCTCTGCTTTGTTGCCCTGAGAGGGTGGTGGTAAGCCTTCACCTGGAGGTCCTTCTGGTGATGATGCTCCATCATTGTTTTGGGGAGAGAGTTCCAGGATGTTGACAATGTAAGAATGGTGGTTTCTGTCCTGTTCGAGATGGTGTGTGACTTAGAGGGGAGCTTGGGGGTAATGGCTTTATCAGCTATGGTGCTAAATATTGTAACATTACATGCTTTATATTAAGTAAATGTTCTAGTGGTTTATAACCACCTATTAAAAATGAGGAGCTGAAGGCTTTGGAATGGGTGCAGAAGAAATTTATTAAATCGGGATGAGAGTTATAGATAAGCTGGGTTTGTTCTCTTATTAGTGGAGAAGGCTAAGAGGAGATTTGATAGGTGTTTAAAATCATGACGATTTAGATAGATTAAATCTAGAGAAACTGTTTCTAATGGCTGAGGGGTCGATAACCTTGGGCATAAATGTAGGTGATTGGCAAAAGAACCAGAGGTAACATAAGGGGGGAAAAAAACTACGCAACTAGTAGTTAGAATTTGGAATGCACTGCCTGATAGGGTGGTGGATACAAATTGAACAGTAGCATTCAAGAGGGAATTGCATAAATATTGGAAGAAGAAAAAATTGCAGGGATATGGGGAAAGAGCCGGGGAATGGGACTTCATAAGAGCTAGTGCAGACTTGATGGGTAGAATGGATGCCTTCTGTGCTGCACTATTGTATGGTTCCATGATTCTAATTCTTTGAAGAAGTTGCAGCAAGGGTAGATAAGGGTACTGTAGTAGACGTAATATGTTTGGGTTTCCAAAAAGCCTTTGCTAAGGTGCCCGAAGATTTTTGGAGCACTTTGAGGCAGACAAAACCGGTGCACCTCTGGTGATTGCGCCAGAAATCTGTACTGGCCAAATTCTACCCCACAGTTAGTACCGAGTAGCACTGTGAGAAAATACAGGAAGACATTGATAAGCTTGCAGAATGGGCATGTAATAGGTCAAATCATGTTGAGTCCGAGGACAAGTAGCATAATAGATAGCAAACTGGCTACAAAATAGAAAACAGAGTAGGGGGTTAAAGGTAATTACTCATATTGGCAAATGGTGGGAAGTAGTGTTCCACAAGGATCGGTGATAGGATCACTATTGTTCACCATTTACATAAACGATTTGGACTTTGGAATCAGAAGCACAATTTCAAAATTTTGAATGACACTGAATTGGGGATGTAGGGCGCGAATTTGGCCAAGAGTTGCTCCATTTTTTTTGGAGCAACTTGATTTTTCTGGAGTATCTTAAAAATCCCCATTCGGCACATTTAATTTGCGCCAGTGTAAATGAGTTAGTTAGGATTTCTTAACGTTTTTTTTTCAAAAGGGTGTGTTACCAGCCACCTACGCCTGTTTTGGCCATTTGAGCCAGTTTGGACAGCTAATAGTTGCTCCAAACTAACTTAGGGCAGCGTATTGTGGCCTGCACAGAAAACCCTTGCGGAGAGTTAAGAAATCAGTGCAGGTAAGTACATTCTAAAACACCAAGCACGAAACAAAGCACAAAAATAAGCATTCAATAACAAATAAAAAATACAAGGAAGCTGAGAGGACTTGCACCGAGCACCAAGACTTACTTTTTGTGCTTTGTTTAATGCTTTGTAATAAGCAATGAATTAACAAATAAAAAAATAGAAGGAACCCTGCACCTAAAGCACCAAGACCAAAGTAATAAGCAATCAATCAATCAATCAATAACAAATAAAAAAATAGAAGTCCTATCTTTATGTGAAGGGAAGGTAGCTGGCCACCAATGAGGGAGCCCATTTGGCCAGGGATAGGGGCGGCATTCTTTGGCCCCTCCCACACAGCCTGCAGCACACACACTCAGATTCTGGGGGTGAGGAGCTACTGCGCATGCGCGCACATTCTAGCATGCATGTGCAGAGGACCTGGCTCCAGCTCCGCCCCCGCCCCCCCCCCCACCAATCCAGTGGCCACGCTACGCCACCATCAAGAAGAAACTAGAGAGCGGCCAAACTCGGCCCAAAGATTTTTGGAGGACTTTGAGGCAGACAAAACCGATGCACCTCTGGTGATTGCGCCAGAAATCTGTACTGGCAGTTAGTACCGAGTAGCACTGTGAGAAAATACAGGAAGACGTTGATAAGCTTGCAGAATGGGCATGTAATTGGGAAATGAAATCAGATTTTATAAGTGCGAGGTAATACATTTTGTTAGGAACAATCAGGAGGCCACATATTCCTTGGAAAATAAGAGTCTAAATAGGGTAGAGGAACAGTGATTTGGGGCAACAGATACACAAATCACTAAAAGTAACGACGCAGGTTAATAAGACCATAAAAAAAGCAAACAGCACTGGGCTTCATTTCCAAAGAGATGGAATTGAAAAGCAGTTAAGTTACGTTAAACTTGTAAAGCACCTTTGTTAGATCACACTTGGACTAATGCGAACAGTTCTGATCTCAGACTGATGTGAACAGTTCTGTTCTCCATATTATAAAAGGATATAGAGGCACTGGAGAAGGTGAAAAAAAGATATACTAGAATGATACCAGAACTGAGGAGGTTCTACCATTTGAGAAAGATTGAACAGGCTGCGGCTCTCTTCTCTAGAAAGGAAAAGAGTTAGGGGTGAGCCAATTGAAGTCTTGAAGGTTATGAAAGGGTTTAATAGGGTAGACATATATAAACATAAGATAGTCACAAATAATTTCAATAGGGAACTTAGGAGAAACTTCTCTACTCAGCGAGTGGTTAGAATGTGGAACTCGCTATCACAGGGAGAACATAAGAATATAAGAATAGGAGTAGGCCATCTAGCCCCTCGAGCCTGCTCCGCCATTCAATAAGAGCATGGCTGATCTGGCCGTGGACTCAGATCCACTTACCTGCCTGCTCCCCATAACCCTTAATTCCCTTATTGGTTAAAAATCTATCTATCTGTGACTTGAATACATTCAATGAGCTAACCTCAACTGCTTCCTCGGGCAGAGAATGCCACAGATTCACAACCCTCTGGGAGAAGAAATTCCTTCTCAACTCGTTTAGAAATTGGCTCTCCGTATTTTGAGGCTGTGCCCCCTAGTCCTAGTCTCCCCGACTAGTGGAAACAACCTCTCTGCCTTTATCTTGTCTCTCCCTTTCATTATTTTAAATTTTACTATAAGATCACCCCTCATCCTTCTGAACTCCAACGAGTAAAAAAACCAGTCTACTCAATCTATCATCATAAGGTAACCCCCTCATCTCTGGAATCAGCCTAGTGAATCGTCTCTGTATCCCCTCCAAAGCCAGTATAGCCTTAAGAAAAGTGACCAAAACTGCACGCAGTACTCCAGGTGCGGCCTCACCAATACCCTATACAATTGCAGCAGGACCTCCCTGCTGTTGTACTCCATCCCTCTCGCAATGAAGGCCAACATTCCATTTAGCTTCCTGATTACCTGCTGCACCTGCAAGCTAACTTTTTGGGATCCCCAGGTCCCTCTGTCCAAAAGAGTTTCATGCACAAGGACCCCTAGGTCCCTCTGAACCGCAGCGTGTTGTAATTTCTCCCCATTCAAATAATATTCCCTTTTACTGTTTTTATTTCCAAGGTGGATGACCTCACATTTTCCGACATTGTATTCCATCTGCCAAACCTTAGCCCATTTGCTTAACCTATCTAAATCTCTTTGCAGCCTCTCTGTGTCCTCTACACAACCCGCTTTCCCACTAATCTTTGTGTCATCTGCAAATTTTGTTACACTACGCTCTGTCCCCTCTTCCAGGTCATCTATGTATATTGTAAACAGTTGTGGTCCCAGCACCGATCCCTGTGGCACACCACTAACCACCGATTTCCAACCCAAAAAGGACCCATTTATCCCAACTCTCTGCTTTCTGTTCGCCAGCCAATTCTCGATCCATGCTGATACATTTCCTCTGACTCAGCGTACCTTTATCTTCTGCAGTAACCTTTTGTGTGGCACCTTATTGAATGCCTTTTGGAAATCTAAATACACCACATCCGTCGGTACACCTCTATGCACCATGCTCGTTATATCCTCAAAGAATTCCAGTAAATTAGTTAAACATGGTTTCCCTTCATGAATCCATGTTGCGTCTGCTTGATTGCACTATTCCTATCTAGATGTCCCGCTATTTTTTCCTTAATGATAGCTTCAAGCATTTTCCCCACTACAGATGTTAAACTAACCGGCCTATAGTTACCTGCCTTTTGTCTGCCTACTTTTTTAAACAGAGGCGTTACATTAGCTGATTTCCAATCCGCTGGTAACCTCCCCAGAGTCCAGAGAATTTTGGTAATTATAACGAAATGCATCTGCTATAACTTCCACCATCTCTTTTAATACCCTGGGATGCATTTCATCAAGACCAGGGGACTTGTCTACCTTGAGTCCCATTAGCCTGTCCAGCACTACCCCACCTAGTGATAGTGATTATTTCAAGGTTCTCTCTTCCCACATTCCCGTGACCAGCAATTTTTGGCATGGTTTTTGTGTCTTCCACTGTGAAGACCAAAGCAAAATAATTGTTTAAGGTCTCAGCCATTTCCACATTTCCCATTATTAAATCCTCCTTCTCATCTTCCAAGGGACCAACATTTACTTTAGTCACTCTTTTCCGTTTTATATATCGGCAAAAGCTTTTACTATCTATTTTTATGTTTTGCGCAAGTTTACTTTCGTAATCTATCTTTCCTTTATTGCTTTCTTAGTCATTCTTTGCTGTCGTTTAAAATGTTCCCAATCTTCTAGTTTCCCAATAACCTTGGCCACCTTATACGCATTGGTTTTTAATTTGATACACTCCTTTATTTCCTTGGTTATCCACAGCTGGTTATCCCTTCTCTGACCGCCCTTCTTTTTCACTGGAATATATTTTTGTTGAGCACTATGAAAGAGCTCCTTAAAAGTCCTCCACTGTTCATCAATTGTGCCACCATTTAGTCTGTGTTCCCAGTCTACTTTAGCCAACTCTGCCCTCATTCCACTGTAGTCCCCTTTGTTTAAGCATAGTACGCTCGTTTGAGATACAACTTCCTCACCCTCAATCTGTATTACAAATTCAACCATACTGTGATCACTCATTCCTAGAGGATCTTTTACTCGGAGATCGTTTATTATTGATGTCTCATTACACAGGACCAGATCTAAGAGAGCTTGCTCCCTTGTAGGTTCTGTAACATACTGTTCTGAGAAACAATCCAGTATGCATTCTTTGAATTCCTCCTCAAGGCTACCCCGTGCGATTTGATTTGACCAATCGATATGTAGGTTAAAATCCCCCATGATTATTGCTGTTCCTTTTTCACATGCCTCCATTATTCCCTTGATTATTGTCCGCCCCACCGTGAAGTTATTATTTGGGGGTCTATAAACTACGCCCACCAGTGACTTTTTCCCCTTACTATCTCTAATCTCCACCCATAATGATTCCACATTTTGTTCATTAGAGCCAATATCGTCTCTCACAACTGCCCTAATATCATCCTTTATTAACAGAGCTACCCCACCTCCTTTCCCTTCTTGTCTATCTTTCTGAATTGTCAGATACCCCTGTATGTTTAATTCCCAGTCTTGGCCACCCTGCAACCACGTTTCAGTAATGGCCACCAAATCATACCCATTTGTAATGATTTGTGCCGTCAACTCATTTACTTTATTTAGTTGAGGCAAATTGCGCAGGAGCATTTAAGGGGAGAAAGGAATAGAAAAATATATTAATGAGGTTCAATAAAGAAAGAAAGAAAGACTTGCATTTACATAGTGCCTTTCACAACCACCGGACGTCTCAAAGCACTTTACAGCTGATGAAGTACTTTTGGTATGTAGTCACTGTTGTAATGTGGGAAATGTGGCGGCCAATATGCGCACAGTGAGCTCCCACAAACAGCAACGTTTGACCAGATGATCTGGTTTGGTGAGTTGATTGAGGGATAAATATTGGCCAGGACACCGGGGATAACTTCCCTGCTCTTTTTGAAAATAGAGCCATGGGATATTTTACGTCCACCTCAGAGAGCAGATGGGCCTGGGTTTAACATCTCATCTGAAAGTCGGCACCTCCAACAGTGCAGCACTCCCTCAGCACTGCACTGGAATGTCAGATGAGATTTATGAGCTCAAGTCCTTGGAGTGGGACTTGAACCCTCAACCTTCTGACTCAGAGGCGAGTATGCTGGAGTTGGAGGAGACTTGTGTCGAGAATAAACACCAACATGGATCTGTTGGGCCGAATGGCCTGTTTCTATGCTTGTAAATACTTGTAATTGTAATACTTTGTAGTTGATAAACGCAATATCTAAACACTAAATGTGTGCTACTGATGGTACTTTATCCATATAAATTGGTTATCTACATTAATTACTAATGTTTATAATGCTGTATTTTTTTGTAATTGTTTATCTGAACTTTCGAATCATCTTTTTAAATCCTCAGCATATTCTATATTTAGTTACATTTGAAACAAAATCAAAACCATTGGGATGTTGGGCTTGTTTTGTGTTATATATGCTCATTGACTTACCCAGCTTGTTTATTAGAATTTCTCACTAGTTGACCAAAAAAAAAATTTTTTTGATAATGTTTCTCATGTGTAATTTCTTGGCACCTTACGAATACTTTTTATTGTATCATGTTCTAGTCCAAAAAGTTGTATAATGCCTATATAGTACATGCAGTTATCATTTTATACAGTATTGTGTGAAATGCTGCTCAGAATGTAAAGCAATGAATGTTCTAACAACTATATCAAGCCTACTGACCCTCAGTCAGAAGTTCTCTTGTAGTTATTTATTGATCATTGTGTTGCAGTTGTGCTTGGAGTTGTAATAATAAATTACAAATGTGGAACACACTTTTGAATAAAATCTGGAACAATAATGGTTTAAAACTTTGTTTTTCATTTAATCTATAATGTACTGAGCAAATATTTCTGACAAAATAGGCTCAGGTCAATGGTGACTCTCTGCACCTTTCACCCTGAGAATACTCCAAGGTCTGTTCCTTAGTTGAGGGACTGCAAAACAAATCAATTTTAATCTAATTATGCCCTTCAGTCTCAGCTGAACACCATTAGTTTTATACAAAAGCAGTTGATCAACAGAAGGAAGGAAAGAAACATTTCCAAAGGGATATGGGCTTTGATCGGCACCGTTCTGAAGAGCTGGTTTGGACTTTATTGAACGGAAGAGCACGGGTAGGAGGATGCTGAACTGATTTGTTCCAGCATAGACTGTTCCAGACGTTCATTTCTAAGTAAATATAACGGAATAAAGTTATTTAGTATTATATTGACAAAGAAATACCAAATCACTTTTTAAAAATTTCAGATAAATAAATTAGAACAATCGCAGCACATTCTGTGAAAGATGGAGTAATTGATGCTCTAACGAAATTGGCACTACAGTATTTAAATATAATCCCTAGGTATCCACCTGGGTTCAGCGTGCAAAATTGCTCTGTTAAGAGAGGTCGGGATACTGGCTTAGTTCCAAATTGATGATGCTTTTTAACTAAGTCATTCGTGCCATGCAGAATTATGAATTGGTCCACCCTTTCAACCTTTGGGAAGTTTCTTACCTCCATTCTACATCATCCTTTGATAGCCTAATTAAGACTTAAGGGCCCCAGTTTCCGGCAGCGCCGAAAACGGCACAGCCTGGACCTGGACGCCCGTTTTTCACGCCAGAAAGTGCGGCTAAAAAAAACTTAGCTGTTCTCCGGCTCCCTGCAGGCCCTCTGCAGCTGGGCGCGGCACAGCACGAGCTGTGGGGGGCCGAGCCAGGTCCCTGCGCTGAAAACAGTGCTGGGACTTCTGCACATATGTGCTACAGTGGGCGCGCATGTGCAGTAGCTCCAGGCGCCCAAAACTGTGGGAGGGGCCCAAAGCACGCAGCCCCTAGCCCTGGCCGAATGGCCTCACTGGGGCTGCGTGGATAAGGCTCCTCCCACTCGACCTGACCCGACCCCTGCTCTCCGCCCCCCCGCAACCCGACCCCCGGCGACCCGACCTCCGCACCCCCCACCCCCCGGACCTCCGCGACCCACCCCCACCTCCCCGAGACCCGACGCCACCTACCTGTAAATCCAGCCCGAAGTCTTGGGCCCGGCTGTTCAGCCTCCTTCTCGCCCAACCCCCCCCCCCCCCTTCGCTCCCTCCCTCCCTCCTCTCTCCTTCCCTCCGTCCTCTCTCCTTCCCTCCCTCCTCTCTCCTTCCCTCCCTCTCTCCTTCTCTCCCTCCTTCCCTCCCTCCTCTCTCCTTCCCTCCTTCTCTCCTTCCTTCTCTCCCTCCTTCTCTCCCTCCTTCTCTCCCGCCTTCTCTCCCTCCTTCCCTCCCTCCCTCCCTCCCTCCCTCCCTCCTCTCTCCTTTCTTCTCTCCTTCCCTCCCTCCCTCCCTCCTCTCTCCTTCCCTCCCTCCCTCCCTCCTCTCTACTTCCCTCCCTCCCTCCCCTTCTCCCCCCTTCTCCCCCTCCCCTCTCTGTCAGAAACACAGACACTGACAGACAGAGAGTGAGACACACAGACACACTGCGGGGGCCATCGCAGCACGCTGTTGGAGGACTCCCGGTGCTGCAGTCGGTAAGTAGAAAATGTTTTGTTTTATTTGATTTTTTTTAAATGTTTTTTATTTTTTATTAATTTTTTTTGATTGATTTATTGATGTATTTATCAATTAGAGAGCTAGTTGTACTCAATAGTGAGACAGGGAATATGAATAGGTATTGTTACGTTACTTTTATTATTTTTATATAGTATTTACTGAGCTGTAAGTTTTCATATAGTTATCATTACGTTTGATTTTATATAATTAGGTTTTATATAATAGAATTTAATGAGGATGGGAGCTGTAATTTTTCATATAGGTATTATTATGTTGTTTCTAATAGGTTGTATATAGGTTTTTAGTGAATCGGTTTTATATAATAGAATTCATTCGAAGGTGTTACTAAAGTACTCGTACATTAATGGAATGCTCAAATATGGAATAACATCTGTATAGTTGATAACTAACTAAGAGAGAAGACACACAATTTATTGAATTGAAGAAAAAAAAAATTTTATTAACAAAAACGCAAATAAAATTTGAAAAACTTTCCCTGCAACCCCCCGCACCAACCCACCCTCCCTCAAATACAAAATCTCAACAATTAACAATTAACCAACAACAACTAACAGAACAGGAACAGGAACAAGAACAATTGAACAAGTGAACAAACTGTGAAAAAATGCCCCCCTCCCTACCTGCGGCCACGTTTCCCTTCAGGTCCAGCCTCACCCCGTGTTCACATCCCACCCGCCCGTTTTGGTCTACGCAGACCGACACCAAGACGTTGTGCAGAGTGGGACGGCAAGACTTCCTGCCGTGGTGAAGGTGACTGAGCAGAAGCCTGAGGCTCCACTTCCGAGCCAGGAGGAACTGTGTCCTCCGTACTCGCTTGCGTGCTAGGGGTCTCGCTTGCGAGCAGACACTGCACCTTTGGGTGCAGCGCCGTGTCCAGCCAGCAACGCATTCCATAGGGCATTAGTTGCTGCCAAATTGCCTTCAACTGCTCAGAAAACCAGCTGCAGAAGTTCGTGCAGAACTCGCTCCAGAATGCATTCTACTACCAGTCTGAGGACCAGTTCTAACACAACCATGTAAACACAGCATTGTTTGCATTTTGTTTGCATAACCATATACATTTTGGACACCTCTGATTTTTAGCATAATGGCATCTTTGATATCAGTACTACTATTTTAACAGCAGAAAAAAACACCATTTCATTATAAATTGTTTATTCACAAGCAAAATCCTTCACCTGATATCCTGGTTCAATATTGTGAAGTTGAGTTGTGGAGATGTTCAATGTTGGACTTACAGACCATTTCTTTGAATTGATTGCCTTATTTCTTGCCTGCCAGCTTAATTATAGAGACTTTTCAGTAAAATGAATATCGGAGGATATAATCCTTTTTGGGAACCCAATGCCATCATCCCCAAGGCCTGATCGTCTGCATCCCAGAGTACTTCAGGAAGTGACCCTCGAAATAGTTAGATGCATTGGTGGTCATTTTCCAGATTCCATGGACTCTGGATCCGTTCCTATGGATTGGAGGGTAGCTAATGTAAACCCACTTTTTAAAAAAGGAGGGAGAGAGAAAACGGAATTATACACCGGTTAGCCTGACATCGGTAGTGGAGAAAATGCTGGAATCAATTATTAAAGACATAATTTTGGAAAGCAGTGACAGGATCAGTCCAAGTCAGCATGGATTTATGCTTGACAAATCTTCTAGAAATTTTTTTAGGATGTAACTGGTAGAGTGGATAAGGGAGAACCAGTGGATGTGTATTTGGACTTTCAAAAGGCTTTTGACAAGGTCCCACACAAGAGATTAGTGTGCAAAATTAAGGCACATGGGATTGGGGGTAATGTATTGATGTGGATAGAGAACTGGTTGGCAGACAGGATGCAAAGAGTGGGAATAAACGGGTCCTTTTCAGAAGGGCAGGCAGTGACTAGTGGGGAACCTACCACAAGGTGAGCTGTGAGGATGATGCTAAGAGGCTGCAGGGTGATTTGTACAGGTTAGGTGAGTGGGCAAATGCATGGCAGATGCTGTATAATGTGGATAAATATGAGGTTATCCACTTTGGTGGCAAAAACACGAAGGCAGATTATTATCTGAATGGTGACAGATTAGGAAAAGGGGAGGTGCAACGAGACCTGGGTGTCATGGTACATCAGTCATTGAAGGTAGGCATGCAGGTACAGCAGGCAGTAAAGAAAGCAAATGGCATGTTGGCCTTGATAGCGAGTGGATTTGAGTATAGGAGCAGGGAGGTCTTGCTGCAGTTGTACAGGGCCTGGGTGAGACCACACCTTGAGTATTGTGTGCAGTTTTGGCCTCCTAATCCGAGGAAGGACATTCTTGCTATTGAGGGAGTGCAGCGAAGGTTCACCAAACTGATTCCCGGGATGACAGGACTGACATATGAAGAAAGACTGGATCGACTAGGCTTATAGTCACTGGAGTTTAGAAGGATGAGAGGGGTTTAGAAGATGAGGGGGGATCTCATGGAAACATATAAAATTCTGACGGGACTGGACAGGTTAGATGCAGGAAGAATGTTCCCGATGTTGGGGAAGTCCAGAACCAGGGGACACAGTCTCAGGATAAGGGGTAAGCCATATAGGACCGAGATGAGGAGAAACTTTTTTACCCAGAGAATTGTGAACCTATGGAATTCTCTACCACAGAAAAGGGGTAAGCCATATAGGACCGAGATGAGGAGAAACTTTTTCACCCAGAGAATTGTGAACCTATGGAATTCTCTACC
The DNA here is from genome assembly GCF_044704955.1 of Pristiophorus japonicus. NCBI lineage: Eukaryota > Metazoa > Chordata > Chondrichthyes > Pristiophoridae > Pristiophorus > Pristiophorus japonicus. The sequence goes on from NC_091987.1 coordinate 47,830,115, forward strand.
ACAGAAAGTTGTTGAGTCCAGTTCGTTGGATATATTCAAAAGGGAGTTAGATGTGGCCCTTACGGCTAAAGGGATCAGGGGGTATGGAGAGAAGGCAGGAGTGGGGGACTGAAATTGCATGATCAGCGATGATCGTATTGAATGGTGGTGCAGACTCGAAGGGCCGAATGGCATGCTCCTGCACCTAATTTCTATGTTTCTATCAAGCATTCTTAAATAAGATATAGCACAGGCAAGATGGAAAGTGCTGATGAATGGTCTCTCTGCTGTGCCCCACCAATGTGCCATAACTTCAGCATCAGAAACGTATCCTGTACTGTACAAGTGTGAATCCTTCTACTTTCCTTACCAACTGTTTCATAACCTCCCTGGTATAAAATTAGTCATGCCATTCAGTCTGGGTGGCATAGTTTTGTGCCATTGAGCCATGCTCACTAGAAATTAGGTTGCGACTGTTTAAGCTGTTCATTTAGTACCCTTAATAACAGCAGAGATTTCTGTCCCATCACTTTGTTCTGGAGTTGAATTAAAAAAAATGGAAAGTAAAACAGATTGTCCTATATGTTTTGCATTGACAATCCAGAAGCAACAGCAGGCCAAGTGCACATCTTACCAAATAGTGGGATTTCTGACTACACTGGGCCCAATAAATGGCACTCAGCTTGCTCCGAGTTCAAGTAGACATCATTCGAATTCTAATTGGCAAATGGTTTAATAATATTACTCTTCCAGCAGTACTTATTTCCCTGGGGTACTGGTCTTGTACTCTGGTCCTCCTTGACTTGCCATTGATCTGATCAGATGTTCCACTTTTTCTACATGCATTGCTTCAAGTCATTTCACACTGAGCCTTGTTGCTTTGGCGATGGAATTATTTTCTGATAGATATCTGGGCAATTTGTATTGCCAATCACTTAGACAGTCGGAGGTAAACAAAACTGAATAACTTGGGCTGGATTTTCGGGTTTGCTCATTTCGGGGAGGGAATGGTAAAGTTGACGCCCGGGATAGTTTGCGCCTCAGACAGCTAAATTGGGCAGCTGGGCTCCGAGTGTGGGGCGGAGCGCGAAGGGAGGCATTGCACACCTCTCTTGGGACACTAGGCTGGCTGAGCATGTGAAATTCCCGAGCTAAACAGTCGGCCTGGGAGCGCTCGGCGAGCAGCTTTGGGAGAAAAAAAATCTGAAGAGGGAAAAAAAAAACACCGAATATATTTCCAATACATAGCCCACACCACCACAACATAAATTGCAAACAAAAAATAAAAGAAAAAACAATCATATTTACTTGAGGTGGACATTACTTCCCTCACTGTAGCCAGTATATGTTGGACCACCGTTTTCACAGGCAGTCTCAGCAGGGCACGCAATGCGGCACTATGGGTCGAGCAGGACTCATAAATCGAGCCGGTGTCTCAACCAGGGGCGTTCGACACCAGCTCGCCTCGTCCAGCCGCTAATGCTCCGCGCCTCGCTGAAACCAGCCCCGAAAATCCCGGCAGGGCACTGGAAGCTGACTGCCCACCCAGAAGAGCTCATCGTCGTCATTGCACCACATCTGGGGCGAAAACTGAGGGTGACAGGACTGGAAAATCCAGCCCTTTGATTTTATAAACTGGCTTGTGTCATGATGACTTGCAAAATCATGCTGAAATTGAAGAAGTGAATTGGTACATTTTTCTGGAGTGTACTTAGCATTATTTGCAAGGTGTTTTTTTCCTGTTAAAATCAAAAAAAAAATTGCTTTGTCAAATCGAGTCCAGTACATATATAGTTGAGGTATATTTTCTGACCTCTCCCCAAAACTCTCCATTCCTTTGACTCCGGCCTTTTGTGCAAACCGACCCTCCTTTCACCCCACCAATTGTAGTCATGCCTTCAGCTGCCAAACCACACGCTCTGATATTGCTTCATCACAATGTTCCACTTCCTTTTCATCTCTTATGACCCTTTATAAACCCCACCTCTTTAACAAAGCTTTTGGTCATCCCTCTTAATCTTTCCTCCTTTGATTTGGCATCTGTAGTGCATGTAGATACCTTTAGCAAATGACTCCACGAGGCAGGGTATGATACTTAAAATGTGTAGACCTGTAGTCCTTTATTGGAAGCTCCACGAGTCAGGACACCAAGCTGTGAGCTCCTTTTATATGCAGTGTGCAGGTAACCCTTAGGTCTCCAGCAGCAGCACCCTCTGGTGTACAGGTAAGGTGTGTACAGTGTAAGGGTACATTCAGTGTTGCATAACAGTGTTACAGACATCACACAGTCAACAGGCATGCATATACAACAGCATCCATATCTACTTTACACCTCAAACACCTTGGATTGTTTTTCTATATTTAATGGAGCTTTAGAAATGCAGCTTCAGTGAAGTTCACATAAAAATGTGCACACCTTTAGGCAGGCTGGTTAATGTCAAACTAAAAATAGTGGACATTATAAGTAAATAACGAAGTGTGTTTGTGTTTAGATGTGAACTTAGTGTATCAAAAATATTCCATGGCCCTGAATTTGTGGTCGGAGTCGTCGCTCGGGGAAATGCCTTCGATCCACGAATAAAATGCCCATTTACCTGGTGGTCTTGGGACCTGTGCAGATTTGTAATCCTGGAGCTCTTTGGGTATGCGTGGTCCGAGGCCCACGCATCCCGAGGGCACAGGTGGCTCGTGAGCGCCCTTGGGATCCTGTGGGCTGGCCCAACGAATGACTGAAGGGAATCCCCATTCATACCGAATGGGGATTCTGTATGTATGGAAACCCCAGAAGTATGAATGGGAAAACCCCACAAAATACCTCCACATTTCAAATAAATTAAACAAAACAATCACATATATTTAAAATGAATTAAAATGGCATTTAATTAAATATTTAAAACAAAAATGTGCATGTTTTAAAGGGGCGAAAGATAAACTTGCCTTACTTCACAGATTTTTAAATGTATAAATTATTGATAACATTGTATTTTTCTGTCTTTTTAAAACTCTGATGCTGGTAAAAGCAGGCCTTGCAAATAGCCTAACTCTCCGCAGTGAATGCCCTTTTCCCAGGGATGCGGTGGATCTGTTCAGAGAATTCTTGACAGATCACAAGTTCCAGGTTTTCGCGCTTGCACAGCACATGCCTAAATCCAGAAATTGAGGGCACGTGCACACCAAAGGGTCTGCAAACTACGGCCCCATATCAGTTATGTGTAGAAGTGGTGAATTTATTGATCTTGACTTCCGAAGCCAAGTGTTTGAGCCTGGATTGTTGTGCAGGCAGTTTGGATTTGCAGCTTCAGCTATTTTGTGTTCTCCAATGCATACATTGAAGTATTTGTGCAGTGTCCTGATGTTCGAATATGGATAAAGAATGAATATACTGCAAAGGGGAGGATAAGAAGATATGAGGGCAGAGTTGGTTGAAGTAGACTGGGAAAATAGATTGATGAACAGTGGTGTACACTTAAGGAGATATTTCACAACTCTAAAGAAAAATATATTCCAGTGAGGAGGAAAGGGTGTAAGAGAAAATTTAGCCATCCATGGCTAACGAAAGAAATAAACATAAGAATTAGGAACAGGAGTAGGCCATCTAGCCCCTCGAGCCTGCTCCGCCATTCAAAAAGATCATGGCTGATCTGGCCGTGGATTCAGCTCCACTTACCCGCCCGCTCCCCATAACCCTTAATTCCCTTATTGGTTAAAAATCTATGTATCTGTGACCTGAATACATTCAATGAGCTAGCCTCAACTGTTTCCTTGGGAGAGAATTCCACAGATTCACAACCCTCTGGGAGAAGAAATTCCTTCTCAACTCGGTTTTAAATTGGTTCTCCCGTATTTTGAGGCTGTGCCCCCTAGTTCTAGTCTCCCCGACCAGTGGAAACAACCTCTCTGCCTCTATCTTGTCGATCCCTTTCATTACTTTAAATGTTTCTATAAGATCACCCCTCATCCTTCTGAACTCCAACGAGTAAAGACCCAGTCTACTCAATCTATCATCATAAGGTGACCCCCTCATCTCCGGAATCAGCCTAGTGAATCATCTCTGTACCCCCTCCAAGGCTAGTATATCCTTCCTGAAGTAAGGTGACCAAAACTGCACGCAGTACTCCAGGTGCGGCCTCACCAATACCCTGTACAGGTGCAGCAGGACCTCCCTGCTTTTGTACTCCATCCCTCTCGCAATGAAGGCCAACATTCCATTCGCCTTCCTGATTACCTGCTGCACCTGCAAACTAACTTTTTGGGATTAAAGTAAAAGGGCCTGTAAATGTTTGGTGTTTCCCCCAGATCGGGGGGGGGGACGGTTTAATGTTTTTTGTTTACTCCCAAAAAGAGTTTCATGCACAAGGACCCCCAGGTCCCTCTGCACCGCAGCATGTTGTAATTTCTCCCCATTCAAATAATATTCCCTTTTACTGTTTTTTTTTCCCAAGGTGGATGACCTCACATTTTCCGACATTGTATTCCATCTGCTAAACCTTAGCCCATTCGCTTAACCTATCTAAATCTCTTTGCAGCCTCTCTGTGTCCTCTACACAACCCGCTTCCCATTAATCTTTGTGTCATCTGAAAATTTTGTTACACTACACTCTGTCCCCTCTTCCAGGTCATCTATGTATATTGTAAACAGTTGTGGTCCCAGCACCGATCCCTGTGGCACACCACTAACCACCGATTTCCAAACCAAAAAGGATCCATTTATCCCGACTCTCTGCTTTCTGTTAGCCAGCCAATTCTCGATCCATGCTAATACATTTCCTTGGACTCCGCGTAGCTTTATCTTCTGCAGTAACCTTTTGTGTGGCACCTTTTGTGTGGCGCCTTTTGGAAATCTAAATACACCACATCCATCGGTACACCTCTATCCACCATGCTCGTTATATCCTCAAAGAATTCCATTAAATTAGTTAAACATGATTTTCCCTTCATGAATCCATGTTGCGTCTGCTTGATTGCAGACGCAACATGGATTCCTATCTAAATGTCCCGCTATTTCTTCCTTAATGATAGCTTCAAGCATTTTCCCCACTGCAGATGTTAAACTTAACCAGCCTATAGTTACCTGCCTTTTGTCTGCCCCCTTTTTAAAACAGAGGTGTTACATTAGCTGCTTTCCAATCCGATAATAGCTCCCCAGAATCCAGAGAATTTTGGTAGGTTATAACGAATGCATCTGCTATAACTTCTGCCATCTCTTTTAATACCCTGGGATGCATTTCATCAGGACCAGGGGACTTGTCTACCTTGAGTCCCATTAGCCTGTCCAGCACTATCTCCCTAGTGATGGTGATTGTCTCAAGGTCCTCCCTTCCCACATTCCTGTGACCAGCAATTTTTGGCATGGTTTTTGTGTCTTCCACTGTGAAGACCAAAGCAAAATAATTGTTTAAGGTCTCAGCCATTTCCACATTTCCCATTATTAAATCCCCCTTCTCATCTTCTAAGGCTCCAACATTTACTTTAGTCATTCTCTTCCGTTTTATATATCGGTAAAAGGATGATATCCAATTTAAAAACAAGGCCATACAAAGTGGCCAAAACTAGTGGGAGGACAGAAGACAGTGAACCTTTAAAAGCCAACAAAGAACGACTAAAAAAAATGATTAAGAAAGGGAAGATAGACTATGAAAGTAAACTAACACAAAATATAAAAACAGATAGCAAGAGTTTCTATAGGTACATAAAAAGGAAAAGAGTGGCTCAAGTAAATGTTGGTCTCTGAGGACGAGACGGGGAATTAGTAATGGGAAACATGGAGATGGCAGAAACTCTGAACAAATATTTTGTATCAGTCTTTATGGTCGAGGACACGAACGATATTCTGACAGTGGATAAACTCGGGGCTATAGGGGGAGAGGAACTTAACACAATCACAATCATGAAGGAGGTGTACTCAGTAAGATAATGGGACTAAAGGCAGATAAATCTCTTGGACCTGATGGCTTGCATCCTCGGGTCTTAAGAGATGTAGCAGCAGGGATTGTGGATGCCTTGATTGTGATTTACCAAAATCCCTAGGATTCTGGGGAGGTCCCAGGAGATTGGAAAACTGCAAATGTAAAGCTCCTATTTAAAAAAGGAGGCAGACAAAAAGCAGGAAATTATCGACCAGTTAGCCTCACATCTGTGCTTGGGAAAATGTTGGAGTCCATTATTAAAGAAGCAGTAGCAGGACATTTGGAAAAGCAAAAGTTGGTCAGGCAGAGTCAGCATGGATTTATGAAGGGGAAGTCATGTTTGACAAATTTGCTGGAGTTTTTTGACAATGTAATAAACAGTGTGGATAAAGGGGAACCAGTGGATGTGGTGTATTTAGACTTCCAGAAGACATTTGACAAGGTGTCATATAACAGGTTACTGCACAAGATAAAAGTTCACGGGGTTGGGGGTAATATATTAGTATGGATAGAGGATTGGCGAACGAACAGAACAGAGAGTTGGGATAAATGGTTCATTCTCTGGTTGGCAACTAGTAACTAGTGGGCTGCCGCGGGGATCAGTACTGGGACACCATCTATTTACAATCGATATTAACGACTTGGAAGAAGGGACTGAGTGTAACGTAGCCAATTTTGCTGACGATACAAAGATGGGAGGAAAAGCTATGTGAGGTGGACACAAAAAATCTGCAAAAGGAGTGGGCAAAAATTTAGTAGATGGAGTATCATGTTGGAAAGTGTGAGGTCATGCACTTTGGCAGAAAAAAATCCAAGAGCAAATTATTATTTAAATGGAGAAAGATTGCAAAGTGCTGCAGTACTGCGGGACCTGAGGGTACTTGTGCATGAAACCCAAAAGGATAGTCTGGTACAGCAAGTGATCAGGAAGGCCAATGGAATCTTGGCATTAATTGTAAAGGTGATTAAGTATAAAAGCAGAGAAGTCTTGCTGCAGCTGTACAGTGTATTGGTGATGCCACACCTGGAATACTGCATGCAGTTTTGGTTTCCATATTTATGAAAGGATATACTTACTTTGGAGGCAGTTCAGAGAAAGTTCACTCGGTTGATTCCGGAGATTGGTTGAGTAGATTGGGCCTCTACTTATTGGAATTCAGATGAATGAGAGGTGATCTTATCAAAACGTATAAGATTATGAGGGCGCTTGACAAGATGGATGCAGAGAGGATGTTTCCACTGATGGGGAGACTAGAACTAGAGGGCGTGATCTTAGAATAAGGGGCCGCCCATTTAAAATAGAGATGAGGAGAAATTTCTTCTCCCAGAGGGTTGTAAATCTGTGGAATTTGCTGCCTCGGAGAGCTGTGGAAGCTGGGACATTGAATAAATAGACAGTTTCTTAAATGATAAGGGGATAAGGGGTTATGGGGAGCAGGCAGGGAAATGGAGCTGAGTCCATGATCAGATCAGCCATGATCTTATTGAATGGCGGAGCAGGCTCAAGGGGCCGTATGGCCTATTTCTTATGTTCTTATGTTCTAAGACATTGGCTAAGCAGTGAAATTGTTTTTAAGCAAATAGAAAAACAGTTTTAAAATATTGCTGGTGCAGTGATGAGAGTTTTATTCATCTGCCTTTTTTTAAACTCCTTACCGCCGCCCCCACCCCACCCTACCCGCCACTCACCCCAAGCACCATTAGAATTGGTATAAGTGGATATTCCAACTGTTGTGTTTCCAGTCAGCCTATTTATTCATTCGAAGCAGCAAGCCCTTGCTCATCAGTGTAAGTTTTTTCAGGAAAATGATTTTATCGCACAACAAAAAATCTAGACCTTGAAGCAGTTTCACTTTTCAACTAAAGATGCTGTTAAATTTTGGGGAGTGTGGGTAGAAACATAGAAACATAGAAAATAGATGCAGGAGTAGGCCATTCGGCCCTTCTAGCCTGCACTGCCATTCAATGAGTTCATGGCTGAACATGCAATTTCAGTACCCCATTCCTGCTTTCTCACCATACCCCTTGATTCCCCTAGTAGTAAGGACTTCATCTAACTCCTTTTTGAATATATTTAGTGAATTGGCCTCAACAACTTTCTGTGGTAGAGAATTTCACAGGTTCACCGCTCTCTGGGTGAAGAAATTCCTCCTCATCTCGGTCCTAAATGGCTTACCCCTTATCCTTAGACTGTGTCCCCTGGTTCTGGACTTCCCCAACATTGGGAACATTCTTCCTGCATCTAACCTTTCTAACCCCGTCAGAATTTTAAACGTTTCTATGAGGTCCCCTCTCATTCTTCTGAACTCCAGTGAATACAAGCCCAGTTGATCCAGTCTTTCTTGATAGGTCAGTCCCGCCATCCCGGGAATCAGTCTGGTGAACCTTCGCTGCACTCCCTCAATAGCAAGAATGTCCTTCCTCAGGTTAGGAGACCAAAACTGTACACAATACTCCAGGTGTGGCCTCACCAAGGCCCTGTACAACTGTAGCAACACCTCCCTGCCCCTATACTCAAATCCCCTCGCTATGAAGGCCAACATGCCATTTGCTTTCTTAACCGCCTGCTGTACCTCCATGCCAACCTTCAATGACTGATGTACCATGACACCCAGGTCTCGTTGCACCTCCCCTTTTCCTAATCTGTCACCATTCAGATAATAGTCTGTCTCTCTGCTTTTACCACCAAAGTGGATAACCTCACATTTATCCACATTATACTTCATCTGCCATGCATTTGCCCACTCACCTAACCTATCCAAGTCGCTCTGCAGCCTCATAGCATCCTCCTCGCAGCTCACACTGCCACCCAACTTAGTGTCATCCGCAAATTTGGAGATACTACATTTAATCCCCTCGTCTAAATCATTAATGTTCAATGTAAACAGCTGGGGCCCCAGCACAGAACCTTGCAGTACCCCACTAGTCACTGCCTGCCATTCTGAAAAGTACCCATTCACTCCTACTCTCTGCTTCCTGTCTGACAACCAGTTCTCAATCCACGTCAGCACACTACCCCCAATCCCATGTGCTTTAACTTTGCACATTAATCTCTTGTGTGGGACCTTGTCGAAAGCCTTCTGAAAGTCCAAATATACCACATCAACTGGTTCTCCCTTGTCCACTCTACTGGAAACATCCTCAAAAAATTCCAGAAGATTTGTCAAGCATGATTTCCCTTTCACAAATCCATGCTGACTTGGACCTATCATATTACCTCTTTCCAAATGCACTGCAATGACATCCTTAATAATTGATTCCATCATTTTACCCACTACCGATGTCAGGCTGACCGGTCTGTAATTCCCTGTTTTCTCTCTCCCTCCTTTTTTAAAAAATGGGGTTACATTGGCTACCCTCCACTCCATAGGAACTGATCCAGAGTCAATGGAATGTTGGAAAATGACTGTCAATGCATCCACTATTTCCTTGGCCACCTCCTTAAGTACTCTGGGATGCAGTCCATCAGGCTCTGGGGATTTATCGGCCTTCAATCCCATCAATTTCCCCAACACAATTTCCCGACTAATAAGGATTTCCCTCAGTTCCTCCTCCTTACTAGACCCTCCGACCCCTTTTATATCCGGAAGGTTGTTTGTGTCCTCCTCAGTGAATACCGAACCAAAGTACTTGTTCAATTGGTCCGCCATTTCTTTGTTCCCCGTTATGACTTCCCCTGATTCTGACTGCAGGGGACCTACGTTTGTCTTTACTAACCCTTTTCTCTTTATATATCTATAGAAACTTTTGCAATCCGTCTTAATGTTCCCTGCAAGCTTCTTCTCGTACTCCATTTTCCCTGCCCTAATCAAACCCTTTGTCCTCCTCTGCTGAGTTCTAAATTTCTCCCAGTCCCCGGGTTTGCTGCTATTTCTGGCCAATTTATATGCCACTTCCTTGGCTTTAATGCTATCCCTGATTTCCCTTGATAGCCACGGTTGAGCCACCTTCCCTTTTTTATTTTTACGCCAGACAGGAATGTACAATTGTTGTAGTTCATCCATGCGGTCTCTAAATGTCTGCCATTGCCCATCCACAGTCAACCCCTTCAGTATCATTCGCCAATCTATCCTAGCCAATTCATGCCTCATACCTTCAAAGTTACCCTTCTTTAAGTTCTGGACCATGGTCTCTGAATTAACTGTTTCATTCTCCATCCTAATGCAGAATTCCACCATATTATGGTCACTCTTCCCCAAGGGGCCTCGCACAACGAGATTGCTAATTAATCCTCTCTCATTACACAACACCCAGTCTAAGATGGCCTCCCCCCTAGTTGCTTCCTCGACATATTGGTCTAAAAAAACCATCCCTTATGCACTCCAGGAAATCCTCCTCCATCGTATTGCTTCCAGTTTGGTTAACCCAATCTATGTGCATATTAAAGTCACCCATTATAACTGCTGCACCTTTATTGCACGCACCCCTAATTTCATGTTTGATGCCCTCCCCAACATCACTACTACTGTTTGGAGGTCTGTACACAACTCCCACTAATGTTTTTTGCCCTTTGGTATTCTGCAGCTCTACCCATATAGATTCCACATCATCCAAGCTAATGTCCTTCCGAACTATTGCCTTAATTTGCTCCTTAACCAGCAATGCTACCCCACCTCCTTTTCCTTTTATTCTATCTTTCCTGAATGTTGAATACCCCTGGATGTTGAGTTCCCAGCCCTGATCATCCTGGAGCCACGTCTCCGTAATCCCAATCACATCATATTTGTTAACATCTATTTGCAGAGTTAATTCATCCACCTTATTACAGATTCTCCTTGCATTAAGACACAAAGCCTTCAGGCTTGTTTTTTTAACACCCTTTGTCCTTTTAGAATTTTGCTGTACAGTGGCCCTTTTTGTTCTTTGCCTTGGGTTTCTCTGCCCTCCACTTTTCCTCATCTCCTTTCTGTCTTTTGCTTTTGCCTCCTTTTTGTTTCCCTCTGTCTCCCTGCATTGGTTCCCATCCCCCTGCCATATTAGTTTAAATCCTCCCCAACAGCACTAGCAAACACTCCCCCTAGGACATTGGTTCCGGTCCTGCCCAGGCGCAGACCGTCCGGTTTGTACTGGTCCCACCTCCCCCAGAACCGCTTCCAATGCCCCAGGAATTTGAATCCCTCCCTGCTGCACCACTGCTCAAGCCATGTATTCATCTGCACTATCCTGCGATTCCTACTCTGACTATCACGTGGCACCGGTAGCAATCCCGAGATTACTACTTTTGAGGTCCTACTTTTTAATTTAGCTCCTAGCTCCTTAAATTCGTTTCGTAGAACCTCATCCCTTTTTTTTACCTATGTCTTTGGTAAGAAAGAAGCCTGCAGCAAATTCATTTTTGCCACATTGTTCTGTTAAAAGGTAGTTTTTACCCCTTCGTCCCCATTCTAATTAAGTGTTTGGCTGTGATAAATCTCCTTCAGGCTAATAATAATTTTAGTATTTGCAGTGTTTGTGCCAGCACTAACTTAAGAGAGATGAACACCAATCTTGGCAACATTTTCATCAGTAACTTAAAATAAAAACTTGACTTCTCTTGGAGAATTCTAGTGAATGCAATTATTATTCCAATGGGATCTTTCACATTCAATAAACTGTGCTGATGACACTGATTTTTGGATGCATAAATTAGGTTGAAAAATTAATCTTGCCCATAATTCAAAACATACAACTGTAATCTGTAAGTATGAAAGTTGGAGGGTATGTTGATTATGCTAAGAGGAAGAATATATTACTGAAGTATGTGAATTAGACTAATCTGCATCCGCAAATTAAGTTAATTAATACATAGAAAATAACTCAACTCTGTGCAACCTGCATGGTATATTTGTTATGCTGAATGGGAGAATAAATTAAAATGTACACTAATTTACACATTAGATTGGTTACAAAATGGATTCACTTGTCTTTACTAAAGCAGGAATTACATTTGTGTACTTCTCAGCCCATTAAAGACTTTCGTGTCACAAGACCTATCAAGTCTATATAGTAAGGATTGTTGATGTAATAGAGCTTATTATATTTTTCAGATAGCTGTATAATTAACCAAATGATTTATGGAGAATAGCATGAGCATTCAATCAGAAATACTGCAAGCTTTGTGCATCTCTGGAAAGAGATTTACTTTTATTGCCAAATACAGCAGCCAGTGTCTTTGCTGTGTCAAAACCTGGCATTCCCTATCTATCATTATTGTTGGAGTGGTATTAGCTGAAGGTGTGCGGCAGTTTCAGATGGCGTACCACCACCAACTCTGGTTGGACAATAATTATGTGCTTTGCCAGTGTTGTCCACATCCTGAAAAAATTATTTTAAAATTCAAACTTCAGCATTTTTGCTTATTTCCTTCTCTGAGATTTTCAAATGTTAATTTCTATCTGTGCTCTGATAAATGGATAGATATGCATAGTTTTTAAATTTTGAGCTACAGAAAGATGTTTCTGTTTCCATCAAAGTAAGGGTGTTCATGCTTGAATAGAACAGAACAGTTAGCCATTTTAGGCACCTTTTGCCCAAGTTCCAGCTCGAGTTGCTCCTATTTTTTTGGAGCAACTAGTGTAGTATGGAGTCTCTTAGAAATCGCAATTCTCGGCATTTAGTTTGCTCCAGTTCTAGTTAGTTAGAATAGTTTTGTTTTAGTACAGATTTTTTTTTCAAAAGGGGGCGTTACCAGCGACTTGCGCCTGTTTTGCAAGTTTCGGCAGTGAAAAGTTACTCCAAACTAACGAGAAAATGTCGATTTTTGTACACTCAGAAAAACCTTGCCTACACTTTAGAAATTAGGCGCAGGTAGCGGGGGAAGGGAAGTTAGGGGATTTTACAAAGCATTAAACTATTCACTTTTACCAATAACGAGCCATCAATAATAAATGATAAATAAATCAATCAATCAAAAAAAAATTTTTTAATTTTAAAAATAATATATCAACCAATAAATAAAAAATGTAAAGTTTCTACTCGCCTACTGCAGCACCGGGAGCCCTCCCAACAGCCTGCCGAGGTGCTGTTCAGGTGGGCCCCGCCATCGAGGTGCAGTTCGGGCGGGGCCCACCGCCGAAGAGGCGCTGGTCGGGCGGACCCCGCTGCTGAGGAGGTAAGGGCAGTGGCAACGAGGCGAGGGATGGTGAGGCAGGCAGGCCACTTGGCCCTGGATAGGGGCGGCGAACAGCGCAACGTCCCTTCAGCCAGGGATAGGGTCACCCGGAAACGGGGCACGCTGGGAGGGCCAGGAACTACTGCGCACGCGTGCAGACTCCATTGCGCACGCACGCAGCTGCCAGCACTCTTTTTTTTCGCACAGGGCTGTAGCTCCGCCCCCAGCTGCTCGTGTTGCACTGCATTAACTGTGAAACAGGCCTGCTGGACTCGGAGAATCATGAGGTTCGTTTTAGGCGCTTTTTATTCTTTTTTAAAAAAAAAAGGCGGGCCTCTCGGAGTGCGCCGTTCTGGAAGGACATCCAAAACTTGGGCCCATTGTGTCAGCATCAAGTGCTAACAGAATGGATCAACCATAGTCACCTGCTAGTGATGCCTTCGCCCCACCCTCAGAAGAGCATTTCTGTGACCTTTCTGAATGGCATTGTCAATTTAGTGCAAACTCATTTCAAATTGTCAACAGATTTGTACCATGGTCTCAACCCCACGAGGAACTAGCTTGAGACATATTACACGAACTTCAATCCTGCCAGCTTAGAACCTTGTACAGCCAGCTGGTAGAGAAGTCTTTTATTCCTTTAGGTTGGGCTTGATTTGAACCTGGGTCCCAGAGGTAAAGAGGTACTGAGCTGACCAGTTGCATTGCTCAATCACTCTTCAGCTCATTTGCATTGCATTCCTTTTATTTTCTTTAGTGCTGAAATATCAGGTCTGATTCATGCTGTAGTTCTGAAGGAGTGGATGATTCATTTTTTTCTCAAAATATTTTCTAGATCTTAAGATGTGATGGCAGTTTATTTTTTTTAAAAGAGCAATGTGTCTCAACTGGTGATGAGGGGAAAGTATTATAGAGCCATTTTTATGAATTGGCGGTCTGAGCACGGAGCTTTACTCACTGGGAAATGTGCGGTCTGACCAGTCAAGGCTCTTGATCATATGTGCGCTTTGTAAAGGAATCGTGATGGGTCACTATTTTGTGTCACGTGCCTTCTATTGCACCAATATTTCTTATAATCAATACATTTGTGTAGTTCTTATTTTAACCAGACTTGCTAAAATCGGGGCAGTCAAAAAAAGGGCATAATTGTTTTGCTGCAGATGTGCATCAGTGACGTTACTAATGTGGTTAGTTGCTGTTTTCATCTGGTCTGCTGCATGGTTACATGAATCATTTACAGGATCTTTGTTAAATGGTTGCAGTGAGAGTTGCATATTCTTTCCTCGCTTACTTTCAGTTTATGAACAAGAATTTCATGTAAAGTTATTTCAACAAATAGCAACGTGTTGATTTGCACTGATAGTAATCTGAGGCCACATACTGCAGCAGCAATACTAACCGTCCAATGTCATTATTCAATGTGGTGTTGCCCATTTACTAATGTGCAGTTTATATGTTTCAGTTATGACCAGAGAAGCCGTTAGGATTAGGGCACTACTTCTGTAAGGGGGCATCATGGAATAAAACATCAGATCTAGGTTTAAATTTTTAAATAAAATTCAGTAAATATTGTTGTTATGCGAGAACAATTAGTGTACTGCATTCAATTTATTTTTGTATCAAATGTAAATCTGAAACTGGTGCACATGTGTACAGTCTCTTGTGGAATCAGTATCCTGTTACCTTTCTGTTGAATTGTACAAAAATAAGTTGTTTCAGTATCCATTTTTGCTGTGTCAGCTGTAGATAACAGCTGGAGTTGACACCATATGAATAGTGACCAGCATAGATACTGGCATGAGTCCAATTCTTCTCCTCGACTTGGGTGGTGACTAACTTAAGCATGCTTGTAACACAAACAGAAAATGATGGACATTTCTGTTTTTGATTTCCAGTATCTATAGTCTTTTGTTTACTGTTTTAAGTATGTTTGTACCTGGGTCAATTGAGCCATATGTGCTGAGTATTTGGGATTTTTCTGAAACTCCAAGCACAACTGTGGATTAGCTGATTAGAGTCCTACTGCATTCAAAGTAGCGTCCACATCTTAGTAAGTATAATACAAGCTTAAAATTTCTAATTGTCTTTATTTTGAATGCTTTAATAACACATCTTTCCCTCTGAAAATGGATTACTGACAGCATTAAAATAATATAGATTGGAAAATATAGGCTAGGGCACGAGTGATGAATGTTGTGACACTGCTATTAGCACTATGACGTTACTCATTTATTGCAGGTTTTTAGCAAGTTCATCATAAAAGCAAAGATGTGTACAGCACAAAGGAAGCTATTTAGCCCACGGTGGCTTTGTAGGTTTTTGCTAGTGCAATTCAAAATAAAATGCCTTGCTCTGCTCTCTTCCCATACCACTGCATCTTCCTTTGCTTCAAGGAGAATGAGAGATATAGTGGTTTAGGCAGACAACAGAAGGGATGGCCACCAATGGTTGAACAATTACAATCCAGGATTTTCAGGAGGGCAGAATTAGAGGAGTGCAGATGTCTTGGGTGTGGGGGGGTTGGGGTGGGGTGGGGGGGGGGGGGTGTTGGGGTGGGGTGGGGGGGGTGGGGTGTGGTGTGGGGGGGGTGGTGTGGGTGGTGTGGTGGGGTGTGGTGTGTGTGGGGGGGGTGTGGTGAGGGGTGGGGTGTGTGTGTGGTGGCGGGGGGGGTGGAGGGGTGTGTGGGTGGGTTGTGGGTGGTGTAGGGGTGGGGGGGGTGGGGTGGGGGTAGGGGTGGGGTGGAGGGGGACCTACTTGACCTCGTCTTCCCCAAATTACCTGGCACGGATGCAACTGTCATTGACGGCGTTGGTAGCCGTGATCACTGCACATTCATTGTGGAGACAAAGACCCATCTTCACACTTAAGACACTCTCCATTGTGTTGTGTGGCACTACCACCGTGCTAAATGGGATAGATTCAGAGCAGATCTGCAGGCTCAAAACTGGGCAACCATGCAGCGCCATGGGCTGTCAGTAGCAGCAGAATTGTATTCCACCACAATCTGTAACCTCATGGCACGGCATATTCCTCACTACCATTGTAATCAAGCCAAGTGAACAACCCTAGTTCAATGAGGCATGTAGAAGAGAATGCCAGGAGCAGCACCAGGTGTACCTAAAAAAAAAAATGAAGTACTAAACTGGGGAAGCTGCAACACAGGCCTACGTGCATGCTGAACAGCTGAAGCAGTATGCTAAAAGCAGCTAAGCGACTCCACAATCAACGGGTCAGATCAAAGCTTTGCTGTCCTGCCACATCTAGTCGTGAATGAAAGAAAGAAACACTTGCATTTATATAGTGCCTTTCACGACCACCGGACGTCTCCAAGCACTTTACAGGCAATGAAGTACTTTTGGAGTGTAGTGAATGGAGGGGGACAATTAAACAACTAATGGGGGGAGGAGGAGGCTCCATGTATATCCCCATCCTCAATGATGGCGGAGCCCAGCACCCAAATGCAAAAAACAATGCTGAAGCATTTGCAACCATCTTCAGCCAGAAGTGCTGAGTGGATGATTCATATTGGCCTCCTCCCAAGGTCCCCACCATCACAGAAGCCAGCCTTCAGCCAATTTGATCCACTCCATGTGATATCAAAAAATGGCTGAGTACACTAGATACACAAAGGCTATGGGACCTGACAACATCCCAGCTGTCGTGCTGAAGACTTATGCTCCAGAACTAGCCGCGCCTCTAGCCAAGCTGTTCCAGTACAGCTGCAACACTGGCATCTAGCCGACAATGTCGAAAACTGCCCAGGTATATCCTGTCCACAAAAAGCAGGACCAATCCAATCCGACCATTTGCCACCCAATCAGTCAACTCTCAATCATCAGCCAAGTGATGCGTGTCATCGACAGTGCTATCAAGCAACATTTACTCACCAATAACCTGCTCACTGATGCTTAGTTTGGGTTCCACCAGGACCACTTTGTTCCAGACCTCATTACAGCCTTGGTCCAAACATGGACAAAAGAGCTGAATTCCAGAGGCGAGGTGAGAGTGACTGCCCTTGACAGTAAGGCAGCATTTGACCGAGTTTGACATCAGGGAGCTGTGGTAAAATTGAAGTCGATGGGAATTGGCGGGGGTGGGGGGGGGCGGGGGAAGTCTCCACTGGCTGGAGTCATACCTAGCACAAAGGAAGATAGTCGTTGGAGATCAATCATCCCAGCCCCAGGACATCGCTGCAGGAGTTCCTCAGTGCAGTGTCCTAGGCCTAACCATCTTCAGCTGCTTCATCAATGATCTTCCCTCGATCATAAGGTCAGAGGTGGGGATGTTCACTGATGATTGCAAAGTATTCAGTTCCATTCACAACACCTGATAATGAAGCAGTCTATGCCCGACATGGATGACATTCAAGCTTGGGCTGATAAGTGGCAAGTAATATTACTTGCCACTTAAGTGCCAGACAATGACCATCTCCAACAAGCGAGAGTCTAACCACCTCCTCTTGATATTCAATGGCATTAACATTGCCGAAACCTCCCACCATCAACATCTTGGGGGTCACCACTGACCAGAAACCTAACTGGACCAGCCACATAAATATTGTGGCTACAAGTGCGGGTCAGAGGCTGGGTATCCTGCTGACTCCCCAAAGCCTTTCCACCATCTACAAGGCACAAATCAGGAGTGTGATAGAATACACTCCACTTGCCTTGATGCGTGCAGCTCCAACAACACTCCAGAAGATCGACACCATCCAGGACAAAGCAGCCCGCTTGATTGGCACCCCATCCACCACTGGCGCACCATGGCTGCAGTGTGTACCATGTATAAGATGCACTGCAACAGCTCGCCATGGCTTCTTCGGTAGCATTTCATCACCATTCCTTCATCGCTGGGTCAAAATCCTGGAACTTCCTCCCTAAATGCACTGTGGGAGTACCTTCCCCCAAGGATGGCAACGGTTCAAGAAGGCGGCCCACTGCCACCTTCTCGAAGGCAATTGGGGACGGGCAATAAATGGTGGCCTTGCCAGCGACTCCTGCCTCCCGGAACAAATTTTTTAAAAAGTAGTCCCAGATTCTAAAGAATCTCTCCCTAGCTACAATTTTCTATCCCTGGCATCATTCTGGTAAATCTCTGATGTATTCTATTGATGCTTTAGATCCTTTTAATTATTGAGACATCCTAAACTGCACACCGTACTCTAACTGTGGTATAACAATTGCCATATAAAACACTATCATTGCTAACTTGTTGTTGTCTTGCTCTATTTATGAAATCCCAAGTGCTATTGGCCATTTTAGTAACTCTTTGAGTAGCTGCATTTGCATTTTCAGCAAATTCTGCATTTGAACTTCTGCGTCTCTCTTGGTCCACACCCTTCAGCATCTTTCCATTGAGTGTATATTCACAGTTCTTTTTTTCTCCCCCCTCATTGTATTACATTTCACTACTCCACATTAAGTTGCATCTGCCATCTGTCATTCCATTCTATGGGCCCAAGTTTCCACAGGATATAAAAACGGGCGCCCCTCCGAGCTGGGCACCCGTTTTTCGCGCCTAAAACGGCGCCAGAAAAAAAACGCGCTATTCTCGAGCGCCCTGCAGCTCCTTGTCTGTTTGGCGCGGCGCCCAGGGGGGCGGAGCCTATACTCGCGCCGATTTTGTAAGTGGGAGGGGGCGGGTACTATTTAAATTAGTTTTTTTCCTGCCGGCAACGCTGTGCGTTGGAGCGTTCGCGCACGCGCAGTGTGAAGGAAACATTGGCACTCGGCCATTTTTGTAGTTCTTTGTAGCTGTTTAATTTTTGAACATTTTTTAATAAAAGCACATTGCCCTTCCATGATCAGCAGTGAGGCTACCCTTCTCACTGTCTCCTTCCCCTCGCCACCCTCCACGGCAACAAACGGCGGTTTCCTCCCCCTCCCTCCCCTCCGCGGCGGCAACAAACCGCTGTCTCCTTCACCTCCCTCCCCTCCGCAGCGGCAATAAACGGCGGTTTCCTTCCCCACCCCCCGCGGCAACGAACGATGGCTGAAGCACTTTCACACAGGTAGGAAGGTGGTTTATTTAATCTTTTCTTTGCTTATAAATGTTTATTCAGGTTGGATTTATTTGTATAATATTTGTAGAAGTATAAATAAGGATTGATTATAGAATTTAATGAGTTCCCTCTCCCCCCCCCCCCCCCCCCAACCTCGTTCTGGACGCCTAATTTGTAACCTGCGCCTGATTTTTTAATGTGTAGACAAGGTTTTTTCAGTTCTACAAAAATCTTCACTTGCTCCATTCTACTTTAGTTTGAAGTACGTTTTCACTGTGGAAATTTTGAAATCAGGCGTCAGTGGCCGGACACGCCCCTTTTTGAAGAAAAAATTCTGTTCCAAAGTAGAACTGTTCTACCTGACTAGAACTGCAGAAAAAAAATTTGGAGAATTGCGATTTCTAAGATAGTCCGTTCTCCACCAGTTGCTCCTAAAAAATCAGGCGCAAATCATGTGGAAACTTGGGCCCTATGTCTTATTTCCACTTAAAACAAATTTTAAATCCATCTTGCAGATTGGCATATCCCCTACCTTAGTGTTATCTGTAAATTTTAACATGCTCCCTGTACTAAAGTCCAAATTATCTAACCCCTAAGATACACTGCTTCCATCCTTTCTCCAATCCGAGTAGTATTCATTAAATCTAATCCCCTGTTTCCTGTCAATAAACCTTCCATCAGCACTGCTACATTTTCTCTTGCACTCTATGCATGACTTTTTATAAGAAGTCTCTTGAGGTACCTTTGAAAGCCTTCTGAAAATCATATTGTGGATCCACGCGTTTGCCCACAACCGACTTTAGTCTAACTGGTCTGTTATTACGCAGTTTATCTTTCTTGAAGGGAAGTATTACATTGGCTACCTTCCAGCCCCAGCACTATTTGTTTGAGGATGGAAAAATTATGGCCACAGCCATTGGTATTTTCTCTTGCCGCCTTTCAACACATGCCATCATGCCTGGTGACTTGTGCACCTTGAGTTCTTAGGTTTTATTTTAATAAAAAACAATTCCTTAACTACAGTTATCACTGACAGTTCCACAATTGTTCAGTTGCTTTTCATAGACCTACATTTTTCTTGTGGATATCAAAACATTTAGTTATTTTCAGGGCTGTCAAGTAATTGCAGCTAACTTCTGTGATTGATGTGTTAACTTTTTTGCCAATTAATTTTTAAAATGTGTTAATCTTGGAAGTTGCCACAAGGACTGTGAATGACGGCCAGGTAACATGTGTAGCACAGCTGTGCGATGACAGTGTGGGTGGCTCGCACAGTAAAGCTGCACAGGGTTTGATTTATCCCAGGCAATGTTCAAAGCAAAGAATGAACACAATGTCCCACATGCTTAGTGCTTTCCCTACCGCCAGCATTGTTGGGGGTCATTGGACCTGGTGACAGTGCCGCCTCGTGTACAAAGGAGCCACCAGGTAATTGAGGTCTCGCTAGCTCTGATGGAGCTGGGTGCTAAAAGGGAAGGGGCGAGCGGAGGGTGGGGTTTGAGATATGGGGTACATTGAAGCTGCTACAATGGGATTAGGAACCAGGCTGAAGGTGGGGGGGGGGTGGTGAGGGAAGGGGGCTGGAAGAGCTATGAGAGGCTTCATTCCATTGACTCAACTTTATTATCTTGCTCTGTTGAAAGCTTTTTCCTTTCAGCTTGTTTTCCTTGGTGTTGTCAGCCCATGTTGTGTAATGCGTGCCACCATCTGGTTATAATAAGGACATGTTGTGCATTGGGGATTCACCTAAGGGTTGTGGACGGGGTTTAAAGCAAAATTTCTGCAGATTCAACGGTCATCTTTTGAACCGCTCTGGATCCAGAACACTTTGGCCATGTTCTTTTATAGAACTTTTAAACTGTAGATGAAAATAACTTGACAGCTTAATTGTTCATTTATCCGGTTCTCATATAGCAAAAGCTGACAAATCAGTGAATATTAAGATGGGGAGGAGTTTCCAGAGTTTGGAAGATGTTTGGGGATATCTTGTTGAGATGGTCCTCCCACATCTTTGGTTTTCTTGCTGTGCTTTTTGGTCTCTCCTAATAACCTAGTATCCTTCTTTAAGATATTACAAGTTAAGATTTGCATCTGAACTGCATATAACATTTATTTCTACTATGCCAATATTTGAAAAAACTATTTGCTAATGTGATAGAATCTGTCGTATGCACAGAAGTATCTTTTGGTGTGCTCTACTGATGGAAATGCACGATCAAGCTCCAAGAGTAACTATTTCAGCAGAGATTGTGACATCAATGAGATTTGATATCTTGAAGATCAAGCAATTGATCCGGTCTTCTATGAACTGTTTGGATACACTCACTTTCCAGGGGTATCTTGTAATTCTGGACTCACCTGAGTTAGAAAGTTGTGAGTTCGTTCCCACTCCAGGGACATGAGCACAAAAATCTGGGCTGACACTCCAGTGCAATGCTGAGGGAGTGCTGCACTGTTAGAGATGCTGTCTTTTGGATGAGATGTTAAACTGAGTCGATGTCTGCCCCCTCAGGTGGACATAAAAGATCCCATGGCACTATTTTGAAGGGACAGAGCTATTTGCACTAGAAAAATGTTTTGTTTGGCTCTCCATTATCACATGACCTGATTGGTTCCCTTGGAGGTTAAGCCACGCCCAGATGTTTCTCTGGAATATGTGATTGGAAACACCTAGCCCAAGTTCTGAGTGACTTTGCAAAGTGTAATTCGAGCCATTCTGACTTCAGACCCCAGAGAGGATAGAGCTCCACCAACCCAGCCCAAGTTCCTGACGCCCTTAGCCCAGGCCAGGTTCCTGATCTTTCTGAGAAATCGGGTGTAGGTATAAAGGAGGTTGGAAGAACGTGATCTGTCTCCTCTCCGAGCTCCTCTCCCGATTCCCCCTGCCCCCACCGAATGTTTCTCCTCTCTCTCTCTTTCCCTCTCTCTATTGCTGTTTGTGGGACCTTTCTGTGAGCAAATTGGCTGCGAGTTTCCCTACATTACAACAGTGACTACACTTCAAATGTATTCATTGGGTGTGAAGCACTTTGGGATGTCCTGAGGTCATGAAAGGTGCTATATAATTACAAGTCTGTTGTTTTATTAACGGGCATTTATGTAACTTTGGCTCCTCATTTCCCAAAACAACACAGTTGACTGAATTTAAAGTGTGAGAACCGATGTACCTCATCCTATGCAAAGAATTAGTTTGAACATCAGTAATAAAACAAACTTGAATGAGATAAATGCAGTAATTGTACCAATACAAATCTGCAATTAAAACTGAGATTACAATTTTTGATGGAAATTAATTCTGATTAAATTTTTTTAATTGCTCAACAGCCTTCGTTATTTCAATTTTTCTCCCCTCCCTTTTTCAACTCTGTCTGCTTCAGACTATTAACTGTTTGAGTGGCCCTCGCTTGTTTGATTGCCCAGGCACACTCTGAGAATACCAGACAATGTAGGAATCTGCTGGTCTTCAGCTGTTACATAAATTAAGGCAATACATATATAACAATACAAGCCCTTTGCGAGTTTAACTCACTTACTTGAGCAAAGACAGACAGCTTATTAAAAAATTCCATCAAATGCCTTTCCTTTGAGAGCTGCTGAATGCTTTCCCCTCACCACCACAAGAATCTCTGTGAATGTCAAATGAGCACTTTGTAATCCACATTTGAAGCAGAACTGTCAGCAAATAGATTTCTGTGTGATTGAAATCTTTCAAAAGTTGAAAATGACCATAATAATTACATAATTCAAAAGGGGAATTTACTTTCATGGCAGATATGTATAAAAAGAAAGATTTGCATTTATTTTGCACCTTTCATGACCACCGGACATCTCCAAGTGATTTAAAGCCAATGAAGTGTAGTCACTGTTGTATTGTGGGAAACACGATAGCCAATTTGCGCACAACAAGCTCCCACAAATAGCAATTTGATAATGACCACAAAATCTGTGACATTGATTGCGGGATAAATATTGGGACTATTTGTACTGTCCTTCTGCACCTGCGTCCTCTCAAGACTCCACCCCCGATGCCTCCCGCCCGAAACCAAAAACAGAACTGGGGTCTCGAACATGTCATCCTGAAGCCTCCCGCTGAGCCGTGGCAACAGGGGGCGAGCGGGAGGAACGAGAGAGAGAGAGACTGGAGGGGGGAGTGTGAGCGAGAGACTGGGGGCGGGGGGAGCGAGAGAAACGGGGTTGGTGGGGGAAGAGACAGAGTGAGCCTGGGGGGGCGGGGGGGGGGGGGGGAGAGGAACGTTGGTGGAAGAGAGAGAGAGAGAGAGAGAGAGAGAGCGAGCTGGGGGGAGGGGTGGGGAGAGAGAGCTGGGGGGAGGGGTGGGGAGAGAGAGCTGGTGGGAGGGGCGGGGAGAGAGAGCCGGGGGAGAGAGAGAGAGAGGGAGGGAAGAGAGCCTGAGGAGAGAGGGAGAGAATCTTGAGGGAGGGTGGGGGTTGGGAGGTTGCATGGAGGGGAGAGAGCGAGAGCCTGGGGTGGGTGACTTTTGGGGAGATCTATCCTCTATGGCTTCTGAAGTCAAAATGGATCAAATTACAAATTGGAAAGTCGGTCAGAATTTGGGCTGGGCAGTTCCAGTTGGACATTCCAGAGAAATTTCAGGGTGTGGCTTATTCTCCAAGAGGACTAATCAGCAATAGGTCAAGTGATATTGGAGAGCCAATTGGGGACAAGGCGGCCATTTTGGCAGTACAAATCGACTCATCCATAAATATTGGCCAGGAAACTTGGGATAACTCCCCTGCTCTTCGAAATAGTGCCATGGGATCTTTTACTTCTATCTGAGAGAATAGACAGATATGTATGTAATCAAAGATGATTGGAAGGAAACATTGATTATTTCTATAATAACTTATGTTTCTAACATTTAAATTATATTCTTGACTGCTTCATCCTACACTGAGGCCTGCTATTTTGAGTAAACGTACACATGAGGCTAGCAACTTAACTTTTAATAGTTTCTCTGTCAATAGATTCAGAAATAGATAATATGGCTTGAAAAGATTTCTCCCAGAAAGTAAAGTTGATAGCAAAACTTAGTGGGACATCCAAATGGAAGAATAAATGCTGCATGCATCCCTTACACCAAGGTGCAATCGGTCCAATGGGATTCTTCCCAATTTGTTGCAATTCCTCAGTCTGAGAGACTGCAACGGGTCTGAAAATTGCGTGTGGCCATCCAATTCCGAGCACCTTGAGTATATGCAGTTTGGCCTTTTGAAAATGAATCCCACTCACGTGTCAAAGGGAACAATTTGCAACATATTTTCAATTAAGAAAACGCTTTACAATGTAAAAGGCTTTGAAAATTGAACTTTGTGTATTGTATCAAGAAGTCCTGGTGTAGCAGATATCTGTGTGTTGGAGTGAGGGGCTACCAATTAGTGTATCAACATCTAATTCTGTATATTTACAATATGTACAATGCTGTATTTACAAAACTTTGAATACATAAATGCATGGCAGCATAGTGGTTATGTTGCTGGACTCATAATCCAGAGGCCTGGATGGTTTGAGAATTTGAATTCAGTTTATAAAAAAAAATCTGATACCATGAAGCTGTTGGATTGTCATTAAAATCTCAACTGGTTCACTGATGTCCTTTTAGGTAAGGAAAGCATTTGTTCGTGCCAGGACTTGCCCATATGTGACTCCAGTCCCACACCAACGTGGCTGACTTCTAACATCCCTCTGAATTGGCCTCACAAGCCAATTTGTTGCATCAAACCGCTAGAAAGGAAATGTCATGTATCCTACATGGCTACTGTTGGTACTATCACAAGGTGTGCCACCAGTGGGCACAGCAGTGGGAGACTTGTAGGTTACCTGTACAGGTGTGCCTGGCCTAGTCTAAAAGGCAGGCCACCAGGTGTGATCCTCACTCTGGAGTTAACAAATAAAGGACTAAGGTCACTACAGTTCAAGTACAATACATTGCCTCGTGGAGTCATTATTAGAGCATCCAAGAACATAACAATTGGCGACGAGATTACGGACTTTCACGTGAAAATGGCTACCCTTGGTACGTTGCAGCAGTTCGCCATTGGTGATGATTGGGACGCTTTTGTGGAGAGGCTAGACCATTTCTTCACACCAAACGACCTGGCAGGAGATGACCGGCCACACTGGCTGATAAGCACAGAGCTATCCTGCTGACCAGTTGTGGGCCCACCGTCTATGGCCTCATCAGGGACTTGCTGGCACCAGCGAAGACAACGACCAAGATGTATGAGGAGCTCGTAACACTGATCCATGACAAACTCAAGCCCAAGGAGAGCATCCTCACAGCCAGATGCCAGTACTACGCCCACCGACGGGCAGGAAATTGTGAAAAACGACGCAGACCTCAGGAGGCTGGCGGCACCATGAGATTTTGGCAACCACCTCAACGAAGCACTGTGGGACATTTTTGTCATTGGAATTGGCCATGAGGGCCGCCTTCATAAGCTACTATCAGCAAATATCAGTCACATTGCAGAAGGCCATCTCTCTGAGCCAGGTATTCACGACCTCGACCTGCAGTTCCAGGCAGATGACTCAACCACAGGTCTCAAACCTGGCAGGTACTGTGCACCGAGTGGCACCTTTTAGAGGCTGGACTGTAGAACGCGAACCCTCTCGGGAGAGAGAATAGGCCCCCGAGTCCCTTAACTCAGAGTCCACCGAGGGGGGTTAATCGAGTAGCTCCATGCTGGCATTGTGGAGGGAACGCAGGGCTTACCAGTGCCGCTTTAACGACTATGTATGCAAGGGCTGCAGCACAAAGGGTCACCTCCAGCAAATGTGTAAGAGAAATAAGACTCTCTGTGTCGATAAAGAGTCTGCAGATGACCATGAATCCAGCGTGGATTATGAAACGATAGGCACAGAGGCAGCTCAGCCCCACAATGAAGTATATAGCATGTTTACCTGCACCACTGAGCGTTCCTCGTTAAGAACGGAAGTTGAGATAGATGGTGTTCCAGTCTTCCTGGAAGTGGACACGGGGGTGAGCCAGTCAGTAATGAATCAAGAAGCCTTTGAGAGGCTATGGGACAATCAAGCTGAACGACCCGGTTCAGGCAAAGTTGCGCACCTACACCGATGAACTTATCCCAGTCGTTGGTAGTGTGAATGTAAAGGTACTCCATGATGGCGCGGTGCACAAGTTACCTCTGTGGATTGTTGCAGGTGATGGACCAACGCTGCTCGGAAGAAGGTAAATGGAGAAGACCCATTGGAAGTGGGAAGACTTCACCCCTCGATGTCCTCCGCGTTCGAAGGCACAGCAAGCCCTCACTTGAGGGCGGACCTGGCACCAGAGAGCAGACCAGCACAGCACCCGAGGCACAGACCGCTCAGCATGACTACGGTGGAGATGATCCAGCTGAGACGACCTGAAGGCACCTTCCAGGCTCCTGTGGCAGGACTCCAGAGGAAGAAAATCGGATCCAAAGGCAACTTCCCAGCTTTAGTGGCAGAACCCAGGGAGAAGAGGATCACCGCAATCGACCTCGTGGATGGAGGAAAGATGGCGCCCAAACGACGAGATGAGGCGCTGAAGAAAAAAATAGCGGCGGCCAGACCACGAGATACAGCGATGATGGAGCAACACGTGGCACCAAATTGAGAAGAGTATCGGGGTAAAGAAATCAAGGCTCTCTTAAAGGAGGCCTGCAACTCACTACAATTAAAGGGACAGTTCCACACACTCAAGTAATGCAATAGTAACTAAGTTAGAGATAAAATGTGTAACTGATGATCAGAGTTGTGTACATGCAATAAGCAAGGAAAAGTCATACGATCATGTAAAATGTGTAATTGATGATCAGAATTGTGGACATGCAACCAGCGAGGAATGGTCGTGCGATTGTGCTCGGAGCTACAGAGTATCCACAATAAATAATGAAAAGTTGTGCGATGTAGGATTTCGACTGCACGCAGCCAATGCAGCGGGCACACATCCATCGGATGCACATAAGTCCAATGAACTACCCAATGTCGTAGCCTGTGTCCCTGAGACATGAGTTATGCACCATGGAGCATGGCCACAAGCAGCCAATACACACGAGCTGCAGAGCAAGCAATCTCAGGAGGGCAATGGCACCAGTATCGATGCCCTGCCCCTGATCGGCTCCACCTCTCAGGCACCCGATGGCACCAACCGCCACGAGCCTGAAAGAGCAAACTGTATAAAGGCGCAGCCCCCAGACCCCATCACCATCAAGGCCATACCCAGAAACTGAAGGGTCACCCACTACAGTCCTCCCAAAGGGGAACGGGACCAGCCAGGATCCCAAACCAAACAACGCCCAGGCTAGCGAGTCAGCAGTTCCCTGTACACTGCGAGACGACAGCCCCTCAGGGAGCAGCAGCGACCCAGGGCGAAAAGAAAGGACAGGAAGGTCACAGGCATCTGTGAACCTGCCCGATGCTTGGAACCACGGCAACAACCCCAAGAGCAGGCAACTCGAGCCAACTTGGTTCCCACTGCCAGCACTAGGCACCGCACCGCCACCAGACTGTCAGGACGCCATCCAGCAGTTCTGGAACTAGTTTGTCCTTATGCATCGGTCACCGATACCCAGCACGCATCGATAATGTATCTCACCAGTCTAGCGTACCGGTCTCGCAACTAAATCACAAATTAATGCAAACTAGTCTTCCTGAATTTGAATGTATATGAATGCACTGAGCCTCTGGCATAACCTATATGTGGGAGGGGGAGAATGGAGTGGGCAGGGACACGCACAAACAGCAACCACCAGCACTCTACTGCACCAGCCACTCATCCAAGATTGAAACGACCCGCCAAGGGTCAACCAAATAGAGCTAAGCCCAGAGCACAGTCAATGCAGAGGCGATTTGCACTAAAGGCTTGGGGGAAGAGTGATGTCATGTATCTTACATGGCTATTGTTGGTACTATCCAAAGGTGTGCCACCAGAGGGCACAGCAGTGGGAGACTTGTAGGTTACCTGTACAGGTGTGCCTGGTCTAGTATAAAAGACAGGCCACCAGGTGTGATCCTCAATCTGGAGTTAACTAATAAAGGACTAAGGTCACGACAGTTTAAGCACAACACATTGCTTCGTGGAGTCATTATTAGAGCATCCAAGGACATAACAACAGGAAAACGAGAATAAATCTGGACGGACCACTCAACTGAGGCCTAAGCATTGATTCAGGATACAACAAAAGCACACCCAGTCGACTGTGCATCCTCACAAACATCTGGGCACTGGTGTCAAAGTTGGGAGATCTGTCCCACAGACAATTCTGGCAACAGCCTGACTAGCATGATTCTGTGAGTATGACTATCAGTCTTGATTGATTGGGCATCTTTATTTCTATAATATGTTCTTGAACTAATTTCACCAATTGGATCTTGCTGCCATCTGCTGAGAACTTGAGCCAATGTAATGTTATTCTGCAACGCTGCCTTGTTCCATAACACTAGCATAATGAGACTAATTGGAGTTATGCACTGTTAACCCTGACTGAGATCAGATGGTTTAATATTGACCAGAGATCAAATGTGATATTTTAATGCCTATATGATACTGGCCTGGCCCAGTGTAAATGATGCACATTAAATAAACTAGCTTCAGTCTTGATGCCGGTACTGATGCACCCACTTGCACAATGTACTTTTCTCTGAAAGGTAGCACTGTGCATGTGCAGGATATCCTGTGTTGCTAGTTTGCCTGTGCAGTGGTGTACAGACTTTCAGAGAAAGCTGAGGATCATGTTTTGTGTATTCAGTTTAACTTGGCTGTGTACGTTTATATCTGCACCTCAGCACACAGTGTACTGACCTTATGTGTCAGGCTGACACCAATAGGTAGATATATAGGGCAGCTCTACATCATAACATGCAATTAATTCTGAGCACAGCTAATATAGGAGAGCCAATGCAATCATCTTCCATGATCACCTTGGATGAGTTCTAATGATAGTGTTGCTGAAGGAAATTGAGATTTAATAACTCTATAGCTATAATTTTCATTGTCAATTTATGCCACTACTGCGGTAAATGCTGCATTAATATTGCAACACAACAAAAACTCCAACTGTGAAAAAGGTGGTGTCCTTGAAAATGATAAAATTAATTAGAATACTTTCTTGCATCTATATTGCCTTTTTTATTCATGGTCCAATCCATAATCTGCAATCATTCTAAAAGTACGGATACAGATCTTCCATTTGTCTTACTAGAAGCTGATTAAGTGGACAACACTGTTAATTGAATAAAACTTACCAGACCAGTCGTATATACCGCTTAACACAGTCTGAGCTCAAATAACATTTTGGGAGTGAGATTCCTCGATGAAAGAACTTGAAGACTGTATTTCTCTGTAATGAATGACCTGCATATTCTTAGAAATAGACTGTTTCAGAAACTACATCATTCCTGCAATTTTGTTGTGGAAAATTTGGAATGCTCCTTTTTTTTGTTGGTAGAAGCACAAGCTGCGTCGGTTTGCTGGGAAAGAAATCACCTGAATAAAATTGGGTGCTTAACAAATAAGTTAAGGAGCGAGTCATACAGGCTTGACTCATGGAAGGTTTACTTTTCTCTGCATCACCAAATTCTATTGAATAATCTGTTGCAACATATATTGAGTGGTATTATGAATTTATCCAAACATTGGAACAAAGTAATGACTTCAATCTGTGGGGAATTCCCACCACGGAAGGCTTGTTATGTGTTTGCAGATAAAATTGACATGCTGATCATGTGTCAATTCAGTTGACTGTGCACAGAGTGGACTTTTTTTAATACAGTAATCGTCAGAAAAATACCTCGTGATAAATATTTCAATAGATTTAATGATTAGAAAACAATTGCTTGAGTGAAGATAGCCTCACAAAGTGTTGTCATTAGGCACAGATTCAGAACTGTCAAAATTGGACAGTACTTCTTGGGAATTCCAGACTAGAGCTGTATATTTGAGGTGTTGTCTTGCACCAGAAATACAAACATGGCTAAAAGTGGTGAACCGCAGCTATCTGAGCAGTGTGCATTCCTAGAGTGGCTGACATTACACTTGGTTACGGGAATAGCTTCCGCTAGTTTTGTGCTCCGAATTCTGCGCAATTTGATGGAACTAGCCGAACCAGCGTAAAAGATCGCAGAACGTAAAATGTAGACGAGTTGTGGCCAAAACCACATGTGGTTGTGGTTTCCATGATATTTTATGCTGGTTCAAGATTTAATTTGCTCAATTCAGGCCCCGCCCATAAAACTGACCAGGCCCCTCGGTCAAAATTGCAAGATGCAGGTTGGATCTCTCTGGTGCCGGAACATAGAATTTTTGGTACCACCAATCGTGCTGTTTCAGAAAGGCTCTTCAAATTAAGTTCATTTTCTTAGCACCACCATGACATTTCCCATGTACTGTTTCTCTTAAGACTTAAGGTTATAACAAATGCATTTACCAACTCAGGAAAAAAAATGCAAACTTATGCATCCCACTTTCCAATTACTTCAATATTTTTTTCCTCACTATCCTAAACATGCCACAGCAACACACCTGCCAAGTCTCATGAGCATCCCCAATTCCAAGACATCACAGACCAGCCTGCCCAAATGTGGCCAGATGCTCTCCGGCAAAGAACAGCACACAAGTCACAGCATGATGCAGCTTAAATCATAATGCATGCATAACCTGTGAAATTGTACTGAGAGGTTGATTGATATAACTGAGCAGGCAGACTACAGTTCCCAAAAGCCATCACGTTTCCTTATTCTCACCCAGCCTCAACCAAATCTTGGGTGGTTCATGTTTCCTGATTTACAGGTCTGTACTTGCTCCCCATATAATTCCTATTCCCAGTGCCCTCCCTCCTAATCCTAGAAGTGATCCAAAACTTGGCTGCCCGTATCCTAACTCTCTCCAAGTCCCGCTCACTCATCACCCATGTGCTCACTGACATACATTGGCTCCTGGTTAAGCAACGCCTCGATTTCAAAATTCTCATCCTTGTTTTCAAATCCCTCCATGGCCTGACCCCTCCCTATCTCTGTAATCTCCTCAAGCCCCACAACCCCTCTTCCCCTGCCCCCACCCCCCCCGCCCGAGATGTCAGCGCTCCTCTAATTCTGCCCTCGTGAACATCCCTGATTATAATCGCTCAATCACTGGTGGCAGTACCTTCTGTTGCCTAGGCCCAGAGCTCTGGAATTCCCTGCCTAAACCTCTCTGCTCTCTACCTCTTTTTCCTCCTTCAAGACGCTCCTTAAAACCTACCTCTTTGACTAAGCTTTTGGTCACCTGCCCTAATTTCTCCTTATGTGGCTTGGTGTGAAGTTTTCTGTCTTGTAATACTTCTGTGAAGTGCCTTGGGACATTTCACTGCGATAAAGGCGGTTTACATAAATACAAGTTGTTGTTGTTGATGATGATATGAGCCACTCTCCTCCTTTTGAGCTGCCCATTATACGTGTATCAGTGTTGTTTCCCAAACATGGCCCCACTCCAGCACCAGAAATCACAAGAAATGTAGTGGATATATGGAAATTGAATTACAATTTATGCCATCAACAAGTAAGAATATACATTTAAAAACGTACATGTAGGTTGCCAAATGCCAAGATAAATATAATTTTGTTCAGTAAACCTTTTAAAGCAAACCAAATCACACAAGAATAATGTTGTGTAAAATCAAACTGAGGATTGCAAGCCAAATATTAAAAAAATAAAGTTGATATTGAGAGCAAACTACATAAAATTACAATAAATAATTTGATAAGTATTTTCAAATTGTTCAATATTTTATCTGAGCCATTACTCGAGAGATCAACTAGTGTGACTAAATGCTTATACATTGTGCACAGCAATGAAATAAAGATTTACACAAGTTTCCATGTTTTGGAACATTAGAGCTACAAAATGTTTGATGACTCCATCATGGTGCGAATCTGAAACCCTAAATCAGTTTATAGCAAAGCATGAACCTTTGAGAATAGAGCTTTGCTCTGAATGTCAATGTACTCAATAATTTATATTTCAATAAATCAAATTTTCTACATTAAATACCACATAGAATATTGTATTTAGAATCTCTTTCAAATATTCTTCCTTTCCGCTTGAGAGGTTTATATTGAGTTTTAATTACAAAAAAAGTACTTTATCCCTTGTGGATTCATTCTGATCCTGTGTTTAAATTACAAGAAACAATTTAAAAAAAAACTATTGTAATGAAATTCACCTTCTGAAATTTCACTTTAGATTTTTATAAGTGCAAATGACAAAATTGTAAGATATATTTCACCAAAATGGGCTTCACTGTCATTTATTTCTTAAAGCAGATGGGGTTAAGAAAATGTGTCATTCTTCATGGAAGCCTTACAAAACATTCTATTTGTAAATATATTTTTCTGTGATGCAAGTGCATGCTTGATGCTAACATTGTTGACTATGCATTATTTAAAATTATTTTCATTATAATTCCTCAATGTGGAATGGCAAGTTTAAAGCTACAATTCAGTTAGTGAATTCTCCAAATGCAGGAGCGATGTTAGTAGAGAGAGGCTTGGGCCTGTACCGAAGCAGGATGCATGTGAGGAAGATTCACCATCGGTGCTCTGAAGGAAAAGGAAAATTAATCCCTTGGTAGGGATAAATGGTTCATTCTCAGGTTGGCAATCAGTAACCATTGGGGTGCTGCAGGGATCAGTGCTGGGACCCCAACTATTTACAATCTATATTAATGACTTGGAGGAAGGGACTGAGTGTAACGTAGCCAAGTTTGCCGATGATACAAAGATGGGAGGAAAAGCAATGTGTGAGGAGGACACACACAATCTGCAAAAGGTCATAACACAGGCTAAGTGAATGGGCAAAAATTTGGCAGATGGAGTATAATGTTGGAAAGTGTGAGGTCATGCACTTTGGCAGAAAAAAAATCAAAGAGCAAGTTATTATTTAAATGGAGAAAGATTGCAAAGTGCTGCAATACAGCAGGACCTGGGGGTACTTGTGCATGAAACACAAAATATTAGTATGCAGGTACAGCAAATGATCAGGAAGGACAATGGAATCATGGCCTTTATTGTAAAGGGGTTGGAGCATACAAGCAGGGAAGTCTTGCTACAGTTGTACAGGGTATTGATGAGGCCACACCTGGAATACTGTGTACAGTATTGGTTTCCATATTTACGAAAGGATATACTTGCTTTGGAGGTAGTTCAGAGAAGGTTCACTAGGTTGATTCCGGAGATGAGGGGATTGACTTATGAGGAAAGTTTGAGTAGGTCGGGCCTCTAATCATTGGAATTCAGAAGAATGAGAGGTGATCTTATTGAAACGTATAAGATTATGAGGGGCTTGACAAGGTGGATGCAGAGAGAATGCTTCCGCTGATAGGCGAGACTAGAACTAGAGGGCATAATCTTAAAATAAGCGGTTGCCCATTTAAAACTGAGATGAGGAGAAATTTCTTCTCTAAGAAAGTTGTGGATCTGTGCAATTTGCTGCCTCAGAAAGCTGTGGATGCTGGGACATTAAGAAACTGTCTATTTCTGTCTTAAATTTATTCAAACGATAAGGGAATAAGGGGTTATGGAGAACAGGCAGGGAATTGAACCTGAGTCCATTATCGGATCAGCAATGATCATATTAAATGGCGGAGCAGGCTTGAGAGGCTGTATGGCCTTCTCCTGCTCCTATTTCTTATGTTCTTAATTTCTTATGTTCTTATATCCTGTAATTGACACAGCATCCCTGAAATGGCAAGTGATGGTTTCGCAAAGTAGGCTGTTCCAAGAACAAATTCACTTTGTGCCACTAATTCTATTGATGAAACTAATCTCTGGTCCAACAAAACAACATGGTCTCTCAATACATCGGTCAGTCATTCTCTGTTTGTGTTCAGTGAATGCTTCGGCAAAATGAAGACTGCATTGTGCATCCTGATTTATACCAGCTCTCCATTTTCTGTTTTCATTATTTTATGTAGTGCTATGCATCAACTCTCTCAAACACAATTGTTTTTTGATAACCAATAAACAGCTTTAGATGTCTATTCACATTTATTTTAACTTCATTGAAAACAAATTATTGAGAGCTGCAGTACCCCTTAACCCAAGTCATAGTCTTGAAGTTGATACGGCTATTGAGTGTACTTCATTGTTATTGTCATTCATTAAAAATGTTTTGCAGTTGATTGAGCTGCCTGTGTGGTGGAAAACACATGTAGCTATTTCCATATACATACTAAATCTGCTTTCTTTTACTTTGTGTTTGGTAGATTGTGCATCATGTCTGCTGTGTTAAATATTTAAAATCACCGTGGTGTACATCCTCCCCAGGTTTTGCTTATAATTAGTTGCACTCTGGAAGAATGGTCACGAGCATGAATACTGTCAACTAGTCTTCCATTAATTTCTTGACTAATGATGAAAACTGTCTTCTGGAGTTGTTGTGTTGGGTTAAGTGTCTACTTTTGAAAATATGAACAGACAAGATTTCCAGATTCAGTCAAAAAGCAGCAATAAATGAAGTTAAATCAAGTTTTGCCTGCAAAACAAGTGAACTCATTTTGCATCTGCCAGGTGTGCAAGAAAAGATCAGGGGTAGGAAGAATTCTGTGGTCAAGAGTGAGGGAATGATGTAGATGCTTATGTGTTCAGCATTCATTTTTGCAGAGAAAGATGAGAGTGGCATTACAGGAGTACCCAACGGTGGTATAAAATAGCTACTACAGGACACTCCAAGTATTCAAAAGGTCATTATGTTAAAAGAAAATTAATGAGCAAAAATACCTGGCCCAAATGTTACCTGTTGGAATAATGGAGGATGTTGGAATGAGGTGGGAAGACAATAACACAACTTTCCAAAATGTTTGCAAACTGTAATTATGCCAAAGGATTGGAGCATGACAATTGTTACAGCCCCATTCAAGAAAGAGGAAAAGCATGAGCCACAAAATTATAAACCAATTGGTCTTACATTTGTTGTAAGTAATCTTTTAGAGTTCAGTTAGTGAATACTTGCAAAGGCACAGGCTAATCGGGAACAGTCAGCATGGATTTGTAAAAGCCATGTTTGCTAAATTTAATTTAGCTATTGAAGAATTTCAAGTGTATAGAAAAGAGGAATGTAATGGATGTTGTGTTTGTGGCTTTATAGAAGGCTTTGCAGTCCCACGTGACTAATGAAGATTGAGATGCCTGGTGTTAATGGGAACATATGGATAATTAGGGTCCAGAAAGCAAAGAGTAGGGATAAAATGATGTTTTTGGGATGTGGGTAGTGATGTGACTCAGGGATCTGTGTTGAGATCTTTTTTTATTTTGTGTACGATTTCTACAAATATTTTGGACATTGTTGATAGCAAATTAGGAAGCATGGCGAACAAACAGTGAGGAAGAATGCAAGAGATTGCAGGTTAGCGGAATGGACAAATAGATAGCGGATTCAATTTAATATGGAGAAGTTGTATATTTTTGGAAAAAATCGGAGGAGTAGACCATTCAGCCCCTCAGGCCTGTTAAATTAGATCATGGTTGATCTCTTGACAAAAATGGTGCAAGCAAATATACACTAAATTGCAAGATTCTACAAAGTGGAAGAAGAGATATATCCTGGGATGCTGATGCATAGAAATCCTGCAATATTGTTCTTAAATTTCTCATTACCTTAAATAATAGTCAAAACAGATAGATAGACTTTTAACCAATAAGGGAATTAAGGGTTACGGGGAGAGGGCGGGTAAGTGGAGCCGAGTCCACGGCCAGATCAGCCATGATCTTATTGAATGGTGGAGCAGGCTCGAGGGGCTAGATGGCCTACTCCTGTTCCTAATTTTTATGTTCTTATTAAAACATTTTTGACCATTGTGAAATGTTCTGCACAGTTAAAGTCCATTGGCAGATTCTGTGATGCCCTTTGATGCTTAAAATCTGTCGAACCTATTCTAATTACAGTGTTGCTTCAGTGCTGAAACAGCAGTTATTCTTGTTGCTCAATTTTGGATAATAACTGTTCTAAAAGTTAGTTAACCTGACTGATTCTAGTACACAATATTGTATTCAGTAATTCCTTACTGATTCATAAAAGAACAGGTAAAGCCTTTTGCATGTGGTGAATAAAGGTATAAGCATTTCAAACCTGATCTTGAATTTTGAATGTTTTAAACTCCACTTTATTCCCCTCTATGTTGTACTGGTATACAGTCCCTTAAACACAAATATATTATTCTCGCGCACGTGTGTCTGTGTGTACAGAATATTGCAGTTGTTAAATGATAATTTGGATAATTTACATGTGGATGCGTCCTGCTCTGGTCCCAAGAACTATCCGAATCAACATCATTAGTTACAGATGAGGCAAACTATTCAGCCCATGATAGCTTATCTCAAGGTAATTCACAAATAGATATAATGAAAACATTTACAGAAGTTTGGAGGTCAGCACTAATATTTAGAATTCTAAAATTTATATTATTCAGAATTGAAACTGGTACCAACACTACTGTAGGCAGGAACCAAGTGCAGACCAAGTTTCCAACTATCTGACATTGATGCAGTTATGATGAAATGTCCTCCAAAATTGGGCAAGAGGGCATGAAAGTCAGAGTAAGGTTAGAGGCCACTCTTACTGAGGGCTAGTACCATCCATTGCCCATTATTCTTTTCAAGCAGCTCATTTATACACTGACCCACAGGTACACTACACCACCGAACACAGTATCTTCATTCAAGCTCTGCTTCCTGTCACTGTATCCTGCACCCACTCTCTCCAACAATAGCAAGCAGCAGAACAGACAGATCCATTCCAAAAGGTTCAGTTAGTGAACTGCAATTGGGAGCACAGTGGTTGAATCACATAGCATCAGTGAGGAGGAACAATGCCAGCATTTATTGCCCATCCATAATTGGCCTTGAGAAGGTGGTGGTCAGCCATCAATTTGAACCGTTGCAGTCCATGTGGTGAAGGTGCTCCCACAGTGCTGTTATGTAGGGCGTTCCAGAATTTTGATGCAGCAATGAGGAAGAGACGGCAATATATTTCCAAGGTCAGGATGGTATGTGACTTGGAGGTGTCGGTATTCCCAAGTACCTGCTGCCCTTGTTCTTCTATCTAGTAGAGGTCGCAGGTCTGTGAGATACTGTGGAAGATTCCTTGGCGAGTTGCTGCAGTGCATCTTATAGATGGTACACCCTGCAGCCACAACGTACTTGCGATGGCGGAAGTGAATGTTGAAGGTGGTGGATGGGGTGCCAATCAAGCAGGCTGCTTTGACCTGGATGGCTTTGAACTTCAAGTGTTATTAGAACTTCACTGATCCAGACAAGTGGAGAGTATTCCATCAGACTCCTGACTCGTGTCTTGTAGATGATGGAAAGGCTTTGAGAAATCACAAATTGAGACACTCACCCCGGAATACCCAACCTCTGGCCTGCTCTTGTAGCCACAGTATGTATGTAGCTGGTCCAGTTAAGTTTCTGGTCAAAGGTGACACCTAGGATGTTGATGGTAGGGAATTCAACAGTGGTAATGCCATTGAATGCAGAGAGGTGGTGGTTAGCCTCTCTCTTGGAGATAGTCATTGCCTGGCACTTGCGTGACGTGAATGTTACTTGCCACTTATCAGCCCAAGCCTGAATGGTGTTCAAGGTTTGCTGCAAGTGGACCTGGACTGCTTCATTATCTGAGGAGTTGCGAATGGAACTGATCTCTGCTTCATTAGCAAACATCCCCCTTCTGACCTCGCAATGATGGAAAGATCATTGATGAAGCAGCTGAAAATAGTTGGGCTGAAGACACTGCCATGAGGATCTCCTGCAGTGATGTCTGGGGCTGAGATGATTGGCCTCCAATAAACGCAACTATCTTCCTTTGTTGTGGGTATCACTCCAATGAGTGGAGAGTTTTCCCTCCATTTCCCATTGACTTCAGTTTAACCAGGTCTTGATGCCTGGATGTCGAGGGCAGTCACTCTCACCTGGCCTCTGGAATTCAGCTCTCTTGTCCATGTTTGTACCTAATGGCAAGGATGTCAAAATGTCTGTGTATTCCAATGCATTCACAGAATTTCTGATACAAATTGCTTTAATTGCTAACTTGCCATCAAATTCTGAGTTGAATGCTGTGTTAAGACATAACTGCCTATTATCATATTGTCATCCTCATAAGCAGTCCCTCGAAATTGAGGAAGACTTGCTTCCACTCTAAAAGTGAGTTGTTAGGTGACTGAACAGTCCAATATGGGGATTACAGTCTCTGTCACAGGTGGGACAGACAGTCGTTGAAGGAAAGGGTGGGTGGGACTGTTGCCGCACGCTCCTTCCGCTGCCTGTGCTTGTTTTCTGCACATTCTCGGCAACGAGACTTGAGGTGCTCAGCACATATAGGTTCATAGTGTCAAAAGTTTAAAAATGGAGGATTATTTTTTCTGATTTGAATTGATGAATC
This sequence comes from Pristiophorus japonicus, assembly GCF_044704955.1. Classification (NCBI taxonomy): domain Eukaryota; kingdom Metazoa; phylum Chordata; class Chondrichthyes; family Pristiophoridae; genus Pristiophorus; species Pristiophorus japonicus. Next base: position 47,868,503 of record NC_091987.1, read on the forward strand.
TATAGCACAACAAAGAAAATGCTAATTTGTGCTCCTGTATAATTGTAATTTTGCTCAGACTTGATGTGGTAAATCTTTCAATTGGATGTGGTCAGCATTCAGTTTCTAATACTGGCTCAGCATTTGCTTTCCCTATTCTGCTTTACCATTGCTCTGTGTTCCTTCCCCTCCATGAGCTTTCAGTCCTGCTGTGAAATACCGCAAGTGAGAATCAAACTGGGAGATTGCAAAACATGTAGATTAGATGGGGATAGAAATACATAGCAGTTACAACATATTAACAGGCCCATCCAGTCTAATGTCAATGTTTGACCATCTTGCAAGCAATAGAGGGGCAGAGAGACTTAGAGAAAAAGTAAGCAACTCGATCAGAAATAAATATAGACACCATAATGAGAAATGTATGACACGAGAAAAAAAGAATGGGAAACAAGCAAATAGACAAAGAATGGAAGAAATAGAGCAGCAATAGATCAGAGATATAGGGCCCAAAATTGGTGAAAGCTAAGTTGTGCCCAGTTACTGTCCAAAGGACCGCTGAGATCGTGACAGTACTTTAGGCAGAAGTTTCATGGAAAAATCTGGGAAAGACCAATTCTGGGTGGCAGCTTCCATTCTCGGTGGCAAATGCAAACCTTGGCAAAGTACTGCCAAGGATTGAGTCGGGCCCAGCGAGGGAGGAGAACTGATCAAATAAAAAGATTTCAATACTTAAACCTTCCCCATCCCCTCTGCTAGAAATCCTTCAGGGGACCCCATCCACCTGAATCCCTGCAAAAAAAAAAGAAAGAAAAGAAGTGGATTAACATTTCTTTGCAGGTCTTCATACTTACCGTTAAAGTCAGACCTGCCTCCACACGGGGGTCTTTTCCCCTGCTGGAGAGGAGGGCCACTGGACCAAACTAGGGACGCAGTGGGTTGGAGGACTCTTGTGGGCATTGCACACCAGCGGACGATACCCAGCGGCCTTCTCTCCCCGCCGGCGGGAGACCTCCACCAAACTCTCTGAGGGGAAACCAAGGAGACCTGCAAGAAAACTCGATGGCAGCAGACGGTAATCCACCAATTTCGGGCCCATAGTTACAGGAGTTCCTTACCTAAGGAAGGATATACTTGCCATTGAGGGAGTGCAACGAAAGTTCACCAGACTGATTCCTGGTAAGGGGGGGGGATTGTCCTATGAGGAGAGATTGAGTAGACAAGACCTATCTTCTCTAGAGTTTAAAAGAATGAGAGGTGATCTCATTGAAACATACAAAATTCTTACAGGGCTCGACAGGGTAGATGTAGGGAGGATGTTTCCACTGGCTGAGGAGTCTAGAACCAGGGGGTCACAGTCTCAGAATAAGGACTGAGATGAGGAGAAACTTCTTCACTGAGGGTGGTGAATCTTTGGAATTCTCTACCCCAGAAGGCTGTGGAGGCTCAAGACAGAGATCGAGAGATTTTTGGATATTAAGGGATATGGGAATAGTGCAGGAAAGTGAAGTTGAGGTAGAAGATCAGCCATGATATTGAATGGCAGAGTAGGCTCAAGGGGGCGAATGGTCTACTCTTATTTTATGTAAGAGGGACATTTAAAAAACATATATATAAGTTGCTATTTTGAACTAATGTTGACCTGCATAGCTGTGGGTATTAGCCCAGATTTTCTGATGGGCATTATTTTAACATCAGCTATCCAGTTGTGTTCAACTGGGTGTCATTGGTTTTAATACCATGTTTCCACATGCGGGAAGACCAGAACTAGGGGCTATAAATATAAGATAGTCACTAATAAATCCACTAGGGAATTCAAAAGAAACTTCTTCACCAAGTGAGTGGTTCGAATGTGGAACTTGCCACCACAAGGATTACTTGAGGCGACTTACATAGATACATTTAAGGGGAAGCTAGATAAGCTCACGAGGGAGGAAGGAACAGAAGGATATGTGGATGGGGTTCATTGAAGAAGGGTCGGAGTAGGCTGATGTAGAGCTGCATGGACCTGTTGGGCCGAATGGCTTGTTTCTGTGCTGTAAAATACATGTAATATCTGTGGGGAAATCAATGCTATAATGTCTATATTCTGAGACTTTGTGAATCAAAACAAGTTGGCCATTTTCTGTGAGTGAACTTGTTTTTTTATTCCCATCAGCACCATGTTTTTAAAAAAAAAACAATAGCATGATGCATCACAGACAAAGTAATTAATTTTTTCATGGGGCACTTCTGAATCTCTTCGCAACTAATTTTGTTTGAGTTCTGTTCTGGTCTTGTTACACATAGGAAGTTACTGAAATTTGTTGGAGCCTTCGAATAGCTAATTACAGCTGTCACGCATCTTTGTCACTTTACAGCTGTAGTTGTTAGAGAGCTCATTATCTTTCAGATGTGAGTATTCCTTTGAGCGTACCTATGTATTTGCAGACCGTGGAAGAGGCAGATGATGATCACTGGCATGCCAGATAGGCGAGATTGTATCTTGCATACTCGCTTCAGATACATCATTATCTGGCCATTCAGGTTGATAGGTTTCTTCAGGCATGTCCAGGTAACAAATGCCTGTCATGGCAGACTTATTTGAGCTGAAGGCCATCCTTCAGTGAAACCACAGGGGCAAGCAGCACTGAGCTCACTGACCAAGTCAATTTAGTCACTCAGATTCCTTGTTTCTGGCTGCAAATGAGAAGGTTTGTTGGTATTTGGAGGAAGGCAAAGATAAGTGTGCTGCTCATTTTTGCACACAATTCTTGTGACTTATCAAACATAGCACAAACCCAAGTTGGGAACTCCTGCACTCCCTGGGAGGTATTTTTTTGCAGCTTTGTACATAACCATTACCCTTTTGTGCACATTGGCAAAGTTGGGCAAGATCATATCAAAGAATGGTGGAAAATATTGTCAGTGAGGCCCACTGCCTTAACTGGAACGTTCTTTCCTTCCAGGACTGTTGCTGGCCATTCCTTTACTACATGCTGCATGTAAGTAATGATCATTTCACTCACCCATTTAGCATCGCTTTATGGGGCTGCCATGTGGATAGTTGTCGTAGGCCTCTGAAAAACAGCCATTGAGCTCCTGCTGGCCAGGTTGGCTGAAAGTATTCCATGGTATGGTTTGAAAAAAAGCAGATGAAGTCTTCTGGTATTATAGTCAACATCTACAGCTCCACCAACTTCATCAAAATGGATTAACTGGCCATTTACCTTGGTATTTTTGTGAACCTTGCTATGCATACATTTGCTGATCCAATTTCCCACTTCAGAAGTAATTAATTGGCATTGGTGCATCTTTAGGATCCGAAATGCATTATATAAATGCAAGTTCGTTCTTTGTTTTTCCTTGGTAATGCCCAGGAAATCACGTGCCTTTCATGGGGCTCAATTTTCACCTAAGCTTTTTATTGGCGTACTTGAAGAGTAACGCCCGTTATTTTTGGGCCCAAGTACGGCAAAAAAAAATGCTCGAAGTTTCCCCGTTGGATTTCTTCATTTTGGCACAGCCTAACCAGTCCTTTCATTTTGGGGGTGGAGCCTTGATCTGTGCCAAAAAAATCAGGTTGCCATGGTAGCCAGGGACACAATGCGAGCTGAGGCTGCAAAGTGAAACTTACAGCCAGCTCGCAACACATTAAAATACATTGTAGCAACTTACCTCCAATTATTAAAGTCCCCGTTTCCCCCCCTCCCCGGATGCTGGTGCCAATCCCTGCCCCTATCCCAGGCCAAAGGGCTTGTTGGTCTGCTTCTCTAGCCCGCCCCGAGTGGCTTGCCAGTTCTGCTCCCCTGCCCGACCCTAGCCCCGAGTGGCTTGCCGGTCCCATTCCCCTAGCCCTGGCCGAAGGGCTTGCCGGTCTGCTTCCCTAGTCGTCCCGAGCTAGTTCCGGTCCCACTCCTCTAGCCCTGACTGAAGGGCTTGCCGATCCGTTCCCCCACCTGATCCTGGCCCCGAGTGGCCTCTCAGTCTGCTCCCCTGCCCCTATCCCAGGCTGAATGGCCTCCTCCTTCCCGGTCCCCGCACCTAACCATATCGAAAGGATTCTTCCCCCCCCCCCCCCGCTCCCTCTCTTACCTTCTTACCTTTCCTGCTGCTGCTGTCCGAGCACCTGTTGCACTTACCTGTGCCGATTTCCTTAACTTTCCAGAAGGTTTTACTGCAGAGGCCACATACGCTGGCCTAAGCAGAACTGGAATAACTCTCAGCTGGCCAAACTTGCCTAAATGGCCAGAATTGGCACGGGTGACCGGTTTCGCCCCCTTTGGCTGAAAAAAAAGCTTACCTAAAAAAAAATCAGAACTAACTGAGTTACGCTGATGCAAATTGATCGATGAAACTGTTTTTTTAACTGAGGCCAAAAAAAGCAGCCTGCTCCAAAAAAAAACAGTGCAAATCACTGGGGAAAATTGAGCCCATTGAGTTATCTGAGCTGCAGAGAGATTATAAAATTTAAAAGCACCAGGTGGCAGGAAACTTAACTGATTTTCAGATATGATTAATGAGCATTTCCAGATGTACCACACTATGGTGTTCCTGCCCAGCCAAAAAATTGTCAAACAAGAAAAGATTTTAATTTATTTTCTGATTTTTGATCTCCTTTGCTCCATAAATAGAATCTTAAAAAATACCTACCTGGCACTTCATTGAGCTGAAAGCATCATTTAGCATAGTGCATAACAAATTGATTTGCTTCTGTCACCTTCAGCAGTTGTTATATAACTATATTGACATACATTGGATTATCATGGGATGGAATACACGCTGGCCTTGCAAGTGATGCCCATATCCCAAGGATTTTTTTTTAAAGCAAGAAAAACTGAGACATTTTTTTCTACTGTGCATTTGTTATGAAGCAAGAGCCATTAAATGCTGTTTTTGTTGAGTAGTACCCACGCCGGCATATGGTAATCTGTAAGAATCAAGATATATTCTTGTAAATAAATAATCTTTTTATAAAGACAAACATGGTTTATTGGGTGATGTGTGTGCTTTCCAGAAAATTAATTTCAGAAAAGTTCTGGAGGTACAGATTTACTTCTGTAATGTTACACAGCCTTCACTTAGCTGTCGGCAATAACCATAGATTTTGTATATCCCACATATCCATATCTGTCCAACTAAAAAATATTCTAGTAATATGGCTTTTGGATTGCCTCATATATTCCTGGTTGACTCTACTTCATTTTCTTCAAGATGTGAAAGTTGGGTGAAATATTTGTGCTGTGGTCGCTTTTGATATTGCCAAGCTCGGGTAAAAGGCTTGCTTTTGCTTTGTGCAAAGAATATTTACATGATACACTCAACATGATGTCTGATACTAGAAATTTTGTAGAATATAGTTGAAGTCCTAATTGATTTCATTCCCAAGAAAAGTACAGTATGTGCATGAATCATATTTTGATGGACTACAGATCACAAATATGAATGTTTGGGTATCATTTTATAGGTTGGGAAATCAAAATACAAATTATAGAAGAATTGTAGACCACTGAGTACTGGAGAAGGAGTGCACTGGAAGAATGTCACATGTGAAAAATAAAATCCCTTCTCGTGGTGGTGTCAAATCATCCAACCATAGATGCCGACAAAAACATTTGATGAAACACAGGGACCCAGCTATTTATTTGTAACAATATAGCCAGTCAAAACAGCACAATGTGCAACAAGTCACAGAAACCGACTGTATGCAGCTCTGAAGGTGCCATTTCAACAGCACACCAATCAGCAACAAGCCAGCAATAACTGTATATTTTCGAGAGATTCAGTTCATTGTTCATTCCAGTTGTCGATGGAATATCAACAAATGCAACAACTATTGTTGCTGGTTCTGATGCTTGAGTGAAGCTGTACCACATGCATGTCCAGTTATTTCCACTTAGTACGAAGTAGTACTTTTCCAGTACTTACACTAATCTTACTGTTTGCATTGAGTCCAAGTAGCCTCAGCTATGTTTTCTATTTGATCTATGTGTAACTCAAGGACCACTACCTCATTATTCTACCTTCAGCATTACGTAGCATCAATATACCAATATTGTTGTTATTTGCAGTATATTCAGTCATGTTTTCTGGTACAGTCAAGTTGAAGAGCATGCAAGCATATTGATAGCTCTTGTTGCTCAGTCATTGTAAGTTAGCAAGTAACTTACGGCAAAGGTAAGTGCTGGAAGGTTGTGGTATAATTTAAGATGCAGGTGGTGCCTCCTCTTTGATCTTGCTTCTAGTAATTGGCCCCAAACCAATAATCTTAATGATATGACTGTTAATATGCCTGGAACAAACAAGGCAATCAAATGTGAATGACATGACACTTCTCTCTCTTCCCCACCAGGAATGAGATTATTACAGAACAAAACTGGTTAGGTGTTTTCTTGAAGCTAGACTTGAAATCTGGTATCACAAGCTAGAACTCCATGAGAAGAGCCACTATATTAAAATATTTGCAACACATATTGATCTGAAGCAATACAAAAAGCTAACTTTTGGCATATCTTTTGCAATAGGGATATTTTAACATAATATCTGACAAGTTATTGAAAGAATTCCAGGAGTCTGCAACATAAGTAATGTTATTGCAATACATTAATCCAATCAAGTAGAGCCACGTGCTTTGATTTTAGACAACAAGAAAATGGTCTTATACTTGCACACCAGTGTGAATTTGGTAAGAGACATCTAGAACATTTTGGACTAGACTTCATAAAGTAAGGAGACGGTCATAGGAACATAGAAACATTTAGCCTCTCTAGCCTGTTCCGCCATTCAATGAGATCATGGGTGATCTGCGACCTAACTCCATATACCCACCTTTGCCCCATGCTCCTTAATACGTTTGGTTAACAAAAATCTATCAATCTCAGATTTAAAATTAACAATTTATCTCGCATCAATTGTCGTTTTCTTGAGAGTTCCAAACTTCTACCACCCTTCCAGTGTAGAAGTGTTTTCTAATTGCTCTCCTGAAATGTCTGCCTCTAATTTTTGGACTATGCCCCCTGGTCCTAAACTCCCCAACCAGCGGAAATAGTTTCTCTGTATCTACCCTATCGGTTCCCCTTAATAACTTGAAAACTTCGATTCAATCACCCCATAATCATATAACCATCTAAATTCCAGGGAATACTATCCTAGTTTGAGAAATCTCTCTTCATAATTTAACCGCTGGAGTCCAAGTATCATTCTGGTAAGCCTACGCTGCACTCCCTCTAAGGCCAATGTATCCTTCCGAAGGTGTGGTGCCCAGAACTGCTCACAGTACTCCAAGTATAGTCTAATAGGGTTATGTACAGTTGTAGCATAACTTCTACCCCATTGTATTCTAGTCCTCTAGATATAAAGGCCAGCATTCCATTAGTCTTTTTGATTATTTTGTTAATGATATTTTAATGATTATGTACCTGGACGACCAAGTCTCTTTGTACTTCCACTGTTTTTAGCATTTCATCATTTGGGAAGTACCCTGTTCTATCCTTTTTAGGCCCAAAGTGGATGACCTCACATTTGCCTACGTTGAAATCCATTTTCCACAGTTTTGCCCATTCACTTAAGGTCAATGCAATCCACAATGTTACAACACCAAGCAATGCATTAGAAGTCGACAATTGTTTAGATATTGTTACTACTTCTTCCCATTTTATTCTCAAATTGTCTTCAGTTATAGAGCCATTGGAAGCACTACCAATGAAAGGTTGCATCTTCAAGTGGAAGATGAGCATAATCATATCCTACTTGAAATCAAACAATTGCTATCTAGTCACTGTAATTTAAATTGATATGGATAGCCAAACAGATCTATGCTGATGCCACTTCTGTGGGCTTACGAGCCAAACTTATGAAAAGAGATGATATTTGGAACTTGATGCATTATATATGGCAATTGTTCACTCAATTCCAAGGAGTTCTGCAACAGTTGGATGCAGTGTGAAGCATTGTTAAATATTCAGGCTGTTCTGTAATTCCACCTATACATGGTCGACCATTTGCACATTTACACATTTACAGTTTACAACTTTGTAATCCCCATATTTTCCAAGCCACAATCTAAATTATCTTCTTGAATCCAGTGGTGGTTGTTAAAAGTTCCAGTTCTATGACATAATTAGTTATTGCCCTGTGTCATCTGTTGGTGCTAAGGACATATCAACATTCAGACAGAGCTAAGGAATTAATTAACTTTGTAGCACAGCATTCTACACTTCAAACAATCATTTCAGTTGATAGTAAACAAAAAACAGACAGATCTTGCACTCTATTCAGCCATATGCAAGTTCAAGACTGACCCCCGGTCACAGTGTCTGGTTTAATGTGAACCGAGGAAGATATAATTCTATGTGGTGAATGTACAGTCATCTCAATGGAATTGTGGGTTGGAGAAATATATCCCACTAACATTGGCCATCAAGGAGTAGTTAAAACTATAGCTCTGCTTACAACCAGTTTGGATTTCATGGAATGGACAATAAGATAGAAAAAATGTTTCCGCCGTTGGGTAAGAACTGTTGAATGGAACACAGCACCTGATTATCGATGGAAAGGAATATTGGGTGAGGTGTACAATTGGCAATCAATCCTCTAGTGCCAGTTTTCTGCCCAGCAGTGAAGGTTAAAGTCTCAAACTCATTGCATAGAAGATTTTACACTTGTCGATATGCAAATCAGGCAGCGTATTTACAATATTTTTTAGAAAATTTTCATTAAAAAATATTCATATTTAAGAGTGGTTACCTGGTACAGTTTAATATAGCTGAAAATGGGTTTATCACAGTATTTTTAATCAGTGCCTAGTTAGCTACCTGTGACTAATAAGATTTAAAATAACTGAAAATGACTCAAACAGTTCAGAGTTTACCAGTTGCATTGGTGTACAGTAGTCAGTTTATTTGTAAATTAGATTTAAAAAAAAAGATTTTACATGATGCTGTTTGGCGTCCCTGCGTTTTTAAAAAAAAGCTTAATTTTAAGAGCCTCCTCGAAGGTCTACAAACAGGCACAATATTGGAAACTCACCCTGGTGATTAATTGGATCGAGGGTAATGGCTAGCTTTTTGGGCGACGCCTTCTTCCAGTGCACTGTTTTTAACATAGTGCAAAAGATTGCGGAAACTCAATTTGTATTGGACATAATTTGTGCTTGAAATTTCTTTATCTTTTGAACTGTTTTGGGCAAATTGCAGTGCAACCTAGCTGAAACTCCAGACCCAAATCTCTATTCTAGATCTAGAGTTCAGAATTGATGGGTAATGTTTCTTTTAAGCTGCTTTGAATTGCACCATCATCGAATCGCAACATAATAGCCAATTTCTCATCTACATGATGCTCTTTAGTGAAGGGCACAACAACAGGTTCAACTTTTATTCTAACGACACCCAGCTCCAAATCACAACCACCTCTGCCAACCCTTCCACTGTCTCTGTTGTCAGACTGCTTGTTTGACATCCAGTCCTGGATGAGCTGCCTTCTTCCACAAAGACTGCCCATTTATCTCCATCTCTGCACTTGCCTCAGCGCATCTGCTCATGGAGCCCTCCTCCAATCTTTTGTTTCCTCCAGACTCGACTATTCCAATGCTCCCCTGTCCGGCCTCCTATCTTCCACCATCCATAAAATTGAGCTCATCCAAAATTCTACTGCCCATTATCCTAACTTGCACCAAGTCTCATTGACCCATCACCTGTGTTCGCTGACTTACATTGGCTCCCGGTCTACCAATGCCTTGATTTTAATCTTCTCATCCTCGTATTCAAATACCTCCATGGCATTGCACTTCCCTATTTCTGTAACCTCCTCCAGCTCTACAACTCTCTGAGAAATTGGCTGCTGTGTTTCCTGGAACAGTGACTATGCTTGAAAAGTAATTAATGGTCCATAAAGGACTTTGGGACATCCTGAGGTCGTGAAAAGGCTTTATATAAATGCAAGTCTTTCTTTGAACTCTGCATTCCTCCAAATCTGGGCTTTTGCATTCATAATTTCTTTAGCCCCACCATTGACAGCCGTGCCTTCGGCTGTCTAGGTCCTAAGCCCTGGAATTTTCATCCTAAATGTCTCCAACTCACTGATTTTTTCAGACACTCCTTAAAACCCATCTCTTGGACAAATCTTTTGATCACCTGTCCTAATGTCTCTTCCTTTGGTGGCATATCAAATTTTGTTTGAGCTTTTGTGAAGCAACTTTGGGATGATTTACTATGTTAAAGGTGCTATGTTAATGCAGGTTCTTGTTGCCAATACCAAAGCTTAAAGACGATCAAAAGTCATCAAGATGTGTATCCAGATAGCTCTGTTGAATGGCTTACCTAAACTGTGCCGACTTTGGGCACCCCCGTGTAACTGCCTTGGCATCCCTCACTCCACCACAGGTGAAGCACCTGAAAAAACATGGCAAAGTGAGAATCCCTGTGCCCCATTCTATCACCGCCCAAGTGAAATAATAACACTGAAGAAAGATGGCAATGCTAAAACAAAAGTGAATTATACAACATTTTCCAAGTTGGTGACCATATCCCAGTGAGTAATAAATAACAAATGAGAAAAACTAACCATTCATTGGGTGATTCACAAACTTGGTTCCACTGTAACTGCTCATAGCTTCCCACCAATGACCAGGAATGTACTTTTTCTTAAAAAAATAGCATTGCTGAAATTTTAATGTGCAGATCAAGCATATATTGACTTTAGTGCTCCTGCTCCAAATGACGCATCGTCTACTTGCCATCTCCCTTTTCACAAAGTGTAGATCCCCCACTCTCTGAAACTGAAGAACTGTTGTGTTTACACGTTTGTAAAGTATGTTTTTGAAAGGTTTAGTTATTTTTTTTCAAATGATGTTTGGTCAGTCTAACTTGTCGGAAGGGAGGGATGTGATATACATCCAGACACTAGAGGGGGAACTGAGAGTTTGTTCCGCATTGACTATGGTGACATTATGTAATTTGTAAGAATTTAGACTCTTTCTTCAGATAAATAATCAGTGTTTTAAAAAGACGTACACTTCAGCCCCTTGGTGGGTGTTTTCACCTTGGGGAAGCTGCAGTTCACCTCCAATACTGTACATCCTTCTACTTCCAGCTGGCTCCAAGTTGCTGAGCAATGCTAATGCATCTTGTCTGCTCACATGCTGTGTAACTATGATATTACCAAATGAAAATCTGGTATTGATTTTATGTCCTGTACATGATTTGGAACCTATTAATATGAGTAAGGAGACTTGGCCATTTAAAAAAAAAAATGCTCTACAGGTATCTTCCTTGGCATTTCTAGCAAGTTAGGAGTAAACATGAGTATAAGGCACATTGTATGTCATAACCCCAGAAAGTATGTGTTTTTTTATTGTCAAATTAAATGAATGGTTGCACAGTATTAGAATTTTTTGTGCAGGAATTGAAATGTGACAGCTGAATGGCAAGCTTTTTAGATCACAGTTGATATGCACCACTATGGGATGTTCAGTGCGAAAAGCCAAGGCTCTGTTTGCTGCCACAGACCTGCAGTGCTTCGTGACATTTCAGTATTTCTCACCAACTAAAGAATTGCTAGGCATTGAGTTTCCCCAGAGTTCCTCAGCAGTTGAGGTGGCTTTTTTATTCATTTCACTTTCTTTCTTTGTTGGTATTGAGAGAAGTGGCTAGGGATTTTATGACATGTTTGAATTATCAGTCCAGTACTAGTTTTTCAATCTCCAAGTGGCTTGTAGTGAGGCCTGAGCTGTTGCTTCTGTCTTTTTGCTGTGTTACTAATGCAGTAAATTAACATAAATTTTAAGTTCATTGAACTTCCTCAACTCCAAAGGGAGATTGCAAACAATAGCATAAGAATCTACTACTATACTTCCATTTTGACAGTTGGTATTATTGTACAATGTCATTTACTCGCTTTAAGAAATAGTTTGGAAACTGATTTGCAATTGCTGGAACAGTGTTGAATGGAAGATTTGAATTTGTGTGGCGTACGTGTTTTGGACGTTATTAAAAATGTTGAAAGCCATTTAATGGTACAAAACTGAAAGGTGTTTGGACAAATGCTTCACAAAGTGAATGCTCATTAATATCTACTTGGCATAACAGAACTGCGGATAAAGCAATATTGTTTGGACCAATGGCACCTGATGGTGTGACAGCCCAATAGATTTAGCAGTTTGTTCTTTTGTGTGTGAGATAGAGTTGTCATGTTATGAGTGAGTTGAAGTAGACCAGGTACTTGGGAGCATAAATCTTGTGCACATGTACAGGGATTCGTGTGGAAATTGAACTGGAGGGAGCAGAGAATGTGATTGGAATGATAAACAGAATTGCATGGAAGACATGTTGTAATGTGACATTAAATGTACAGGAGGAGAGAAACTGAATTGAAACAGTTGAAACTCTGATACTTGGAAGAATAGTAATGGAAGTGAGCTTTTATTATTTCTACCCCACTTTTCCCAGGATAGTAAACAGCCCGCACTAAAAATAAAATATATAAAATCGTAGATGGGTCTCAGATGTGGTGGTGGTTTGTGTTTGGGGAACTTAGTAGTATCATAAAAATTAATTGCAGCAAGGACACAAATAGTCAAAGCCATGAAGAACCTTAATTTGATAACATTGGGGTTCTTAAGCTTTTAACTTCATTTTTATACTGAACGAGGAAGTTTTGTAATTGGCTCAGCTGAAATAGAGTTCTGTATTTTAAAACTTGAGCACAAAGTTGGGAGTAATTTTAATACAAGATATTTTCCCTCCCAAATCTACATACCAAGAATTAAAAACCGTGGTAAGCAGCATTCTCTTTAAGCTTTCTGCCAGTCCTGCGCAAAACTGTGAATTGGCTGTGCAGCCCAAAAAATAATTAGGAGGTACATTTATGGTAAGAAATACTCATGATTGCAATACTTGTTTTCCTCTATAATTTTGTGTCGTTTCTGATCCCAGAAGAAGCCAATTGGGCTATATGAGTTCCAGCGACATTATTGATGGGCTTCAACAAATTTTTGCATGGATCATCATTTTAGTTCATCCTGGATGATTGCAATTTGGTTGGAGTTAAACATGATGGCCAAGAGTTTCCACCTTGAATGCAATTAGCAATTCGGGCGTTTCTGCTCAAATTCATTTGCATATCGCTGAATGTAAAATCTTCCATGAACCAATGCAATTGAGTAGCATTTTAGAATGTAACTTTAAAAAAAATTGTACTCCAAAAAAAAATTCCTTGATTATATTTAAGTGGTAATTTGGTGCAGTTTTATTAATAAAGCTGAAAATGGATATCACAAATTAGCATTTTTAATCCGTGTCCAGTCCATCTGTTAGTAATCCAATTATTTACTAGTTACACTGACATACATTCGTCTGTTTCTGAGTAAATTTAAATGTTTTATAAAAGCTATAAAATATGTGCCGATTCATATCCTTCCGCGTTTTTATAAAAAAAGCTTAATTTTTAGAGCCTGCTTGAGGCCTGCGAACAGGCGCAATTAATAAAAAACCAATGGTGATTAATTCAGTCTGAGGTCACGGTCAGTTTTGTGGGCGGAGCCAGCTTCCAGCGCGATTTTAATTTGAAATCCACGCAAGAGATTGTGGAAACTCAATTTGTGCTTAAAATTCCATTAACTTTATTACTGGCTTGACCGATTTTGGGTAACTTGCACTGAAAAAAACCAGCATGACCTTGCGGAAACTCCAGGCTGATATATATTGTACTTACATATTGTTAACTGACCACAATGTGGCCCCTAAGAGGAATAAGCACATTGCAGCAATTATGCTACTCTTGTATTCCTTGTTATTCTAGCAAGTTATTGCCACCCATTTGGGTGTTTGTTGGACATAAGTGGCAACAGTTCATTGTTAAAAGATTGAATAGTGGACATCTTTGTAAATTGGGCTGTGGCTTGCCTTGTCAATTTTTTTTTATCATATCCGGTTTATTTGGAAAAATCAGAGAACTATAGTGTGAGCATGTAGAAAGACTTCATTTTTACTTTTGAGGCAAAAAATAAATACTATTTGTAGACCTGCAATACAAACATTAAAGTATCTGATTGCTTCAGTCCAGCCAAAAAACAAAACCTATGAGGAGTTAGTGCAAGTTGTGAAAGAACATTTGAGCATAAGCCACTCTTAATTGCAGAGTTTTAACCAGAGAAGGCAAATGGATGTTCTTCAGTTTATGGCAGAGCTGAGGAAACTGTCTGAAACATGTTACTTTGAGTTTCTCAATGAGGCAGTTTGTAGTTTTGGAGGAAAAGTTAATACAAAGGGAACTGCTGGTAGAAGAGAGACTTGTGTCTGCAAGAGCTCTCGCAATAGCACTGAGATGGAGTCTGCTGTCAGGCATGATGGTGAATTACCTGCCACAGGGTCCAGCAGCTGATACGTGAATGGGGTAGCTCAACTATGTTGGAGGAATGGTTCAAAATAATCATCCAGTTTGATGTTCTAGTAAAAAAAAAAATTATAGATCATAATTGCACGGAATTGGGTCATTTAGCTAAGGATGCTGCAAGCCAGTAAATGCTGCTAGATTTGAGGCAGGGAGAAGAAATGTCAGCCCCGAGTCATGTCATATAACGCCTTGAGGATTCAACAAAGCAAAGAGAAAAATCCAATGTCCATTATGTCAATTCCGCAGGAAGAACCTGTACTACAAGGTAGGGGCAAAGGTTTCTCGTTGGACCAAGATTAGTTTTACAGCCTGAAGTTAATATGGACCGTATGTGTGTCATCAGTGCACGCACTGTCCGGACCCCCATCCCCGTCCATATTCAACCCGAAAAATTTAATCCCTGCCAAGCAGTGCCCCCAACAGCTTTCTCTGTCGATGCACCTTCTATTCTGACTGCGAGCCCTGGCGGCGCGGCGGCCATTTAAGGCAAGGGCCCAATGCCGCCGCCATTTTATTAATTTTTTTTCTGGACGACTTCCATGGTGACCAGACTATTATGGCCCCAGGTTCGGCCGGGCCACCACCAGGCAGCCTGGCACCCCATTTTGAGGGCCGAAACCCTTCCTTGTGGCCCAGTGGCTGATCCTAAATATTCGCCGATTATCTCCCCTTTAAAGCTGGGGAGATACATGGTGACGCAGATGCGCAATGACATCACCACCGCTCCGCTGCTGAGTGACAGCGACGGAGAGTCCATCCCGCCCCTCACCAGCACTTACCGCCGCATTTCTACCCCCATTATGATCGGTTTCCGGTCTGCTCCAAAAACACCTGACAAACAGATGAAAATCAGTAGACAGCCCACCTCATGTGACCCGATGGTAAAAACATTTTAAAAATAGAAAGTGCGCCAGCTTTCTGGTGGGCATGAATTTCGGCCCGATTGAGTCCAAAACTTGCTACAGCAAATGGTATTCAGGTACATCTTTGTGTGAAGGAGGGGGTGAAGTCAAAATATGTTAAGCCTCTAAGCCCTAAAGGAAAGGAAATCAGCAGAGTTGGATCGTATGGAGCATAAAGGCGTAATTGAGTAAATAAACCACAACGAATGGACATGCCCGATTGTGCCTGTAGTAAAACCTGATGGAGTGTCAGAATTTGTGGTGATTTATTGAATTGGTGTGAACCCTGGATGTTCATGAAATTCATCTGCCCAAGGCTGAAGAATTTTTCGACCAACAATTTTTTAAGTTGGGTCTTTCCAAGGCTTACTTGCAATTGGAGTGGGTGTCGAAAATCAGAAAATGATGAATACTTTATTGTTACAAAAGGCTGAATTTTGGCATTGAACATGCTTCAGCCATATTTCAGACAATCATTGAGACAATTTTAGCTCATCTCCACGGCCTTAAACACTTCTTGGTTGTTCTCCTGGTTACTAAAAGATCAGTGGAAGAACATCTGCATGATTTCCAAGCTGTTTTTAAGCTTTTACATGAATATGATCTTTGACTACAGAAGTCCAACTGCTCGCTTTTACAAGACTCCATCGAGTATTTCTCTTCCATTGTTATCAAATTTAGTATTCAACCATGAAAGAAGGTTGAAGCAATGACTGCTTCCTATGTTCCAATGAAACAGTAGAAGAGTTGTGGTTCTTACTGGAATTGTGCTCCAAACATGTCGATGGTCACATACCTGTTGACTCCTTCATAAGAACATAAAGTGGGAGAATGTTCAAAGTAGTTTTGAATAGCTGAAGAGTTCAATAGCAACTGCATCATTACTGAATTGTTACTGCTCTAATTTGCCGCTAGTTTTATCAGTTGATGCATCTCGAGTGGGTGCAGGAGCTATGATTTCTCACCGATAACCGTATTGCTTCGAACAACCGACAGCATTCAGCTTCCGTCCCCTAACTTCCAGTAAAAATAATTGTTCATAGATCAAACGTCAAGCCCTTGCAATCATATTTGGAGTGAAGAAATTTCACAAATCTATTTGGACGTTGTTTTGTTCTGTACACTGATCATAAAGCTTTAGCTTTCATATCCTGAGAACTGAGGAATATTCATTTCAGCTTTGGGAATTCAAAGATGGGCTATTGAATTATCAGCTGTGAATTCGTGGCCCTTGTGGATGCGTACGAGGTGCGCACGCGCCCGTAGGGCCCCGCAAGTTTCGAGTTTAGGCATGCAAAGCGTATGCGCTAAACCCAGAATCTGCACTCTGTCAAGAATGCTCTCGACCGATCGTATGCATCCGAAAGTAAAGAGCCTTCGCGGGTGGAGAGTGACTACTGTACTATACGCATGGTGGGTGGACTTTATAGCTTTCCCAATGACCAAGGAGGCCCAGAATGAGAGGGTTATAGGTTTTACACAAATTTGCTGGCTTCCTCAAGATTCAAGCTGCCATTGACTGTACGCACATTGCCCTGCGAGCACCTTTAGAGGTTTACCAAAACCAAAAGGGATTCCAGTCCCTGAACGTACAGATAGTCAGCGCATCATGGCAGTAAATGCCCAATTTCCAAGGAGCATCCATGATGCTTTCATCTTGCGTGAGAATCAGCCACAAGGATTTCTGGATGCTGGGACAAAGGTTACGGCCTTGCCACCTGACTCATGATGCCCCCCCAGGAACCTTCAGACAAAAGCCAAGCATCGCTACAATAGCCATATAGCCACAAGCAACAGCATCGACCAGACAATTGAAGTGCTCAAGCAGCGCTTCTGATGCCTGGATCACTCTGGAGGCTGCCTGCAGTATTCCCCTCAGCAGGTCGCAGAGTTCATTGTGGTGTGCTGCATGCTATCATGAGGGCACAGGAATTGCAACTGGGGACTGCAGGACAATCTCAGGAGAGTGCAGAAGAGGATGAGGAACCTGGCGATGAACCCATGTTACCACCACCACCACCACCACCACGGAGGCGACCTCGTGGAGCTTTTGTCACTGCAAAAGCCTTGGGCCAGCAACTAATAATTCAATGCTTTGCTTGAACAATGAATGGCATGTTTAACCTTTGCCTGCCCACTCTATCTCACCATCTTGACCATTACCCTTCTTATTCTACAAATGAGACACTGCACAAGAATGGTGAACAAAAGAATTTATAAAACATTTGTAAATTTATTAAGTTTTGACAACTTTAATTTTGAAACTTAAATAAATGTCTAACTTGAAAACAATTTGTAAAGCTTTTATAAAACTCGGTGGGACAAGGTCTCACACAAGAGATTAATGTGCAAAGTTAAAGCACATGGGATTGGGGGTAGTGTACTGACATGGATTGAGAACTGGTTGTCAGACAGGAAGCTAAGAGTAAATGGGTACTTTTCAGAATGGCAGGCAGTGACTAGTGGGGTACCGCAAAGTTCTGTGCTGGGGCCCCAGCTGTTTACACTGTACATTAATGATTTAGACGAGGGGATTAAATGTAGTATCTCCAAATTTGCGGATGACACTAAGTTGGGTGGCAGTGTGAGCTGCGAGGAGGATGCTATGAGGCTGCAGAGTGACTTGGATAGGTTAGGTGAGTGGGCAAATGCATGGCAGATGAAGTATAATGTGGATAAATGTGAGGTTATCCACTTTGGTGGTAAAAACAGAGAGACAGACTATTATCTGAATGGTGACAGATTAGGAAAAGGGGAGGTGCAACGAGACCTGGGAGTCATGGTACATCAGTCATTGAAGGTTGGCATGCAGGTACAGCAGGCGGTTAAGAAAGCAAATGGCATGTTGGCCTTCATAGCGAGGGGATTTGAGTACAGGGGCAGGGAGGTGTTGCTACAGTTGTACAGGGCCTTGGTGAGGCCACACCTGGAGTATTGTGTACAGTTTTGGTCTCCTAACTTGAGGAAGGACATTCTGGCTATTGAGGGAGTGCAGCGAAGGTTCACCAGACTGATTCCCGGGATGACGGGACTGACATATCAAGAAAGACTGGATCAACTGGGCTTGTATTCACTGGCGTTCAGAAGAATGAGAGGGGACCTCATAGAAATGTTTAAAATTCTGACAGGTTTAGACAGGTTAGATGCAGGAAGAATGTTCCCAATGTTGGGGAAGTCCAGAGCCAAGGGTCACAGTCAAAGGATAAGGGGTAAGCCATTTAGGACCGAGATGAGGAGAAACTTCTTCACCCAGAGAGTGGTGAACCTGTGGAATTCTCTACCACAGAAAGTTGTTGAGGCCAATTCACTAAATATATTCAAGAAGGAGTTAGATGTAGTCCTTGCTACTAGGGGGATCAAGGGGTATGGTGAGAAAGCAGGAATGGGGTACTGAAGTTGCATGTTCAGCCATGAACTCATTGAATGGAGGTGCAGGCTCGAAGGGCCTACTCCTGCACCTATTTTCTATGTTTCTAAAACAACAAAACAAGAACAACCCCTGCACTAATCTTTTAACTGCAGCTACTTTTCTTCCCCGCCCACCCCCCTCCCCTCGCTTCTTGCCCTTGCCCCTAACCCTACCTGCGTGGGGACCAAGACAGTGTGCAGCAAGGCGCACAGGGCGCTGCTGCTGCAGTTGGGTGAGAGACAATGGAGACGCCATTGGACACCCTGCAGAAGCTCGGGGTATGGAAGGCCTGACTTCTGAATGGCAAGGCTGTTGATCCACATCGCCACTCACGGGTGCTGTCGGTCTGGGTGGTGTGACACTGGGGACTGCAGTGCGAAAAGTCGAGATCATCAATTACCGCAGAGCATTGACAGTCTCGGTGTTCTCCTGCAGCACAGCTACAATCTGCGACATGCCCTCCCTCGTCTCTGCAGAGAGTGCTGCAGTGTTGCCAGAAATGTCACCCAGGACCTCGAAGAGCTGTCTGCTGAGCTCGATGCTCTTCCTTGACAGTCCCACCATATCCAGGTGTGCGTCTGTCTGTCTTTCAGCAGACAGGCTTTGCTGACTCAACCTCCGAAGAGACGGCATACGGGGTTCAACCCCGGGGGTGCGTCGCTGCACAAGACTTGGACCCGCTGCCTCGGATGGGACTGAGAATGTGTGTTCCTCCGAGGAACTTGTGGCTCCAGCTTAAAGATGTGGTGAATGCATCGACTCCGCCAGCCCCAACCCCCCCGCAACAGCTTGATCATCGTCCTCCCATGGAGGTTCCACGTCGTGGCCCTCATCCGCCTCCTCCACCCACACATGATGGGCTGAGGTGGAGGCTTTGATTGGAGGATGTGGTGCCTCCGAATCCTCATGTGAAAAATAGAAAACCACAGACGAATGGTTAGCAGCAGGGGGGGCAGGGTGACGAGAGCAGGCTTATTTGAAGGACCACCACTACTGCATTATCTGTCATCGAGAGACACTGTGTCACATTACCCGAACTCTAGTCCATAGACACCGCATGACATTGCCCCAACCCTAGTCCACAGAAACGACATCACTGCCACAACCCAGCCGGTAGATTTTGTCGGACTTGCACTCTCTTCAAACATGGGCTCAGAACCCGCACTGGTATTTGACCTCCCGGAGGCACCAATGGGACCAGCCATTTGCTTCTCCAGGTCTGTCAATGGCATGGTTTGGGGCGCAACACAGCCTGTCCGTTGCTACTCGTGGCAGTTGTGGGACAACTTTTCCTGCAAAATTGCCAATAGGAATGGTTTCCAGAGTACCCTTCTGCAATTGTGGCGCACACACATAGCCATCAAAGCACTTCCACCATACTGTGTGCATTTAATACAGTCCTCTGTTTAATGGCCCTGGTAGTTGCATGTAGTTCATGTGGAAGACATCAAAGTGCAAAAACATCTTTTAAGATGTCAAAAAGCAGTCTTAATGATGTGTAACGATCATTCATGGCAAATAAGGTGCAATACTAAGCCTATCTACAGCAACATGTGTCAGATTTACAATCTAAATAAACGAGAAATGCATCAATAAAAATATTACTGCACTCATGACCTTGTTATGGTCATTCCACCTTTTCTGACACTGTTTGTGATCCCTCCGAATGTCATTGACTGAGGAAACCTCCTCAGCAACACTGGTCCAAAATTGCCTTTTAACGGCTTGGGGGAGGGGAGGGGGCAGGGGCGAGGGGGGGGTTTACTTCGACCACTCCTATTAAAATTACCCCAACTATTTCCAATCACTGTTCTGAGGGCCTCGTTTGCGTCCAAATTGAATTTCTTCATTCTCTGTCTGTTGTATTTGCCCTGCATGTTGTCTGGTCTGTGAAAAATAGCTGAGCCCTGGGTATACTGCGCATGCGCGGGCGCACCCGGACAGCTAACCAGAATTGCGGGGGGGGAAAAATTGCGCATGCGCAGAAGGTCTGGTTTTTTTTTAAGATGGGTGAATTCGGCTGTCGTTTGGTGAATTTTGCGGTGTTCAGCGATGGCGCTATTCCGGCGCTTAAAAAAAAAAGCGCTGTGATTATCAGCAAAAAAATGGTGATAGCGCTAATTCCCAAATTTCTAGCCTTTAAAATCATATTACATAGGTAAGTTTGTTTTAGACCCTTTAAAATATGGAAATTTATTTTTCAAAAAATGTAATTTTTGTTTAAATAATTAAATACCATTTTGATTAATTTTAAATGTGTAAAAAAAATATATATTTTAAGTGTGCATTTTTTGGATATTCCCATTCATACTTATGGGGAGATCCTTATACTGTATATAGAACGCACCAAAAGTATGAATGGGGATCCCCCTGCTTTGAGTGGTTGGGCCAGCCTACATGATCCCAGGAACGCATAAGAAGCGCTTATGTGTCTGGGATATGTGGACCTCTCTGCAGGCCTTTGCATAAAGGCCCAGGACCAGAAGTCTCTGTACCTCCAGAACAAGGTCCCGCACAAGAGATTGGTGTGCAAAATCAAAGTACATGGTATTGGGGGTAAAATACTGACGTGGATAGGGAACTGGTTGGCAGACAGTAAACAGAGAGTCGGGATAAACGAGTCCTTTTCAGAATGGCAGGCAGTGACGAGTGGAGTGCCGCAGGGCTCAGTGCTGGGACCCCAGCTCTTTACAATATACATTAATGATTTGGATGAAGGAATAGAGTTTAATATCTCCAAGTTTGCAGATGACACTAAACTGGATGGCGGTGTGAGCTGTGAGGAGGACGCTAAGGGGCTGCAAGGTGACTTGGACAGGTTCGGTGAGTGGGCAAATGTATGGCAGATGCAGTATAATGTGGATAAATGTGAGGTTATCCATTTTGGGGGCAAAAACACGAAGGCAGAATATTATCTGAATGGCGGCAGACGAGGGTGTCATGCTACATCAGTAATTGAAAGTAGGCACGCAGGTACAGCAGGCGGTAAAGAAGGCAAATGGTATGTTGGCCTTCAAAGCTAGGGGATTTGAATATAGAAGCAGGGAGGTCTTACTGCAGTTGTACAGGGTCTTAGTGAGGCCTCACCTGGAATATTATGTTCAGTTTTGGTCTCCTAGTCTGAGGAAGGACGTTCTTGCTATTGAGGGAGTGCAGCGAAGGTTCACCAGACTGATTCCAGGGATGGCTGGACTGCCATATGAGGAGAGACTGGATCAACTGGGCCTTTATTCATTGGAGTTTAGAAGGATGAGAGGGGATCTCAGAAACATATAAGATTCTGACGGGACTGGACAGGTTAGATGTGGGAAGAATGTTCCCGATGTTGGGGAAGTCCAGAACCAGGGGACATAGTCTTACAATAAGGGATAGGCCATTTAGGACTGAGATGAGGAGAAACCTCTTCGCTCAGAGCGTTGATAACCTTGTGGAATTACCTGCCACAGAGAGTTGTTGATGCCGGTTGACTGGATATATTCAAGAAGGAGTTAGATATGGCTCTCACGGTTAAGGTGATCAAGGGGTATGGAGAGAAAGCTAGAAAGGGGTACTGAAAGAGTGATCAGCCATGATCTTATTGAATGGCAGTGCAGGCTCGAAGGGCCGAATGGTCTACTCCTGCACCTATTTTTCTATGTTTCTAACCACTAGGTAAATTCATAGAAATTTTTCAGGTCAGAGGCATCCGCCTGCAGGAAACTTTTCAAGTTTAAACCATAAATTAAATGTCCTAGTATAGCAGGTTCATTCAAAACAGTGATGTGTGTTTTTGTTTGTACTTTCTCCTAACGTTATCGAAGCTGGTGCTGTTGTGGCAGATAGCATCGACGTTTTACTCTTGGCAGAACTGATACGGAATAAATGTTACATAAGGGTTAGTGGAGTCTTGAAATGTATAGTTAGTTTTCATCAGTCTGTTTTTGTAGCAATACTTTGGATGAAAACTAATCTCAATCAGTTGATATGTATCCTCCACACGAGCAGTCGTCCAAATTGCATGAGCTCGGCCTGTTCTCATGTTCCTTTTTCCTCTTTTCTAATTGGTGGATTACCATTTTCAATTGGGAATTCCTTTTTCCTGAGATTTTGCTGATATTTTCAAATTGCTCTTCATTACAGTAAATACAATCAAAGGGAAAATTGGTGAATTAATCTTGGTTCTCTAACTACAATTGCTCTATGTGCAGATTTTCACTGTGTAGTAAAATTATTTTTCACAGACCAAGATTTAGCATCCCTATCTTAGACAAGAGGTGCAAATTACGAGCAACAATTGTTGAATGCACCAAGGACGTGTTCCGTCCATGACAGAACACACTATGCTGTTCTGATCATTTTTGGCAACTATACAACAACAACAACTTGTATTTATATAGTGCCTTTAACACAGTGAAACATCCCGTGCTTCACAGGAGTATTATGCGATTTTAAAAAAACTGACACCAAACCGCATAGAAATTAGCGCAGGTGATCTAAAGCTTGGTCAAAGAGGTATGTTTTAAGGAGTGTCATGAAGGAGGAAAGAGAGGCGGAAAGGTTTAAGCAGGGAGTTCCAGAGCTTGAGGCCTAGGCCACAGATTGCACAGCCACCAATGGTTGAGCGATTACAATCAAGGATGCTTCAGAGGCAGAATTAGTGGAGCGCAGACATCTTGTGGAAGGGGGAGGTTGTGGGGCTGGAGGAGATTACAGAGATGGGAAGGGGTGAGGCCATGGAGGGATTTAAAAATAAGGATGAGAATACTAAGATTAGTGAAACTAATTTTTCACTTAGTAACTGCGAGGGAAAGCTCACCCATTGATTCCTGAGAGTGGACACAGAATTGAATTTGATGATGTGAAAAATAGCCCCTTATATTGCTGTTTGTCCACTGCAGAGTCATTAATTGTGATAATCGTTCAAAAACTAGCGATGGCCTAGATTATGTTGTCCAGGCTCAATAAAGTTGAATTTGTATGTAATTAAATTGAGCAGAGCTTTTAGGAGAATTTAATTTAACTGGAAGCTACTTAACATGAAAAATAACTTCAGTAAATGATGATATCTTGTATATTGGCTGCGGAAGTTACAGCAAGTCCAGTAAAGAATGCAATTTCTAAGATTTTTTTTTAATTCAAGTGTGTTGCAGGAGCTGTGTGAAGGGTAGAAATACACAATTTGAAATGGGCAGAAGACCCATGAGATTAAAGGCAATCATTTAAGTCAACAAATGGCATTGGTTCCAGAAAAGGACATTTCTTTGCCTGCCTTGCCCTGTAGAGACAGCACTACATCATCCTTTGCAGTATTCTTTATGTACAGAACTCAACACTAATTTCTTTTGAGTACATGCCCTTCAGACAAGTGCTTGGCAAGTTTTACATGCCCGAGTGCCGTTTTTACATGGGCTGATTAATGAGAAGTCAACACCTTGAAAAAAGGCACTTTGTCACAGGAAAAAAAAAATACAATACACATAGGCTGTATATGAAAATGAGCATGCAGAAATCAAGCGCAGGCAGTGGAAGGAGCGTGCGGCAAACCAGGCTCTCCGCCTCCCCTTCCCTTCAACCACTATCTGTCCCACCTGTGACCGAGACTGTGGTTCTCGTATTGGACTGTGCAGCCACCTAAGAACTCATGCTAAGAGTGGAAGCAAGTCTTCCTCGATTCCAAGGGACTGTTGATGATGATAAAAAAATATCAGCACAGACACGCAATTGGAAAGTAGTGGATTTAAAAAAAATCTAAGTATATTGTCATGTTTCTGCTGACCATTTTTATCACGCAAAATCAAACCTATTGATTGGTGACCTGTGGTTGTGCGGACTGAACGTGGGTTCATGCATGAAATTGGTGATGAGAATGTTCTTCTCTGGAGTAATTAGACTATTTAACTTATTTTCTTCATGATGGTGAATCCTCTCTGGTGCACAGCTGGTGACACTTAATATCATGCATTTAATGTAAACTGCATTGTTAGCTCTTTCAACTAGATGCACTCCAGTAAACCAATTCAGTCAGCAAAATATTTCTCTGCTTCCTTTTAATTATAGACATTTTAGATCAGGAAAGTTGTATCTGAAAGGACCTTAAAGAATGCACCCAGCTTTTCCAATGCTTGTTCATAGAAGTTTGAGGTCTGCCTTTCGAAATCCTGTTTTGTCACCACTCTCTCATTGGAACAGTTGAAGGTGTATGTATATTGGCTGAGAATTTTTCAGCATTGACTATTCTCCAGCGGGTTGAACTTCCTTTTCGTGGAATTACTTGCTCAGTTCGTAATCATGGGCCCAAATTTCCCCAACCCCATTTTCCGGCGCACTAACCCAAGATGCGCTGGAAACGGCGCCGAAAAAATGTGCCCCCATCCTGGCCGCTCTGCCATGTGTCCCGGGTCCTGGCGCGGCGTATGTAGTAGAGTGGGGGGTGGAGCTATAGCCCTGCGCCGAAAACAGTGTCGGCAGCTGTCCGCAGTGGAGTCTGCGCGCATGCTTCTCGTCCTCCCAGCGCGTCCTGCAAGCTGTGAGCAGGACCCGATGCTTGCTGCCCCTATTCCTGGCCGAAGGGTCTCCCACTCCAGATTGGGCGGGCCCACTGTGGATCTCTTTCCCCCCCCCCCCACCCCCCTTCACCGATGCCGCTGTAGATCTCTCTTCCCGTCTTTCCCCCCCCCCCTCATCGATGCTGCGTTCAGCCTCTCCCTCCCTCCCCCGTTCACAGATGCCGCGTTAAGCCTAGCCTCCTGGTGTGCGTCTTGCTGCCCCTATCCCAGGCCGAATGGCCTCCCACACAGGCCGGCCGCTGCCGAGTTTAGTTGAAAGTAGGATTTACTTCAGTTCTTTATTTGTTAATTGAATTATTTACTTCAGTTCTTTATTTTTTTATTGAATGCT
This sequence comes from Pristiophorus japonicus, assembly GCF_044704955.1. Taxonomy (NCBI): domain Eukaryota; kingdom Metazoa; phylum Chordata; class Chondrichthyes; family Pristiophoridae; genus Pristiophorus; species Pristiophorus japonicus. The sequence continues at coordinate 47,894,036 of NC_091987.1, forward strand.
TATTACTTTTTGTGCTGTGTTTAGTGCTCTGTAAGTCTTGGTGCAGGATCTCTCAGTTTCCTTGTATTTTTTATTATTGAATGCTTATTTTTGTGCTTTGTAAGTCTTGGTGCTTTAAGCCTGCGCTGATTCCTTAACTCTCCGCAAGGGTTTTCTGTGCTGGCCTAAGTTAGATTGGAGCAACTATTAGCTGTCCAGAGTGGCTTAAATGGCCAAAATGACTGCTAACGCCCCCTTTTGGAAAAAAAATGAAACTTTAAAAAAAATCCCAACTAACTCACTTACACTGGCACAAATTAAATGTGCAGAATGGGGATTTTTAAGATACTCCAGAAATATCAAGTTGCTCCAAAAAAAACAGAGCAACTCCTGGGCAAATTTGGGCCCCATGAGTGGAGATTGCAATGCTCTGATTTATTGAAGTCGCCAGTGTTGTGTATGCATGCCTGTTTACTGTGTGATGTTTGTAACATTGTTATGCCACATTGAATGTACCCTTATACTGCACACACCTTACCGGTACACCAGAGGGTGCTGCTGCTGGAGACCTGGGGGTTGCCTGCAAACGGCAGGTAACCCAGTATAAAAGGGAACTCACAGCTTGTTGTCGGCACTCAGGAGCTGCAAATAAAGGATTACAGGTCTACACAGTTTAAGTATCATACCCTGCCTCGTGGAGTCATTACTAAAGGTGCCGACATACACAACAGCCAGGACCTTGTTGATGACGTGTGCTATAACATTTCCTGCTTCACTTGTGTTCCTAGTGTGCTTGCCCTCCCTTTCCCTCCCGAAATGCAGTCAAGATCTTAACTGTCATGTATCCTACATGGCTACTGTTGGTACTATCACAAGGTGTGCCACCAGTGGGCACAGCAGTGGGAGACTTGTAGGTTACCTGTATTGGTGTGCTTGGCCTAGTATAAAAGGCAGGCCACCAGCTGTGATCCTCACTCTGGAGTTAACAAATAAAGGACTAAGGTCACTGCAGTTCAAGTACAACACATTGCCTTGTGGAGTCATTACTAGAGCATCTAAAGATACAACAATTGGCGACGAGATTACAAACTTTCACATGAAAGTGGCTACCCTTGGTTTGTTGCAGCAGTTCGCCGATGGTGATGATTGGGATGCCTTTGTGGAGAGGCTTGAACATTTCTTCACAGCAAACGACCTGGCAGGAGACGACCCGGCCACACTGGCTGATAAGCGGCGAGCTATCTTGCTAACCAGTTGTGGGCCCACTGTCTATGACCTCGTCAGGGACTTGCTGGCATTGGCAAAGACAACGACCAAGACGTACAAGGAGCTCGTAACCCTGATCCATGAGCAACTGAAGCCCAAGGAGAGCATCTTCACAGCCAGACACTGGTTTTATACCCACCGACGGCCCAAAGGTCAGGAAGTCGCAAAGGTCAGGAAGACCTAAGAAGGCTGGCGGCACCGTGCGAGTTCGGCACCTAACTCAAGAAGCGCTGCGGGACATTTTTGTCATTGGAATTGGCCATGAGGGCCTTCTTCACAAGCTACTGTCAGCGGTTACACAGTCACACTGCGAGCCAGTCATTTATGACATCGACCTGCAGTTCCGGGCAGATGACTCACCCTTAGGACTCAAATCCGGCAGGTACTGTGCACAGAGTGGCGCCATTTAGAGGCTGGACTTTAGAGCGTGAACCCTCTCAGGGAAGAAAGAAGAGGACTCTGAGTCCCTTAACTCAGAGTCCACCAAGGGGGGCTAATCGAGTAGCACTATGCTGGTATTGCAGAGGGAATCACAGGGCTCACCCAGTGCCGCTTGAAATACTATGTATGCAAAGGCTGCAGCACAAAGGGCCACCTCCAGTAAATGTGTAAGAGAAATATGACTCACTGTGTCGATGAAGAGTTTGCAGATGGCCAGGAATCCAGCTCGGATTATGAATCGATAGGCAGAGAGGTAGCCCGATCCCACGGGGAGATGCATATTATGTTTACCTGCACCACCGAGTGTTCCCTGCTGAAGATGGAAGTCAAGATAGAGGGCGTTCCAGTCTTCTTGGAAGTGGACACGGGAGTGAGCCAGTCAGTGATGAATCAAGAAGCCTTTGAGAGGCTATGGGACAATCAAGCTGAACGACCCAAGCTGGTTGTGGTTCAGGCAAGGCTGCGCACCTACACCGATGAAATCATCCCAGTCGTTGGTAGTGCGAATGTAAAGGTACTCCGTGATGGTGCGGTGCACAAGTTAACTCTGTGGATTGTTGCAGGTGATCGACCAACGCTGCTCGGCAGAAGGTGGATGGAGAAGATCCATTGGAAGTGGGAAGACGTCACCCCTCCAGCAATCGAAGCCCTCTGCGCTCAGAGGCAAAGCAAGCCCTCACCTGAGGGTGAACCCGGCACCGGAGAGCAGACCAGCACAGCATTCGAGACACCGACCGTTCAGCACGACTGCGTGGAGATGATCCAGCTGAGATGACCCAAACACACCTTCGAGGCTCCAGTGGTAGGACTCCGGAGGAAGAAAATCGGATCCAGAAGCGACTTCCCAGCTTCCGAGGCAGAACCCGGGGAGAAGAAAATCACCGCAGTCGACATCATTGATGGTGAAAAGATAGCGCCCAAACCACGAGATGAGGCCCTGAAGACAAAGATGGCGGCGGCCAGACCACGAGGTGCAGCGATGATGGAGTAACTCGTGGCACCAAACTGAGAAGCAGATTGGGGTAAAGAAAGCAAGGCTCTCTTTAAGGAGGCCAGCAATCCACCACAATTAAAGGGACGGTTCCACACATTTAAACAATGCAATAGGAATTGTAAGTCAGAGACAAAAGGTGTAATTGATCATGTAAAATGTGCAACTGATAATCTGAATTGTGTACATGCAATCAGCGAGGAAAAGTCGCGCGATCGCAATCGGATACACAGTGTGTCCATCATAAGTAAGGAAAAGTTGTGCGATGCAGGGTTTCAACTGCACACAGCCAATGCAGCGGGCAGGCACCTATCGGGAGCACACAGGTCCAGCAAGCTACCCAATGCTGTAGCCTGCGTCCCGGGGACCAGAGTCATGCACCATGGAGTGTGGCCACAAGCAGCCGACACACACGAGCTGCAGAGCAAGTCACCTCAGCAGGACAACGGCACCAGTATCGATACCACGATGCTCCTGATCGGCTCCACCTCTCAGGCACCCGATGGCACCAACTGCCACAAGCCTGAAAGAGCAGACTGTGCGAAAGCGCAGTCTCCAGACCCCATCGCCACCAAGGCCATACCCGTAAACAAAGGGTCACCTGCCACAGTTTCCCCCAAAGAGGCCCGTGACCAGTCAGGATCCCAAACCAAACAACGCCCAGGCCAGCAAGTCAGCAGTTCCCTGTGCACTGCTAGATTACAGCTCCTCAGGAAGCAGCAGCAACCCAGGGCGCAAAGTGTAAGGTCCTTACTCAATGGCACAAAACCCACATGAAGCACATTCTAGGGACAAGGTCACTCTGTGACCTGAACCTTTATTCACAGGACCAAGAAGTGATGATCCTGCGTGAGACCTCCCTTTAGATACCTGGATGACCAGTACGGAGTGTCTCCCACAAGTTCACCCGCTGTGGTCAAGGTGTGCATTGCTTAAGTATATACAGTATTACAGTAGTGTTACATGGAGGTTACATACATGACACAAAGAAAGGACAGGGAGGTCACAGGCATCTGTGAATTTGCCCGACGCTAGGGACCACGGCAACAGCCCCGAGAGCAGGCAACTCGAGCCAACCGGGTTCCCACTGCCAGCACCGGGCACTGAGCTGCCACCAGACTGCAGGGACACAACCCAGCAGCTCCGAAACTAGTTTGTCCTCACACACCGGTCACTGCATCGATAAGGCATCTAACGTACTTGTCGCACAACGGAACCTATTTTTCTGAACTTGAATGTACATGAATGCTCGGAGCCCCCACCATAATCAATGTGGGGGGGGGGGGGCGGTGGGGTGGAGAGAATGGGGAGTGGTCAGGGACACGCACACAAACAGCAACCAACCAGCACACGACTGCATCAACCATTCACCCAAGATTGAAGTGACCTGCCAAGGGTCATCCAGACAGAGCCCACATAGAGCTAAGCCCAGAGCACAGTCAATGAAGAGGCGATTTGCACTAAAGGCTCAGATGAGAGTGATGTCATGTATCCTACATGGCTACTGTTGGTACTATCACAAGGTGTGCCACCAGAGGGCACAGTAGTGGGAGACTTGTAGGTTACCTGCACACCTGTGCCTGGCCGAGTCTGAAAGGCAGGCCACCAAGTGTGATCTCCACTCTGGAGTTAACAAATAAAGGACTAAGGTCACTACAGTTCAAGCACAACACACAAGAGCATCGAAGGATACAACAATGACCATTCCCAATTTTCATGCCTTTGGCTCCGGCTGGAAGGAGCCAATGTGCAATGTAAATCAATTTGTAATAGATAGATGCAACAAGCAGGTAACTGATGCATTGTTCATTAGAGCAAACAGTGTATCACTTTTGCCACAGAAAATCAACAGCGCAGATTGAGAGTTGTTGGGTTCCCACAGTTGTCATCCAAGGTCCTCAACAAGATCATGGCCGACGTGGAAAAAAAAATGCTTCCAATCCGTTGGTCAGTGACCAAGAATGAACAAGCATGTAATTAAGTGACTGCTTCCCAGTTAGTGTCATGTTACTTTAATTTGAAGGCACTTTACTGTGCAAGGCATATTTGAGACCAAGGCAACTGTGTTCAGGCATGGCTAATGGTGCCTTTGCATCAACCATGGACACAGGCAGAGAGTAGATGTGAGCCCCATGCAGCTGCCAGGAACTTAAGAGCATAACATTGCTATTTTGAAACAGCACCACAGGTTCTTGGACAAACTTTGCAGCAGTATTGTTCATTTGTTTTTGCTAAGCTGGGGCCTGGAGAACCTGTTAAAAGTAATGATTACATAATGGGGTAGAAATTGCAGTTGGGGGCTTCCCACAGATGGGTGCCTCCGACCTGCAAAAAAATCTACAAATTTATCTGGTGGTCCGGGAGGTTCATAGATTCGCGCTCCTGGGCCTCTATGCGTAGGCCTGTGTCGAGGCCCACATATCCCAGGGGCACAAGCGCTCCTGGATCACGTGGGCTTTCCCAACCAATAAAAGAAGAGAATCTCTATTCATACTTATGGAGTTCCCGTTTGAACGGAAATCCCATAAGTATGAATAAGAAACACTTAAGAAAAATACACAAACACATGAAATAAATGTTTAAAAAAATTACATTTAAAATTAATTAAAATGCCATTTAATATTTAAATATCTTGTATGTTTCAACGGGGCTAAAAATAAATTTCTCATTGATCAGGGTTTTAAATGTATAAGTGAGTGATAAAACTTTATTATTCTATTTTTTTTTAAACTCTTACACTGCTAAAAGCAGGCCTCACAGGCTTTTACCAGGTGTAAGAATTTCATGGATATTAGCTGGGCAGAAGTAGGGCAAACAGCCCAACTCTCCGTCCGTCGAGGCCAGTTTCTTTCAGAATCATACGATCTGCCAAGAGGATTCTTAACCAATTGCATGTTCAGGGTTTCAGCACGTGCGCAGTGCTTGCCGAAACCTGGAACTTGTGCAGCCCCTACGGGCATGTGTGCACCTCTTACACATGCATAGGAGCTGCAAATTCAGCCCCGTTACCGTGAGCCTCCATTTGTAAAGACGCAAGACCACATACATAAAAATGCAACATAATGAACCCCATAGCAGAAAAAGCAAGACACATGTGAGAGTCCATTGTTTACCCCACTACAACCTCCCTTTCCCCTCTCTCTTTTAAAAGGTAGAAGCTTCAGCTGTTTGGGGGCAGCTCTCTGACCAACGTACACCTGACATCAAGCAGCCTCTTACTGGAAATATTAAGAGCTGAAGTCGGCTTTGTACACCGAATTGGCAGAGGTTTTACAAGATAGATCAAAGGAGCTCATTGGCTGAAGTTGGTCACATCTTGGTCACCGCTGCTTTACGAAATGGTCCTGCTTATGTTTCCAAGATAATCATTGTCTGCTGTGTGCCGCCACACTTTGCAATATTAAAACATCTAGCCATAACGGAGGAGGCTTAACAGCAATCAAAGAAGATTAGAAAAAGAAAGAACTTGCATTTGTATAGCAGCTCACCACTTACTCAAGGTGTCTCAAAAGTGCTTTGTACGCATCCAATTACTTTTTGAAGTATAGTGGCTGGTCTAGTCATTGTTTTCTTGTCAGCAAACAATACCACAGCGATGCAGAAGATGTTGGAATTGAAACCATTTTTCAGCCTGGAAGATGATTGCACAAGAACTTATTTAGTAAAGTCTATAAACTGACTCTTTAACTAACCTCTGTATCCACTTGTACTCAACTCCAATATTATCTTTTGCACTAGCTCTCTGCCATCCATGGCCATCCATTTTACTCTGCTGCTACTGTATTTTATACAACCAGAAATGAATGTTTTGGACAGAGATCAAATATGGAAAAAAAAATCCTTCCTTGTGTTGTGCATGCATGACTTTACAGCATTTTGCTTGGTATAAAGTATCTATTGTGCTTCTTGTTAGTGTACGCCTAAGCAACCTTTGCTACTTGTAAATTAGGTGGTCCTGTACTTTGCACTGACCCCAGAGATGGCGCTACAACTGCTTCTGCCACATCTGCAGTGGTTGGGTGATCCTGTCTGATTTCTGATATATGAACTGTCATTTGCGCTGAGAGCTGGATGTGGCATTACCTTGAGACAATAGCCTCCTTTATGCATAAGCTAGCCATGCGCCTGCAATCAGGCTGTCCTGCAGCATGTCCACTGATTTGTGTGAGGAAAAGCTGAAGACAGCAGTGAAGGCAAAGATTCAAAATTCCTTCAACCCACTTACCCAACATGTAGAAGCTGGACAGGAGGGCTGTTGTAGATTAGTGCCCAAGGCCTCTCTGTAACAGCAGTCTAAACATTCATGAGAGATATTCTGACTATGTTGAGAACCGGTTCTGCTTGATTTGACATGCATGGTAGACTGCATTGCAAAGGCACCTTACTCCATGACTGCACAGATGTGGCTTTAAAAACTCCTAGCTAGATCTTGTCAGGCTCGTTGGGAGATCTACACAGCTTCAAATGATTGCAATGGACAATCATTCTCAGACAATATTCTTCATATGAAAACTTGCACTGTGAGGTTGATTTATTTAGATTTTGCAACCTGAGAAGGCGTTGGCTGTTCCTTAAGCCTGTTTCCATTCCCCTCATTGCCATGATCATTTGTACCTTCTGATGAATTGTGATTTACCCAGTACTACATCATCAAGATCACAATTAAAATCTTCTGGGAATTATGCAATGTACTTGAAGGTGGTATTTATTTCTGTGGCTCAAATTGCTGATTGCTGTAGGAACTAAACTTACAAAAACAAAACAGTAACATGTGATTACAAGGCTGTTTAGAGGGGATCCCCTTCAAACAGTATTTGCATGGTAACGCAATCTAGGTGTCATATATTTGATGCTGAAATGAGCTTCCGGCCACATCTGTGGCATAACTAAAACCATCTATTTCCACCTCTGTAACATTGCCCTTCTCCGCCCTTGCCTCAGCTCATCTGCTGAAACTCTCATCTATGCCTTTGTTGCCTCGAGACTGGACTACTCCAATGCACTCCTGGCTGGCCTCCCACATTCTGAGGATGAGGGGGTTGACTTATGAGGAAAGGTTGAGTAGGTTAGAACTCTACTCATTGGAATTCAGAAGAACGAGAGGTGATCTTATCGAAACGTATAAGATTATGAGGGGGCTTGACAAGGTGGATACAGAGGATGTTTCCACCGATGGGGGAGACGAGAACTAGAGAGCATGATCTTAGAATAAGGGGCCGCCCATTTAAAACAGAGATAAGGAGAAATTTATTCTCTGAGGGTTGTAAATCTGTGGAATTCACTGCCTCAGATGGCTGTGGAAGCTGAGACAGTGAATAAATTTAAGACAGAAATAATATAAGAACATAAGAATTAGGAACAGGAGTAGGCCATTTAGCCCCTCGAGCCTGCTCCGCCATTCAACAAGATCATGGCTGATCTGGCTGTGGACTCAGCTCCACTTACCCGCCCGCTCCCCATAACCCTTAATTCCCTTATTGGTTAAAAATCTATCCATCTGTGACTTGAATACATTCAATGAGCTCGCCTCAACTGCTTCCTTGGGCAGAGAATTCCACAGATTCACAACCCTCTGGGAGAAGAAATTCCTTCTCAACTCGGTTTTAAATTGGCTCCCCCGTATTTTGAGGCTGTGCCCTCTAGTTCTAGTCTCCCCGACCAGTGGAAACAACCTCTCTGCCTCTATCTTGTCGATCCCTTTCATTATTTTAAATGTTTCTATAAGATCACCCCTTATCCTTCTGAACTCCAACGAGTAAAGACCCAGTCTACTCAATCTATCATCATAAGGTAACCCCCTCATCTCCAGAATCAGCCTAGTGAATCGTCTCTGTACCCCCTCCAAGGCTAGTATATCCTTCCTTAAGTAAGGTGACCAAAACTGCACGCAGTACTCCAGGTGCGGCCTCACCAATACCCTATACAGTTGCAGCAGGACCTCCCTGCTTTTGTACTCCATCCCTCTTGCAATGAAGGCCAACATTCCATTTGCCTTCCTGATTACCTGCTGCACCTGAAAACTAACTTTTTAGGATTAGGACAAAAAAAGAGTTTCATGCACAAGGACCCCCAGGTCCCTCTGCACCTCAGCATGTTGTAATTTCTCCCCATTCAAATAATAATCTCTTTTACTGTTTTTTTTCCCATGGTGGATGACCTCACATTTTCCGACATTGTATTCCATCTGCCAAACCTTAGCCCATTCGCTTAACCTATCTAAATCTCTTTGCAACCTCTCTCTGTCCTCTACACAACCCGCTTTCCCACTAATCTTTGTGTCATCTGCAAATTTTGTTACATCACACTCTTTCCCCTCTTCCAGGTCATCTATGTATATTGTAAACAGTTGTGGTCCCAGCACTGATCCCTGTGGTACACCACTAACCACCGATTGCCAACCTGAAAAGGACCCATTTATCCCGACTCTCTGCTTTCTGTTAGTTAGCCAATTCTCTATCCATGCTAATACATTTCCTCTGACTCTGCGTACCTTTATCTTCTGCAGTAACCTTTTGTGTGGCACCTTATCGAATGCCTTTTGGAAATCCAAATACACCACATCCATCGGTACACCTCTATCCACCATGCTTGTTATATCCTCAAAGAATTCCAGTAAATTAGTTAAACATGATTTCCCCTTCATGAATCCATGTTGCGTCTGCTTGATTGCACTATTCCTATCTAGATGTCCCGCTATTTCTTCCTTAATAATAGCTTCAAGCATTTTCCCCACTACAAATGTTAAACTAGCCGGCCTATAGTTACCTGCCTTTTGTCTGCCCCCTTTTTTAAACAGAGGCGTTACATTAGCTGCTTTCCAATCCGATGGTACCTCCCCAGAGTCCAGAGAATTTTGGTAGATTATAACGAATGCATCTGATATAACTTCCGCCATTTCTTTTAATACCCTGGGATGCATTTCATCAGGACCAGGGGACTTGTCTACCTTGAGTCCCATTAGCCTTTCCAGCACTACCTCCCTAGTGATAGTGATTGTCTCAAGGTCCTCCCTTCCCACATTCCCGTGACCAGCAATTTTTGGCATGGTTTTTGTGTCTTCCACTGTGAAGCCCGAAGCAAAATAATTGTTTAAGGTCTCAGCCATTTCCTCATTTCCCATTATTAAATCCCCCTTCTCATCTTCTAAGGGACCAACATTTACTTTAGTTACTCTTTTCCGTTTTATATCTCGGTAAAAGCTTTTACTATCTGTTTTTATGTTTTGCGCAAGTTTACTTTCATAATCTATCTTTCCTTTCTTTATTGCTTTCTTAGTCATTCTTTGCTGTTGTTTAAAATTTTCCCAATCTTCTAGTTTCCCACTAACCTTGGCCACCTTATTCGCATTGGTTTTTAATTTGATACTCTCCGTTATTTCCTTGGTTATCCACGGCTGGTTATCCCTTCTTTTACCGCCCTTCTTTTTCACTGGAATATAATTTTGTTGAGCACTATGATTCAACATTTTGTTCATTGGAGCCAATATGGTCTCTCACAACTGCCCTGATATCATCCTTTATTAACAGAGCTACCCCACCTCCTTTCCCTTGTCTATCTTTCCGAATTGTCAGATACCCCTGTATGTTTAATTCCCAGTCTTGGCCCCCCTGCAACCACGTTTCAGTAATGGCCACCAAATCATACCCATTTGTAATGATTTGTGCCGTCAACTCATTTACTTTGTTTCGAAATAGACGGTTTCTCTAACGATAAGGGGATAAGGGGTTATGGGGAGCAGGCAGGGAAGTGGAGCCGAGTCCATGATCAAATCAGCCATGATTTTATTGAATGGCGGAGCAGTCTTGAGGGGCCGTATGGCCTACTCCTGTTCCTATTTCTTATGTTATGTTCTTCTTCTACCCTACGTGAACTGAGGTCATCCAAAACTTGGCAGCCCATGTCCTAACTCGCACCAAGTCCCACTCACCCATCACCCATTTGCTCCATGACCTACATTGGCTCCCGATTGGGCAACGCCTCGATTTCAGAATTCTCATCCTTGTTTACAATTTCCTTTCAGCTGCATAGACCTCACCTCTCCCTATCTTCAGCCTCACAACCTCCCAAGATCTGTATTTCTCAAATTCTGTCTTCTTGAACATCCCATGCTTTCAGCTGCCTATGCCCTAAGCTCTGAAACTCCCTCCCTAAATCTTTCCACCTCTACCTCTCTTTCCTCCTTCAAGATGCTCCTTAAAGCCTACCTCTTTGACCAAACTTATGGTCCTCTGCTGTAATTTCTTCTTATCTGGCTCGGTGTCAAATTTATTTTTTTGTCTTAACACTCTTGTGACAAATGCCTTGGGACATTTTACGACATTAAAAGCGCTATATAAATAAATGTTGTTGTTGTAATGTACTGTGTGTCATTATACAAGAGTGTATGAAATTGAGTAAGTAACAGAAAACAAAATAAAACAAGATATGGAGCTCAACTTTCCCCAATGCCGTTTTTTGGCGTATTTGATGAGTTACGCCTGTTTTTTTTTTGGGCCTGACTCCGCCAAACAAAAGCTGAAAGTTTCCCCATTTTAATTTGTGAATGTGGCCCGGTGCACATTGTCCTTAATCTCTGTGGTGGAGCCTAAGATCTGCGCCATAAAGATCGGGTTGCCAGGGTAACGAGGGACACACTGCGGGCTGAGGCTGGAAAGTGAAAAATAAAAGACATTCTGGCTAGTTCACAGCAACCTGCACAAGCACCTTGCACATTGCAGCTTACCAACATGAAAACATTAGCGTCTTTGTGCTAAAAGTCTATCCTGTAAACTACTTTGCTGCTTCTACTCCAGTTTGAGCAGTCTTGGGCCAGGAATTCCCAAGAGTCGGTGGGGATGTTGCATTTTTTCAAGGATGCTTTGATGTCGTCCTTAAAGCATTTTTTCTGCCCTCCTGGGGCTCGCCTGCCATAACTTAGCTCAGAGTGCTTGTTTCAGGAGTCTCGTATCAGGCATGCGGACAATGAGGCCCGCCCATCGAAGCTGATCGAGCGTGGTCAATGCCTCGATGCTGGGGATGTTGGTCTGAGAGAGAACGCTAACATTCGTGTGCCTATCCTGCCAATGAATTTTCAGGATTTTGCGGAGTCAGCGTTGGTGGTACTTCTTCAGTGCTTTGAGGTGCCTACTGTACTCTGACGCATTTAGTATTAGGCAGTCCCTCGTGTCGAGGATGACCTGCTTCCACACCAAAAAGGGATGAGTTTACAGGTGTTTCAATGAGGGACCTGACATTCTACTGCAGGGTGGAAGGTGCCTGTGCATGGATTCTTTTAACGTGGGGTGGCCGTTGCACACCAGCCACCACATGGGCTTGACGGAGCAAGGTCCTGATCCAGTGGCAAGGGTTAACCAAGATGACTGGAGATCAAGCTCTGCTGCACGGACCTAGTGCGCACGCCTGCTCCTACTATCCATAGTTCGCAGTGTGGGTTGGCCCGTGTTGGCCCTCGCCTCTTCTGGGCCCCGAACCCTCTCCTCCCCTGGGCCCCAATCTCTCACTGCTGCTCCACCCCGATCATAAATGGAGCAGTCAGAAACAGGACATCAACTAGTCTCCTCTTATCTTGGAGATATCAACACTGTTATTTGAAATATCAAAATACTGAACTCCAGCCTAGTTGAAGGGTTATTAACATCAGCAGAAGCAAGTGCCAAGTAACAGAATGAACACCATTCAGTTGGATGTGAATAAAAGCAGCAATAACAGCGGAATCCAAACCGTGCAGTCACTTGTGAACTCGCAGGTATCTCAGCAGGTTGGATGACCGAGTGAATCCCTCCCCACACTCAGAGCAGAGCCTGAAAAACATCGCACCATTCACAGCGGGGAGAAACCATACATGTTCTGTGTGTGGACGAGGCTTCAACTGATCGTCCAACCTGGAGAGACACAAGGACACTCGCACCATGGAGAAACCATGGGAATATGGAGACTGCGGGAAGGGATTCAATTACCCATCTGAGCTGGAAACTCATCGGCGCAGTCACACCGGGGAGAGGTCGTTCACCTGCTCAGTGTGTGGGAAGGGATTCACTCAGACGCCTACAGCAGGGTGTGTATCACTACTTCTCTGTCGACCATGAGCTTGTCAGCAGATGCTTACACTTACAAATTCCAGAACGAGAAGAACATGAGAATAGAGAGAAAATGTTATTCCATCTGTTCCCTCTATAAACTATCGAGAAGCAATTTTCTCAATCATGGACTCCACACAAGTTCCTTAATCTCTTTAGGGAGACAACCAATTACTAGTAATGCTTCAAGGAAGATAAAATGCTGTGAAAGTTTGACCTTTATCCCAATTAATTAAGTGAAACGACAGGATGTTAATTAATGTTTACAACTTGCACTAGTTAATTCTGATTTGCATTTCTCTGATGACCCATCCATGGTCCCAAGTTATACCAGCATGTTGCATAGATAATTTGTTTATCTATATTTTATTTAAAGCTTTTGATGGTCCAATTAATGGAATAGATGTCTGCAAGAAGAGTTTGTAAACTCTAGTAAACACCAGACTGATTCCCGGGATGGCGGGACTGACCTATCAAGAAAGACTGGATCAACTGGGCTTGTATTCACTGGAGTTCAGAAGAATGAGAGGGGACCTCATAGAAACGTTTAAAATTCTGACGGGGTTAGACAGGTTAGATGCAGGAAGAATGTTCCCAATGTTGGGGAAGTCCAGAACCAGGGGACACAGTCTAAGGATAAGGGGGAAGCCATTTAGGACCGAGATGAGGAGGAATTTCTTCACCCAGAGAGTGGTGAACCTGTGGAATTCTCTACCACAGAAAGTTGTTGAGGCCAATTCACTAAATATATTCAAAAAGGAGTTAGATGAAGTCCTTACTACTAGGGGAATCAAGGGGTATGGTGAGAAAGCAGGAATGGGGTACTGAAGTTGCAAGTTCAGCCATGAACTCATTGAATGGCGGTGCAGGCTAGAAGGGCCGAATGGCCTACTCCTGCACCTATTTTCTATGTTTCTATGTTTCTAAGCCCTCTGGTAAACTGTTGCAACTTTTTTGGCAATGTATTTTTCATGCCTTATACAATATTCCTTTGTAGATGACCTCTGAATTCCAGTAAGTTCATGTTTTTATTTCAGATTTCAGCAGCCGCAGTATTTTGCTTTTGTATTAATTCACTGCCACTTCTCTTCCAGGAATGCTCACCTTGAAGTTATGCTCTTGCCTCAGACGGGATTTCCATTTGTCCATCTCAAACTTTTCCAGTTCTGACGAAAAGTCACAGAACCAAAACGTTAATTCTGTTTCTCCCTAGATGCTGCCTGACCTGCTGAGATTTCGAGCATTTTCTGTTTTTATTTCAGATTCCAGCATTGGCAGTATTTTGCCTTTGTACATGAAATCATTGTTGCTTTAATCTAGCCAATAGTTACACATTTTTAAGAAAAAGAGGTTAGATTTTACCATGTGATTGCATGCAAGGTTTAGAAATTCGTGCAAACGGGCTAAAAGTGATCAAAGTTCAGTCAGTTCTTGTCTTCCTTTGGGGTTGAAGTCCTGCTCTAGCTGTTTTTACGTGATGCCTTGATGGCTGTGGCTGGTGGAGAATATCAACTGCTGCTACTAATGATCAGAGAAAGATCCTATAAAGGTTTGGGGATGTAGAAAAGAATGGCAAGTCATTCATCTCGGTGTAGTTGTTGCCCTTATCCTTAGAATGGCTTCCTCATGAACGATGTAAATTATCCAAAGCAAGCATGGCTTATGACAATTCTACGCATCCCTCATCAAAGTGCCGAAAATTAAGCATATGTGAGAGACAGGATCTGTGTTGAGCAAACCTTTGGTATGTTGAAACAACAGTTCTGCTGTTTAAACAGCATTGGGTGTGTCTTGGAATATGATCCACACTGTGTAGAATAATAGTGGTGTACTGCACAATATAAAATGCACATGTGCAGCAGCAACATGCAATAGTGCAACAGAAGGGGGGAAAAGAGGATGATGAAGTAGCAGAACCACAGCAGCTACTGTGCAAAATGGCATTGGTTCCTAAATTCTCTGTGCTCTACCTTTATTAGAAATTAAGAATTAGGAGCTGCATGAGGCCATACGTCTCTTTGAGCATCCTCTGCCATCCTAATTTTTCCATTACCATTTTTTTTCAATCACCACCTTCTGGATATCCCTGCAGCATCTCGAGGTCCTTAAATGTTCCTGGCAACAGTGATCATCTTCCATGCCTGCTTGAGCATCTACTTGAGAGTTGCTCCTCTGCCAAAGTGAACAATTATCTTTGCTTTTTGTGCTGCTTATCATCTTCAGGTCTTTGAAAATCATGGTTTCTGCTGTCCATCCATTCTCTCAGAAATGACTCATTTCACAGCTATACAAGTGAAGTGCCTGTTTAGCTGGTTAAGCAGCATGTGCTTCTTGATTGGTCTAAAATTGTGCAATTTTCCTCATGCAGCTGGGTTTCTACAAAGTGTACAGAGTAAAGTTGTGAGTGCACTTTTTAAAAAAGGGTAAAAAATGTAACTCCCACTTATCTGACAACAATGAACTTCACGTCTCTGCAGATTTAAAAAAAAATTAGTTTCCGCTTTGTGTGCATTTGGCGATTTAGGTGCAATTGCACCCAAAATTGCCTTGGAGAATTTTTTTGTAACCCGAGTTTCCACTCAAACTCTTTTGCATATCGCTGAACACAAAATCTGCCATGAACCAGCGCAATCGGGCAGTGTTTTAAAACATAATTTTTTTTAAATTGTGCTTTAAAAAAAATATTCCTTGATAACTTGATGCCGTTTGATTGCAGCTGATTTTTTTTTTCACAAATCAGTATCAATCCACCCACTATGAGCAACGTGATTTTAAATGACTGAAAGTTACTTTTACTAAATATACAGAACGATTTGTTCGTTATATTGGGGTGCAGTAGTCAGTTTCCAGGATGTTTCCAGTAGAGTAGACAAGGGGGAACCAGCTGATGTGGTGTATTTGGACTTTCAGAAGGCTTTCGACAAGGTCCCACAGAAGAGATTAATGTGCAAAGTTAAAGCACATGGGATTGAGGTGCTGATGTGGATTGAGAACTGGTTGGCAGACAGGAAGCCAAGAGTAGGAGTAAATGGGTACTTTTCAGAATGGCAGGCAGTGACTAGTGGGGTACCGCAAGGTTCTGTGCTGGGGCCCCAGCTGTTTACATTGTTCATTAATGATTTAGACGAGGGGATTAAATGTAGTATCTCCAAATTTGCGGATAACACTAAGTTGGGTGGCAGTGTAAGCTGCGAGGAGGATGCTATGAGGCTGCAGAGTGACTTGGATAGGTTAGGTGAGTGGGAAAATGCATGGCAGATGAAGTATAATGTGGATAAATGTGAGGTTATCCACGTTGGTGGTAAAAACAGAGAGACAGACTATTATCTGAATGGCGGCATATTAGGAAAAGGGGAGGTGCAACGAGACCTGGGTGTCATGGTACATCAGTCATTGAAAGTCGGCATGCAGGTATAGCAGGCGGTTAAGAAAGCAAATGGCATGTTGGCCTTTATAGCGAGGGGATTTGAGTACAGGGGCAGGGAGGTGTTACTACAATTGTACAGGGCCTTGGTGAGGCCACACCTGGAGTATTGTGTACAGTTTTGGTCTCCTAACTTGAGGAAGGACATTCTTGCGATTGAGGGAGTGCAGCGAAGGTTCACAAGACTGATTCCCAGGATGGCGGGACTGACATATCAAAAAAGACTGGATCAACTGGGCTTGTATTCACTGGAGTTCAGAAGAATGAGAGGGGATCTCATAGAAACGTTTAAAATTCTGACGGTTTTAGACAGGTTAGATGCAGGAAGAATGTTCCCAATGTTGGGGAAGTCCAGAACCAGGGGTCACAGTCTAAGGATAAGGGGTAAGCCATTTAGGACTGAGGTGAGGAGAAACTTCTTCACCCAGAGAGTGGTGAACCTGTGGAATTCTCTACCACAGAAAATTGTTGAGGCCAATTCACTAAATATATTCAAAAAGGAGTTAGATGTCGTCCTTACTATTCGGGGGATCAAGGGGTATGGCGAGAAAGCAGGAATGGGGTACTGAGGTTGCATGTTCAGCCATGAACTCATTGAATGGCGGTGCAGGCTAGAAGGGCCGAATGGCCTACTCCTGCACCTATTTTCTATGTTTCTATGTTTCTGAGCAAATTAAAAAAAGAATTACATTCCGAAGCTTTAAATCATGCCTATTGATGTCCTTGCGCCCAACAGAGCAGCTTAATTTTTGGAGCCTCCTCGAAGGCCTGCAAATTAGCACAATTAGTGGATACTCCCAATGGTGATTGATTCACCCTTGGGGCTTGATTAGTTTTGTGGGCAGGGCTGGCTTGCAGCTCATTGCTATTTTAAACTAGCACAAAAGATCACGGAAACTCAATTTGCACAATGTAATTTGTGGTTAAAATTCCGTGATCTTTTGCGTCGGCTACACTGATTTTGGGTGAGTTGCGTCGTTAAAAGCAGTGCAGCTATGCAGAAACTCTAGCCCCAGATGTTGATATTAGTTTATTTTGTAAATTAAAACGCTTAGAATCTAAGTAGGAAACAATTAGGTGAACTGTGAAAATAAAAGTTCTAGCTCTTGTGCACTCATCTTCTTTCCCCATGAGTCTGGAACAGCTGTGGTTAGAGTCCTTCAAGTCCAGCTCTGTCGAGAGAACCCCATTTCAGTAGACTTGCATCAAAACTATGTACTCTACTTAAGAATACAAAACAAACAAACAATACTTAATTACAAATAAGAATGGAACAATTGGTCAGTCTCGTCACTCGTAAAATGATCAAGGCCACAGAAAAATGTTTGCTATCATAGAAATTGATCTTAAACACTGGTTTAAAAATCTGGAAATGAATTAATATAATACTGTCTTCGAATATTATCAGATTTAAAATCAGCACTGGGTCTCGCTCATTGCTCACTATTCACACCCTGTGTTTGCTGATGACTAATTAATTTATTTTGAGTATGCTTACTGATCTCCCCTTTCATTAGTTTACTGCAGCTTAGAGAAAGCTATTATGTATCATTTAGTTTAATATTACCACACTTCAAGCCCATTCATTTTTTGTGTAGAAGGTTAGCTGTACAAATAAAGCTGGATCCCTTTAGAAATAACTGATTCCATGCAGGATGCATGTCTGGTCCTATGAAGAAAACTGCCCAGCTGTAGTTTTGCCCCAGTTGGTGAACGACTGTATTCACCCTCTGCAGAAGAGGGATCTGCTTTTTCACAGCTTAAAATAACTGGTCATCTTGGCAAACTGTTCAACATGCTTTTTATTTTGGCTCTGGAGACTAACTGCAAATAACTTCATTGCTCGAGTTGGCTTATGAAGTTCACTGTGAAATATCAAGATTGGCCATCAAATATCAACTATTCTTTGACATGCTGAATATTTTGATGATCCCGACGTTTCACATTAATGAAATAATTTGATGCTGGAAAAATGTAAAAATATCACTTCACTGCTTTCTGTTCCAGAAGAGTTTCAGAGCTCAACTGGATCTCGAGCTCTTGTAAATTAAAAGTCCTTGGGCTGGATTTTCAGTCTTTTGCCACCCCTGTTAGCACCCCAGAGGGGCGGTACCAGCAGCAGTAAACATTCTGGGCGGGCAGCCAGCTTCCAGCGCCCAGCCGGGACATTTGGTGCCGGTTTCGATGGCGTGCGGAACATAACCGCCCGGAAGAGGTGAGCTGGTGTGCAACACCCCTGGTTGCGACACTGGCTCAATTTTTGGCTGCCGCCTGATCCGTCACGTTCCGTAGAGCGACATGCTGGGACCGCCTGTGAAAGTTGGCGGCCCGAGCTGTAGAGGCCGCAGTGAGGTAAGTAATGTTGCCCTCAAGTAAGTTGACTTTTTTTGCATTTATGTTGTGATGGCGTGAGTTATTTATTGGGAATGTTTTTGGTGGGTTTTTTTCAGTTTTTTTTTTCCCCCAGGTCTCTCTCAGCGCTCCAAAGCCGGCTGTTTAGTTCGGGATTTTGAGTTGCTCAGCCGGCCTACCGACTTAAAAGGAGGTGTGTAATGCCTCCCTTAGCGCTCCGCCCCAAACTCGGGGCCCAGCTGATGAATTTTGCTGACTGAGGCGCAAACTGTTTCCAGGCACAAACTTTACCGCCCCGCCTCCATTACTGTCCGAAATGAGCAGAACTGAAAATCCAGCCCCTTGCATTCATAAAAAAGTAATCGTACAGAATTGCATTACCACTGGTGTAATATCTTGTATTACTAATGTGAGCACAAGTTTTATAAAATAGTACATTGTTGAATAGCAGTAAATAATAATTAACAGCTACAGTGGGGAAACTGGCTCAACATACTGAGACATAAAACATCAGTTATATTACATATGCTTCAGTACATTGGGGAAACCAAAAAAACATGTCCAGATTTGGCTTCAGAGCTCTTTTTTCAGGCCCCGAGATTTAACAAAAAATCCGATTTTCATTTCTTCAGCATCTTTTGTTAGTGAAGCAATAGTTTCACTTTAACTGTAATTGATTACATCTGGAAAATAAAAATGGAGTTGCCTTAATTTTACTCTGTATTGTCATGCATGCCACCAGAATCTAGATACAGCATTTGAATGGGAAGAAGTCCAAAATCTTGAAAATTAACTGAATAATTTAGCCATATTTTTTCAGCAACAACTATAATCTTGGGTTCTAATAAAATAGAACTTGTGAACATTGTTTGAAAAATGTACAATATTTTACGAGGTCTGAAGTACACTGGAGTATACCTGAGTATTGTTTATTGCTTTTATATATATATATATATATATATATATATATGTGTGCATTGCAGATTGTTTAATTTTAATTCCTTACTTGGATGATTTGATATTGTCGAGTTATTTGTAGATCATGCAAGCAATTCTCTTCAGTTTAGTGGCTTTCGTTCATAAGCCGATGTAAGTAGCCCTGCCAATTTTCAGCTACATAAGAGTACAATCATTTTTGTGCTTCCTAGATGAAAATATATATTTCATCACTTATTAAATATTGTAGAAGGCCAATTCTGTGCCCATATCTTACAGACATGCCTTTATTGTTCCACAATTACACAGTACAGAATTCACACCCAGCTGCAAAGTTGGATTTCCCAGATATTCCCTTTGGTAACGGGGAAATAAAAGAGAAGAACAAATACAGCCAAAAATGGCTGTTATCCTGCAGAGAACTTCTCATCCTGTGACATCACATGGTATTCTTCAATCAGCCAAATCAGGTGGCTGGGTACATATTTTAGGAAAGGGTGAGAAAACCACACAATTGTCTGTCGCTGAATATAAAGTGCTTTGTTCCTCCCGTTACATTGTTGCTCCTTTGAAGGAACCCTGGCTTCTGCTTTGATTCTGTTCCAATAAGCATGCCATGTTTAAATTTTGAAAATATGCTTTTTTTTAGTTTACTGGCATGATCTAGTAAGTGGTTTAATGCTGTCTTTGATAGAATTTCACATTTAATTTTGAATTTCGGAATGGTTTTTGAGAGGCTCTGTTCCCAGCATACAGCAAAGTATGGATCAGCCCTCCTGGTTTATGGACAATTGGGGTTGGCAAACCTGATCTGATAATCCGACCTATCCCCTCTTGTAAAGTGTGGCTCTGCACTGGAAGCAAAACCCTATTTAAATGCTGTCAGAGGATATATGTTCAAAATAATGGGATAGATTTGCTGCAGATCTGTATTCTTTCTCTGCTGAATGTACCACAATTTTAGGGAAGGAGATAATGCATCAATAGAACCTGACAATTTTTGCCTTGTTAATAATTGCAACACTTGATTTGCAATGTTTGCTGCCAATCTGGTACAGTGGTTGCTCGTAACAACAGTCCACTGCACCAGGTCAGTCCTGTATTAGCAAGACATCCTAACTCCACAAGGTTCTGCTTCCCATTCAAGCCAAAAACACTCGAAAAAATATTTTCACATTTATCTGGAGGTTAAGAAATGTGCATTCTACACACTATACTGTACCAATAAAATGCATATTTTTTACTCGGTTTCACCTGAAGGTATGAGTTATACAACATTTAGAATAGGATAATGAAATATATATTTTCATCTCGGAAACATAAAAAAGATTGTACTTATGCAGCTGAAAATTGCCACGGCTAATCACATCGGTTTATGAACGAAAGCCACTAAACTGCATGTATGATCTGCAAATGTTTATCTGCTTACAAGCAGTATAAAGTCATCCAAGTAAGGAATTAAAATTAAACAATCTGTGATGCACAAAATCCACAAGGATCAGTGCAGGACTCACTGTTCACAATTTATATTAACGATTTAGACTTCGGAATCAAAAACACAATTTCTAAATTTGCGGATGGCGCAAATTGGAGAGGGGGATGGGATAGTCAGTGTGGAGGACTGCAACAAATTACACAAGGACGTCAGTAAACTTGCAGAGTGGGCATATAATTGGCAAATGAAGTTCAACACCGATAAATGTGAGGTATTGCATAAGAGCATAAGAAAATAGAAGCAGGAGTAGGCCATTTGGCCCCTCGACCCTGCTCCGCCATTTAATACGATCATGGCTGATGTGATCATGAACTCAGCTCCACCTCCCCACCCACTCCCCATAACCCCTTATTCCCTTATCAGTTAAGAAACTGTCTATCTCTGTCTTAAATTTATTCAAAGACCCAAATTCCACAGCTCTCTGAGGCAGTGTATTCCATTGATTTACAACCCTCAGAGAAGTAATTCCTCCTCATCTCAGTTTTAAACGTGCGGTCCCTTAGTCTAAGATTATGCCCCCTAGTTCTAGTCTTGCCTATCAGTGGAAACATCCTCTCTGCATCCACTTGTCAAGCCCCCTCATAATCTTATATATTTTGATAAGATCATCTCTCATTCTTCTGAATTCCAATGAGTAGAGGCCCAACCTACTCAACATTTCCTCATAAGTCAACCTCCTCATCTCTGGAATCAACCAAGTGAACCTTCTCTGAACTGCCTCCAAAACAAGTATATCCTTTCTTAAATATGGAAACCAAAACTGTACGTAGGTGTGGCCTCGCCAATACCCTGTATAGCTGTAGCAAGACTTCCCTGCTTTTATACTCCATTCCCTTTGCAATAAAGGCCAAGATTCCATTGGCCTTCCTGATCACTTGCTGTATCTGCATACTATCCTTTTGTGTTTCATGCACAAGTACCCCCAGGTCCCGATGAACTGCAGCACTTTGCAATCTTTCTCCATTTAAATAACAACTTGCTCTTTGACTTTATCTGCCAAAGTGCATGACCTCACACTTTCCAACATTATACTCCATCTGCCAAATTTTTGCCCACTCACTTAGCCTGTCTATGTCCTTTTGCAGATTTTGTGTCCGCTCCTCACACATTGCTTTTCCTCCCATCTTTGTATCATCAGCAAACCTAGCTACGTTACACTTGGTCTCTTCTTCCAAGTCATTAATATATATTGTAAATAGTTGGGGTCCCAGCACTGATCCTTGCAACACCCCACCAGTTACTGATTGCCAATCCGAGAATGAACCATTTATCCCAACTCTGTTTTCTGTTAGTTAGCCAATCCTCTATCCATGCTAATATATTACCCCCAACCCTGTGAACTTTTATCTTGTGCAGTAACCTGTTAGGTGGCACCTTGTCAAATGCCTTCTGGAAGTCCAAATACACCACAGCCACTGGTTCCCCTTTATCCACCCTGTATATGTTACATCTTCAAAGAATTCCAGAAAATTTGTCAAACATGACTTCCCTTTCATCAATCCATGCTGACTCTGCCTGACCGAATTATGTTTTTCCAAATGTCCTGCATCTGCTTCTTCAATAATGGACTCCAACATTTTCCCAACCACAGATGTTAGGCTAACTGGTCTATAGTTTCCTGCTTTTTGTCTGCCCCCTTTTTTAAATAGGGGCGTTACATTTGCAATTTTCCAATCTGCTGGGACCTCCCCAAAAGCCTGGGAATTTTGGTAAATTACAACCAATGCATCCACTATCCCTGCCGCTACTTCTCTTAAGATCCTAGAATGCAAGCCATCAGGTCCAGGGGATTTATCCGCCTTTAGTCCCATTATCTTACTGAGTACCACCGCTTTAGTGATTGTGATTGTGTTAATTTCCTCCCCTCCTCCACCCCCTCCCCGCCCCCCCCCCCCCCCCCCCCCCGCCCCCGCACTCCCCATAGCCCCTTGACTATCCACTGCTGGGATATTATTAATGTCCTCTACTGTAAAGACTGATACAAAATATTTGTTCAGAGTTTCTGCCATCTCCATGTTCCCCATTACTAAATCCCCGGTCTCGTCCTCTAAGGGGCCAACATTTACTTTAGCCACTCTTTTCCTTTTTATATACCTATAGAAACTCTTGCTATCTGTTTTTATATTTCGTGCAAATTTACTTTCATAGTCCATCTTCCCTTTCTCAATCATTTTTTTTAACCATTCTTCGCTGGTAAAGCTTCCCAATTTTCTGTCCTCCAACTAGTTTTGGCCACTTTATATGTCTTTGTTTTTAATTGGATACCATCGTTTATTTCTTTAGTTAGCCATGGATGGCTAATTTTTCTTTTACACCCTTTCCTCCTCACTGGAATATATTTTGCTTAAGAGTTGTGAAATATTTCCTTAAATGTCTGCCACTGTTCATCAACCGTCCCACACTTTAATCTATTTTCCCAATCCGCTTTAGCCAACTCTGCCCTCATACCTTCATAGTCTCCTTTATTAAGCTTAGTATGCTAGGTTGAGATCTAACTTTCTCATCCTGCATCTGAATTTGAAATTGAACCATGCTATGATCACTCATTCCAAGGGGATCCTTTACTAGGAGATTGTTTAGTAATCCTGTCTCATTACACAGGACCAGTTCTAAGATAGCCTGCTCCCTGTTTGGTTCTGTTACATACTGCTCAAGGAACCTGTCACTTATGCACTCTATGAACTCTTCCTCAAGACTAATCTGACCAATTTGATTTGTCCAATCAATATGGAGGTTAAAATCACCCATGAATATTGCTATTCCCTTTTTACAAGCCACCACTATTTCTTGGTTTATACTCCGACCAAGAATAGAGGTCACTTATTACTTGGAGGGTGCAAGCCTAGGTGGGATAGAGGAACAAAGGGATTTCAGAGTACAAATACACAAATCATTAAAAGTTGTGACACAGGTTAGCAAAGCCATTAAAAAAAAACAAATCAAGCACTAGGGTTTATTTCTAGAGGTATAGATTTGAAAAGTAGGGCAGGTATGCCAAATCTGCATCGAAACTTGGTTAGACCACACATAGAGGACTGCGTACAGTTCTGGTTGCCATATTATAAAAAGGATATCGAGGCACTGGAGAGGGTGCAGAGAAGATTTACAAGGATGATACCAGAAATGCAAGGGTATACATATCAGGAAAGGATGAACAGGCTGTCAATCTCTTGAAAAAAGAAGGCTGAGAGGTCACCTAAAAGAGATCTTTAAAATCATGAAAGGTTTTGATAGAATGGTGGCAGAGAGGATGTTTCCACTTGTGTGGAAGAGCATAACCAGAGGCCATCAATATAAGATAGTTACCAAGAAATCCAATAGGGAATTCAGAAGAAACATCTTTACCCAGAGTGGTGATCATGTGGAAAGCTCTACCACAGGGGGTGGTTGAACTGAATCGTATAGATGCATTTAAGGGGAGGCTAGCCAAACATATGAGGGAGCAGGGAGAAGGTAATAGAGGGTTATGTTGATAGATTTAAATGAGGAAAGATGGGAGGAGGCTCGAATGGAGCACAGACATGTTATAGACTGATTGGGCCAAATGGTCTGTTTCTGTGCCATATATCCTATGTAATTTAGTTCAGAGTCTTGTTTACTCCCAGTTATTGTCTGAAGAATATCCCATGCAGAATGAGCTTCAAGTTTAGTTTGTGACCAAATAAGCTATTTTTTTAGTTCAGTTTTTTAAGAATTTTTAAGCAATATATTTCAGAATATTGGATTGTGAGGAAGCACAGTATTGATTGTAGTAATTTCATGATAATGTTCTTAATCTTAATCTGTGTAAACCCAGCCAATTATGTCACCCTTCTGTGCTAATTCGCCCTACGTACTGTGGCCCCTATCTCCGCCACGATTGTGCACCGTTTTTTGGCGTCCAAAATGTTTTTTGGCGTGAACTACTCACTTTCCAACTTTTTTCAGCACGGCGAACACTGCAAAAAAAAAAACATGCGTTAACTTCAGGAATCAGCGTGGTGCACAAGAGGACAGGAGCGAGGCAGCAAGAATACACGATAAAATAACTTTTTTTCCCACAGGGAACTCTTTTTGGAGCAAGGGAAGATTATTTCCGGGTCGAAAGGACTTCTCCCCACTGGCTGGACCCGCTGCAATCCCGGTCCGAATGACACCCCACTCAGTCCTGCTCCCCCTGCGAGTTGATTTTTGGGAGCGAGAGGGCCATTCGGCCAGGGATTGCAGCGGGTCCAGCCACTGGGGAGTTGGGGACGGTGGCAGCAGATCCAGCCAGGGAGGTGCAGTGGCTGCGGGTACAGCGGTGGGGGGGGAGGTATTTTGTCGCCCTTTCAGCTTGCTTCAGCGTCTCTGGTTGCCCTGGCAACTTCAGTTTTTCACGCATGCCCTGAGAATTTTTAAGCGCAGACTTGAAGCTCCGCCCCCCCCTTCCCCCCAAAACTAACTTCGGAGAGCGCTACGCCAAATTCAAATATTTCTTTGGCGAAAGTCATGAATATTTTTTTCTGGCGCAAAAGTACACAAAAATTATTCGTTAACATGCGTGGGCGCCAAAATTCCAGCAAGTGGAAAATAGGGGCCTATAATCTCAGCTGTCAGTCGTGGAAGCCTGCAATACTTGTCTGATTTGAAGTCATCAGAGTAGCTGAGCATATAACTCACTGACAGTTTAATCACTCACATTTTGTTCAGTTTATGAAGTACCTTGGGATTTTTCAGTAAGCTAAGTCTCACCTAGCTAGTAAAATAGTCTTATCGTTTGATAGCTCAAAGCTGATCCTAATCTTGCTCGACTGCACTGTCTTCTGACATATTCCCTCAAATCCAGTCCTGTCTGCTTCTGCCACTTTGCTTCCTGAGGCCAGAGTTCCCGACTGCTACACTCCCATACAAATACAATGGATATCAAAGATCTTAAAAGTCACTAGAAACTGCTGCTGAGACAACACACACAACTTCAGCTAAGCTATGTTTCTATGTTGTAATCTAAAATGATTCTAACCCTGAAAATTTTCTCTAATCTTTCATCTCTTGCTGGTGCCAGTTAGGTCTGCTGTCCATGTCAGAAGCTGTGTCTTAATTTGTACGAGCTACGTGATCCCAGTCTGACAGACACTGGCTGACAGTATGTCAGTTCTCAGGGTATGCAACATGCCGCCTTCCCTCCTTGCATATTTGTATATTAAATTAGAACACGAGAATTAGGAGGAGGAGTAGACCATATGCCCCTCGAGCCTGCCCTGCCTTTCAAAAAGATTATGGCTGATCGACAACCGAAACCCCACTATTCCGCCTGATACCCATATCCCTTGATTCCCCAAGAGTCCAAAATTCTGTCAATCTCAGCCTTGACTATAATTAATGACTCAGCATCAACAGCCCTTCCAGGTAGAGAATTCCAAAGATTCACAACCTTTTGAGTAAAAAAATTCCACCTCACCTCAGTCTTGAAAATGACAGACTCCTTATCCTGAGACTATGCCCCCTTGTTCTAGACTCTCCAGGCAGGGGAAACAACCTCACAACATCTATCCTATCAATCCCCCTCAGAATCTACTATGAGATCACCTCTCATTCATCTAAATTCTGGAGAGTATAGGCCCAATCTACTCAATCTCTCCTCATAGGACAACCCTCTCATCCAAAGAATCAATCTAGTTATACCAACCTTAGCAATCAATATATGGTGAAATGAACACACGGATATATTTTCCTCTATTTGTTCATTGATTTTTTTCAAGCATGTCCCTGAACTCACCTCCATTACTTCATAGAGGAGAGGATGTTTAATTTTCCATAAAGCATTGCCTGCTCACGTGGTATTTCCTAGAGTTCCCTATTTCAGTTTTGCCTGTTCTCGCATCTGCACATCACTCTTGCCAGTGAAACAAATCTCAAGCTTATGCACCATATACATATTGTAATTTAATGGCCCGGTTTGATAACATTATTTTCCTTTTGTCAGAAAGTGGTGTAAATTATTTTTGTGCAAAAACTCTTATTTTTAGCACACTTCTGTTCACTGGAAATTTCAAAGTGTATACCTTGAATATTTAAATGATTTATTGTGTTGAATGATGCTGTTCTGCATCACTCCAGCTATCTCTAGGGATAACGAAAATATATACCACAAGTTTCAGATCCCATAAAGAAAAATATCTTTTGAAACCCAATGAGATGAGGAACTGCCAACTGAATTACTTGGGAGTCATCTCATGCAATAAGTTTCTTGGATGAAAATGTGTTTTTTTTGCAGTGCATAATACTGTACAGGAATCAGGAGAAGAGTTCGGATGAGGTGGATATTTTGTGACAGTTAACGGTTTTGAACATTTTGAAGGAAGCACATAATTGTCTTGCTGGCTGCATGGATGAGCCAAAATTTCTGATCTCAGAAGTTGGTCTTTGAAATTTCTCAGTTTTCTTGTAAAGAAACATATTTGAGACATTAGAAACATAGAAACATAGAAAATAGGTGCAGGAGTAGGCCATTCGGCCCTTGGAGCCTGCACCACCATTCAATAAGATCATGGCTGATTGTTCACCTCAGTACCCCTTTCCTGCTTTCTCTCCATACCCCTTGATCCCTTTAGCTGCAAGGGCCATATCTAAATCTCTCTTGAATATATCCAATGAACTGAATCAACAAATCTCTGCGGTACGGAATTCCACAGGTTAACAACTCTGAGTGAAGAAGTTTCTCCTCATCTCAGTCCTAAATAGCTTACCCGTTATCCTTAGACTGTGTCCCCTGGTTGTGCACTTCCTGCACATCGGGAACATTCTTCCTGCATCTAACCTGTCCAGTCCCATCATAATTTTATGTTTCGATGAGATCCCTTCTTATCCTTCTAAACTCCAATGAACACAAGCCCAGTCGATCAAGTCTCTTCTCATATGTCAGTTCTGCCATCCCGGGAATCAGTCTGGTGAACCTTCGCTGCACTCCCTCAATAGCAAGAATGTCCTTCCTTAGATTAGGAGACCAAAACTGAACGCAATATTCCAGGTGAGGCCTCACCAAGGCCCTGAATAGCTGCAATAAGACCTCCATGCTCCTATACTCAAATCCCCTAGCTATGAAGGCCAACATGCCATTTGCCTTCTTCACCTCCTGCTGTACCTGCATGCCAACTTTCAATCACTGATGTACCATGACACCCAGGTCTCGTTGCACCTCCCCTTTTCCTAATCTGCCCCCATTCAGATAATATTCTGCCTTCGTGTTTTTGCCACCAAAGTGGATAACCTCACATTTATCCATGTTATACTGCATCTGGTATGCGTTTGCCCACTCACCTAGCCTGTCCAAGTCACCCTGCAGCTTATTAGCGTCCTCCTCACAGCTTACAATGCCACCCAGCTTAATGTCATCTGCAAACTTGGAGATATTACACTCAATTCCTTCATCTAGATCATTAATGTGTATTGTAAATAGTTGTGGTCCTGCGGCACCCCACTAGTCACTGCCTGTCATTGTGAAAAGGACCCATTTATCCCGACTCTCTGCTTCCTGTCTGCCAACCAGTTCTCTATCCACATCAGTACATTATCCCCAATACCATGTGCTTTAATTTTGCACACCAATCTCTTGTGTGGTACTTTGTCAAAAGCCTTTTGAAAGTCCAAATACACCACATCCACTGGTTTTCCCTTGTCCACTCTACCAGTTACATCCTCAAAAAATTCTAGAAGATTTGTCAAGCATGATTTCCCTTTCATAAATCCATGCTGACTTGGACCGATCCTGTCACTGCTTTCCAAATGCGCTGTTATTACATCTTTAATAATTGATGCCAACATTTTCCCCACTACTGATGTCAGGCTAACCAGTCTATAATTATCAGTTTTCTCTCTCCTTCCTGTCTTAAAAAGTGATGTTACATTAGCTACCCTCCAGTCCATAAGAACTGATCCAGAATTGATATACTGTTGGAAAATGATCACCAATACATCCACTATTTCTAGGGCCACTTCCTTAAGTACTCTGGAATGCAGACTATCAGGCCCCGGGGATTTTTCGGCCTTCAATCCCATCAATTTCCCTAACACAATTTCCCGCCTAATAATGATTTGCTTCAGTTCCTCCTTCTCACTAGACCCTCGGTCCCCTAGTATTTCCGGAAGGTTATTTGTGTCTTCCTTCGTGATGACAGAACCAAAGTATTTGTATCTGACTGCAAGGGACCTACGTTTGTCTTCACTAATCTTTTTCTCTTCACATATCTATAGAAGCTTTTGCAGTCAGTTTTTATGTTCGCAGCAAGCTTCCTCTCATACTCTATTTTCCCCCTCCTAATTAAACCTTTTGTCATCCTCTGCTGAATTATAAAATTCTCCCAGTCCTCAGGTTTGCTGCTTTTTCTGGCCAATTTATATGCCTTTTTCTTGGATTTAACACTATCCTTAATTTCCCTGGTTAGCCACGGTTGAGCCGCCTTCCCCGTTTTATTTTTACTCCAGACAGGGATGTACAATTGAAGTTTATCCATGTGATCATTAAATATTTGCCATTGCCTATCCACCGTCAACCCTTCAAGTATCATTTGCCAGTCTATTCTAGCCAATTCACGTTTCATACCATCAAAATTACTTTCAGGACCCTAATCTCTAAATTAAAGCAGGAAAGGGGTACAGAGGTGAATGATCAGCCATGATCTTATTGAATGATGGTGCAGGCTCGAAGGGCCGAATGGCCTACTCCTGCACCTATTTTCTATCATAAGCACACAATCTTGCAGAGGAGAAAATAGCCTCATGAGAAAACTGAGGAGAATATTGGAGAAATCGAACTTTGGGGAGACATGGACATTAATAGGAAATAGTGTGACATTGGGTGAGAAATATTGTGGAGATGAAAATAATGCTTGTGTGGACATTGCCAGGAAAGGATTGACTTGGATATGATGTACTCAAATAGTCTGCAACGTTCATCGCCATGATTCGGAAAAAGGGCTATTTGGGCAACGAGCATTCATGGGGCCATACCCCAGCAAGGAGTCCGATCCTTCAGGAGAGGAGAAACCAGGCAGGAAATTGAAGGAAGAAAATAATGTCTAAATTCCCAATATTCTAGAAAATTCCCCATGGTGATTTAAAGAATGCTATTTGTACCGATTCTATATATTCTGTAATTCTGCTTTGCAACATTCAAAATTAAAAAAAACAATAAACACTTTACAGATATTGTACGATAAATAATGAAATATGAAACCTTATACCAAGCATATTACACAAGCCAGATAGAATAAACCCGCATTATAGAAAATACACGTGAGTGAATCTAAAACTTAAAAATAATTGGAATCTCTCCATCACATCTGGTTGAAGAGGGGGAGGGGAAGAAACTTCCTCCACCAGAAGAATAATTATTGGAAATCCCACAAAACTAATTGGCCTATAATTTGCTGTCAAACTAACGGTGAGGCTAATAGTGCTCGCCATTATTTATGTGAAAATGGTACAGCAACTTCAGGCCAGGAGCAATTCCATGGTAAAATACAAAAATCCAAATGTTGCTGTCCAAGATGCGCTGATCCACCATTACATTTGCAGAAATGGCATCTTCCTGTCTGCTTCACCATTAACCTGTATTGAATGATGTAAAGTTGCTGTAGTTGTGCTGTAAATATGAACTGACCTCGCCACAGAAAGTTACGTGTTGTCCATTTCAATCTATGTACCCTTTTAACAACGTAAGTGTTAATTACAGCCAAAGAACCTCTCTGACACTGAATGTGAACTCTTACAACTTGGAGTTACATTCCTTCAGGTTTTAATGGTTGGAGATTTAAAAAATGTAAAGTTAAATATACAATTTTTCTTGTAACTTTCCTTTCCATCTCTTTTCCCAACCATTTTTCCCCTCCTTCTGTTGCTGAACCTGATCTGTCATTAAATTCACCCACTCTAATTTACACTTCCTCCTTGGTCCTTGCGCTGTTAATTTCACGATCCTTTAATCCGATTGGTTAAGGAGAAGCACAGCTGCTCAGTTCTGACAAAGGGTCATCGACCTGAAACGTTAACTCTGTTTCTCGCTCCACAGATGCTGCCTGACCACCTGATTATTTACAGCATTTTCTCTTTTAATCATGCACAGTTGCTTGCCCTGTGCACTCGGGTTCCAGATGTCTGGTTTCCCTTGCTGCGATGTTAACAGCTTACACTTTCAGCAGCTTGCCACGCAGGAAATGGAAAAACCTAAACGTACGAGGGCAAGTTGAATGGCACATGCCGTTAGATGCCCTGTTGCAGCAAATTATAGCCAATCTATATGGGTAGAGCTACAGAACACCAAAGGGCAAAAAACGTTAGTGGGAGTTGTGTACAGACCTCCAAATAGTAATAGTGATGTTGGGAAGGGCATCAAACAGGAAATTAGGGGTGCATGCAATAAAGGTGCAGCAGTTATCATGGATGACTTTAATATGCATATAAATTGGGCTAACCAAACTGGAAGCAATACGGTGGAGGAGGATTTCCTGGAGTGCATAAGAGATGGTTTTCTAGACCAATATGTCGAGGAACCAACTAGGGGGGAGGCCATCTTAGACTGGGTGTTGTGTAATGAGAGAGGATTAATTAGTAATCTCGTGCGAGGCCCCTTGGGGCAGAGTGACCATAATATGGTTGAATTCTGCATTAGGATGGAGAATGAAACAGTTAATTCAGAGACCATGGTCCAGAACTTAAAGAAGGGTAACTTTGAAGGTATGAGGCGTGAATTGGCTCGGATAGATTGGCGAATGATACTTAAGGGGTTGACAGTGGATAGGCAATGGCAGACATTTAGAGACCGCATGGATGAACTACAATTGTACATCCCTGTCTGGTGTAAAAATAAAAAAGGAAAGATGGCTCAACCGTGGCTATCAAGGGAAATCAGGGATAGTATTAAAGCCAAGGAAGTGGCATACAAATTGGCCAGAAATAGCAGTGAACCTGTGGACTGGAATAAATTTAGAACTCAGCAGAGGAGGACGAAGGGTTTGATTAGGGCAGGGAAAATAGAGTACGAGAGGAAGCTTGCAGGGAACATTAAGACGGACTGAAAAAGTTTCGATAGATATGTAAAGAGAAAAAAGTTAGTAAAGACAAATGTAGGTCCCCTGCAGTCAGAATCAGGGGAAGTCATAATGGGGAACAAAGAAATGGCAGACCAATTGAACAAGTACTTTGGTTCGGTATTCGCTGAGGAGGACACAAACAACCTTCCGGATATAAAAGGGGTCAGAGGGTCTAGTAAGAAGGAGGAACTGAGGGAAATCCTTGTTAGTCGGGAAATTGTGTTGGGGAAATTGATGGGATTGAAGGCCGATAAATCCCCAGGGCCTGATGGACTGCATCCCAGAGTACTTAAGGAAGTGGCCTTGGAAATAGCGGATGCATTGACAGTCATTTTCCAACATTCCATATACTCTGGATCAGTTCCTATCGAGTGGAGGGTAGCCAATGTAATCCCACTTTTTAAAAGAGAAAACAGGGAATTATAGACCGGTCAGCCTGACATCAGTAGTGGGTAAAATGATGGAATCAATTATTAAGGATGTCATTGCAGCGCATTTGGAAAGAGGTGACATGATGGGTCCAAGTCAGCATGGATTTGTGAAAGGGAAATCATGCTTGACAAATCTTCTGGAATTTTTTGAGGATGTTTCCAGTAGAGTGGGCAAGGGAGAACCAGTTGATGTGGTATATTTGGACTTTCAGAAGACTTTTGACAAGGTCCCACACAAGAGATTAATGTGCAAAGTTAAAGCACATGGGATTGGGGGTAGTGTGCTGACATGGATTGAGAACTGGTTGTCAGACAGGAAGCAAAGAGTAGGAGTAAATGGGTACTTTTCAGAATGGCAGGCAGTGACTAGTGCGGTACTGCAAGGTTCTGTGCTGGGGCCCCAGATGTTTACATTGTACATTAATGATTTAGACGAGGGGATTAAATTTGCGGATGACACTAAGTTGGGTGGCAGTGAGCGCTGCGAGGAGGATGCTATGAGGCTGCAGAGTGACTTGGATAGGTTAGGTGAGTGGGCAAATGCATGGCAGATGAAGTATAATGTGGATAAATGTGAGGTTATCCACTTTGGTGGTAAAAACTATTATCTGAATGGTGACAGATTAGGAAAAGGGGAGGTGCAACGAGACCTGGGTGTCATGGTACATCAGTCATTGAAGGTTGGCATGCAGGTACAGCAGGCGGTTAAGAAAGCAAATGGCATGTTGGCCTTCATAGCGAGGGGATTTGAGTACAGGGGCAGGGAGGTATTGCTACAGTTGTACAGGGCATTGGTGAGGCCACACCTGGAGTATTGTGTACAGTTTTGGTCTCCTAACTTGAGGAAGGACATTCTTGCTATTGAGGGAGTGCAGCGAAGGTTCACCAGACTGATTCCCGGGATGGTGGGACTGGATCAAGAAAGACTGGATCAACTGGGCTTTTATTCACTGGAGTTCAGAAGAGTGAGAGGGGACCTCATAGAAACGTTTAAAATTCTGACGGGGTTAGACAGGTTAGATGCAGGAAGAATGTTCCCAATGTTGGGGAAGTCCAGAACCAGGGGTCACAGTCTAAGGATAAGGGGTAAGCCATTTAGGACTGAGATGAGGAGAAACTTCTTCACCCAGAGAGTGGTGAACCTGTGGAATTCTCTACCACAGAAAGTTGTTGAGGCCAATTCACTAAATATATTCAAAAAGGAGTTAGATATAGTCCTTGCTACTCGGGGGATCAAGGGGTATGGCGAGAAAGCAGGAATGGGGTACTGAAGTTGCATGTTCAGCCATGAACTCATTGAATGGCGGTGCAGGCTCGAAGGGCCGAATGGCCTACTCCTGCACCTATTTTCTATGTTTCTAACTGCGTCACTTTCCATCTTAATAAAGAATTCTACCATATTATGGTCACACTTCCCCAAGGGGCCTCGCACAACAAGATTGCCAATTAGTTCTTTTTCATTACACATCACCCAGTTTAGGATGTCCATCCCTCGAGTTGGTTCCTCGACATATTGGTCTAAAAAAACATCCCTAATACACTCCAGGAAAGCCTCCTCCACCTCATTGCTACCAGTTTAGTTAGCCCAATCTATATGTAGATTATAGTCACCCATGATAACTGCTTTACCTTTATTGCATGCATCCCTAATTTCTTGCTTGATGCTGTCTCCAACCTCACTACTACTGATTGGTGGTCTGTTCACAACTCTCACTTGGCGTTTCCTGCCCTTTGGTATTCTGTAGCTCCACCCATACCGATTCCACATCATCCAAGCTAATGTCCTTCCTTACTATTGCGTTAATTTTCTGTTTAACCAGCAACGCTACCCCAACTTTTTCTTTCTGTCTATCCTTCCTGAATGTTGAATACCTCTGGATGTTGAGTTCCCAGCCTTGGTCAACCTGGAGCCATGTCTCCGTGATGCCAATTATAAATCATATTTGTTACTTGCTGCCTGTGCAGTTAATTCGCCCACCTTATTATGAATACTCCTTGCATTGAGGCACAGAGCCTTCAGGCTTGTCTTTTTAAACACACTTTGCCCCTTTAGAATTTTGCTGTAATGTGGCTCTTTTTGCTTTTTGCCTTGGGTTTCTCATGCCCTCCACTTTTACTTTTCTTCTTTGTATCTTTTGCTTCTGCCCCCATTCTACTTCCCTCTGTTTCCCTGCATAAGTCCCCATCACCTTGCCATATTAGTTTAACCTCTCTCCAACAGCACTTGCAAACACTGAAAAAGAAAGTGGTGACACTTTGTCAGGGAAATGGCAGCCTCTGACAGAGAGGTAGCAGTAACCCAGGAAAGACGAAATACACTTGTTGCAGTAGAGAGTATAACGACGGTGGCTGAACTAAGAAAGAAAATGTTTGCATTTATGTAGCACCTTATGTCCTCAGGACATCTTAAGGTTCCTTACAACCAATGAATTTATTTTGAAGTGCAAACACTTATTATAAAGGGGAACATGACAGCCACCTGACACCAAGGTCCTACAAATGACAAATAAGATGGATAATCAGTTAATATTTAGTGATGGTTGAGTGTTGCCCAGTACACTGTCTACTTCCCTTTGACTAGCGGAATACGATCTTTTACATCCACCTGAATACATGGGCCAAAAAACAGCACCTCAACAATGCAGCACTCTTGGTTTGGTACAGAAGTGTCAGCCTAGATTATGCACTCAAATCCATGTGTGGTTAAACCCACAATGACTTGACTCCAATAAGAATAATACCTGAGACAGGATGACAATGGGTGGGGGTGAAGTGAGAAGAGATTACATATTTTGGTCAGAGTAGGATATCTATGTTGGCCCTCCCACAAAGTAAAAACCGAACTGGTTCTGATGATGTATCAAGAAAGCGTGAGGAATCTATTGTGGACATCTCCACAGATGTCACCATTGATGAAGAGGTGGTTCTTTCTCCAGACTAATCCAACAAAGCACAGCAAGCTTTCTAGTTCTGTAAAGTGTGTGAATGCCAGCCAACATTCGAATCAAACTCTCATTTTTACACAAGATGCCATTGCTCTAGTATTGCAGCTATTCAAGTCATTATCCTTTGAATAAAAACAAAGGTTAAGTGGCACTTTTATGACAGAATTTCAGGTTAAAAAATGGTATACTGACTAAATATTTTTGTGTAGTTGATGAGCAAGCTGATATTTCAAAGCTATCTGTTTTGCAGAATTTACTGATGCATTGTGTTTTTTGATACTTGTTTTCCTAAGTATGGTAGCAGTAGCCATGGAAAGAATATCGTGAGAAACTTCCATTTTCCTCACTGTTTCTAAATCAACACTAAGGCTCACAAATGAGATGACATGATTTCATGTTCTCACTCACTCGCTCATAACCCACTTTACCCCAGACATAATACATTGTTGTTTTGGGACTCTTGCTGCCTTGTTAATGCTTAAAGCTTCCAAATTTTGAGTGTGCATGCATGGTCAGTTCAGAATAATGTGAAACAGTTAATTCGCCACAGATTTTATGATGGCGAGGAAAGGAAATCCCTATACATCGTGCTCTCAATCCTCACAGCTCAAGTTCTATACGCCTGTGATGTGACCCAAAAAGTTTTTTTTGCTTTTCTGTTCCCCATCGTCTTCTCCATCTAGTCCCCCAAGACTCTCCAAATGTAATCCTATTCCTGCATTTATCTCTTGAGATATGTGTCTGACCTGGATTTTATCGTCAAATGTTGAAAGCACATCTTCATCTGATTTTCGTTGTCTTGTCAGCATGACAAAAAGCCTTGAGCTAATTGAGAAGAGCTAATGAAACAAATGGTGCTATCTAAACGTGGCTGATGATCTGCATTACATCTGAACATAGAAATGGACATTTTTGTCTCATTGTTTAATAGAAGTCTTCAGCTAACTATGCTATTGTATTGATGTTTGTTACAGTACATGAACCAGGCTTCATTTATATCTCAGAGCCTGTCCCCAGCTGATAGTGGGTGAATGATGTTCTCTTCGGCCTAAAGTCAGAAGGGAGGAAAAAGCCATTTTGTTCATTCATCCAAGACCTTCCAACAGTCGGTGAACCATGTGCAATTTGCATTGATTTTTTTTAACCATCTATTTATTCCTCCAACTTTTACTTTTGGTTTCATTCAAATATTTGTCTAGTTGCTCTCACAGAATTGATGAATGAATCCAGGTAGATAGTTCAGTGCAGTACTGAGGGAGTGCTACACTGGTGGAGTTGCAATTTTTTGGATGAGATGTTAAAGTGAGGTCCAGTCTGCCCCCTCAGGTGGACACACACATCGCATGACACTATTCAGAAAAAAATCAGGGGAGTCCTGGCCATTATTTATCCCTCAAACAGCATTGCTTTAAA
This sequence comes from Pristiophorus japonicus, assembly GCF_044704955.1. Classification (NCBI taxonomy): domain Eukaryota; kingdom Metazoa; phylum Chordata; class Chondrichthyes; family Pristiophoridae; genus Pristiophorus; species Pristiophorus japonicus. Next base: position 47,930,833 of record NC_091987.1, read on the forward strand.
AACAAAACACAGTACAGGTATCTGGTCATTTATCTCATTAATATTTGTGTGACTTTGCTCTGTGCAAAGTGGATGCTGCATTACAGAAGTATGTAATTGACTGTAAACTGCTTTGTGACATCCTGAGGTTGTGAAACACTCTATACAAATGCAAGTTTTTAATGAATCTGTTTTACATTAACTAGTTTTGATTGGGTCTAATCCAGATATCTACAACTTTGTAGATGGGGAGGATATTTTTTAAATCTTTCCTCTTGTTTGAGGCTTGCAGATTTTGTACTCTGCTTTGTGCACTGTTCTTATCCAAGTTTGTCAGCATTTTAAAAAGCTGGTTTACATCCTCTTACCGATATATAGTAGTCAGGAGTTCTGCTTGAGTGCCTCTGATTCTCTCTGATTTTGTTGGAAAAATCGGGCATTTGCTCAGATCAGAAAATAACTGTATATAAAATTATAAAATTGAACCTGTCCCACCACACAATTTGATAAAGCACATTAGCTGCTTGGAAAAAAACAGTTTCTGCTAGCTGTATCAATTATTACAAAGGTCATTCCAAGTAATGTTTTCAATCTTGGCACAATTCAGAAAAATTGTCCATAGAAAATAGAAAATTCTCAGCAGGTCAGTCATAGTTTGCAAAGAGATAAGACAAGTTCATAGTTTGGTTGACTCATCTGTGACAGAAGTCTGATTTTATGTTTGTATCATAGTATTGTTTTTTTTGTTTCAATCATGTACGTACAAGTTTAAAAATCAGTTTCACTCCGAGAAAATAGTCCAGCTTGGGTTTGATGAACAAAGCACCAGAATGCACTGTCAGCCTAGATTGCGAGTACTGAAGTCCATGGCCTGGGGCTTGAACCTGTGACCTTCAGAATTCGGGTGAGAGTTTCACCACTGAGCTATGGTTTAAATAAAAAAGGAGGCTGCCCAAGACTGCAGGAGGGTGTTAAGTTGTTTCTCTTCCCCGCTCCCCCAAGAAATATCCATAATGTGGCCTGTTGGGCCCTCTTACAACAGGGCCAAAACATCCTCAAATAATTTCTTCAACTTCAGGGGTCCAGGGGGGCCCCACATACACCGGCCAGCAGGAAAGTACTGCCCACTGGCTAATATTGATGATAAAATCTAAAAAGTGACTCCTGACAATGACCGGCAGCTGCGCAAATGTAACAAATAACGTTCACAATGGCTTGTGTAGTTCTGTGGCGATGAAGCCACATCAACTCTCGGTTAAAATGCTTTTTACCAAAATTGAAAGCTCCCAATCACCCTCGCTCCAGAATTAAAAGGCGGTGACATTTTTAGAATTGTAAAAATTTGAATGTTCATTTAACAAGGCAAAGAATTTAATATTTTAAAAAGGGGACGTGAGGGGATACACCTGTTTAGACTGTTGCCATCACGCTAGACTGAAGTCAGTTGAAGGAATCCCTTGATTTATAGGAATCACGATGGTTAATTTTGAACCAGTGGCCCCTCCACGTGTCAAATGTAACTTAAACGTATTCAACACGACGTGAGTAGGAACTGAGATTGTCAGGGCTGTCAACATGGGAACTGTTAGGAGAAATGTCTGATCAGAAACACTGAGGCAGATCACAATCTCGTTTTAAACAAGCAGCTCATACCTGAATTATACAATTCACACAATTAATAAATCAAACTACAATTGAACAATATTTTTTAAATTCGCTGCTTAATTCCTCATTTTGTGAAGTCCGGTGATAACAAACAAAAAAAAGCACGAACTACGCATGCGCAACTACTTCTGGTTCATTGGCAGCAGTCGCGTCCTCAAATCTAACCTGGCATTCTTCAAAAGTAAACCTTGCACTTAAAAGGGTAAGGCAACATACCATCATTATTGTTCGCACATCACAGTGACATCACATAAGTAATGCAAGGCATTTTCATAATATGAATAATTCAATCACTTTATATTTACAAATTCAGTTTTTTTTAAATTACATCCAGTGCTGATTGTACCTATTTAAGGAAGAATTCTTGTCATTAGTGTCATTAGCAGGCCTCTTAAAAATCATTTGTTGAGATTTATGATCATTTCTAGCCTTGTCTCTGCCATTGATATAATTGTCAGATAATAGAAAATCTAGTAATAACCATGGTAGGTATACTATTAATCAGGTGGATTAATAGCCCAGCCTACTGCTAACAGGAGAATGCTGGGTCACTTTTTTTATGTTTGAGCTCAAGGTAAGATGATCGAATAAAATGTTTTTAGAGTCCCGCTGCTAATGTCTCTTGCTCACAGGCTCATTAAGTGTGAAACTTTGTGTAAATTTAAGGTCGTCTGAATCGGTGGTGGGGCAAGGAGTGAAGCAAACCAAATTCCCTGCACTCTACTTATTTCTCAAGGTCTGTATAAAACACAACCAAAGGTTAATGCAGACAGGCTACTGGTTGTTCTTGTCCCTTGAGGCTTTCCATATCTACTTAGTCATTTGTACACTAAGTATGTGTCTCCTCACATTAGCAATCAATAACTGCTCAATATTCTTAAAGATTCTGAGAAAATGTTTTATCTGAAAGCTGCTCACTGGTTATATAGGCCATTTTAAACAACCAAAATGTAATCTATAGCTTGAGCCGAATAATTCACTCTTCATATTGTTTTACATGTTTTGAACAAACTTCTGAAATTGTAACACACCGATTATTTCATAATCTGTTTTGTGTAAGTGAGTTATAGCATTTGAGGAATACTTGAAATTGTGTATATCAATAATTTAAATCTTATGCAAATTTTAATGGATTGAGAAATTATATTAATGACTTGTGTCTGCTCTGTAGCTCGACTATTAAATGCACATAAAATATATTGGAATATATCAAATACTCTATTTTGTAGCACTGGAATTTCATGGCTTCCTATTACACTGGACATGTCAAGGATTTTGGTGTATTTACACCATCTTTGTTGGTATTCTGTGAAGTGTATTGGAAAAAAAATAATTACAACATTTTAACGTTCATGTAATATTGGCAATGAATGCTAGCGTAAATAGCTTTCTGCAGGTGGATTCCAGCCTAGAATAATTCTTGGACTGTAGTCTCTATAACAGATAGAGGAAATTCATTAAGTTTGTTATTGCGAAAATTCTCCCCGAGGGCAGCGGCACCTTTAGCATTAGGTTAGAACTAGATATGTAACTCTAATACCATAAAAATGGCTACCCGTGAAGCCTCAAGGGATTTCTGTTTGCTGAAATAGACCGCATTCCTGGAAACTGATAATTGTTGTTTCCCACACACAGGAGTAACAAGCAAACTTTGCAGATGTCTCTAATCAGCCAGGCCTCCAACAAAATGTTCTGGTGAATGTTAGGACAATACGACTCTGTAACAGGATTAAGATAAGGAGGCTACCCAAAGACAGCACCCAAGGACAGTAAGATAAGGGGGGCCTGGACCATGTTACAAGATACATGAGTCATTCCTAGCAACACACCCCTTAGCAACACATCTCTTGGCAACACATGAGCCACTTTACATTTAGAGACTAACTCTATCTATTGGTGTAATTGAATCTATAATCAGTATGATTGGATAGTGTCCAGCCGAAATGGGCTGATGTAACTGTAGTAAACTGTTGTAAAACATATAAAAATCCATGAAACCCTTTGTTCAGTGGAGAGTGGAATGCCTGGAGTTAACCAGAGGCTCTCTCCCCACCGGTGTAATAAAGGCCGCATTGGCGTTGGAACCGACTGAGTGTTGAGTGATTCTTCTGATAAAACATTAACACTAACAGTGGCGTAGTCGGCAGGTGTTCCACTGGACATGTCAAGAATTTTGGTGTATTTACACCATCTTTGTTGGTATTCTGTGAAGTGTATTGGAAAAAAATAATAACAACATTTTAACATTCATGTAATATTGGCAATAAATGCTGGCGCAAATAGCTTTCTGCAGGTGGATTCCAGCCTAGAATAATTGTTGGACTGTAGTCTCTATAACAGATAGAGGAAATTCATTAAGTTCATTATAGTGAGATGTTCATTGCACTGAATTACCGTTGTTGCTAACACTGCAGGTTTAACCCCAACAGTGCCTGCTGGCCAACTTGCCCCGAGGTCTGCATGCTGCCCCAACCATGTGATCTTTACTCAAGTTAGGCCTGACTGCTGTTGCGTGTCGTATCCCAGCCTGCCTCTGCGTTTGTGGGAAGGACATTCCAAATCGAACCATTTTAATCAACCACATTATTAAAGGAAAATATGAATTCTCCCCCCTGCCCACCTCAGTGTTGAGTAAACATAATGGCAAAGAACTTGTCTGTTTCAACTAGTACTTTCAGGATGCAGTTACACAAAAAAAAAATAGTGTTAGTACGATATTGTAGTGTAACTCTGTAGTTGGAGACGAGGTTGACTTGAGAGAAGCAAACTCCTCCAGGGCATTTCGATATGCTTTGCTCTGGAGAAGATCAGGACATTCTCTACAGCCTAGATATTCCACTTGGTGCGGGGGCAAGATGCACCTCCACTAGAATTGGGGTGCATCTTCGGCGTGTTGAGGTTTAAGGCTGCCACAAGGATTTGCTTCTGACCTTGGTCAATTTTCCAACCACAGGGGATGACTTATGATTGTTTTATGGACTCCCTATCCTCTGCAGAAAATGCCTGCAGTAGGGATGGAGATTGGCTGCAGTAGGTTTCAGAGGCTTGCTGCAGTATAGTGTGTTGCGAGCAGTATCTGTGTGCCAATATAAATGTCAAACAAGCAAATTTTTTTTACCCTAAAAGTCCAAGAGGCCGAAATTGCTGGTCCTGCCGCTGAGTTTTCTCGGCGGTTTCCCTGTTTTTTCGGCGCTCTCCCCTGTGTGGGAGATTGGTGAGGCCCTCATGCCGGCAGTTTGGAAAGACCGTTGGGGAACGTCCGCCGGTATGCGCCAGCGTGCAATGCCGAAAAAAGTCCTTCCGCCCGAGATTCATCCGAGTGGTCCTCCGTCCCTACAGGAGAAAAGACTGCCGCATGGACGGTAGGTGTGAAGACCTGCAAGAAAAGGTAAGTGAGATTTTGTGAAGGTTTGGTGATTTTTTTGTTTTGTTTATTTTTTGAACTTTTTTTTTGTGCATTCCCCCTTCATAGACCTGACTCCACCCTTGGCGTAACTTTCTCCAGGATTCCATTTGCCACCCAGAATTCCCTCTACTGCCCAGAAGCGGTGTGTCGTGCCCATTTTTGACACCAGGCGCTTTTTTCCTCCTTTTTTGACCAATGTTCCACCCAAAGTACCATCAGGATCTTAGCGGTCTTTTTGACAGCAAATGGGCAGAGCTTGCCTTTGATCAATTTTGAACCCTATGAAATTAATTGCTCTGTGATTCCATAGATTTTTGCACTATTCAAATTTTAAATATGCCCATACCACCTGTAAGCATTGCTCGACGTGAGGACTGAGTGGACATCCCTCGCATCCAATGTTACAATGGTGGGAAATATGTGAACTGAAATATGTCATTTATATATTTAAATATGCCCTCCTATAAGAACATAAATAGTAGCAGCAATAGGCCATTTGGCCCTTCGAGCCTGCTCCACAATTCAATAAAGCTCATGGCTGATCTTCCACATCAACTCCATCTTCCCGTCCTATCCCAACATCCATTAGGTCCCTTAGTATCTAAAAATCTATTGATCTCTGTCTTGGATATACTCAACAACTGAGCATCCAGAAACCTCTGTGGTAGAGAATTCCAAAGATTCACAACCCTTTGGGCAAAGAAATTTCTCCTCATCACAGTTCTAAATGGACAATCCCTTATTCTGAGTATTGCGAATCCCTAGTTCTAGACTCCCCAGCCAAGGGAAATCCTCCCTGCATCTACCATGTCAGCATGAATTTATGAAGAGGAAGTCATGTTGGACACATTTTCTGGATTTCTTTGAGGATGTAACGAACAGGATGGATAGGGGGAACCAGTGGATGTGGTGACACTAAGATTAGTGGGAAAGCGGGTTGTGTGGAGGACACCGAGAGGCTTCAAAGAGATTTGGATAGGTTAAGCAAATGGGCGAAGGTTTGGCAGATGGAATACAATGTCGGAAAGTGTTAGGTCATCCACCTTGGGGAAAAAAAAACAGTAAAAGGGAATATTATTTGAATGGGGAGAAATTACAACATGCTGAGGTGCAGAGGGACCTGGGGGTCCTTGTGCATGAATCCCAAAAAGTTGGTTTGCAGGTGCAGCAGGTAATCAGGAAGGCGAATGGAATGTTAGCCTTCATTGCGAGAGGGATGGAGTACAAAAGCAGGGAGGTCCTGCTGCAACTGTATAGGATAAGGCCGCACCTGGAGTACTGCATGCAGCTTTGATCACCTTACTTAAGGAAGGATATACTGGCTTTGGAGGGGGTACAGAGACGATTCACTAGGCTGATTCCGGAGATGAGGGGGTTACCTTATGATGATAGATTGAGTAGACTGGATCTTTACTCGTTGGAGTTCAGAAGGATGAGGGGTGATCTTATGGAAACATTTAAAATAATGAAAGGGATGGACAAGATAGAGGCAGAGAGGTTGTTTCCACTGGTCGGGGAGACTAGAACTAGGGGGCACAGCCTCAAAATACGGGGGAGCCAATTTAAAACCGAGTTGAGAAGGAATTTCTTCTCCCAGAGGGTTGTGAATCTGTGGAATTCTCTGCCCAAGGAAGCAGTTGAGGCGAGCTCATTGAATGTATTCAAGTCACAGATGGATAGATTTTTAACCAATAAGGGAATTAAGGGTTACGTGGAGAGGGCGGGTAAGTGGAGCTGAGTTCACGGCCAGATCAGCCATGATCTTATTGAATGGCGGAGCAGGCTCGAGGGGCTAGATGGCCTATTCCTGTTCCTAATTCTTATGTTCTTATGTTATGGTGTAGTTGGACTTCCAGAAGGCATTTGACAAGGTGCCACCTAACAGGTTACTGCACAAGATAAAAGTTCTCAGGGTTGGGGGTAATATATTAGCATGGATAGAGGATAAGCTAACTAACAGAAAACAGAGAGTCGGGATAAATGGTTCATTCTCGAGTTGGCAAACAGTTACTAGAGGGGTGCCACAGGGATCAGTGCTGGGATTCCAACTATTTACAGTCTATTTTAACGACTTGGATGAAGGGACCGAGTGTAACGTAGCCAAGTTTGCTGATGATACAAAGATGGGAGGAAAAGCAATATTTGAGGAGGACACAAAAAACCTGCAAAAGGACGTAGACAGGCTAAGTGAGTGGGCAAAAATTTGGCAGATGGAGTATAATGTTGGACAGTGTGAGGTTATGGACTTTGGCAGATAAAGTCAAAGAGCAAGTTATTATTTAAATGGAGAAAAATTGCAAAGTGCTGCAGTACAGCGGGACCTCGGGATCCTGGTACATGAAACACAAAAGGTTAGTATGCAGGTACATCAAGTGATCAGGAAGGCCAATGGAATCTTGGCCTTTATTGCAAAGGGGATGGAGTATAAAAGCAAGGAAGTCTTGCTACAGTTATACAGGAAATTGGTGAGGCCACAACTGGAATACTGCGTGCAGTTTTGGTTTCCATATTTAAGAAAGGATATACTTGCTTTGGAGGCAGTTCAGAGAAGTTTCACCACGTTGATTCCAGAGATGATAGGGTTGACTTCTGAGGAAAGTTTGAGTAGGTTGGGCCTCTACTCATTAGAATTCAGAAGAATGAGAGATGATCTTATCGAAACGAAAAGGGGGCTTGACAAGGTGGATGCAGAGAGAATGTTTCCACTGATCGGACAGACTAGAACGAGGGTGCATTATCTTAGAATTAGGGGCCGCCCATTTAAAACTGAGATGAGGAGGAATTTCTTCTGAGGGTTGTAAATCTGTGCAATTCGCTGCCTCAGAGCTGTGGAAGCTGGTTCATTGAATACATTTAATGCAGAGATAGACAGTTTCTTTACCGATAAAGGAATAAGGGGTTCTGGAGAGCGGCAGGGAAGTGAATCTGAGTCCATGATCGGATCATCCATGATCGTATTAAATGGCAGAGCAGGCTCGAGGGGTCGGATGGCCTACTCCTGCTCCTATTTCTTGTGTTCTTATGTTCATGTCATGCCCCTTAAGAATTTTATATATTTCAATGAGATCACCTCTCATTCTTCTCAACTCTAGGGAATATAGGTCTCGTCTACTCTATCTCTCCTCATTTGGCAAATCTTCCAACCCAAGAATCAATCTAGTGAATCTTCATTGCACTCCCCTTGGGGAAGTATATCCTTCCTTGGGCAAGGAGACAAAAACTGTACACAGTACTCCAGGTGTCGTCTCACCAAAGCCCTATATAATTGCAGTAAGACTTCTTTACTCTTGTACTCCAAACCTTTTCGAATAAAGACGAACCTACCATTTGCTTTCCTAATTGCTTGCTGAACCTGCATGTTAACTCTCAGTGACTTGTGTACAAGAATACCCAATATCCTCTGAATCCCACCGTTTCCCAATCTCTCTCCATTTAAAAGCTACTCTGCTTTCTATTCTTCCTACCAAAGTGGATAACTTCAAATTTCTTCACATTGTATTCCATCTGCCATGTTCTTGCCCACTCACTTAACCTGCCTATATGTTTGCATCCTCCTCATAACTTAATCTCCCACCTAGCTTTGTATCATCAGCAAATTTGGATACATTGGACTCAGTCCTCTCATGTAAGTCATTGATATAGATTCTAAATAGCTGAGGCCCAAACACTGATCCTTGTGGTACCCCACGAGTTGCAGCCTGCCAACATGAAAATGACTCATTTATTCCTACTCAGTTTTCTGTCCATCAACCAATACTTAATCATGCTAATATATTTCCCCCAAACCAATGAGCCATAATTTTGTATATTAATGTCCTGTGTGGCACCTTATCGAATAGTTTTTGAAAATACAAATACATTACAGTCACTGGTTCCCTCTTATCTACCCTGCTAGTTACAACCTCAAAAAAATTCAACAGATTTGTCAAACGCCATTTCTTTCATAAATCCTTGTTGACTTTGCTTAATTAATGGCGCTGAATTTGTGGTCGGCAGCTTCCCGCGGGAAAATGCTTCTGATCTGCAAATAAAATGCCCGCGTATCTGATGGTCCCGGTGGTACGGAGATTCATGGTCCTGGGCATCTCAGGGTTCGCAAGCGCCCCTGGGATCACGTAGGTCGGCCCAACGAATGAAAGAAGGGAATCCCTATAAGCGTAAATGCGAATACCCCCAAAAAAACATGTACCCATCAAGTAAATTTAAAAAAAATAAGAACACATATATAAAATTAATTAAAATGCCATTTAATTAATTATTTGAAATAGAAATTTAATTTTTCAAAAAATAATTTTAATTGTTTGAAAGCGGCTAAAAATAACTACCTTATTGTGCAGGTTTTTAATGTTTAAATGATTGGGGGGAAAACATTATTTACATTTTTTTTAAACTCTTGAGCTGGTAAAAGCAGGCCTTACCAGGCATGATAATTTCACAGGCATTCGCTGGGCAGAAGTTGGGCAAATGGCCCAACTCTCCACCTACGGATTCCCTTTTCCCGGGGATGTGTTGGATCTGTCAGAGATGCTTGACAGATTGCAAGTTCTGCACCCTGAACTTGCGCAGCCCTTACAGGCGAGTACACACCCGTAGGGGCCGCAAATTGTGGGCCAATATTTTCGAAGTGCCCTGTTGCCACATCGCTGCGAATAGATTCTTGCATTTTTCCTACTGCTGATGTCAGACAAACTGGTCGAAAGTTCCCGTTTTCTCTCTCCCTTCTTTCTTGAATAACGGGATTATATTTGCGACTTTCCAATCTGCGGGGATCGTTCCAGAATCTACGGAGTTCTGGAAGATCAAAACCAGTGCATCCACTATATCTGTAGCCATCTCTTTTAAAGTCCAAGGATGTAGGCCATCAGGTCCAGGGCATTTGTTGACTTTTAGACCCATTAATTTCTCCAGTACTATTTCCTTACTGATACTATCTTCTTTTGAGTACCTCATTCTCACTAGACCCTTGGTTCCTAACAACTTCTGGAATGCATTTTGTGTCTTCCATGAAGACAGATTCAAACTATTTGTTTATTGACTCTGCCATTTCCTGATTCCCCATTTATAATTTCTCCTGCTTCTGCTGGTAAGGAACCTTCATTAACTTTTACTAATCTCTTCCTTTATACATACCGATAGAAGCTTTTACAATCTGTTGTAATGTCTCTTGCTAGTTTACTCTGACATACTCTATTCACACACTCTCATAAATTTCTTGGTCTTCTTTTGGGAGGGTTTTAGAATTCAGCAATCATTAGGTTTACGACTCTTGTTGGTAAAATTATAAGCCTCTTCCTTTAATCATATACTATCTTTATCTTCTCCTTGTTGGGCCAATTTTCCCATGTAGGGTTTTATTCTTTAAGGGAATGATTATTCATTGTGATTTATTTCTTTAAATGTTTGCCATTGCTTATGTACCGTCATTTCTTTTCATCTAGTTTCCCAATCGACCTTGGCCAACTCGCCCCACAGACCTACATAGCTTGCTTTGTTCAGATTTAAAACCCTCGTTTCAAATTTAACTAAATCACACTCAAACTCAATATAAAATTCTATCATACTGCAGTCATTCTTTCCCAGAGACTCCTTTACTACAAAGTTATTAATTTAACATTGTCTAATTGCACGATACTAGATCGAAGATAGCATGTTCCCTAGTTGGTTCCTCGACATACTGATTTAGAAAACTATCTTGAATGTATTTCGTGAACTCATGCTCTGCACTATTACTGCACATTTTATTTGCCCAGTCTATATGAAAATTAAAGTCCACCATGATTACTGTATTGCCCTTGTTACATGCTCCGATTTCAGAATTTAAATTGTGCCTGACACTACACCTACAATAGGGGGCATATAAACTACTCTCACCAATTTTCTGCCCTTGTTGTTTCTTAGCTACACCCAATGTGAATCTACATCTTGATTATCTGAGTGAAGATCCTTTCTGTCGACTGTCTTTATCCCATCCTATATTATTAGGGCTAACCCTCCTTTTCCATTTTGCCTATCTTTTCTAAAAGTTAAGTATCCTGCAATATTTAGTTCCCAATCTTGGTCACTTTGCAACCACGTCTCCATAATGTCTATTAGATCAAACCGATTTATTTCTATCTGTGTTAACAATTCACGTGTTTTGTTGCGAAAGCTTCGCACGTTCAGATACAGTGCCTGCAGCTTTAACTTTTTCCTAATTTTCACTCTTGTCACCTTAGTCCCTGATGCCCTATTACCTTTTTTAAGCTCTCTGTCCACTCCTGACCCACTCTGCTTATTTCTACCCAAATCGCTACTCTGCTCTCCAGCCTTGAATTTCTCTTGCCACTTTTAAATTTCCCCTTTCCTGAATCCTCCCACAGCCCCACCCCCTATTAGTTTAAAGCCCTATCTACTGCCCGAGTTATTCGATTCACCAGGACACTAGTCCCAATCCAGTTTATGTGGAGCCAGTCTGAACGGAACAGCTCTCTCTTTCCCCAGTATTGGTGCAAGTGCCCCATGAATCGAAACCACTGCCCCTCCACATTACTCTTTCAGCCACGCATTTAACCTCATAATGTGTCTGTCCCGATGCCAATTTGTGCGTGGCTCAAATAACAATTCAGAGATTATTACGTGAGGTTCTGCATTTTAATTTCGACCCTAGCTCCTCTAACTCAGCAGAGCCTCATTCCTAGTTCTACCTATGTCTTTGGTTCCTACATGGACCATGACACCTGGCTCCTCCACCTCCCATTCCAAGTTCTTCTCCAACTGCGAGGCGATATCCTTAACTCTGGCACTGGAAAGGCAACACACAGCCTTTGCAATTCCCGGTTGCAGCTGGAAAGAACAATATCTATCTTGCTGACTATACTGACTTTGCCCTCATCTACACAGGCAGCAAGAGCCTTGTATCTGTTGGGTAATGGCAAAGGCCAAGGCTCCTTCAGCACTGCACCTGGGGTCTACTTACCTGCCTGACTCGCAGTCACACCATTCTGTCGCTGACCACTAACCAGACCTGGACCACAACCTAAGCTAAGGGGACTCATAGATCAAAGTGTCCAGGTGACTTTTTCCCTGCCCTCTGCCCCACAATGTCTGCAGCTCGAATTCTGAGCTCTGAGCTGAAGTTCCTCGAGATGTAGGCACTTACGACAGATGTGTTTGGCCTGGATTGTGATGCTCTTCATGAACTCCCACATGCTACAGTTGCGGCATACCTTCCCTGCCTCCCCACCCCCCGTGGAATTTGGTGGATGCTCAATTGAGCCCTAAATAAATGCACTTAATTTGCATAAATGTCTAAAGTTCTCAATGCTCAGCTTCCCTTAATGCCTCAGCTAGTAGCTGCTCTCTACATGTGGAGTGTAAACATTGGCTCTAACTGGTTGGGCCGAATGTTGCAATCTCTATGCATCTCAACATTTACAGAGAAGAAAGGGTCAAGTTTGATCCCCAGTCTGTGCTGTTGGCTAATCTCCGCTGTAAGCTTTTAAGATGGGACCCAGCATCTTGAATGAGGAAGGGTAAAATCATCCAGGGTTTAACAGCAACTTTTCACTAAATTCAGCTGTTCACTGAAGCAAAACATCTAAAGGCACTTAACAAAGGAAAAGGAGAATATGATGTACTGCTTAGAGTTTCGGAACAGATATAGGATATGTGATGAGATCAAAAAAGTATGTTTTGAGGAACCTTTGGAAAGTGGGGAATGATTAAGGAAGACAGGAAGTTTAAGAAAGGAGTTCTAAAGAATAGGCCCCCTTGATGGCTGATGACTCTAGCCCTGGTTATGTACAGGGAAAGGAAAGCAAAATGTGTGAGCAAGTTTCAGAGGTAGGGTGGAATGAAACCATATGTTGATGAGAAATCTCCCTTTCTACCGAGCGGATCCACGAAGATAATGGATCGAGGCTCTCGATGCAGACAGACTCAAAGAGAGAAGTTCAAAACTATTTATTCCAGCAAATGCAGGAGAAGGTCTGTTCTTAGTTGACCAGGACAGACTCTTCAAAAATCAAAAAGTCTCACTGGCCTTTATACAGATTTTAGTGGGCCGGTCCACAACAAATCTTTTGAAGTGACGGTCATCGAGAACGCTACCTGTGACAATAATACAATCTTTGAAATTACAATTTAACTGCCACAAATAACACAGATGTAAGGCAAAGACAAATAACGGAATTTGTTACCGCATTTGGTTCGGTCAAAGAAAATAATTCAATTCATAAAGGGCAGAATTATTTGTTAACACATTTGTTAACATGAAAGACGGGAATTTTAGTTTGATCTCAGCACAGAAACATTTGTTAACCCTTGTACTGCCTGCTATGTGAGCTGATTCCGGAGCATCTTCCGGAACATTTGGTTCACTGCTTGACTTCTTTGAATGTGTTATCTCTGTCTCTCAATGTGTTTGTTTCTACAGGTTTCATTTTTATGGGTGTACTCCATATTCGTTAAGAGTTAAACACACAAACTGTTGTATGTATTCCTTCAAAATCTAAGTTTCATTTTCCTATCATAGTTTTGCATGTAATTCCTTAACCTAGACAAGCGAAGAGTAGGAGTAAATGGGTACTTTTCAGAATGGCAAGCAGTGACGAGTGGGGTACCGCAAGGTTCTTATGTTCTCATGTTCTGTGCTGGGGCCCCAGCTGTTTACACTGTACATTAATGGTTTAGACGAGGGGATTAAATGTAGTATCTACAAATTTGCGGATGACACTAAGTGGCAGTGTGAGCTGCGAGGAGGATGCTATGAGGCTGCAGAGTGACTTGGATAGATTAGGTGAGTGGGCAAATATATGGCAGATGAAGTATAATGTGGATAAATGTGAGGTTATCCACTTTGGTGGTAAAAACAGAGAGACAGACTATTATCTGAATGGTGACAGATTAGGAAAAGGGGAGGTGCAACGAGACCTGGGTGTCATGGTACATCAGTCATTGAAAGTTGGCATGCAGGTGCAGCAGGCGGTTATGAAAGCAAATGGCATGTTGGCCTTCATAGCGAGGGGATTTGAGTACAGGGGCAGGGAGGTGTTACTACAGTTGTACAGGGCCTTGGTGAGGCCACACCTGGAGTATTGTGTACAGTTTTGGTCTCCTAACTTGAGGAAGGACATTCTTGCTATTGAGGGAGTGCAGCGAAGGTTCACCAGACTGATTCCCGGGATGGCGGGACTGACATATCAAGAAAGACTGAATCAACTAGGCTTGTATTCACTGGAGTTCAGAAGAATGAGGGGGGATCTCATAGAAAAATTTTAAATTCTGACAGGTTTAGACATGTTAGATGCAGGAAGAATGTTCCCAATGTTGGGGAAGTCCAGAACCAGGAGTCACAATCTAAGGATAAGGGGTAAGCCATTTAGGACTGAGATGAGGAGAAACTTCTTCACCCAGTGAGTGGTGAACCTGTGGAATTCTCTACCACAGGAAGTTGTTGAGGCCAATTCACTAAATATATTCAAAAAAGAGTTTGATGTAGTCCTTACTCCTAGGGGGATCAAGGGGTGTGGCGAGAAAGCAGGAATGGGGTACTGAAGTTGCATGTTCAGCCATGAACTCATTGAATGGCAGTGCATGCTCGAAGGGCTGAATGGCCTACTCCTGCATCTATTTTCTATGTTTCTACAACATCATGGATAGATTTATAAATGAAGATGAGGAATTTGAACTCAATGGTTTGAGGACCGAATGGAATTTGGCGAGGACAGGGATAATGGGTAAGCAGGAATTAATGTGTGACAGGATGCAAGTGCTGTAGTTTTGGAGGAGATAAAAATTGTACAGGATTGAGCTTTAGTGGTTAGGAAGGACAAGTTAATTGTCTGAGGTGATGAAGACATGAATGGGAGTTTCAGTAGCAGATGTGATAAGGCCAGAAAAAGCAGCAAACCTGAGGACTGGGAGAATTTTTTAATACAGCAGAGGAGGATAAAGAGTTTAATTAGGAGGGGAAAAATAGAGTCTGAGAGCAAGCTTGCTGGGAACATAAAAACTGACTGCAAAAGCTTCTATAGATATGTGAAGAGAAAAAGATTAGTGAAAACAACAGTAGGTCCCTTGCAGTTAGATTCAGGTGAATTTATAATGGGGAACAAAGAAATGGCGTACCAGTTAAACAAATACTTTGTTTCTGTCTTCACGAAGGAAGACACAAATAACCTTCCGGAAATACTCGGGGATCGAGAGTCTATTGAGAAGGAGGAACTGAAGGAAATCCTTATTAGGCATGAAATTGTGTTAGGGAAATTGATGGGATTGAAGGCCGATAAATCCCCGGGGCCTGATAGTCTGCATCCCAGAGTACTTAAGGAAGTAGCCCTCGAAATATTGCATGCATTGGAGATCATTTTCCAACAGTCTATCAACTCTGGATCAGTTCCTATGGACTGGAGAGCAGCTAATGTAACACCACTTTTTAAGAAAGGAGGGAGAGAGAAAATGGGTAATTATAGACCAGTTAGCCTGACATCAGTAGTGGGGAAAATGTTGGAATCAATTATTAAAGATGAAATAACAACGCATTTGGAAAGCACTGACAGGATCGGTCCAAGTCAGCATGGATTTATGAAAGGGAAATCATGCTTGACAAATCTTCTAGAATTTTTTGAGGATGTAACTGGTCGAGTGGACAAGGGAGAACCAGTGGATATGCTGTATTTGGACTTTCAAAAGGCTTTTGACAAGGTCCCACACAAGAGATTGGTGTGCAAAATTAAAGCATGTGGTATTGTGGGTAATGTACTGATGTGGATAGAGAATTGGTTGGCAGACAGGAAGCAGAGAGTTGGGATAAACGGGTCTTTTTCAGAATGGCAGGCAGTGACGAGTGGGGTGCCGCAGGGCTCAGTGCTGGGACCCCAGCTATTTACAATATATATTAATGATTTGGATGAGGAACTTGAATGTAATATCTCCAAGTTTGCAGATGACACGAAACTGAGTGGCGGTGTGAGCTGTGAGGAGGACACTGAAAGACTGCTGGGGGACTTGGACAGGTTAGGTGAGTGGGCAAATGCATGGCAGATGCAGTATAATGTGGATAAATATGAGGTTATCCACTTTGGTGGCAAAAACACAAAGGCAGAATATTATCTGAATGGTGGCAGATTAGGAAAAGGCAGGTGCAACGAGACCTGGGTGTCACGGTACATCAGTCATTGAAAGTTAACATGCAGGGACAGCAGGCGGTGAAGAAGGCAAATGGTATGTTGGCCTTCATAGCAAGGGGATTCAAGTATAGGAGCAGGGAGGTCTTACTGCAGTTGTACAGGGCCTTGGTGAGGCCTCACCTGGAATATTGTGTTCAGTTTTGTTCTCCTAATCTGAGGAAGGACATTCTTGCTATTGAGGGAGTGCAGCGAAGGTTCACCAGACTGATTTCCGGGATGGCAGGACTGACATATGTGGAGACACTGGATCGACTGGGCTTGTATTCATTGGAGTTTAGAAGGATGAGAAGGGATCTCATAGAAACATATAAAATTCTGACGGGATGGGACAGGTTAGATGCAGGAAGAATGTTCCTGATGTTGGGGAAGTCCAGAACCAGGGGACATAGTCTAAGGATAAGGGGTAAGCCATTTAGGACTGAGATGAGGAGAAACTTCTTCACTCAGGAGAGAGTTGTTAACCTGTAGAATTCTCTACCGCAGAGAGTTGTTGATGCCAGTTCATTGGATATATTCAAGAGAATTAGATGTGGCCCTTGCGGCTAAAGGGATCAAGGGGTATGGAGAGAAAGCAGGAAAGGGGTACAGAGGTGAATGATCAGCCATGATCTTATTGAATGATGGTGCAGGCTCGAAGGGCCGAATGGCCTGCTCCTGCACCTATTTTCTATCATAAGCACACAATCTTACAGAGGAGAAAATAGCCTCATGAGAAAACTGAGGAGAATATTGGAGAAATCGAACTTTGGGGAGACATGGACATTAATAGGAAATGGTGTGACATTGGGTGAGAAATATTGTGGAGATGAAAATAATGCTTGTGTGGACATTGCCAGGAAAGGATTGACTTGGATATGATGTACTCAAATAGTCTGCAACGTTCATCGCCATGATTCGGAAAAAGGGCTATTTGGGCAACGAGCATTCATGGGGCCATACCCCAGCAAGGAGTCAGATCCTTCAGGAGAGGAGAAACCAGGCAGGAAATTGAAGGAAGAAAATAATGTCTAAATTCCCAATATTCTAGAAAATTCCCCATGATGATTTAAAGAATGCTATTTGTACCGATTCTATATATTCTGTAATTCTGCTTTGCAACATTCAAAATTAAAAAAAACAATAAACACTTTACAGATATTGTACGATAAATAATGAAATATGAAACCTTATACCAAGCATATTACACAAGCCAGATAGAATAAACCCGCATTATAGAAAATACACGTGAGTGAATCTAAAACTTAAAAATAATGGAATCTCTCCATCACATCTGGTTGAAGAGGGGGAGGGGAAGAAACTTCCTCCACCAGAAGAATAATTATTGGAAATCCCACAAAACTAATTGGCCTATAATTTGCTGTCAAACTAACGGTGAGGCTAATAGTGCTCGCCATTATTTATGTGAAAATGGTACAGCAACTTCAGACCAGGAGCAATTCCATGGTAAAATACAAAAATCCAAATGTTGCTGTCCAAGATGCGCTGATCCACCATTACATTTGCAGAAATAGCATCTTCCTGTCTGCTTCACCATTAACCTGTATTGAATGATGTAAAGTTGCTGTAGTTGTGCTGTAAATATGAACTGACCTCGCCACAGAAAGTTACGTGTTGTTCATTTCAATCTATGTACCCTTTTAACAATGTAAGTGTTAATTATAGCCAAAGAACATCTCTGACACTGAATGTGAACTCTTACAACTTGGAGTTACATTCCTTCAGGTTTTAATGGTTGGAGATTTAAAAAATGTAAAGTTAAATATACAATTTTTCTTGTAACTTTCCTTTCCATTTCTTTTCCCAACCATTTTTCCCCTCGTTCTGTTGCTGAACCTGATCTGTCATTAAATTCACCCACTCTAATTTACACTTCCTCCTTGGTCCTTGCGCTGTTAATTTCACGATCCTTTAATCCGATTGGTTAAGGAAAAGCACAGCTGCTCAGTTCTGACAAAGGGTCATCGACCTGAAACGTTAACTCTGTTTCTCGCTCCACAGATGCTGCCTGACCACCTGATTATTTACAGCATTTTCTCTTTTAATTATGCACAGTTGCTTGCCCTGTGCACTCGGGTTCCAGATGTCTGGTTTCCCTTGCTGCGATGTTAACAGCTTACACTTTCAGCAGCTTGCCACGCAGGAAATGGAAAAACCTAAACGTACGAGAGCAAGTTGAATGGCAGATGCCGTTAGATGCCCTGTTGCAGCAAATTATAGCCAATCTATATGGGTAGAGCTGCAGAACACCAAAGGGCAAAAAACGTTAGTGGGAGTCGTGTACAGACCTCCAAACAGTAGTAGTGATGTTGGGAAGGGCATCAAACAGGAAATTAGGGGTGCATGCAATAAATGTGCAGCAGTTATCATGGGTGACTTTAATATGCATACAGACTGGGCTAACCAAACTGGAAGCAATACGGTGGAGGAGGATTTCCTGGAGTGCATAAGGGATGGTTTTCTAGACCAATATGTCGAGGAACCAACTAGGGGGGAGGCCATCTTAGACTGGGTGCTGTGTAATGAGAGAGGATTAATTAGTAATCTCATGCGAGGCCCCTTGGGGCAGAGTGACCATAATATGGTGGAATTCTACATTAGGATGGAGAATGAAACAGTTAATTCAGAGACCATGGTCCAGAACTTAAAGAAGGGTAACTTTGAAGGTATGAGGCGTGAATTGGCTCGGATAGATTGGCGAATGATACTTAAGGGTTTGACAGTGGATAGGCAATGGCAGACATTTAGAGACCGCATGGATGAACTACAACAATTGTACATCCCTGTCTGGTGTAAAAATAAAAAAGGGAAGATGGCTCAACCGTGGCTATCAAGGGAAATCAGGGATAGTATTAAAGCCAAGGAAGTGGTGTACAAATTGGCCAGAAATAGCAGTGAACCTGTGGACTGGGAGAAATTTAGAACTCAGCAGAGGAGGACAAAGGGTTTGATTAGGGCAGGGAAAATAGAGTACGAGAGGAAACTTGCAGGGAACATTAAGATGGACTGCAAAAGTTTCTATAGATATGTAAAGAGAAAAAAGTTAGTAAAGACAAATGTAGGTCCCCTGCAGTCAGAATCAGGGGAAGTCATAATGGGGAACAAAGAAATGGCAGACCAATTGAACAAGTACTTTGGTTCGGTATTCACGAAGGAGGACACAAACAACCTTCCGGATATAAAAGGGGTCAGAGGGTCTAGTAAGAAGGAGGAACTGAGGGAAATCCTTTATTAGTCGGGAAATTGTGTTGGGGAAATTGATGGGATTGAAGGCCGATAAATCCCCAGGGCCTGATGGTCTGCATCCCAGAGTACTTAAGGAAGTGGCCTTGGAAATAGCGGATGCATTGACAGTCATTTTCCAACATTCCATATACTTTGGATCAGTTCCTATCGAGTGGAGGGTAGCCAATGTAATCCCACTTTTTTTAAAAAGGAGGGAGAGAGAAAACAGGGAATTATAGACTGGTCAGCCTGACCTCAGTAGTGGGTAAAATGATGGAATCAATTATTAAGGATGTCATAGCAGCGCATTTGGAAAGAGGTGACATGATAGGTCCAAGTCAGCATGGATTTGTGAAAGGGAAATTATGCTTGACAAATCTTCTGGAATTTTTTGAGGATGTTTGCAGTAGAGTGGACAAGGGAGAACCAGTTGATGTGGTATATTTGGACTTTCAGAAGACTTTCGACAAGGTCCCACACAAGAGATTAATGTGCAAAGTTAAAGCACATGGGATTGGGGGTAGTGTGCTGACGTGGATTGAGAACTGGTTGTCAGACAGGAAGCAAAGAGTAGGAGTAAATGGGTACTTTTCAGAATGGCAGGCGGTGACTAGTGGGGTACCGCAAGGTTCTGTGCTGGGGCCCCAGCTGTTTACATTGTACATTAATGATTTAGACGAGGGGATTAAATGTAGTATCTCCAAATTTGCGGATGACACTAAGTTGGGTGGCAGTGTGAGCTGCGAGGAGGATGCTATGAGGCTGCAGAGTGACTTGGATAGGTTAGGTGAGTGGGCAAATGCATGGCAGATGAAGTATAATATGGATAAATGTGAGGTTATCCACTTTGGTGGTAAAAACAGAGAGACAGACTATTATCTGAATGGTGACAGATTAGGAAAAGGGGAGGTGCAACGAGACCTGGGTGTCATGGTACATCAGTCATTGAAGGTTGGCATGCAGGTGCAGCAAGCGGTTATGAAAGCAAATGGCATGTTGGCCTTCATAGCGAGGGGATTTGAGTACAGGGGCAGGGAGGTATTGCTACAGTTGTACAGGGCCTTGGTGAGGCCACACCTGGAGTATTGTGTACAGTTTTGGTCTCCTAACTTGAGGAAGGACATTCTTGTTGTTGAGGGAGTGCAGCGAAGGTTCACCAGACTGATTCCCGGGATGGCGGGACTGACATGTCAAGAAAGACTGGATCAACTGGGCTTGTATTCACAGGAGTTCAGAAGAATGAGAGGGGACCTCATAGAAACGTTTAAAATTCTGACGGGTTTAGACAGGTTAGATGCAGGAAGAATGTTCCCAATGTTGGGGAAGTCCAGAACCAGGGGTCACAGTCTAAGGATAAGGGGTAAGCCATTTAGGACCGAGATGAGGAGAAACTTCTTCACCCAGAGAGTGGTGAACCTATGGAATTCTCTACCACAGAAAGTTGTTGAGGCCAATTCACTAAATATATTCAAAAATGAGTTAGATATAGTCCTTACTACTGGGGGGATCAAAGGGTATGGCGAGAAATGGGGTACTGAGGTTGCATGTTCAGCCATGAACTCATTGAATGGCGGTGCAGGCTCGAAGGGCTGAATGGCCTACTCCTGCACCTATTTTCTATGTGTCTATGTTTCTATGTTTCTATGATATTATTTTGGCCTAATCATTTGGACTGGAATTTTGTCCTCGTGTCCGAGTTAATTTGGCAATGTTATTCATAGAAGCTGACAGAATGAGAACTAAATTTATAAATTATTTAATATTCCCATAACAAAATTAGTATTTGGCTGCAAATGAAAAATTATCCTGCTGTTCTCAAGGAAGCTGTTGAGGGTGCACTGCCCTTGCCCCTGCCAGATCCTTCCCAGTTAATGAGGCCTAGGTTGCCGGTTGCTTTTGAACATCTCTGGTAAACTGTGTATTCTCCAAGAGGCAGAACAGAATGGTTAATTGAAGACTGAGAGACACATGAGGGGTTCTTTTTTTTTTTCCGACTGGCAAGTTGTCTTCAGTCTCTTTGGCTCCAGTGAGTATCGCTCTCCTTTATTTTTGGATTCATGTTGTGCTCTGTATATTGCTGTAACCTTGTGTAGTGTTCCTCTGATTATGGATGGAGTATGGATTGCACAGTACAGTCAGTTCATGTGCATTTGGTTTTGAAAGTCGGATCATGTAGCTGCCGACATACGACGTAGCTGCAGACATATGACAGACCTGCACTGCAACTGTATGATTCCATAATAATCTTGACAATTGTGACATTGGGTGTGTCTTAAGCCTGCTCCTGGTTTATTATCCAGAAGAATTTATGCCTTGTAGCCCAAACGAAAGGTGTCTGATGGTTGCAGTGCCACAGATACCAAAAGAAATAACCTTGTGGATTAATTATATTAGTGCTGATGGAATAAAGTTTTTATTGAGATATTAGTGCTTTCAAAAAAAAGAGTCTTTGAACAGTCCAAATACTACTATTTTTCAACAAATCTTGTTTATTCTTGAGATGCAAAGCAAAATTTGATAATTCCACTGTTATTTTGAAATTCTTTTCAATGCAAGCAAGTACAGTGCCCGAAGGAGAAATTCGAGGTAGCAAGTAGGTTTTGCTTGTAGTGTTGCTGATGGCTCAGCATGATCTTCCAAATATATGAAACCTTTAAATATTTGAGATAAACTTCAGTTATGGATGCGCCAGCAATTCCATTGTCTACCATGAAGCTTTATAAGTATCAAAGATAATGAATTACTTTTTAGGTGTTTCAACTTCTGAGTATTCTTTCACCAACATGCTTGTGTGTAACCGTAAGACATGTTGCATGTACTGCTCTAAAAAAAATATATAGAAACATGGCTAGTATGGTGCTAGTTTCCTAAATAATTTGTTTCATGGCTGTTTTCTATTGATAAAATGTCACACTTCTGTATAACATCCTGCATAACCCAGTGATCTTGTGTCAGAGTGCAAATCTGCCAGTAGAACTGACCTTGCTACCAGTGGGGAGATTGTCTCTGTGTCGAGCAAATTATTGAAAGGTTTTCCTTTGTAAATAGGAATACATTTGTTATTGGAGAGTCTAATGTCCATTTCCTCCATGTTCTGCAAAGTACTTTCATGGAAGTAACATTCCTCCCTACTTTAAATTTCCCACAGCGGGTAGTAAAGGCATGGTTGAAGGTACAACTTCACAGAATAATTTTGTACTTGGGGAGAGATGTAGCAAGTGGAGTGGTTTAGGAAGAGAATTCCACCATGCAGGAATATGATGGCTGACAGCTGTGCCACCCTTGATAGATAAGTGGTGAGTGCTGCACAGTCAGCAAGAGATTGGCTGAAGGAGATGACAGTGGTAGGCTGGAGTGAGGATGTGGCAGAAGAAGTGATTGGTGAGGATAATGAGTGACAGCTGAGCAAAACTTAGTATTGGCTAGGATGTGGCCTGTAGAGTATGAACGTGTTGGAATTTGTGCAGTGTAGAGCTCCAGAGGGTAGTTCGGAGAGAAATTGAGCCTGAAGGTAACAAGCTTGGATGAAAAATGTCATCTTGCACGGGAGTGGGGCAAGAACAGAGGTGGGTGCTGCAACAGGCAGAAATTGGTCATCTTGGTGATCAATAGGATGTGGGTTCTAAAACTCAAGTCGGGGTTAAAATCAATCGAAATCAACTTTAAATAAAAAGTTAATTAATAGTCTTTAAAGAAAACTTAAAAGGCTGTAAAATGTAATTTCTATAATCCTCATCATTCATCGTTTCATCAATACTCTGAGTTTACATGTAGAATCTTCAACCGGGCATCGTAGACAATTAGCACATTTAGCGAGTGATGACGCTTCCTGTTGAGGTGCAGGAGTCGGCCATTCGGCCCTTTAAGCCTGTACCACCATTCAATAAGATCATGGCTGATGATTCACCTTAGTACCGCTTTCCTGCTTTCTCTCCATACCCCTTGATCCCTTCAGCCGTAAGGGCCATATCTAACTCTCTCTTGAATATATCCAACGAACTGGCATCAACAACTCTCTGCGGTAGGGAATTCCACAGGTTAACGACTCTCTGAGTGAAGAAGTTTCTCCTCACCTCAGTACTAAATTGCTTCGCCCTTATCCTTCGACTATGTCCCCTGGTTCTGGACTTCACCAACATCGGGAACATTCTTCCTACATCTAACCTGTCCAATCCCGTCAGAATTTTATATGTTTCCACAAGATCCCCTCTCATCCTTCTAAACTCCAGTGAATATAGGCCCAGTCGATCCAGTCTCTCCTCATGTGTCAGTCCTGCCACCCCAGGAATCAGTTTGGTGAACCTTTGCTGCACTCCCTCAATAGCAAGAACGTCCTTCCTCAGATTAGGAGAACAAAACTGAACACAATATTCCAGGTGATGCCTCACTAAGGCCCTGTACAAATGCAGTAAGACCTCCCTGCTCCTATACTCAAATCTCCAAGCTATGAAGGCCAACATACCATTTGCCTTTTGCATCGTCTGCTGTACCTGCATGCCAACTTTCAATGACTGATGTAGCATGACACCCAGGTCTCGTTGCACCTCCCCTTTTCCTAATCTGCCGCCATTCAGATAATATTCTGCCTTCGTGTTTTTGCCACCAAAGTGGATAACCTCATATTTATCCACATTATACTGCATCTGCCATGCGTTTTACCCTCTCACCAAACTTGTCCAAGTCACCCTGCAGCCTTTTAGTGTCCTCCTCACAGCTCACACCGCCAGCTAGCTTAGTGTCATCTGCAATCTTGGAGATATTACACTCAATTCCTTCATCTAAATCATCCTTGTATATTGTAAATAGCTGGGGTCCCAGCACTGAGCCCTGCGGCACCCCACGAGTCACTGCTTGCCATTCTGAAAAGGACCCGTTTATCCCGACACTCTGCTTCCTATCTGCCAACCAGTTCTCTATCCACGTCAGTACATTACCCCCAATACCATGTGCTTTAATTTTGCACACCAATCTCGTGTGGGACCTTGTCAAAAGTCTTTTGAATGTCCAAATACACCACATCCACTGGGTCTGCCTTGTCCATTCTACTAGTTACATCCACAAAAAATTCTAGAAGATTTGTCAAGCATGATTTCCCTTTCATAAATCCATGCTGACTTGGACTGATCCTGTCACTGCTTTCCAAATGCGCTGCTATTTCATCTTTAATAATTGATTCCAACATTTTCCCCACTACTGGTGTCAGGTTAACCGGTCTATAATTACCTGTTTTCTCTCTCCCTCTTTTTCCTTAAAAAGTGGTGTTACATTAATTACCCACCATTATCTGAATGGTGACAGATTAGGAAAAGGGGAGGTGCAAAGAGACCTGGGTGTCGTGGTACATCAGTCATTGAAGGTTGGCATGCAGGTGCAGCAGGCGGTTAAGAAAGCAAATGGCATGTTGGCCTTCATAGCAAGGGGATTTGAGTCCAGGGGCAGAGAGGTGTTGCTACAGTTGTACAGGGCATTGGTGAGGCCACACCTGGAGTATTGTGTACAGTTTTGGTCTCCTAACCTGAGGAAGGACATTCTTGCTATTGAGGGAGTGCAGCGAAGGTTCACCAGACTGATTCCCGGGATGGCGGGACTGACCTATCAAGAAAGACTGGATCAACTGGGCTTGTATTCACTGGAGTTCAGAAGAATGAGAGGGGACCTCATAGAAACATTTAAAATTCTGATGGGGTTAGACAGGTTAGATGCAGGAAGAATGTTCCCAATGTTGGGGAAGTCCAGAACCAGAGGTCACAGTCTAAGGATAAGGGGTAAGCCATTTAGGACCGAGATGCGGAGGAACTTCTTCACCCAGAGAGTGGTGAACCTGTGGAATTCTCTACCACAGAAAGTTGTTGAGGCCAATTCACTAAATATATTCAAAAAGGAGTTAGATGAGGTCCTTCCTACTAGGGGGATCAAGGGGTATGGCGAGAAAGCAGGAATGGGGTACTGAGGTTGCATGTTCAGCCATGAACTCATTGAATGGCGGTGCAGGCTAGAAGGGCCGAATGGCCTACTCCTGCACCTATTTTCTATGTTTCTATGTCCATAGGAACTGATCCAGAGTGATAGACTGTTGGAAAATGATCACCAATGCATCCACTATTTCTCGGGCCACTTCCTTAAGTACTCTGGGATGCAGACTATCAGGCCCCGGGGATTTATTGGCCTTCAATCCCATCAATTTCCCGAATACAATTTCCCGCCTAATATAAGGATTTCCTTCAGTTCTTCCTTGTCACTTGACCCTCGGTCCCCTAGTATTTCCAGAAGGTTAATTGTGTCTTCCTTCGCGAAGACAGAACCAAAGTATTTGTTCATCTGGTCCGCCATTTCTTTGTTCCCCATTATAAATTCACCTGAATCTGACTGCAAGGGACCTACGTTTGTCTTCACTAATCTTTTTCTCTTCACATATCTATAGAAACTTTTGTGTCAGTTTTTATGTTGCCAGCAAGCTTCCTCTCGTACTCTATTTTTCCCCTCCTAATTAAACCCTTTGTTCTCCTCTGCTGAGATCTAAATTTCTCCCTGTCCTCAGGATTGCTGCTTTTTCTGGCCAATTTTTCTGCTTCTTCCTTGGATTTAACACTGTCCTTAATTTCCCTTGTTAGCCACGGTTGAGCCGCCTTCCCCGTTTTATTTTTACTCCAGACAGAGATGTACAATTATTGAAGTTCATCCATGTGATCTTTAAATGTTTGCCGTTACCTATCCACTGTCAACCCTTTAAGTATCATTCGCCAGTCTATTCTTGCCAATTCACTTCTCATACCATCGAAGTTACCTTTCCTTAAGTTCAGACCCTAGTCTCTGAATTAATTGTGTCACTCTACATCTTAATAAAGAATTCAACCATATTATAGCCACTCTTCCCTCAGCGGCTTTGCACAAGAAGATTGCTAATTAGTCCTTTCTCTTTACACATCACCCAGTCTAGGATGGCCAGCTCTCCAGTTGGTTCCTCGACATATTGGTCTGGAAAACCATCGCTAATACACTTCAGGAAATCCTCCTCCACTGCATTGCTACCAGCTTGGTTAGCCCAATCAATATGTAAATTAAAGTCGCCCATGATAACTGCTGTATCTTTAATGCACGCATCCCTAATTTCTTGTTTGATGCTGTCATAACCTCACTCCTAATGTTTGGTGGTTTGTACACAACTCCCACTAGCGTTTTCTGCCTTTGGTATTCTGTTGCTCCACCCATACCGATTCCACATCATCCAAGCTAATGTCCTTCCTTACTACTGCAATAATTTCCACTTTAACCAGCAACACCACCCCACCTCCTCCTTTTCCTTTCTGCCTATCTTTCCTGAATGTTGAATGCTCCTGGATGTTGAGTTCCCAGCCTTGGTCACCCTGGAGCCATGTCTCCGTGATGCCAATTACATCATACCCGTTAATAGCTATCTGTGCAGTTAATTCGTCCACCTTATTACGAATACTCCTCGCATTGAGGCACAGAGCCTTCAGGCTTGTCTTTTTAACACACTTTGCCCCTTTAGAATTTTGCTGTAATGTGGCCCTTTTTGGTTTTTGCCTTGGGTTTCTCTGCTCTCCACTTTTACTTTTCTTCTTTTCTATCTTTTGCTTCTGCCCCCATTCTACCTCCCTCTGTCTCCCTGCATAGGTTCCCATCCCCCTGTCATATTAGTTTCATCCCTCCCCAATAGCACTAGCAAACACTCCCCGTAGGACATTGGTTCAGGTCCTGCCCAGGTGCAGACTGTCCAGTTTGTACTGTTCCTACCTCCCCCAGAACCAGTTCCAATATCCCAGGAATTTGAATCCCTCCCTTCTGCACCACTCCTCAAGCCATGTATTCATCTGAGCTATCCTGCGATTCCTACTCTGACTAGCACGTGGCACTGGTAGCAATCCTGAGATTACTACTTTTGAGGTCCTACTTTTTAATTTAGCTACTAGCTCCCTAAATTCGTTTTGTAGGACCTCATCCCATTTTTTACCTATATCGTTGGTACCTATATGCACCACGTCAACTGATTGTTCACCCTCCCCCTTAAATGTCCCGCAGCCACTCCGAGACATCCTTTACCCTTGCACCAGGGAGGCAGCATTCCATCCTGGAGTCTTGATTGCAGCCGCAGTCTATTCCCCTTCCATTAGAATCCCCTATCACTATAGCTCTCCCACTCTTTTTCCTGTCCTCCTGTGCAGCAGAGCCACCCACGGTGTCATGAACTTGGCTGCCGCTGCTCTCCCCCTGATGAGTCATCCCCCTCAACAGTACCCAAAGCGGTGTATCTGTTTTGCAGGAGGATGACCGCAGGGGATGCATGCACTACCTTCCTTCCTCCACTATTCCTGTTGGTCACTCATCCCCTCTCTGGCTGTGTAACCTTTACCTGCAGTGTGGCCAATCACTAAATGTGCTATTCACGACATCCTCAGCATCGCGGATGCTCCAGAGTAAATCCACCCGCAGCTCCAGTGTCGCAATGCAGTCTGTCAGGTGCTGCAGTCGGATACACTTCCTGCACATGTCGTCATCAGAGACATTGGGAGCGTCCCTGACTTCCCACATAGCACAAGAGGCATATGAAACATGTCCAAACTCTCCTGCCATGACTTAACCCTTAGATTTTCCTAATTTGGCAACAGTAATGATAAAGATTACCTACTGATAAAGGAAAAGAAAACTAAAAACTACTCACCAATCACCAGCCAATCGCTTATCCCCTTGGCTGTGAAGTCACCCTTCGATTTCGATCTACTTTTTTGTTTTCTCTCCCTGCAGCTGCACCGACCGGCTGGCCTTTTATAGGCCTCCCCATGCTGCCTTCCACCTCCTCAATGTCCCGCTGGCTCCCGATGACTGTTGGGCCTGTTATCGGCCTCCCCACGCTGCTGCTCCGCCTCCTCGACGATACAATTAACGGGTTACTCAAGTGGAGCCTTCAGTGGCACGTGGGTCCCATCGATAGACCCTTGCGAAAGCCTTCAATTCTGAGGAAGTTGCTGTGCCTGTCTCTGCTGCGCAGGAGACATGTTGCATTTAATGAAGTCAGATGCCCTGTGGAAGATGGCATCTATCACCTGTTAAATGCAGTTCCTCGCAGCTCCTTGGCTGAAGTTAGAGATCTCAGGTGCCTGACTGGAAGGAAATTGTGGGCCGTCATCTCCTCCATTGCCACTGCATTAGAATTTGGATTGGGGAGGGCCTGTGGGAGATAGGCTTGTGGCGTTCGGTCTTCATGGAGCATCTCGCATCGGTGGCAATTGCTTCTTTGCTGAAGCACAGCCTGCACTCAAATGACATCCATTCCCTGTACAATCTCTGAGGGAGGGTAGCAGTGAGATGGCCCCAGTCTCAGGCCATGCTACCTCAAGGCACACCTGCTTCCTCTACTCTTACTCCAGGTCATCCCTCATGATCAGGAACAGGGTAATGCCCACTGGATGAACCAGCACAATGTTTTAAGCTTCCTAACATGCAGAACTATGAAAATAATTGCCTTTGCACACCAACAGCATACTGGATGGAAAACAGTCACAAATAAACGCCCCCAAAATACTCTTGGAACACTTTCAAGAGAGTGATGTGCTGGCCATACATCACATCATTGGCAGGTCACCCACACCATTAATTTTTCAGTCTAACTGATTGTGGCGCGAATAATGGTATAAATCCAGAAAATTGGCGAGCCCTATTGACTACAGTGGTGGGTAAGCAGCACCAATGGACATTTATTGGCTTTTGGGAGGCTTTATGCCAGCTAACTATGGCGTGTTGCAACTTGGAGAATAACTCACTTGCTCCGTTATTTTCTTGATCTTGCATGTATTAACAATGACGTGTGACATTAACATGTCATTATCTGATAGTGCAAGTTTACAGTAAATTCAAGCTATAGTAGCTTTAGTCAGGAAAAATTGTCAAAATAACCGCAGCATTTTTTCGCTATCAGCATTTTGTTTTGAATTCTTGCCTCATCTGCCATTTTGCCTGACAATGGCGTACATGTAACTGCTGTGAATGACTACTTTTCACTTTTTAAAATAAAGTAGAGCAACGTTCATGTCATCATAGGCAGTCCCTCGAAATCGAGGAAGACTTGCTTCCACTCCAAAAGTGAGTTCTCAGGTGACTGAACAGTCCAATGCAGGAATTCCAGTCTCTCTGTCACAGGTGGGATACAGAGTCGTTGGAGGAAAGGGTGGGTGGGGAGTCTGGTTTGCCGCATGCTCCTTCCGCTGCCTGCGCTTGTTTTCTGTATGCTCTCAGCGACGAGACTTGAGGTGCTCAGTGCCTTCCTGGATGTTCTTCCTCCACTTAGGGCGGGTCTTTGGCCAGGGACTCCCAGGTGTCGGTGGGGATGTTGCATTTTATCAAGGAGGCTTTGAGGGCATCTTGAAATATTTCCTCTGCCCACTTGGTGCTCGCTTGCCGTGTAGGAGTTCATGTATCACAGTTTGAATGGCAGAATTTGTATTGTTGACTCCAGAGTCAGTGTAGCCCTTTGCTGCTATAAATACCTATGGCACATGTTTAACTCAGCAGTTGGATGACTTAAACCCAGCATTGACATACAGGAAGCCGTCCCATTTCTTGAACTCTGCCTGCAAATATAACAGAAATCTATATCCAATTCATTACTGTCATCACTTCATTCAATTAGTGCCAGTAGAATTTGAATCAACCAGAAAACTTCTGAAGTGAGGATTTTACCACTAGGCTGTATTACTAGTTGACCGTTTGTGTTGTGACATGGTTTATCACTACCCATTCAATTACTGCATCAAGGCTCAAGATAAAAATCAGTGTTGCAATAGCTAAAACTTGTGTTTAGTGGAATTTGACCTTGAAATGGATTACAAGTCATAACCATGGTTCTTCGTAGAAAATGAAAATATAGAGTACGTATTGAAAGAGGAACTGTTAGAAATAACCATTTTAAGTCTATCTCTGGTCACTTTAATAATCAGGATTGACTGTAAACCAATATGGTGAGTGTACTGTGTTTAATCAGAGTTTAAGATGAAATATAACACATTAGCAATACAGCAAAAACATACGACCGTGACAAGCAGCTGGTACCGATCTGATCAGACAGACGGCTGGCAGCGTGAGCAGTTCTCTGGTTTGTGGCTCTCTTCCTGTCATCTAGAGCTTCCTTCAGTGAGCATGGGTTCACTGTTGATAGAGCGTTCGACCAACCCAACTTCTGGATGACTCTCCCTCCACCGTCTGCATGGACAAGCCTTGGGGTGTTGTTCTCTTATGAGGGGTGGGCCTGGAATGGGATATTGACAACACGTTTTGGCCGATTGAGGTTCTCCTAAAAACGTAGTACCCAATGGGGCATTGAGTTCTTTGTCTCACTTCTTGAATCAAAACCTTCCCCTAAAGGGGTCTCATGATCTCAGCCAATTTGTCTTGTTGTTTAAGCTTTTTGAAGGTTCTTCCTTTGGAATTTTTGTCTTCACTCCCTGGTCCCTGTCTTCCCTGGTACAATTGCAACAAGGCTTGACCTTGTACCCTTTCAATCATGAGGCCCAAGCCAGAGCTGTCTCAATTCAGCTGGTCGTTATGGATACCCTAACTCCCATTCCTTCTATCCTATGTCTTTTATACAAATTAATGTTTAATTATTTTTGCAAGCAGTTCTGTTAAACAAATGCTAAATTCTACCTCAGCATTATAGTATCGTTAGTAGCAATAATGGAAGAAACATAGGTTGGGCCTGAATTGGCCAAATTAAAGACTAAATCAAAATCCTAAACTTGCAGATGATAGACAAGGCCATATCAGGCTGTGGGACCTGATGTGGAATGTTATGCATCCCTTAATCTAACTCATTAAAAACTCTGCCTCAATTCTAATGCAAGTCTTCCTAGGAAAACAAAACTTAAACAGCCCCGGGTAAAATATAACTTATACATTAAACCTTTACTTTTCTCGAGCAGAAACATACAATAATTTAAATACGGTATTATTCACATCACAGTTTCAATAGCATAACCATATATTTTTAGGTATCCCTAATTTCTAACAGTCCCCACCTTGAGAGGCAGAAAACTCTATTTCGACCCCTCATTTTCGAACCTCTAAAAACCGGGCCAGTTCTAAATTATTGGTTCGACGGTTCAATTGGTGTGTCAAGCATCTCAATTAACATGACCTAATTAGAACTATTAAGACCAGGCATTGATCAATTACTCCGGCTGCTGATAGCATTTGTGCCCATGGATGCTGGTGAGCATTGTAAGCTACTTTTCGTCACTTGTGGTCCCCTAATTTAATTATCGCTTTTTCAACTTGGGCGTTAGTTAGTAGTGAGACTCAGAAATTGAGAATTCCTCCTTTCTTACAGTCCATTCCCTTGAGGGGCAGAGCAATGTCTGACCCCTTCCTCAAATTGTTCCGGAGTTCCAATTCTGCCCCGCCTGAGGTATCCTCTGTTTCTTGTATCTTCCTGATCTTGCCACACCTGGCGTCTCTTGTACGTTGCTTCGGATCTTCTCTTTAGGTGTGTTCAATTAATAATTTTTTTTTAGTGTGGTTTGTCATAGACATTGGCTTATGCATCAAAGTCTTGCTACATGGGGTACATATATCAAATACACTATCATTACAAGTTGGAGAACTACCAGAGAGTGTGAAATAATATGAACCTAAGTGTGCGCTGATGTACTAAGTCCAATATCCCACCAATGTGAATTGTTGTATCCAATTGTGCCACATAATTCTGCAGCTTATACTTAAGTATCTCATTTACTGTAGCTTTCACTTGAGCAAAGGTTTTGATGGAGTAAAATGTGTTGGTTGATGGTTGTGGGTAGATGCAGAAACTGAAATATTAATGGGACAGGTCCTATTAGACCCGTAAAGCATGATACAGGAGGCACCACCAAAACCAGTTAATATTTGATTCGTACTGTCTTTTCCTACGCTTTGTTACCTACAAAACACAATTTCATTTAAATTTATAATTCAATCTTACAATCATGAACTCGTCAACTAAGTACATACATTTATAAGTGACAATGATGCAGACAAAGAAAACAGACATTGTCAAGAAATATTAAGTTTATCATCTAATCAAGTCATGGACTTAAAAGATTCTCCAGAAATCTTTTACTCGTATCCATCCATTGTGGATTATTCTTAATAAATTTATTTCTCCCTAGCTTTCAATTGTCTCAATCTAAATTCTCTCTTGTTTTTACTTTACTGTACATGGTCTACAGGGCTGTATTAATACGTGCCCTCCTGTATGGCTGAGACATGGACCATGTACAGTAGACACCTCAAGTCGCTGGAGACATACCACCAACGATGCCTCTGCAAGATTCTGCAAATCCCCTCGGAAGACAGATGCATCAACATTAGCGTCCTCGACCAGGCTAACATCCCCAGCATTGAAGCACTGACCACACTTGATCAGCTCCGCTGGGCAGGCCACATCGTTCGCATGCCAGACACGAGACTCCCAAAGCAAGCATTCTACTTGAAACTCCTTCACGTCAAACGAGCCAAAAGGGGGCAGAGGAAATGTTACAGGGGCATCCTGAAAGCCTCCCTGAAAAAGTGCAACATCCCCACTGACACCTGGGAATCCCTGGCCAAAGACCTCCCTAAGTGGAGGAAGTTCATCCGGGAGGGCGCCAAGCACCTCGAGTCTCAGCGCTGAGAGCATGCAGAAATCAAGCGTAGGCAGCGGAAAGAGCATGTGGCAAACCTGTCCCACCTACCCTTTTCCTCAATGACGATCTGTCCCACCTGTGACGGGGACTGTGGTTGTCATATTGGACTGTTCAGCCACCTAAGGACTCATTTTAAGAGTGGAAGCAAGTCTCGATTCCGAGTGACTGCCTATGATGAATCCCTGTGACATGTACCAGTGTGTTTCACTCTCTGCTGATTCAATAATTATATAGTTTCTCGATGGAGTATGTGTCACTGCTTTAAAAGTTGTCTCACTCCCTGAGTCACATTAACCATTTCATGTTTTATTGTTTAAAGTAACTGAGCATGTCTGAGACCCATTCTGCAGTGCAAATTTCCCATGCATTTCCGCATACTAATTGCTTCATATACGACAAATCACATCGGCACACTCGCACCGGTATCTCTATCATGCCCGACATGCCATCCGATACAAGTTATTTTCGGGCTTTTAGGTGATTTTATCAAAAGATTGGAGATTTTTACTCAACTTCCACTGCATGTCTTGGGTAGTGGCTAGGCTTCTCTGCAGTTTTCTTAAAAAGTTTATGGGCAAGGACACAAATATCTCCAAGAAAAAGCTATCAATTTACGATTCGTAACTACACTTTCCTGACTTTCACTAGAATGTTGGAAAATTCCCAGTTGGTGGTGTAATTTTCCTGTTTCTATCTTGCATTTTAAGGTCGGCATCCCATTAAATATTGTTCATATCTCATTTATTCTGGAGGAATTTTACTGTCCAATACAATATTAAAGATAGAAAACATAGATCAAACATTCCCACTTGGTCCAAGTTATTAACACATTTTTAATTCTTTATATCCTTATAACCAGCTATATTATGCCCGAGTCTATTTTATCATTTGAAGCTCATCACAAATCCAAACAGCAGTATTGTTGCACTGATGGGTTTTGTCAATCTTCAATTTTATTTCCCCACAAATCTTTTCTCTTGATATGCAGAAATTGGCAGGACCATCTAAACTATTCTCAACCAGTTTTGTTTAATGAAAAATTAATTATCCCTTTAAACTTAGTTAGATTTTCCCTTCTCGAATGCTTGAAACAGCAGCACATATCAATTTATCAATTCATTTAATTAATTCCAATTTCAGAAACAAGTGTTTGCCAAGCTTGGTAGTTTACATGGTGTCTTAACATGAAAGATACAAGTGCTTGCAATTCATTTACAAGGTAACTGCCATATTTTGTATCCGCTCCCCACCTCGAGCATTTTGTCGGTCATCAGAGAAGACAGCATTTTAGATCGGTTCTAAAATTTTAGTATTTCTTTTAAAGTTTCTAAACCCAAGATTTTCCAGTACAACCAAAATGTTTAACATGGAGAATTACCTGAAATGTCTCAAGATTCCAATTCAAATACTGCCAATCTTATTAACTAAAAACAATATAGAGCAAATAAAATAAAACAATAATAGTTAGTTATGTCATTTTTCATATTGTTCTTCAGCTTTTCCAAATGATTAAAAATACTGAATATAACTGGAGAAAAATTAGTTTTCACATTTAACAAACATCATACACATTCTTCACAAACGGAAAAAGAGGACAGAGCTTCTCTTAGCTTGTAGCTTTGGAACATTGGTTATGTTTTTGACGAGTAAGAAGTAGAGATTGGGCATCTCGGACTTGCAATATCCAAATTGATTTAAAATGAGACCACACATTTTTAATTTAAACTATATAAGACATTTTTTTTTCACTGCAATCCAAATAAAACAAAGTACTTTGTAAACGTTCACATTCCTTTTTTTTAGCAAACACTATGGCAACTGTAACTTCAAGGCTGAAGCTTTTCATTTGTATAACAAACTGTCTTTTGTGCATTGCATAGCTCCGTAAATGATGATCAAAATAAATCTGCACCTGTCCCTAACTTAAAATTCAATTCTAGGTACACAATCTTAAATTGAAATATTCACACTTTCTTAAAACTTCCAACATCCAGGACAAGGCTAGAAAGGGTTAACCGGCTTTTAGCTCTCTGCACAGAAAAGTGGGTGGAGCTAAAACAAACACAACAGACACCTCTTAAAGATAGACTTTCACACACTAACTCTCTCTTTTTCACAAACTGAAATTCCAGCAATTTTTTTAAAGATTCCTTTCACTCAGCAAATCTTGCATTTTATTTTTCCCGGCGCAAAAGCTGCAACTTACATGTCGGGTTCAATTTCCTTTTTTTTTTAAGATTGTCATCTTTGCAACTTATTCTCTAATTCCTGTTTTTTTCATTCTTATCTTCCACTCACTCTCCTGTTCCTTATGTTTCTCCTATTTGTTTCTCAAGTCTCCACACTTCACACAGAGGTGGGTTGTGTAATCCAGTTTCTTTAAGTTTACTCTTCTTCTCATTCACTTGGGATACTATCTCATCCAAGTGCTTGGAGTAGCTACATCCGTCCTCTTGGTCGACTCCAATAACCTCTTTGGCCCCTTGGACCCCTAACTTCTCTGAGAGACTGCTCACGACTTTATCTCTAAAATGAGCACCCGCTATTCTGTTTTTGGTTTCAGTGATGAAACACAACCTACTTTTCTACCCAGTCGTCCTGCCTGGTGCCTTTTGGTGACGTTAAATACAGAGTCCGTCTCCAAATTGTTTCTCCACAATAACCTTTTTTCCAGTTTGCAGCAGTCGTCATTTTGTTAGAAATAACCACTTTAAGGCTATCTCTGGTCACTTTAATAATCAGGATTGACTATAAACCAATATAGTGAGTGTATAGTGTTTACTCAGAGTTTAAGATGGAATATAACACAGCAGTTATATAGCAAAAACATACGACCATGACAGGAAGCTGGTACCGATCCTATCGGACAGACAGCTGGCACGCGTGAGCAGTCTCTGGCTTGCGGCCTCTCTTCCTCTTGTCTAGAGCCTCCTTTATGGGATCACCCTCGAATGCGCGTTCGACCAGCCGAACTTCTGGATGACTCTCCCCTCCACCGTCTGCATGGACAAGCTCTCAGTGTGTTACTTTTACTCTTTTTAGGGGTGAGCCTGGAATGGGATATTGACAACACCTTTTGCCTATAGAGGTTCCCCTAAAACATCAGTAACCAATGGGGCATCGATTTCTTTGTCTCAATTCCTGAATCAAAACCCTCCCCTAAAGGGGGTCTCATGATCTCAGCCAATTTGTCTTGTTGTTTAAGCATTTTGAGGGTTCATCCTTGGAATTTGTGTCTTATCTCCCTGGCCCCTATCTTCCCGAGTACAATTACTCCAATGTTTGGCCTTGTGCCCTTTCAATCATGAGGCTCAAGCCAGAGCTGTCTCACTTCAGCCCATTGTTATTCACACCCTAACTCCCATTCCTTCTATTCTATGTCTTTCATACCAATTAACTTTTAATTATATTAACAAGGAGTTCTGTTAAACAAACTTCCAAATTCTACATCAGCATATTAATATGGTTATTAGCAATAATGGAAGAAACATAGGTTGGACCTTCATTGGCCAAATTAAAGACTGAGTCGAAATCCTAAATTTACACTCAACAGTCAAGGCCATATCATGTTCAGGACTTCATGTGGAATGTTATGCACCCTCTAATCTAACTCGTGAAAAACCCTGTCTTAATTCTAATGCAAGTCTTCCTAGGAAAATGAAACTTAAGCAGCCCCAGGTAAAATATAACTTATACATTAACCCATTACTTGTCTTGAGTAGAAACACAGTATTATTCATGTCACAGTTTCACTTGCATAACCATATCTTTTTAGGTAACCCTAATTTCTAGCAGGACTGTAGAATTTGTTCGTTGATTATTGCATGATGAATTAATACGAGGGGCTTAAGTTATTTCTAATCCCGGCTCCTCAATTAGCTCAGTTGGCAAATATACGTCATGATACGAGCTGAGTGATAAAAGCCGAAAAGTCCCCAGATTGATCCCTGGTCTGTTAAATTAGCTGATCTCAACTAGGATGTCACTTGAGGGATGACAATTGATCTTAACATGGAAGTATATATTTTTTTTAAAAACACGACC
Source organism: Pristiophorus japonicus (assembly GCF_044704955.1). Classification (NCBI taxonomy): domain Eukaryota; kingdom Metazoa; phylum Chordata; class Chondrichthyes; family Pristiophoridae; genus Pristiophorus; species Pristiophorus japonicus. The sequence goes on from NC_091987.1 coordinate 47,967,990, forward strand.
TGAGAATGCTGATACTGGCTCCTACTCTAACTTTGTTGGGAGATTGCTGGAAACTCTGGAGATAAATGAGCATTTATGCAGTTTCTGCAGGACTGCCAACAATTTTCTGGCAAAATTACAGCAATGAATCGGCAGGACTCAATGGAACTGCAACCCTTCACTGTTTCGGCTTATTTGACAAATGGCCACTTGGGTGGGGCACTGTGGGCCTGCTGAGACCTCCATCCTCACGTGCGTTGATTTTTAGGGGAATCATTTTTTTATGCAAAGAGTGTACTGAGCATGGATAAATAGTTAAATTCACAGTGCCAACATGGCCAAAACTAAGCATTGGAATCTAGAGTGGAGTTGAGATTTTACCTTTGGTTCAACATGAAAGCAAACCATTTTTTTAAAGTTAGAGTTTAGGTTTTAAGTTTGACAATTACTGCATTAATTTCAATACAATGGTTGAACATTTATTAAGCATTTTACATATTTATTGGCGAGGTATACATCTTCTGCCCCTATTTTTTCAGGCGGCAGCTGTTTATGATTCTGCCACCCATTTGCAACATTTAATCATTCCTGCCTTCCACCCTATCACGGACCGTCTTTTTTGTTCTTTGCTCCCTTCCCCCCGCCCTTTCCTGTCTCTGCACCTGCTTAAAATCTGTGACATCTCTAATTTTTCCAGTTCTGACGAAGGGTCTCAGACCTGAAAAGTTAACTGTTTCTCTATCCACGGATGCTGCCTGGCTTGCTGAGTGTTTCCAGCATTTTCTGTTTTTGTTACATATTTATTGTATTGACCTCCAGATCGAAAGCCTCTTCTTAGCTTCATGACTTGTTAATTTTCTTTCCTCTTTGGACAAATATGGCATGGGGAAATTCTGGTTTAATTATATATCGTGTTTATTTTTAAATACAGGCTTTGGGGCATCAGTTGAGGTGCCACTTTTGTGTCCTTCATGTATCTAATTTGCATTATACTAATTTTCTTTTTCTGATTAGGTCACATGGGGTTGCCATTACAAACATTTTGAGTTCATTTAATACCACTTTTCTGCCATTGGTCGTGACTAATAGCTTTATGAGCACTCTGCGGTATGATATTTATAACATGTTCCAAAGACATCCTGACAGTATGAAAAGGGTACTGCATGACCTTTCTCTCCATCGCCTGGAGAGGAGGTTTTGAAGATTTAATTTGTAGCAATTAAATCATTATGTGATGAGAAAGAGAGCGGGAAGTTAAATTTAAATAATTGTGGGCTGTAATTATGCTTTAAAATGTTTCTTAAGTGAGATTGATTTCATGCTTAAATTACTTAACTATCGAGGAGGCAAGACTGTTAATTCTAGAATCGGAGTAAGGAACGTGATTGAATGGTAGGCTCGATGGACAAACTGTCTACACTTGCTCAAAATATGACTCTTTCTTTACTGTAGTGGGACTCTGTAGCAGCATGAATGCAACATAAATCAGAAATGGATTGGGAAATTGCAAAAATGGAGCTACAATTCCACATGGTTCAACAAAAAACTACCCAATGTGGTGATCTGGTCATGACGTAGTTTCTTTGCTGAAGTTTAATATGAGTAGTTGGCCTTTATTGCATGTCACGATGCAAGCATGTGATACTGTTTATATTTGCCTAATAATGATTCCGACTCCTCAGCATTAAGGATCTTTAATAAATATAATGGGCCAGAATCAGCTGTGAGCGGCGAATGAATGGCACTAGCCGTTCGTTAGACTTACATTTGCCGACAGATTTTCCATGGGGTTTTACACGGCAATTTGCTGTCAGCGGGACAACCAAATGGTGCGGCAGCCTCTCCAGGGCAGTTGGGACCACTATCAAAAGGACAAGCAACGATGTATCTCTGTAACCAATCTGATTGAAGGATCGTTATGAAGCAGCCCAGAGTCTGCACCAGGAAATGTAAGTTAGAACATTGAATTGAATGTTAAATCAGGTACAGAAAGTGAAATAGAGAGGCAAAGATAGATTGGATAAAAAGAGATGAGACAAAAAAGAAAAAGTAGACAAATATATAAATGTAATAAAAATCTCCAATAATTAAAAGCTGAATGAATGAAACATCTTGTAAATTGTAAAGGTAAATTTTCAGTTGCAGGGGAAACCAGTGGCTGTGGTGTATTCGGGTTTCCAACAAGCATTCGATAAGGTGCTACAGAAAAGATTACTGCACAATATAAAATTCATGGGGTTGGGGGTAATATATTAGCATGGATAGAGGTTTGGCTATCTAACAAAACAGAGAGTCGGGATAAATGGGTAATTTTCCAGTTGACACAGTGTCTAGTGGGGTGCCGCAGGGATTGGTGCTGGGTCCTCAACTATTTACAATCTATATTAATGACTGATGAAGGGACCGAGTGTAGTGTAACTTTGCTGCTGATATAAAGATGGGTGGGAAAACAAATTGTGAGGAGGACACAAAAAATCTGCAAAGGGATGTCGACAGGCTAAGTGAGTGGGCAAAAATTTGGTAGATGGAGTATGTGGGAAAATGTGAGGTTATCCACTTTGGCAGAAAAAAATCGTAAAACAAATTATAATTTAAATGGAGAAAAATTACAAAGTGCTGCAGTACAGAGGGATCTGGGGGTCCTTGTGCATGAAACACAAAAATTTAGTATGCAGGTACAACAAGTAATCAGGAAGGCAAATGGAATTTTGGCCTTTATTGCAAGGGGGATAGAGTATAAAAGCAGAGAAGTCCTGCTACAACTGTACAAGGTCACGCCTAGAGTACTGCATACAGTTTTGGTCTCTATATTTAAGGAAGGATATACTTGCATTGGAGGCTGTTCAGAGAAGGTTCACTCGGTTGATTCCGGAGATGAGGGGGTTGACTTATGAAGATAGGCTGAGGAGGTTGGGCCTATACACATTGGGGTTCAGAAGAATGAGAGGTGATCTTATCAAAACATATAAGCTAATGAGGGAGCTCAACAAGGTGGATGCAGAGAGAATATTTCCACTCACAGGGGAAACTAAAACTAGGAGTCATTGAATAAGCGGCCGCCCATTTAAAACTGAGATGAGGAGGAATTTCTTCTCTCAGGGTTATAAATCTATGGAATTCTCTGCCCCAGAGAGCTGTGGAGACTGGGTCATTGAATTTATTTAACGCGGAGATGGACAGATTTTTGAGTGATAAGGGAATAAAGGGTTATGGGGAACGGGTAGGAAAGTGGAGCTGAGTCCATGATCAGTTCAGCCATGATCTTATTGAATGATGGCGCAGGCTTGAGGGGTCAAATGGCCTACTACTACTCCTATTTCTTATGTTCTTACATACGGCACTGCACCATTATTAATCATTTGGCTTAAACTTTAAGGTGTTGATCTAATTGTTGTATTATGATTTTTTCATTTTAGTGAATTCTACAGAGATTTACAAATCACCTGAGGTGATTATACAAAAATGCATAACAGAATGCATGCTCTCTTGAAGGTTACATAATCTGTTCAGTTATATAAAATTTGGAGCATTTTTATTCCTCTATAGGGCTTCCCATTCGGATAGGGTTATTTATTGCCTGGCCCAGGATCATTCTTTGTCAGAAAGCTTACTTTGGGGAGGCAGAGATTTCGAGAGCACAGTTCTGTTGATGAGGAGGAATCCGGCTCTGTCTGTTCAGTGGTTAATTTTGGCAACCCATCATCTTATAGGGAGTATGTTGAGGCTGTTGGCCGAGAGAAAAAGGGCACATATCTACTGACACTTTCCAGTAGCAAGCCCAAAATCACTTGCATGGGTTGGTAACTATCCCACCAGTTTTCATCAATGTGTTTGTCATAAAGGTCATTGAGTTACAGTAAAGGGGAGGTAGCAGTGAAAAGCTGAGTGACAGATACCAGGTAATTTTCTAAGTGGAGGAAGAGAAAATTGGGGACATTTTGATGAATCATGCTTGCACATGTTTCAAGAGTTGGTTTCAGAACAAACATTGTTGGAGGCTTGGGGACAGGTTAACCCAGAGTCTTAATTGAAGTAGCAAATTAAATGAAAGAAATTAAATAAAAATGTTTTCTTTAGATTTTGTATTATTCAACAAAATGACACTCAAAAGCATAAACCATGCAACAAGAAATACTGCTATCTTTATTTTGCACAGAAATAAGTATGTTAATGGATCTGAACAAACTTGAAAACTGCTGATTTGATCTAGAAGGTAAGCCTTAATGGCTCAGATTTTGCTGTAGCAGGGCATCTAAAGGCATTAGTTCGACCTGTTCGTGCATGTATAGGTTTGTAAATGTTTTGCATGGAAAATTGTTGAAAGTGTGAGCTGATAAGATCGCAGCGAAGGAAACTGGACGTCTGGAACCCGAGTGAACAGAACAAGCAACTGTGTGCCTCTTTAACCAATTAGATTGAAGGATTGAGAAACAAACCGAGGAAGGATGGAGAAGGAAGTGAAAATTAGAGTGGATGAATTCAATGTCAAGTCTTGCACAGCAAGAGAAATACAGGGATGAGAAAAAAGACAAATGAAAAGTAAACATACCTGTACATATATTCTTTACATTTTTAAATTTTACATTTTTAAAAACTCCAACAGCAATTAAGATCTGAAGGACTCCACATTTGTAATACTAAATTTTCAGTGCCAGAGTATGATGAGCCGTAATTAACAATTATCACTTTGTTAAAAGTGTACTTGTGCTTGTACTGAGGAGATTTGACTGTCTTACGCTTGTTTAGTTAATATCTACCGTGCAAATACAGCAACTTCATGCCTTTCAAAGCATTTCAATGGTGATCTGGACAGCGAAATGGAGAGTCTTATACATGGCGGTGGGTTTCTGTGTGCCTGGTGCCTATGAAAATAAAATCCATAATCTGATCAAATTTGGGATCCTTCAATAAGCTTCCTGCAAATTATTAGGAGTATCACTTTTGCTACAATAAACCATTAGGCCTTCTAGTTTAAAAAAAAACATTTGTCTGTTTAAATGTTCTTGTATTTCAACAATGAGCTAATTTTGTCTGAGATTAAATTTCAACATTTGAAATTCTGAAAAGCTACAGCATTTATTTAATGTTTGCAGCAATTGTATTCTGCAATCATGCCTGAGAGTCTTCTCCATTATGGCAGATAATTAAGGTTCTGTCATACCTTAGTTTTGCTGAAATTTCTTCGGCTAAGGAATTATGGGAATTATATGTAAAACTATGATAGGAAAATTAATCTTAGATTTTGAAGGAATACATAGAACAGTTTATGTATTTAACTCTTAATGAATGTGGAGCAAGCTGAGAAGAGCCCATAAAATGAAATCTGTAGAAACAAACACATTCCGAGAGGCAGAGATAACACATTCAAAGAAGTCGAGCAGGAAACCAAATGTTCGGGAAGATGCTCGGGAATCAGCTCACCCAGCAGGCAGTATGATGAGGGTTAACAAATGTTTCTGTGCTGAGATTGAACTAAATTCCCGTCTTTCATGTTAACAAATGTTTTTGTGCTTTGTGAATTGTAAGTTTTCTTTGATCGAACCAAATACGGTAACAAATCCGTTATTTGTCTTTGCCTTACATCTGTGTTATCTGTGGCAGTTAAATTGTCATTTCAAAGATTGTAGCGACATCTGTGTTATTGTCACAGTAGCGTTCTCGATCCCTGTCACTTCAAAAGATTTGTTATGGGCTAGCCCACTAAAATCTGTATAAAGACCGGCCCGACTTTTATGTTTTTGAAGAATCTGTCTTGGGCAACTAGGAACAGACCTTCCCCTGCATTTGCTGGAATAAATCTTTGAGTCTATCTACATCGAGAGCATCGATCCATTATCTCAGTGGATCCAATAGGGAGAAAGGGAGATTTCTCCTCAACATTTCCCCTCAACCCAATGCTGGTCATCCGGTAAGACCGAGGTAACCGAACAAATTTGAGACAGACCCAGGAGGAGGTGCGATCGGGTCGGAAAAGTACTTGTAAAGCTGTGTATCTATAGAGTGAACTAGAGAGTCAGATCTATTAAAGAGCAGAAACGCAAGTCCGCGCAGAGCCACCCCGAAAGCAGTGGTCGGGAGAATCCCGCTAAGCTTACGATTTAAAATCGGGTTGGAAAGGTACTTGTAAAGCTACGTATCTATGGAGTGAACCAGAGAGTCAGATCTATTAAAGAGCAGAAACACAAGTCATACAGAACCACCCAAAAGCAGTGGTGGAGAGAAAACCCAATAGGCTTGCGATTTAAAAGGGATCGCCGAAACATCCATGGTTTGAAACATCGATTACTAAGTTCTTAGACGATGGTCGAAATAACCATTGAGGATCCGGGCGGTCGATTCCTAAATTCTTAGCTGAGAGAGCAAAAAAATTTAGGGGTGGGGGGGCAGGTGGTTGGTGTGGTCGATTACGAAGTTCTGAGCTGAGAGAGGAGAAAAAAGAGAAAGATGTGAAAGTGTGTGAGTGTGTATGTTTGGAGGTTTTCCTGACTGGAATGTTTGGGGTGGGAGTTAATAAATGTTTTATTTTGTCTGAAAGCCTGTCTTTTAAAAAGAAAACAGAATCTGGGAAAGTATGAATAAGTGTTCAATGTGTACTTAGAATTGAACTAGATTTTAAGTTTAAAAACGCAGGTATGGATTTATCAATTTGAACGTTTAAAAGCACCATTTGCTTGAACATAAGAACATAAGAACATAAGAAGTAGGAACAGGAGTAGGCCATATGGTCCCTCGAGCCTGCTCCGCCATTCAATAAGATCATGGCTGATCTGATCATGGACTCAACTCCACTTCCCTGCCGGTTCCCCATAACCCCTTATCCCCTTATCATTTGAGAAACTCGATATTTTTGTCTTAAATTTATTAAATGCCCCAGCTTCCACAGCTCTCTGAGGCACGAATTCCACAGATTTACAACCCTCAGAAGAAATTTCTCATCTCTGTTTTAAATGGGCAGCACCTTATTCTTAGATCATGGCCTCTAGTTCCAGTCTCCCCCATCAGTGGAAACATCCTCTCTGCATCCACCTTGTCAAGCCCCCTGATAATCTTATACGTTTTGTTAAGATCACCTCACATTCTTCTGAATTCCAATGAGTAGTGGCCCAACCTACTCAACCTTTCCTCATAAGTCGACCCCCTCATCTCCACAATCAACCTAGTGACCTTCGCTGAACTGCCACCAAAGCAAGTATATCCTTTCTTAAATATAGAAACCAAAACTGCACGCAGTATTCCAGGTGTGGCCTCACCAATATCCTGTATAGCTGTAGCAAGACTTCCCTCCATTCCCTTTGCAATAAAGGCTAAGATTCCATTGGCCTTCCTGAACACTTCCTCTACCTGCATACTATCCTTTTGTGTTTCATGCACAAGTACCCCCAGGTCCTGATGTACTGCAGCACTTTGTAATCTTTCTCCATTTAAATAATAACTTGCTCTTCAATTATTTTTCTGCTGAAGTGCATGACTTCATACTTTACAACATTATGCTCCATCTGCCAAATTTTTGCCCATTCACTTAGCCTGTCTATGTCCTTTTGCAGATTTTTTGTGTCCTCCTCACACATTGCTTTCGCTATCATCTTTGTAACATCAGCAAACTTGGCTACATTACACTCAGTCTGTTCTTCCAAGTCGTTAATACAGATTGTAAATAGTTGGGGTCCCAGCACTGATCCCTGCGGCGGCCCTCTAGTTACTGGTTGCCAACCAGAGAATGAACCATTTATCCCTGTCGTGTCCTTGCACCTTGCTACTGAATCACATGAGGCATGTACTGCAGGCACGGTCACTGCGTGACCTTTCTTTATTCCCAGGACCAAGAAGTGATGACCCTACGTGGGACCTCCCTTTAAATACCTGAGTGCCCAGGTGAGGAGTGTCTCCCACAAGTTCAATCCCTGTGGTCAAGGTGTGCATTTCCAGGACATGTGTACAGTGTGATTGCATGAAGGTTACACTTGTATGTAGGTTGCATACATGACAATCCCGATTCTCTGTTCTCTATTAGTTAGCCAATCCTCTATCCATGCAAATTTATTACCCCCAACCCCGTGAACTTTTATGTTGTGCAGGAACATTTTATGTGGCACCTTGTCAAATGCCTTCTGGAAGTCCAAATGCACTACATCCACTGGTTCCCCTTCATCCACCCTGTTCGTTATATCCTCAAAGAACTCCAGCAAATTTGTCAAACATGACTTCCCCTTCATAAATCCATGCTGACTCTGCCTGACCGAATTTTGCTTTTCCAAATGTCCTGCTATTGCTTCTTTAATAATGGACTCCAACATTTTCCCAATCACAGATGTTAGGCTAATTGGTCTATAGTTTCCTGCTTTTTGTCTGCCTCCTTTTTTAAATAGAGGCGTTACATTTGCAGTTTTCCAATCAGCTGGGACCTCCCCAGAATCCAGGGAATTTTGGTAAATTACAACCAATGCATCCACAATCCCTGGCGTTACTTCTCTTAAGATCCTAGGATGCAAGCCATCAGGTCCAGGGGATTTATCTGCCTTTAGTCCCATTACCACCTTTGTGATTGTGCTAAGTTTCTCTTCCCCCCCACCCCGCACCCCCCATAGCCCCTTGACGATCCACTGTTGGAATATTGTTAGTGTCTTCTACCGTAAAGACTGATACAAAATATTTGTTCAGAGTTTCTGCCACCTCCATGTTCCCCATTACTAATTCCCTGGTCTCGTCATCTAAGGGACCAACATTTACTTTAGCCACTCTTTTCCTTTTTATAGAATCATAGAAACATAGAAAAATAGGTGTAGGAGTAGGCCATTTGGCCCTTCGAGCCTGCACTGCCATTCAATAAGATCATGGCTGATCATTCCTTCAGTAACCCTTTCCTGCTTTCTCTCCATACCCCTTGATCCCCTTAACCGTAAGAGCCATATCTAACTCCCTCTTGGATATATCCAGTGAACTGGCATCAACAACTCTCTGCGGCAGGGAATTCCACAGGTTAGCAACTCTCTGAGTGAAGAAGTTTCTCCTCATCTCAGTCCTAAATGGCCTACCACTTATCCTAAGACTATGTCCCCTGGTTCTGGACTTTCCCAACATCGGGAACATTCTTCCCACATCTAACCTGTCCAGTCCCATCAGAATCTTATGTTTCTATGAAATCCCCTCTCATCCTTCTAAACTCCAGTGAATAAAGGCCCAGTTGATCCAGTCTTTCCTCATATGACAGCCCCGCCATCCCTGGAATCAGTCTGGTGAACATTCGCTGCACTCCCTCAATAGCAAGAACGTCCTTCCTCAGATTAAGAGACCAAAACTGAACACAATATTCCAGGTGAGGCCTCACTAAGGCCCTGTACAACTGCAGTAAGCCCTCTTTGCTTCTATATTCAAATCCCCTAGCTCTGAAGGCCAACATACCATTTGTCATCTTTACCGCCTGCTGTACCTGCGTGCCCACTTTCAGTGACTGATGAACCATGACACCTAGGTCTCGTTGCACCTCCCCTTTTCCTAGTCTGCTGCCATTCAGATAATATTCTGCCTTCATGTTTTTGCCCCCAAAATGGATAACCCCACATTTATCCACATTATACTGCATCTGCCATGCATTTGCCCACTCACCTAACCTGTCCAAGTCACCCTGCAGCCTCTTAGCGTCCTCCTCACAGCTCACTCCGCCACCCAGTTTAGTGTCATCTGCAAACTTGGAGATATTACACTCTATTCCTTCATCCAAATCGTTAATGTATATTGTAAAGAGCTGGGGTCCCAGCACTGAGCCCTGCGGCACTCCACTAGTCACTGCCTGCCATTCTGAAAAGGACCCGTTTATCCTGACTCTCTGCTTCCTGTCTGCCAACCAGTTCCCTATCCACGTCAGTATATTACCCCCAATACCATATGCTTTGATTTTGCACAACAATCTCTTGTGTGAGACCTTGTCAAAAGCCTTCTGAAAGTCCAAATACACCACATTCACTGGTTCTCCCTTGTCCACTCTGCTAGTTACATCCTCAAAAAATTCCAGAAGATTCGTCAAGCATGATTTCCCTTTCATAAATCCATGCTGACTTGATCCGATCCTGTCACCGCTTTCCAAATGCGCTGCTATTTCGTCCTTCATGATCAATTCCAACATTTTCCCCCTACTGATATCAAGATAACCGGTCTATAATTACCCGTTTTCTCTCTCCCTCCTTTTTTTAAAAAGTGGTCTTACATTAGCTACCCTCCAGTCCATGGGAACTGATGTAGAGTCGATAGACTTTTGGAAATCTATAGAAACTCTTGCTGTCTGTTTTTATATTGTGTGCTAGTTTACTTTCATAGTCTATCTTCCCTTTATCATTTTTTTAGTCATTCTTTGCTGGCTTTTCAAAGCTTCCCAGTCTTCTGTCCTCCCTCGAGTTTTGGCCACTTTGTATGCCCTTGTTTTTAATTGGATACCGTCCTTTATTTCTTTAGTTAGCCATGGATGGCTCTTTTCTCTTGCAACCTTTCCTCCTCACTGGAATATATTTTTCTTGAGAGTTGTGAAATATCTCCTTAAATGTACACCGCTGTTCATCAACCGTCCTATACTTTAATCTATTTTCCCAGTCCACTTTAGCCAACCCTGCCCTCATACCTTCATAGTCTTCTGTATTTAAGCTTAGTACGCTGGTTATAGCTCCAACTTTCTCACCCTCCATCTGAATTTGAAATGTAATCATACTATGATGACTCATTCCAAACGGATCCTTTACTAGGAGACTGTTTATTAATCCTGTCTCATTACACAGGACTAGATCTAAGATTGCCTGTCCCCTGGTTGGTTTCGTTACATACTGCTCAAGGAATTCATCCCTTCTGCACATTATGAACTTCTCCTCAAGGCTACCCAGGCCAATTTGATTTGTCCAATCAATATGGAGGTTAAAATCATCCATGATTTTTGTGTTCCATTTTTTGCAAGCCGCCGCTATTTCCTGGGTTATGCTCCGACCAACAGAGTTGCTACTCTTGGGCGGCCTACACACTACGTCCACCAGTGACTTTTTTCCCTTATTATTCTTTATCTCCACCCAAACTGTTTCTACATCCTGATCATTTGAAGCAATATTGTTTCTCACTATTGCAGTGATTCCATCCTTTATCAGGAGAGCTACCCGACCTCCTTTTCCTTTCTGTCTGTCCTTCCGGATTGTCAAATATCCCTGAATATTTAATTCCTAGTCCTGGTCACCTTGCAAGCATGTCTCTGTAATGGCTCTCAGATCATACCCATTTGGATCTATTTAGTATCCCTTTGTAAAAAGCCTGCATAAATCTCTCGGAGTTACAAGCTAAGGGAAGCTGCACCCTCTTTTTCCCTTTGTGTAAAATGTGTGAAGTTTGTTATAAACAAAAACTAATTCAGTATTTTTATTGTTCGTTTTTGTTAGGAAAAATAAAAATTGCTGTTTGGATGTTTGGGAAATTTTATTCTAAATTACGAGAACATTTCTAGTTCAGGAAAAGAAATTTAAATTTCGGGTTTGGAAACCTTGATAAAATGCTAGAAAGTTTAGAGATAATCTAAAATGCTATATTCTCTGATGAGAGACAGTCATTGCGAGTACATGTCTCTATCAGGGAAGGTTTTAAAAAAAAATAATTCCGCAAAGTCTTTCCACTGACAGCTGGTTTATTTAGTTCACTAAACAACTCTAGCATCAGTGCATGAAATTTTACAAAAATACACAATTATTTTAAGTTTTTAATTGGAAACCAGACGACCCACCCGCTAAACGAAGAAAATGGTGGGAGTCAGAAAATAAAGCTGGAGGAAAATAAAAGGTTAAAAGACGAGGTAGGCAGTTTCAAGAAAGAAAGGCAGGACACATGAAAAACATAGAAACATAGAAAATAGGTGCAGGAGTAGGCCATTCGGCCCTTCTAGCCTGCACCGCCATTCAATGAGTTCATGGCTGAACGTATAACTTCAGTACCCCATTCCTGCTTTCTCACCATACCCCTTGATTCCCCGAGTAGTAAGGACTTCATCTAACTCCTTTTTGAATATATTCAGTGAACTGGCCTCAACAACTTTCTGTGGTAGAGAATTCCACAGGTTCACCACTCTCTGGGTGAAGAAATTCCTCCTCATCTCGGTCCTAAATGGCTTACCCCTTATCCTTAGACTGTGTCCCCTGGTTCTGGACTTCCCCAACATTGGGAACATTCTTCCTGCATCTAACCTGTCTAACCCCATCAGAATTTTAAACGTTTCTATGAGATCCCCTCTCATTCTTCTGAACTCCAGTGAATACAAGCCCAGTTGATCCAGTCTTTCTTGATAGGTCAGTCCCGCCATCCCGGGAATCAGTCTGGTGAACCTTCGCTGCACTCCCTCAATAGCAAGAATGTCCTTCCTCAAGTTAGGAGACCAAAACTGTACACAATACTCCAGGTGTGGCCTCACCAAGGCCCTGTACAACTGTAGTAACACCTCCCTGCCCCTGTACTCAAATCCCCTCGCTATGAAGGCCAACATGCCATTTGCTTTCTTAACCGCCTGCTGTACCTGCATGCCAACCTTCAGTGACTGATGTACCATGACACCCAGGTCTTGTTGCACCTCCCCTTTTCCTAATCTGTCACCATTCAGATAATAGTCTGTTTCTCTGTTCTTACCACCAAAGTGGATAACCTCACATTTATCCACATTATACTTCATCTGCCATGCATTTGCCCACTCACCTAACCTATCCAAGTCACTCTGCAGCCTCATAGCATCCTCCTCGCAGCTCACACTGTCACCCAACTTAGTGTCATCTGCAAATTTGGAGATAATACATTTAATCCCCTCGTCTAAATCATTAATGTACAGTGTAAACAGCTGGGGCCCCAGCACAGCCCCAGCACGATACCCCACTAGTCACTGCCTGCCATTCTGAAAAGTCCCCATTTACTCCTACTCTTTGCTTCCTGTCTGACAACCAGTTCTCAATCCATGTCAGCACACTACCCCCAATCCCATGTGCTTTAACTTTGCACATTAATCTCTTGTGTGGGACCTTGTCGAAAGCCTTCTGAAAGTCCAAATACACCACATCAACTGGTTCTCCCTTGTCCACTCTACTGGAAACATCCTCAAAAAATTCCAGAAGATTTGTCAAGCATGATTTCCCTTTCACAAATCCATGCTGACTTGGACCTATCATATCACCTCTTTCCAAATGCACTGCTATGACATCCTTAATAATTGATTCCATCATTTTACCCACTACTGAGGTCAGGCTGACCGGTCTATAATTCCCTGCTTTCTCTCTCCCTCCTTTTTTAAAAAGTGGGGTTACATTGGCTACCCTCCACTCCATAGGAACTGATCCAGAGTCAATGGAATGTTGGAAAATGACTGTCAATGCATCCACTATTTCCAAAGCCACTTCCTTAAGTACTCTGGGATGCAGTCCATCAGGCCCTGGGGATTTATCGGCCTTCAATCCCATCAGTTTCCCCAACACAATTTCCCGGCTAATAAGGATTTCCCTCAGTTCCTCCTCCTTAGTAGACCCTCCGACCCCTTTTATATCCGGAAGGTTGTTTGTGTCCTCCTCAGCGAATACCGATCCAAAGTACTTGTTCAATTGGTCCGCCATTTCTTTGTTCCCCGTTATGACTTCCCCTGATTCTGACTGCAGGGGACCTACATTTGTCTTCACTAACCTTTTTCTCTTTACATATCTATAGAAACTTTTGCAATCCGTCTTAATGTTCCCTGCAAGCTTCTTCTCGTACTCCATTTTCCCTGCCCTAATCAAACCCTTTGTCCTCCTCTGCTGAGTTCTAAATTTCTCCCAGTCCCCGGGTTCGCTGCTATTTCTGGCCAATTTGTATGCCACTTCCTTGGCTTTAATACTATCCCTGATGTCACTTGATAGCCACGGTTGAGCCACCTTCCCTTTTTTATTTTTACGCCAGACAGGCATGTACAATTGTTGTAGTTCATCCATGCGGTCTCTAAATGTCTGCCATTGCCCATCCACAGTCAACCCCTTCAGTATCATTCGCCAATCTATCCTAGCCAATTCACGCCTCATACCTTCAAAGTTACCCTTCTTTAAGTTCTGGACCAAGGTCTCTGAATTAACTGTTTCATTCTCCATCCTAATGCAGAATTCCACCATATTATGGTCACTCTTCCCCAAGGGGCCTCGCACAACGAGATTGCTAATTAATCCTCTCTCATTACACAACACCCAGTCTAAGATGGCCTCCCCCCTACTTGGTTCCTCGACATATTGGTCTAAAAAACCATCCCTTATGCACTCCAGGAAATCCTCCTCCACCGTATTGCTTCCAGTTTGGTTAACCCAATCTATGTGCATATTAAAGTCACCCATTATAACTGCTGCACCTTTATTGCACGCACCCCTAATTTCATGTTTGATGCCCTCCCCAACATCACTACTACTGTTTGGAGGTCTGTACACAACTCCCACTAACGTTTTTTGCCCTTTGGTATTCTGCAGCTCTACCCATATAGATTCCACATCGTCCAAGCTAATGTCCTTCTAAACTATTGCCTTAATTTCCTCCTTAACCAGCAATGCTACCCCACCTCCTTTTCCTTTTATTCTATCCTTCCTGAATGTTGAATACCCCTGGATGTTGAGTTCCCAGCCGTGATCATCCTGGAGCCACGTCTCCGTAATCCCAATCACATCATATTTGTTCACATCTATTTGCACAGTTAATTCATCCATCTTATTGCGGATACTCCTTGCATTAAGACACAAAGCCTTCAGGCTTGTTTTTTTAACACCCTTTGTCCTTTTAGAATTTTGCTGTACAGTGGCCCTTTTTGTTCTTTGCCTTGGGTTTCTCTGCCCTCCACTTTTCCTCATCTCCTTAATGTCTTTTGCTTTTGCCTCCTTTTTGTTTCTCTCTGTCTCCCTGCATTGGTACCCATACCCCTGCCATATTAGTTTAACTCCTCCCCAACAGCACAAGCAAACACTCCCCCGAGGACATTGGTTCCAGTCCTGCCCAGGTGCAGACCGTCCGGTTTATACTGGTCCCACCTCCCCCAGAACCGGTCCCAATGCCCCAGGAATTTGAATCCCTCCCTGCTGCAGCACTGCTCAAGCCACGTATTCATCTGCGCGATCCTGCGATTCCTACTCTGACTAGCACGTGGCACTGGTAGCAATCCCGAGATTACTACTTTTGAGCTCCTACTTTTTAATTTAGCTCCTAGCTCCTTAAATTCGTTTCGTAGGACCTCATCCCTTTTTTTAACCTATGTCGTTGGTACCAATGTGCACCACGACAACTGGCTGCTCTCCCTCCCTTTTTAGAATGTCCTGCACCCGCTCCAAGACATCCTTGACCCTTGCACCAGGGAGGCAACATACCATCCTGGAGTCTCGGTTGCGGCCGCAGAAACGCCTATCTATTCCCTTTACAATTGAATCCCCTATCACTATCGCTCTCCCACTCTTTTTCCTGCCCTCCTGTGCAACAGAGCCAGCCACGGTGCCATGAACTTGGCTGCTGCTGCCCTCACCTGATGAGTCATCCCCCTCAACAGTACCCAAAGCAGTGTATCTGTTTTGCAGGGGGATGACCACAGGGGAAACAACTGTCAGCAGCCCCCATTAATTAGGGAGTGTAGGACACCCGAAGTTTATTATAACTGCAACAATAAAGTTTGCTCTTTGAAATGCAAAAGATAAGGGTCGAAGTTAGTTGTTATGTTTAAAAAAAGGAGGAATTTTTTTAAAAAGAAGAGATGTACAGTGGGACTCCAAATAATGAATTGTAGGCATATAGCTGAGGAAAGTGCTAAAAGCTACAGGGAGCAACAAATTATAAAACAAATATTAAATAGTACGACACTGAAAAGTATCGATGAACGAAGGACTTTGGAGTACAGGTCCACAGGTCACTGGAAGTAGCAGGCCAGGTAGATAAGGTGATTTAAGAAGGCATATGGAATACTTGCATTTATTAGTCGAGGCATGGAATACAGGAGCAGGTACGTCACGCTTGAACTGTAGAGAACTCTAGTTAGTTCACACATGGTGTGCGATTCTGTTCATCACAAGGCAGGAAAGATGTGATTGGACTGGAAAGGGTGGGGAGGAGACTGGAGAATTTTGCTGTTGCTCCTCCCCTTTTCCCAAGTGGCATTGGTAGTTTATGATCGGAGTTATTGAGATTAATTAATCTCATTACAAACCAAACTTTTAAAATTCTCTGCTACTATGTGCAAAGTTGCTTTTCTAAATGTTTACTTTGAGAATAAAAACAGTGATTTTACAAAAGTAAAATTTTTCAACTGGAGGGTTTAAACTGAAAAAGGCAGTAGGCTGAAGTCAACATTGATTGATGGCATCTGTATTTGTCAGCTTTCGAAACGAAGGAAGTTAACTTTTACAGGCAGCTGTGAGCCCTGTTTTAACTTAGTGGGTGATACCGTTAGAATATTGGAAATCTTAATTTGAAGAGATTCTCTGTTTCTTTTGTTTTAAGTAGGTGACTATCAGGAAGCCCAGAAAGTTATGAAAGGGACACCAGTTAAGGCTCACAGGACCATGGAAAAACCTAGATAGATTTTACTGGATTCTAAGGGAAAAACATATTGTCTCGTGGTAATTGATTAATTTACACGATGGGTGGAAGCATTTGCCACAAGGGATTGCACCACTACACTGTAGCAAGAATATTTGCAGAAGAAATAATCCCCTGTTGTGGTGTTCCCCTCCAGTTAGACTCAGATCAGGGGACACACTTCACCAGGAAGGTAATCCGACATACATGCACCTTACTAGGGATTAAGCAACGATTCCACATCCCATATCACCCGCAAAGCTCAGGGATGGTGGAAAGAATGAACCGAACTCTTAAATTGTCCTGAGCTAAAGCTATCGAGGAGACCGGCAAGAGATGGGCAGATTTGCTCCTGGTATTCTAATGAGACTTACGTCCACCCTGAACAGAACGACAGGACTGACTCCCTTTGACTTGATGACGGGTAGAGCTACATGAGACTACCGGAGGGAATAATGACAGGAGGGGCGGATGTCGGACCAGCAAGAGATCGAGTCAGGAGGTTTATTAAACAATTATGCGAGCAATTGCATACCTTTTAAAGCAAGAAGCATGGGATCAACAAATAATTAAGGATATTAAACAGGATGCAGATAAGCAACAGGAAAACACCTCTGGGGTGGGGGAGAAGGTGAGGTTTAAGGTAACCCCTGGAAAATCAGGATTTGCACTAAAGTGGCAGGGCCCAGATAAGGTGCTTATGACCAGTGACACTGTGCATGTGTAGACATGAGAGGAAAGGGAAGATAGAAGCATTGGTCACAGCTAAAACTGTACAAATAATTAACCGGTGACGATCGGATTATCTTTTCTTATAGATGAGTGGTGATCTTGCTATCATTCCATATGATGAAACTGAGGAGTACTATATAAGACACCAGGACTAGGAAAATTAACTCATTGACGAAAGTATATGGTCAATAGTGGGGACCGTAATGGTAGCTGTAATAATTGTGCTGTTTTGGAAGGTCTGGATGGAAAGACAACAGTGCAGAGGCATCAACCACCAGCAGGAGTTAGAGCTGGTGCAAGTATAAAATGCAGTTAATAACATTGGTGATCGGGATCCTCCAGGGGTAGCATGGGTTCCAGTTTGGAGGTATACTATACCCCCGATGTTGGGAGCTGTATCAATGATACCACCATATCCGTGCCATCTGATATGGGACTTCGGCTGACATGTGAAGGCCCAATAACCCTATATTTAAGGAAAGATGGGTCCCGCGGCCTCTTCTTCCACACCAATGGGGAATCCATTGTGGTGAGGTGAAACAAGGATGACAGCCAAATGACCTACAGCACGATGAGTAATAGTGACTCGCAGACAGCACAGACTCGTCTGGTCCGGGTGAAATAAGAATCTAAGACCACACCAATGAGATGGCATAAAAGAAATGTAGCCTCACGCTCCACGTCCTGTTAATCCACAAGCGAAGTGCACATTAATGCTGGCACAAGGGGCGAATGAGCCATGGGAAACTATATATTATGATAATACGCCCGTTAACACATATAATAGCCAAACTAAATGGCAAGAGACGACCGTAAGAAACTGTGTCATGAGACATAGAAGTGTTGGGATAGAATGGCAGAGAAATAGCAAGAAAACGGAATGTGTAACATGTTCAGGGACATCTGTTCCAGTTATTATGGTATATGATACTAAACAGCAGCAAGGAACAAGCCAGGGGGAGTGTGACCCGGGAAAGCCAAAGCGAGATTCATCTGATTGCCCCAACACTGCAGATCCCCTGACTAAGACAATGACTAAGTTTTAAATAACTGGAATGATACTGTCAAGAACGTCACAAAGGTGCATATTAAAGGGGAAAGAGGGAATTGTCCTGTGCATAAAGCAAAACAGTGCCCACAACCACCAGGTATAACGGTGGTAACAAAGGCCAAGCCTACCACCCTATCCCCAGCAACAACGTCGCAGACAGCTGCACCAGATACACCGTCAGTGCCCGATAGGTGGGTTCAGTGTCCAGAATACACACCTGGGCCACAAAATGGATGAGTGTTGGTAAAACGTGAGGAGATATTATATGATAATGTACACCATGAGTTGATACCCATTGTGTTGAATTTAACTAATCTGGAACTCCCTGAATGGTGTTCGAAAGGACCTGGGTAGTAGAACAGACAAGGGAAAATTTGGCACAGATCCACCAAGGGGAGGTTCCCCTCTGGATCAGCAATGACCAATTGGTCAATTTGGCCATGCATTCGAAGGAAATACAAGGATGCCAACTCAAGGGAATGATACACGTATATCCCACACAAGTGGAATGTAATAATGATACAGAAGGACTAATAGGATTGGGACTGGCCATTCCAGTAATTATGGAAGTAGATAGCCCAAAGGAAGTGTATGATGTACAAAACATATTGATTATTAGAGAAGGTATGTATGTAGCTTATCACAAGATGTTACCATATACTGTAACGTATGGAGACAATTTGATAGGAACAAAATTGGAAGGATGTGTTACTCATCAGGGCACCACAATATGCCCTCATAAAATTAGTTGATGATCCTGAGGCGGCTTGCGGATTTAATATTACTAGTATGCAGGTAAATTGTACCATGGAAACCGTGGGTGCATAATGAGGAAAGTCACACATGTGCAACGATGAATCAGAAATCCTTTAAGTACAATCAGCGGGAATGCTAGATCCTCAATACTACATTTTTGCTTTGTTCCGGAAATACCTGTGAGAATCAGAAAGGAGGAATTGGTAGACATACATCAAAGAGAGTCAACATCGATACAGGTATCAGGAGACATAAAGGAGGATCTCGCCAAGTACGTGAACATGTTTAGGTATGAGGTGCCCCCGTTACCAAAACATCTCGTCAAACTGCGAGAAACAGTTGCCAAGACTCAGAGGGTCTACTACACTCTCGGGCAGAACAATCAGGACATTAAGAAGGATATTGAGGACATTAAGGTAACCACATGGTGGGATGATCTATGGAACTGGGGACTGAACATTCAAATCCATTCTTGGATAAATATAATATCCCATGGGCTTATCGTGATTAAATTACTGATTGTTATATTTGTTGTATTTGCAATGTGCTGCAGCAAGAAAATGGAAGGCATGACGATTAGTAAAGGCATTTAAGGCTAGGTCAACCTCGGGGCAGGAAAATCTTTATGAACATCGGACGGACAAGGGGCGCACTGTTTGAGGTTTGGAGAGACACGTGATGGTACTCCAGGCTAGATGGCCACAAGTCAAGGAAAACCGGAAGGTGTTCTTCAACAAATCTCAAAAGTATGGCCGACTTGTGTATAGCCAAGGGGGATTGTTGTGGGTTAAGGCATTATCGGAATTATATGTAAAACTATGATAGGAAAATTAATCTTAGATTTTGAAGGAATACAGAGAACAGTTTATGTGTTTAACTCTTAATGAATGTGGAGCAAGCTGAGAAGAACCCATCAAATCAAACCTGTCGATACAAACACATTCCGAGAGGCAAAGATAACACATTCAAAAAAGTCAAGCAGGGAACCAAATGTTCGGGAAGATGCTTGGGAATCAGCTCACACAGCAGGCAGTATGATGAGGGTTAACAAATGTTTCTGTGCTGAGATCGAACTAAATTCCCGTCTTTCATGTTAACAAATGTTTCTGTGCTTTGTGAATTGAATGTTTTCTTTGACCCAACCAAATGCGGTAACAAATCCGTTATTTGTCTTTGCCTTACATCTGTGTTATCTGTGGCAGTTAAATTGTCATTTCAAAGATTGTAGAGACAACTGTGTTGTTGTCACGGTAGCGTTTTCGATCACTGTAACTTCAAAAGATTCGTTATGGGCCGGCCCACTAAAATCTGTATAAAGACCGGCCTGACTTTTCGGTATTTGAAGAGTCTGTCTTGGGCAACTAGGAACAGACCTTCCCCTGCATTTGCCGGAATAAATCGTTTCAAACCTATCTCTTTGAGTCTGTCTGCATCGAGAGTGTCGATCCATTATCTCAGTGGATCCGCTAGGGAGAAAGGGAGATTTCTCAACAGTTATCGTGTGTTGTATTCTCAACTTTTAGAAAGAACTGTGGTGAACATTTCTTCTTTCTGGAGAAAAACGCAAGAATACAAAACAAAAGCATTGCAACATAAAATCAACCAGTGTTGGGTTTCTAAAGAGAAAATTAATCCAATTCAGATTTTAAAAAAAATACTGCCCTGGCAGGGCAAAGCCTGCAAACACTTCGGGGCCAAAATTGCCCCTCATTCAGGTCCATTACTGCCTCTAAGAGCCTTTCCGACCAGGGGCAGGAGGATGGACCGACCCATCAGAAATTTCCCCCGGGCCAGGCGCGGCAGAAACGGGTTTCCACCACACCCGACATGTCCGCCCTGTCAGGCACACGGCGACCCCTTACCACCCAGCCGCAACCCATTTCCGCCCTGAGGTAAATTGCCCTGTGGGAGCGGAGCGGTTGACAGACAGTGCCCCCGACTGCTTTTCCCAGTGGGAAGCTGCCAGTGGCTGGGCGGTGCGTCTGCCCTTAAAGTGGAAGGCACTCTGCCGTGGCCGCTATTTTATTTTAATTGTCCAGCCAACTCTGAAGATGGCCCAACAATGGCAGCCATGGGTTTCGGCCGGGCCACCAACAGGCAGCCCAGGATCCACTTTTGGGTGCCGGACTACTGGCCCAGCCGCAACCCTCCCTGGTGGTCCAGTGGGTGGCTGCAGAGCTCGCAGCGGCCCTCCCTTTTAACATCAGCGCTGATGACACTGCCCGCCTTCTGCCCCGCTCCCGACGCAATTATGCTCCGCAGCTGCCCGAAACACCGCCCGGACAATTTGAAAAAGTTTAAGAGGCCAAAATCCCTCTATTCTCCGCTCCAAGGATTCGGGCGGAGAATAATCATATAATTCAAATTATCCACCCCATTTGGGGCAGAGGGCAATTTTGCCCCCTTGGGGGTAAAATCAACTGAGTGGGCAAAGGAGACTCGAACCAGAACTTCGGGAACCTTGTGATTTGAGGCATTCTTTCATCCTTCAATGCAGGTTGCAGGTGTCCCTGGTTAGGTGAATGAACCATTTTAAGACCTATGTGGATAAAATTTGATATAGAGGTGCATATGCAATGCCAAAAATGGCTGAGCTTTTATCAACTTAGTCAGTTCAGGGTATAATCAGTTGTTCTCATTGTTATTTGGGCACTGTCAAAAATGAAGCATTTCTGCTGTGGTACATAAGGAGTTAAAAAAAATAGCTTCACTCATAGAAAATAACGTGATACAGTGGTTTATTTGGATTGTTATTGCAGAATTAGTTTATTGTCCGAACCCTATGCATAAGGAATGAGCCAAGCTTTTAAATTCAAATACAGATATCTTATATAATTGTTTGAATGTATATTTGATAACTATTTTGGAGTTTTATAGATGGATATTTAAATTTGCCTGGTCTGAGTTCTCAACCTGTCTGATTCAAATTGAAGATTCCATCTGAAGCTTTTTGGAGAGAGGTATTCAGGCCAGAAAGCAACCATGGATGGTGAGACACCAAACACATATATAAGAATATATTGAGCATTATATTTTAGCACAGCAGTCATGACCATCATTTTCTAGTTACTTGATTTATTCAGCTACCTGTCAAGGAAGATTGACTGAGGGCGTGATAAAACCAGTAAAGCGAAATGAAGACGGAGCCTTCTCTTTTCAACAGTCCACAAAATTACTTGGATATCTGTGAAAGCAAAAATGCTTTTGGGGACATACCAAACCAGGACTTGCCTGTGGTCTGAGACACTGCCCTTCTCCTCCCCGACAAAGTCCAGCGTGAAAAGAAAAGGAGTTTAAAGAGAAAAAACAGAAGCATAACGGGCACAATCCTATGAAGCGCAGCACATAAATCAAAAGGATATTTATTTGCTCAAGTGAATGGTATTATGCAGGATTCTGCATATTAATCCACTCTTATGTGGAAGCAACTGTGATTCTCAAAATCTTATACCAATCAAACATTACTAAGCTTTTGTAAGGCAGGGAACTCTGTGCTTAGTTGCTGGGACTCCTGATGGGAGGCAGAGTGCTTGCATCTACTGGAGGGGCACGCATGCAAATGTAGTGGGAAGAACATCACGGTTCTTCCCGCCTCATTTTCCTGGGTGGTGCACATTAGGAAGGATTCATAGAATTGGACTTTAGGGCCTGTGTCTAGCTCTGCTTAGATTGAGATATTTTGGAGGAGAAGGCAGACAGCCAGGCCCTGGAAGCCAAAAAAGGTAAGTGCCACCTATTTTTTGAGGTCTACCAGGAAGATTCTGTGGCCCTGAGGCTGCTTGGCTGCTGTTTCTGGACAGCAGGGCTTTGCATAATAACCTGAAGGCTAAATATAGATGTAGTCTGGGCAGAGGGAAGGTGGATGAATGAGTGGGGTGGGGCGGGTGATGTTCGAGGTTTGGGGGGAAAATGGTGAAGAATATTGAGTATTTGGGATGAGGTAAATACACAGGATTGTACAGTCAAAATTATGGGTTAACAAACTTACTATTATTACTCCACAGAACTTTTCAAGGAACTCATGAGGCTATCTGAAATTATGGGCATTGTGTGTTTGCCAAATGTTTATAGGATTTGAAGAATAGAGACCATATCCAAACAAATCAATCCTGATTAAGACCTAGAGAGTGTATCATTCTTCTCAATTGGGATATGTTCCAAAGCATCTGGACCCAGGCAGATTACAACAGCAATACAGTGTGATGATTCAGAGCTACAATATATTTTGTGAGGTCAACAACATTTGATAATGTAATGAATATGGTGCTTTGACAGTTCAAGGACAGGCACAGAGCTAATTTTCATGGTTACAAAACACATTTGTCAATGTATTACTGCATTGCTTAAATAATAAATAGACATTGAATATATTAGCTATCATTTGTGATGCAATTCATTTCCCTCTACATCTTTAAACTTACTCATTATGAAAAATGAAATTACTACCTTTGCTTTCTGCTGTGCCATCTGTAGTTTTTCAGCTTTTTATTTTAAAGAATATTTTATTAGGAATTTAGCTCCACTTGTTATGAAGTAAACAATGGCTCCTTTAACATACGGCCCTCTTGAGTATATGTAGTGAGAAGTGAGACACAGGTTTAATATTTGATTAAGATCATTTTGAAGTTCACTGATTCTGCCTTACCTTTGCTGAATTGTCAATTATTCAGTTTGCATACATGACCGAGCGTGAAATCCCTGGAGTGACTGGAGAGTCACTCTACAATGTTATTTCTTAGGCTGGGAACAGGCTGCACGAGACTTGGGAAGCTTCTCAGAATGCAAAATCGAGCTCTCCAAACACTTGTTCATACCTTTAGGGACCCAATAGTACTTATGCTTGGAGAATTGCAATGGTTCTGTTACGGGTTTTGTTGTATGTTTATTTCATGGCAAAATTTATGACCATTCTCAAAGTTAGATTAAAAAACTTAGGCCATTGCTTTATTTAAAAGGTTTCTAAAAAAATAACATGTTATCCATAAATACATACTTGTAGTTCTTGCTTTTAGATGACTTAGGATCATCGTCAAAGCCTAATATTCGATTTTTGTAAATTTTAATAGCTACCCATCAAAATAGTAGCTGAACAACTTTTTCCTTTATTAGGTCAGGTTTTCTGAACAATATCATCTTAATGATAAAACCGCCTTTTCTGTTAAAAATAAACAGTTAAATATCTAATAGGAAAAAAAAATCTGTATAGTTCCTGCATTTAAATGGTACAGGACATATCAAGAAATAATAGCACTGCTTGTGTATATTTGCATTCAAATTGATCAGTATTATACAAGAGAGAATAATGCAATTTTCCCGGGTCATTTGTGACATTTTTTTAGTGCACGTCGTTTTTTTTGGCGTATTTATTTTTTTCAGAGTTTCCCCCTGCGATCTGCACCGGTGTAACTGACTTAGTTATGATTTTTCAAGGCCAGTTTTTTTTTAACGTCATGGGAGGGCGTTTCCTCATGTCTGCGCCGGTCTTTATCATTTTTCGCAGTTTTGCCAACATTTTTTCCTCCTAGGTCAGCGTTTCTGCCCACTTTCGAAAAACCTTCTGGGCACTTAAGAAAACCAGCACACATTGAGAAATCGGCGTGAAAGACGCCATTGTTTTTAATCGAAGATTTTGGAGGGTGTTCGGAACATTGTAAAAAATCAATAATAAAGTTAAATTTTTTATCTGTCAATGTCGTAAATGGAAGTTTGATGGATTTTAGAAGCTTTCTATTTGTTTTACTCACTCACACGCCATTACCGAATGTCTTGAAGTAGGGCTGGAGGATCGTAGCTTTGGCTGGCAGAATCGGCCCTATGCCTGGACACGGGCTCGGGACTCGGCTAGAAAACAAGCCGTGGGGGCAAGGGAAGAGAGAGCGAGGTGCCAATCGGAATGCTTCGAGCCCGGGGAGCGAGGTGCCAATCGGAAAGCTTATGCAGACTGAGCCTGGGGTGCCGATGCAATGAGTGGTGGGGGCGGAGAGGAATAAATAATATAAATGATTCAGTTTTATTGTAAAATATATTTTATGCAAAAGTTTAACAAACAGTTCTTTTGTACTCAACTTTAAGAAAATTATTCTGATCAAAATTTACTTGAAGATCACTCTTGAAGATCACTTACAAACTTTTAAAATTGTAAATTTGCATAACTTACAAAAAACTTTTAATTTGAGAACAGTAACAACAATAATAGCAGCAAAGAAAGGCTGCACCCACCCATCTCTCCTGCACCTTATTCTAAGACCGCCCGCTGCGCTTGGTCTTCGACACTCCACCATTCCTGCCCGCAAGCAATATCGCAGTGTTTCTGGGCTTGGTACCAAGTTTATTCTTTTTAACATCACGGGTACTGCGCACCTGTTGAAGGGGGGGCGGGGGCCCTGACAGTGTCTCAACAACCTATAACATTCCCTCCCTCATCTTGAGCAAAACTGGCTGAACTACCTGCAACATTCCCTCCGTCATGGTCAGTGACCGTTTTTGCAAAATCTCTGACGTTCCCTCCATGATGGTCACTGACAGCGCATAAGCTACCTCCGACATTCCCTCCCTCATGGTCACTATTCCCTCATTGATGGTCCCGGACATCGTTCCTATTTCTCGTGTCATTGCTGTTACTTCTTCCGACAGTCGAGCTCTCCTTCCCCTTCTCCCCACAGGCGTGGCTCACAACCCAACACTGGGACCCACAGCCCAAGACCATGGGGCCATGTGTGTGCCTCACTGCACCACACCACTGGGACCTGCAGCCTGGGACTATGGGGCTCTGTGTGTGCTACGCTGCACCCCACCACTGGGACCCACAAACTCAAAAGGTAAAGAAACCATGGAATGTCCCGATGTCCACGATGCTGAGAATGACGTGAGTATCACGTGTAGTGAGTTGGTCTTACCGCAGGAGAAGGGTCCACAGCCAGATAGCGAATGGAAGACCAGCAGGAAGAGTAGTACAAGGAAGGTAGTGCAGGGGTCCCCTGTGGTCATCCCCCTGCAAAACAGATACACCGCTTTGAGTACTGTTGGGGGGATGACTCATCAGGGGAGGCAGCAGCAGCCAAGTTCATGGCACCGTGGCTGGCTCGGCTGCACAGGAGGGCAGGAGAAAGAGTGGGAGCACGATAGTGATAGGGGATTCAATGGTGAGGGGAATAGATAGGCGTTTATGCAGCCGCAACCGAGACTCCAGGATGGTATGTTGCCTCCCTGGTGCAAGGGTCAAGGATGTCTCGGAGCGGGTGCAGGACATTCTGAAATGGGAGGGAGAACAGCCAGTTGTCGTGGTGCACATTGGTACCAACGACATAGGTAAAAAAAGGGATGAGGTGCTACGAAATGAATTTAAGGAGCTAGGAGCTAAATTAAAAAGTAGGACCTCAAAAGTAGTAATCTCGGGATTGCTACCAGTGCCACGTGCTAGTCAGAATAGGAATCGCAGGATAGTGCAGATGAATACATGGCTTGAGCAGTGGTGCAGCAGGGAGGGATTCAAATTCCTGGGGCATTGGAACCGGTTCTGGGGGAGGTGGGACCAGTACAAACCGGACGGTCTGCACCTGGGCAGGACCGGAACCAATGTCCTAGGGGGAGTGTTTGCTAGTGCTGTTGGGGAGGAGTTAAACTAATATGGCAGGGGGATGGGAACCAATGCAGGGAGACAAAAAGGAGGCAAAAGCAAAAGACAGAAAGGAGATGAGGAAAAGTGGAGGGCAGAGAAACCCAAGGCAAAGAACAAAAAGGGCCACTGTACAGCAAAATTCTAAAAGGACAAAGGGTGTTAAAAAAACAAGCCTGAAGGCTTTGTGTCTTAATGCAAGGAGTATCCGCAATAAGGTGGAGGAATTAACTGTGCAAATAGATGTGAACAAATATGATGTGATTGGGATTACGGAGTCGTGGCTCCAGGATGATCAGGGCTGGGAACTCAACATCCAGGGGTATTCAACATTCAGGAAGGATAGAATAAAAGGAAAAGGAGGTGGGGTAGCATTGCTGGTTAAAGAGGAGATTAATGCAATAGTTCAGAAGGACATTAGCTTGGATGATGTGGAATCTATATGGGTAGAGCTGCAGAATACCAAAGGGCAAAAAACGTTAGTGGGAGTTGTGTACAGACCTCCAAACAGTAGTAGTGACGTTGGGGAGGGCATCAAAGGAAATTAGGGGTGCATGCAATAAAGGTGCAACAGTTATACTGGGTGACTTTAATATGCACATAGACTGGGCTAGCCAAACTGGAAGCAATACGGTGGAGGAGGATTTCCTGGAGTGCATAAGGACCAATATGTCGAGGAACCAACTAGGAGGGAGGCCATCTTAGACTGGGTGTTGTGTAATGAGAGAGGATTAATTAGCAATCTCATTGTGCGAGGCCCCTTGGGGAAGAGTGACCATAATATGGTGGAATTCTGCATTAGGATGGAGAATGAAACAGTTAATTCAGAGACCATGGTCCAGAACTTAAAGAAGGGTAACTTTGAAGGTATGAGGCGTGAATTGGCCAGGATAGATTGGTGAATGATACTTAAGGGGTTGACTGTGGATGGGCAATGGCAGACATTTAGAGACCGCATGGATGAATTGCAACAATTGTACATTCCTGTCTGGCTTAAAAATAAAAAAGAGAAGGTGGCTCAACCGTGACTACCTAGGGAAATCAGGGATAGTATTAAAGCCAAGGAAGTGGCATACAAATTGGCCATAAATAGCAGCGAACCTGGGGACTGGGAGAAATTTAGAACTCAGCAGAGGAGGACAAAGGGTTTGATTAGGGCAGGGAAAATGGAGTACGAGAAGAAGCTTGCAGGGAACATTAAGGCGGATTGAAAAAGTTTCCATAGGTATGTAAAGAGAAAAAGGTTAGTAAAGACAAACGTTGGTCCCCTGCAGTCAGAATCAGGGGAAGTCATAACGGGGAACATAGAAATGGCAGACCAATTGAACAAGTACTTTGGTTCGGTATTCACTAAGGAGGACACAAACAACCTTCCAGATATAAAAGGGGTCAGAGGGTCTAGTAAGGAGGAGGAACTGAGGGAAATCTTTATTAGTCGGGAAATTGTGTTGGGGAAATTGATGGGATTGAAGGCCGATAAATCCCCAGGGCCTGATGGACTGCATCCCAGAGTACTTAAGGAGGTGGCCTTGGAAATAGCGGATGCATTGACAGTCATTTTCCAACATTTCATTGACTCTGGATCAGTTCCTATCGAGTGGAGAGTAGCCAATGTAACCCTACTTTTTAAAAAAAGGAGGGAGAGAGAAAACAGGGAATTATAGACTGGTCAGCCTGACCTCAGTAGTGGGTAAAATGATGGAATCAATTATTAAGGATGTCATAGCAGCGCATTTGGAAAATGGTGACATGATAGGTCCAAGTCAGCATGGATTTGTGAAAGGGAAATCATGCTTGACAAATCTTCTGGAATTTTTTGAGGATGTTTCCAGTAAAGTGGACAAAGGAGAACCAGTTGATGTGGTATATTTGGACTTTCAGAAGGCTTTCGACAAGGTCCCACACAAGAGATTAATGTGCAAAGTTAAAGCACATGGGATTGATGGTAGTGTGCTGACGTGGATTGAGAACTGGTTGTCAGACAGGAAGCAAAGAGTAGGAGTAAATGGGTACTTTTCAGAATGGCAGGCAGTGACTAGTGGGGTACCGCAAGGTTCTGTGCTGGGGCCCCAGCTGTTTACATTGTACATTAATGATTTAGACGAGGGGATTGAATGTAGTATCTCCAAATTTGCGGACGACACTAAGTTGGGTGGCAGTGTGAGCTGCGAGGAGGATGCTATGAGGCTGCAGAGTGATTTGGATAGGTTGGGTGAGTGGGCAAATGAATGGCAGATGAAGTATAATGTGGATAAATGTGAGGTTATCCACTTTGGTGGTAAAAACAGAGAGACAGACTATTATCTGAATGGTGACAGATTCGGAAAAGGGAAGGTGCAACGAGACCTGAGTGGTATGGTACATCAGTCATTGAAGGTTGGCATGCAGGTACAGCAGGCGGTTAAGAAAGCAAATGGCATGTTGGCCTTCATAGTGAGGGGATTTGAGTACAGGGGAAGGGAGGTGTTGCTACAGTTGTACAGGGCCTTGGTGAGGCCACAAATGGAGTATTGTGTACAGTTTTGGTCTCCTAACTTGAGGAAGGACATTCTTGCTATTGAGGGAGTGCAACGAAGATTCACCAGACTGATTCCCGGGATGGTGGGACTGACCTTTCAAGAAAGACTGGATCAACTGGGCTTGTATTCACTGGAGTTCAGAAGAATGAGAGGGGACCTCATAGAAACGTTTAAAATTCTGACGGGTTTCGACAGGTTAGATGCAGGAAGAATGTTCCCAATGTTGGGGAAGTCCAGAACCAGAGGTCACAGTCTGAGGATAAGGGGTAAGCCATTTAGGACTGAGATGAGGAGAAACTTCTTCACCCAGAGAGTGGTGAACCTGTGGAATTCTCTACCACAGAAAGTAGTTGAGGCCAATTCACTAAATATATTCAAAAGGGAGTTGGATGAAGTCCTTACGACTCGGGGGATCAAGGGGTATGGCGAGAAAGCAGGAAGGGGGTACTGAAGTTTCATGTTCAGCCATGAACTCATTGAATGGCGGTGCAGGCTAGAAGGGCTGAATGGCCTACTCCTGCACCTATTTTCTATGTTTCTATGTCCCAGCAGCACTCAAACCACTCGTCATGTAAGGGGCTGCCACCACAATGAGCGGCACCTCCTCCAAAGTCAGTAAAACAGTGGGAGCTTCATCCACCTCCATCCCCTCCCAGACCCCCTCATCCCCATGTTCTTGGTGTGGAGGGTTGGATTGGAAGATGTTTTCCTCTTCAGGCTCGTCCACATCTGAATCTTCTTCTTCATCGTCGGGTATGGCCTCAGGTTCTGCAAAATATAACAGACCAGTCAAATGGTTAGCAGCAGAGGAGGGGGCAGGGTGGATGGTATGAGTAGGCTCACACAGCGCAGGCCAGGCAGCAGGCTGATTTGAAGGACCACTGTGAATTTGCAGAACTTACCATCTCCCTCGAGTGTGGGTCCAGCTTGTGCAGTGGTGATTGCTTTTCTCCAGGCAGGACCCATTAAAGCAGCGACCCTCTCTTCCAAGGGTGTCAGTGGGTGCAGATTTGCTGGGCCTCCATCTGTTCGGGTTCTTTCCCTTTTGTTGTGTGCCACTTCACTCTGCAAAGATGAAAATATAACTTTTTGAAGAGGGTGTTTTTCTGCTGGCTGTGACATACAAGTGGTCACATTTACAATTGCAATTCTAGTGAATAAATGAAACTATTACTTGCACTTAGTACTTAACCAAGGTCCTGCTACTTCTTTTTACACTGGCCTCCAGATCTCATGGTCACCATTGCTTAGTAATCTGTTGCAACTTAGTTCCAGCATTTCTTCTTTTCTTTGAGTGGTACTTTTATGTGACCCCTGCTGGTGTGCAGCTCCTGCCATCTGGTCTCAATCACAGTAACTAGTGCCTCCACTTCTTCCTGTAAGAAATTCTCGGTCCTTGCACCACGTTGCATCTTGTATTGCTGCAGCTGCGATTTTTCCAATGCGCTCTCACAGTACTCCTTCTCACATACACAACTGGTTCTTTAAAAAATGTCCGATTGCCAAATCTGAGCTGTACTGCGCATGCGCGTCCATTGCAATGACGTCAGAAACGTAACTTTTATTTCCCGTGCATGCACAGAAGGTGCAGATTCTTTTTCGGCGCAGATAGCAGGCTCCAACCGCTCCCCCGCCCCCCCCCCCCCCCTCCCCTGTCCCGAGACGACTGGACACACTCCATGGCGCAAAATTCGAATTTCTAGATCGGGGAACTTTGGCAAATTATTTCCGCTGCATTTCTGGCCTAGAAAAACGGGCATAACTCCGGCAATATGCCAGAAAATGGGCTTGGGCAAAATTGTGCCCATAGTGCCTTTAACATAGAAAAACATCCCAAAACGCCCCATAGAGGTAAAATCAGATAAAAATGGATGAGATGTGTGACTAAAAGCTTGGTCGAAGAGGTGGATTTTAAAGAGTCATAAAGATGGAGATGGAAGTGGAGAGGAGGAAAGAACGCCTGCCAATGGTGGGCAAAGGGAGTCAGGATGTACTTTTTACAATGTTTTGGGTGCACACCAAACTGATGACATAATATTACTGAGTTATGGTTACATAATAGAAATTTTGCAAAGCACATCCTGAATTTGCTGTTGCATTATTACAGTATTATATTTACCACCACAAGACTACATTGGGTCAAAATTTCCTCTGAAGTAAACTAGTGTAATGGTTGAGGAGGATTTTCCACTAAAATTTTCATTGTACATACAACGCATCCATCTAACTATGCATTGTAATAGATTGGAAATAACGGGATGAAGTTCCATTTCCCATCAAAGTTGGTGACGATGGGTTTTCCCCGTAGATGCAATGTCTTCCCAATATCCGCATTCTTGAGGGCCATGGGTAGGGATTCAATTAAGGTGATCTTTCACATAGCTGAAATTTCAAAGTCTCTCTTATTAAAAAAGGCGGTCAGGGACACAGACATGGGATAGCTATATGTCGTTACTGCTATGCTAAAGACATCTCGCTGCAATTATCTAGGACCCTGGTGAGGCCGCACCTGGAGTATTGTGTACAATTTTGGTCTCCTTACCTAGGGAAGGATATATTGCCATAGAGGGAGTGCAACAAGGGTTCACCAGACTGATTCCTGGGATTGGGCAGGGGGGGATTGTCCTTTGAGGAGAGATTGAGTAGGCTAGGACTATATTCTCTAGAGTTCAGAAGAATGAGGCGATCTCATTGAAACATACAACATTCTTACAGGGCTTGACGGGGTAGATGCAGGGAGGTTGTTTCCTCTGGCTGGGGAGTCTAGAACCAGGGGTCACAGTCTCAGAATAAGTGGTCGGCCATTTAGGACTGAGATGAGGAGAAAATTCTTCACTCAGGGAGTGGTGAATCTTTGGAATTCTCTACCCCAGAGGGCTGTGGAGGCTCAGTCTTTGAGTATATTCAAGACAGAGATCGATATATTTTTGCATATTAATGGAATCAAGTGATATGGGGATATGCAGGAAAGTGGAATTGATATAGAAGATCAGCCATGAATGGCGGAGCAGGCTCGAGAGGCCGAATGGTTTATTCTTGCTCCTAATTCTTATGTTCTTCTTGTGGCGGAGTAGGACCTGCGAAAGTTTAGGCTAACATTACAGATATTTTGATAGCTTGCTTTCCTTTTCGATAATGACTGAAAACGAGCACATTTTGTTTTGATCTTTTCTAAGTTCCTTTTGTCTTTTTTAACGTTTTTCCGTTTAATACAACATCCAGAGGAATATCTGATCCTGTGGTCTTTATATATTATAGGGAGTAGCACTGTATATATCAAATGCTCCTGCTGTAAAATTGTGTCAGAAAAACTGAAAATATATATCTGAAGATACTCTGTTTTCTCCCCTCATTAGCAGCCACGTGTAGACTTGTTGAATCTTAAAGCCAGGAGACAGCCAGAGACAGCCAATGGCTTGATGCACGCACTGGGCCCATCAATGAGTGGCTGTCATGGTAATAATTGGTTTGTTTCCTTTCCCTGGATGTCAGTCACGAGCCTCTGAATAATGTAAACTTTTAGTACAGTTGGAGTGTTGCCATATAGTTGCCTGTACAGGTTTGCACATTCCTGACTGATGTTTAGAAGTCATGACACAAGAATGAACGAACGGAGCATTCTCTGTTTGTATTCCAGATTCCAACACCCGCAGTATTTTGTTTTTGAATGAAAGAGCGGAGGCCCGTGCAAGTGTCGGATATGCCACTATGACCAGCTTCTGTTTTGAGACTCATTATAGCCAACTCCTGCAGGCTGCTTGCAAAGCCTGATAGGAGAATCAGTTTTCCATTTTATGGTGAAAATACCCTCTCCAACAGTAATGACTCCTTTTAAGTTGTAGTTCCTCAGCATTACACTGAAAGATAAAGGTCTCTGAACAATCCTGACAATTGTTATAAAGCACCTTCTTGGAAATACCCTTTGGTAAAACATGGTTTTGATATGGCTTCAAAGATCGTGTGATAAGAACATAAGAAATAGGAGCAGGACTAGGCCATTTGGCCCCTCGAGCCTGCTCCGCCATTCAGTAAGATCCTGGCTGATCTGATCATCGGCTCAGCTCCACTTCCCCGCTCACTTCCCATAACCCCTTATTCCCTTATCGCTCAAAAATCTGTCTATCTCTGCCTTTAAATATATTCAATGACCCAGCCGCCACAGCTCTCTGGGGCAGAGAACTCCACAGATTTACAACCCTCTGAGAAGAAATTCCTCCTCATCTCAGTTTTAAATGGGCGACTCCTTATTCTGAAACTATACCCACTAGTTGTAGATTCCCCCATGAGTGGAAACATCAATGGACCCAAATTTCCCCAGGAGTTGCTCTTTTTTTTTGGAGCAACTTGATTTTTCTGGAGTATCTTTTTAATTGCAATTCAGGCCATTTAATTTGGACCAGTGTAAGTGAGTTAGTTAGGTTTTTTTTACATTTTTTTTTCAAACGGGGGCGTTCCCAGCCACTTGCGTCTTTTTTGGCCATTTAAGCGAGTTTGGCCAGCAAATAGTTGCTCAAAACTAACTTAGGCCAGCTTATGTTGCCACTTCTGTCCGCACAGAAAAACCTTAGCGAGAGTTAAGGAATCGGCACAAGTAACTACATTTAAAGCACCAAACAAAGCACAAAAAATAATAAGCATTCAATAAAAAATAAAGAACCGAAGTAAATAATTAAATTAACAAATAAAGAACTGAAGTAAATCTTACCATCAACAAAACTCGGCAGCGACTGGCTGTTCAGGAGTCCCTTTGGCCTGGGATAGGGGAGGGAGAACGCAGAACGCGGCATCTGAACGGGGGGGGGGGGGGGCGGTGGTGGATGGAGGGAGAAGGCTCAACGCGGCAGGCTGGGGGTGGTGAACGTGGCATCTTAACGGGGGGGCATCGGGAAGAGATTCACAGCGGGCCCGCCCCGGCCGGTGCGCGGAGTCCCTTCGGCCAGGGCTAGGTGCGGGAGGGAGGCTAGGCTGATGTCATTTGAACGGAGAGAGGGAGACAGCTCAACGTGGCAGGCTGGGGTTGGGGGGGGTTGGGTGGGTGCTTCGGGCCCCTCTCACACAGCCTGCATAGATTCGGGCTGCAAGGAGCTACTGCACATGCGCGCACACTCTATCGCGCATGTGCAGAGGTCCTGACACTGTTTTCAGCGCCGGGACCTGGCTCTGCCCCTCCCCCCCCCCCCCTCTCATTCTACTGTGCCATGCTGCGGCTAAAGAAGACCCGAGGATGGGACAGAATTGTTAGTTAACTTTTCGGCGCACTTTTTCTTCCAAAAAGTCGGCGGACCTCCATGAGGTGCGCCATTTTTGTAGGGGGGGTGCGGGTGGAGACTTGAGCCCATCCTCTCTGCATCCACCTTATCGAGCCCCCTAATTTTGTATGTTTCAATAAGATCACCTCTCATTTTCTAAACTCCAATGTATAGGCCCAACCTACTCAGCCTTTCTTCCTAAGTCGTGGACTAGGTTTATTGTAACCCACATCCTCATAGTGAAATATGTCCTTGCAAGTAACATACTTTCCGTTAGTTTGCAAACTAAACTAACATAATTAAATTGAGCATGATGTTACATTGATCATTTTTATTAGCTTTGAGTAAGAAAATTAAATTAGCAATTTGAAAGCTACTTTTAAAGTTGAATAGCCCCACATAAAACATGCACAATTTGTGATTGCTTTTTTTTATTTAAAAATCATAATTCTTCAAAATTAAACTTGATGTTTTGTGATGCTTCCTGTGACTCATCAGTTGAGAAGTGCCCTGAAGGTTAGGAGCGGAAAAGTTTGAGAGTTTGCATACTGCATGTGGATTAGTTGTGGTTACAACAAATATTTCAACATGAACTGTACTATGTTGTACTTCTTAACACTACAAGTAGAATTTAATCTGATTTGATAGATCATTTTAAAAATGAACTTTGTTACACCTATTCTAAATTTACGGTATATTTACCATAATTAATGGATCAGTGTAAAATCTGTTTTATAAGCTGCCCTTCAAATCGCAGGTTAATCACCTGCAACCCAAAGGCTGTAAGCTGAATGATGGTTTGAGGATTTTTTTTAATGCCTTGTATCAATGTGATGTGTACAAAATTTTTTTACTCTAGTTCACATTTTGATATTTTCTGGACTGACGGTCTTTAGAAAAATCTAGGCGGCTGATGTTAAGTGCTGTTGCCTGGCATAACTAGAGCAGTTGCAGCTTGAAAATGGCATTGGGTCACTTCATGGACTGTTTATACTGGCAATCTGGCTGCCGCCATCTGGGACAGGGTCTTATGAAGGGTGGTCAGAGCGCCGACCTGATTCAGGTAAGAGGTCACTTACAATCTGCAAATAGGGGGTCCTATAACATACATAGGACCCGAATTTCAAGTTTATGGTATACATGAGCTGGTATGTGTACTGTGCATGTTCCATCCATTTGCATCAATGGTCAGTTGCCTAACCACTTAAAGGAACACTGCTCAAAACACAGCCCCAAATATTTTTTACTTTTATTTTTTTGGATGCCAAAAGGAGTTGGATATACGTTGGCTTGTTGCCTGTTTGTGTGATACTCCCACCCACTCCAGGATTGCCCCCACCCTCCCTGCCGCAAACCAGCTGGCTTTGAGTTGAGAGCCAGCTGATTTCTTGCCCTTCTCGACAAGTGAGTTGCTTCGCATGCACAGCTCGTCTGCTGAGCCTCATGGTGATAATGGCAGGCAGCGGGCACACCGTGCCTGTCAGACACTCGTTGTGCACCGAAACTAAAATTGACACTCGTGAAAGGAGATTGTGAAAAGATGGTTACCAAGCAGCATTATATACAGTAAGAATCAAGGATTTTCAAAATACAGGTATACATTATGGATTTTATTTTATACAGAATTTCTGTGCAAAATGCAGGAACATTTCAACTTTTGTAAAATCTTTTCAGATTTAGTTTTCAAAATTGTTTCATACAGAAAATGCCTTGGGCATCACAGCCAAACCTGAAGCTGTTCTTATCAGCAGTCATATATTCACATTTCCAGCTGGAAGTCACTAGGATATGATTTAACAGCATGAATCCTGGCTGATTAATTCCCCCTTCTCTTTCCTTCCCACTTAACTTCCCCTTCCCATCAACTTAGGAACACAGGCTAGTTATGGCTCACACTGACTTGACACAGACTCGGAATTCAATGTGAAAGCTCCCTACACCTCAAGGCTATGTGCTGCCTCACATGCAGTCACTCACTGAGTCATCAGGATCAGGCTTCATTCAGTGACATTTTAATGGCTTTGGCAGCAAAACGGCTTTAATTTTCAAAATAATATTCTAAACCAGAAAAGGTCAAATGGTGAAGTATAAAATTGTAGCCCTTTTAAAGTTGGCTTTTCTTATACATTCTAGAAGCAAGAAATATCTTCCACGGGCAGATGCATGAAGCTGAATTTCTGAACTTCGCCCACATAGTAAAAGCATAAGAATTAGGAGTAGGCCATACAGCCCATCGAATCTGCTCCAACGTTCAATAAGATCACGGCTGATCTTTGACCTCAACTCCACTTTCATGCCCGATCCCCATATCCCTTGATTCCCTTAGTGTCCAAAATTCTATCGATCTCAGTCTTGAATATACTCAGTGATTGAGTATCCACTGCCCTCTGGGGTAGAGAATTGCAAAGATTCACAACACTGTGAGTGAAGAAATTTCATTTAATCTCAGTCTTAAATGGCCAACCCCTTACCCTGAGACCATGACCCCTCATTCTAGACTCTCCAGCCAGGGGAAGCAGCCACTCATCATCTACCCTGTCAAGCCGCCGAAGAATTTTATATGTTTCAATGAGATCACTTCTCATTCTTCTAAACTCCAGACCATATAGAAGCAAAATACTGTGGATGTCAGAAATCTGAAATAAAAACAAAAAATACTGGAAATACTCAGCAGGTCAGGCAGCATCTGTAGA
Source organism: Pristiophorus japonicus (assembly GCF_044704955.1). NCBI lineage: Eukaryota > Metazoa > Chordata > Chondrichthyes > Pristiophoridae > Pristiophorus > Pristiophorus japonicus. The sequence continues at coordinate 48,005,144 of NC_091987.1, forward strand.
GAGAGAAGCAGGTAACATTTCAGGTCACTGATCTTTCGTCAGACTTCCTTACTCTTATATGCCAACCTCCTTGCAATAAATGCTAACATGCAGCAGCTACATGTTAACTTTCTGTGATTCATGTACAAGGATCTCCAAATCCCTCTGCATGCCAACATTTAATGGTCTCATTTTAAAAAAAATTCTGCTTTTCTATTTTCCTGCTCAAGTGGATGATTTCACATTTCCCCACATTATACTCCATCTGCCACCTTCTTGCCCACTTGCTTAACCTGAGTATATTCCTTTGCAGACTCTTGTTTCCTCCTCACAGTTTACTTTCCCACCTAGCTTTGTAATGTTAACAAACTTGGATACATTACACTTGGTCTCCTCATCCACGTCATTGATATAGATTATGAATAGCTGAGGGCCCAAAACTGATCTTTGCGGCATCTCACTAGTTGTAGCCTGCCAATGAGAAAATGACCCATTTATTCCTACTCTGTTTTCTGTCTGTTACGCATTCTCAATCCCATGAGCCCTAGTCTTGTGTAACAGTCACTTGTGTGGCACCTTATCAAATGCCTTTTGAAAATCCAAATATACTACATCCACTGGTTCCCCCTTGTCTATCCTACTGGTTGCACTCACAAAAAAACTCTATCCTATTAGTTACACTCTCAAAAAAAAAACTCTCAATTGATTTGTGAAACACTATTTCCATTTCACTAAACTGTTGACTCTGCCTAAACATATTATGATTTTTTTAACTGCTCTGTTACCGTGTATCTAATAATAGATTATAAAATTTTCCTTATTGCTGATGTCAGGCTAACAGAATAATTTGCCAGTAATGCAGGGGTTTGTCAATTTACAGTGATATTTTATTCAGGGCAATAGTGATTGTGTGAATTGCATTCGTGTTATCCAGCCAACTGGTTATGCTCTGTGTGCAAATAGAGGAAATTGATGTACCTAGATCACAACTGCTGAAGTGTATTGATCATGTGATTGTGGGGAAAAAATACATTTTCATTACTTATTTGGGTTCCGGATTGAGGAGTTGGTAGAAAAGTGTAGTGAGAAGAAATTATGATCTAAAGGCAATTTTATTGTGAGCTGGTGTGAATTCTTTCGTCTCTGACTTTCCATCAATACCCAATAATGAAAAAGAAAAGAACTTGCATTTATATAGCAACTTTCTCAACCTCAGGAAACCCCAAAGCATTTTACAGCCAATGACGTCATCATCATCATAGGCAGTCCCTCGGAATCGAGGAAGACTTGCTTCCACTCTTAGCATGAGTTCTTAGGTGGCTGTACAGTCCAATATGAGAACCACAGTCTCTGTCACAGGTGGGACAGACAGTGATTGAAGGAAAGGGTGGACGGAGAGTCTGGTTTGCCGCACGCTCCTGTCGCTGCCTGCGCTTGATTTCTGCATGCTCTCGGCGACGAGACTCGAGGAGCTCAGCGCCCTCTCGGATGCACTTCCTCCACTTAGGGTGGTCTTTGGCCAGGGACTTCCAGGTGTCAGTGGGGATGTTGCACTTTATCAGGGAGGCTTTCAGTGTGTCCTTGTAACGTTTCTGCTTGCCCACCTTTGGCTCGTTTGCCGTGGACGAGTTCCGAGTGGACCGCTTGCTTTGGGAGTCTCGTGTCTGGCATGCAAACTATGTGGCCTGCCCAGCGGACCTGATCAAGTGTGGTCTGGATGAGGACGCTAACGTTAGTGCGTCTGTCCTCCCAGGGGATTTGTAGGATCTTGCGGAGGCATCATTGGTGGTATTTCTCCAGCGACTTGAGGTGTCTACTATACATGGTCCACATATGTGAGCCATACAGGAGGGCGGCGGGTATTACTACGGCCCTGTAAAGCATGAGCTTGGTGACAGTTTTGAGGGCTTGGACTTCAAACACACTTTTTCTCAGGCGGCCGAAGGCTGCACTTGGGCGCACCGGAGGCGGTGTTGGATCTCATTGTCAATGCCTGCTCTTGTTGATAGGAGGCTCCTGAGATAAGGGAAGTGGTCCACGTTGTCCAGGATCTTGATGACTGGGGGACAATGCTGTGCGGCGAGGACAGGCTGGTGGAGGACTTTTGTCTTACTGATGTTCAGCGTAAGGCCCATGCTTTGGTACGCCTCAGTAAATACGTCGACTATGTCCTGGAATTCAGCCTGTGTGTGTGCACAGAAATACAGCCAATGAAGTAAATTTGAAGTGTAGACCCTCTTGCAATGAATAAAGAAATAGCTTGGATTCAAATGGAATCTTTCACAGGGCTCAGTTTTCCACAGAGCTTTTTTTTGGCATACTTGAAGAGTTATGCCCGTTTTTTGGAGGCCCAAGTACGCCAAAAAAAATGTTTTAAGTTTCCCCGTTGGATTTCTCCATTTTAGCGTGGTCTAACCTGTCCTTTAGTTTTGGGGGTGGAGCCTTGATCTGCGCCAAAAAGATTGGGTTGCCATGGTAACCAGGGACACAATGCGAGCTGAGGCTGCAAAGTTAAACATACAGCCAGTTCCCAACACATTGAAAAACACATTGCATCAACTTAGAAACACATTAAAATATATCGCAGCAACTTACCTCCAATTATTAAAGCCGGTCCCGCTACCCCCGCCCCTGGCCGAAGGGCTTGCCGGTCTACTTGCTGGTGCCAGTCCAGGTCCAGCTCTCCCACCCCCCCCCGCCCCCCCCTCCCCGGCCCTCCTAGCCCGAGTACCTTGCTGGTCCTGGTTCCTAGCCCTGGCCGAATGGATTGCCAGTCCGCTCACTCGCCCGACCCTGGCCCCGAGTACCTTGCTGGTCCCGGTCCCCCGCCCAGAGCCAAGGCTGAGTGGCCTCCTGGTCTGCTTCCCCGTCCCTAGCCAAGGCCGAATGGCCTCCCAGTCAGCTCCCCTGCCCTATTCCAGGCCGAATGGCCTCCTCCCTCCCGGACCCGCACCTAACTACACCCGAAAGGCTACTCCCCACCCTCTCTCCCTCCCCCTACCTCTCTCTCCCTCTCTTTCTTACCTTTCCTGCCACTGCTGTCCAGGCATCTGCTGCACTTACCTGCACCGATTTCTTTAACTCTCCAGAAGGTTTTTCTGCAGAGGCCACATACGCTGGCCTAAGCAGAACTGGAGTAACTCTCAGCTGGCCAAACTTGCCTAAATGGCCGGAGTTGGTAGGTTACGCCCCCTTTGGCTAAAAAAATCGTAACTGAGTTACGCTGGTGCAAATTGATTGGGGAAACTGTTTTTTTAAACTTAGGCCAAAAAAAGCAGCCTGTTCCAAATAAACAGTGCAAATCACTGGGGAAAATTGAGCCCATAATCTCGGGATGTTGCAAAGCACTTTACACCCAATGAAGTATTTTTACAGTGTAGTCACTGTTATAATGGAGGAAGCGATGCAATTAATTTGTGTACAGCAAGCTCCAACAAACAGCAATGAGATAATGACCAGATAATCTGTTTCAGTGAGAAAACCCTACTATTAGATTTATTGCACCAAATTAATTTGAATTGCGTATCAAGTTAGGTACATTCAGAAAGAAAGAGGGACACATTTACTGTCATGTTATTTTTGTAACACTTTTGCTGTTATTATTTCTCCCACCCCTTTTTGTGCACAAAGCAATGAAAATTTCAGACATGTAAAACATAGGTTCACATTAAGACAGCATCATCAAAGGTTCATGAGGTGGAAACACTGAGTAAGATAATTGCAGGTGAGTGGCACTGATTAGAGAGCCGCTGCCTGGGATCCCAATTTTAATGTACAAGTAACTAAAGTGGACAACCTCCTTCAGGTGTGTTAGATTAGGTATCATTAGAGTTTTGACTTCTTTTCAGAGAAAAAAAATCTGACTGCTAATCGTTGCTGCTTCATGTATTCCTTCTCATGATGCTAAAAGTTTGTCTGTAGTTCACTTTCAAGAAGTGTAAGAAGGACACATCAGAAAACACAGTCAGTCTCTTCATCTCTCCCCTACATCCCAGAACATGCTGGAGGTAGAACTTAGTTTAATCCTTTAGAGTCGAGAAATGTTTGTGGACAAAGTGAGATTTGGAATTGGCCAGCTACATAAGGACATATGGGGCTAGACTTTTGGCAGCTCATCGCCCATTTAGAGCTCATATAAGCGTTGAGATTCAGTCGATCCCCTATATTTAATGAAAAATGGAAACCAGCGCCCGATTATAGCCCATTTTCGCCAGCACAACTTTTGGCATACAGGAATTAGCTGCATCGCCTGGCCTATTTAAAAAAATATATATATACATATCGTCATACTCGTGCAAGGCCAAGAATAATGGTTATAATGGAAACTAGTGCCGATTATCGTCAAGTGCTACTTTCAGCATTTCGCCCAAATGATTGCTTGCCCAAAAAGACTCTCAAGAAAAGCTGCACTCACCCGACCTTAACTCGGCATTATGGACACCATGCAGGATCTTTAATAACAGGCTGCTTGAAGTGGTTGGGTGGCGAAGTAATTTGTGAGTGATTTTAAGGGTGTTTTAAATCTTGCAACTAATCACTATTAGTTGAGGACAATTTAAGACGACCGATTAGGGCATTCAGTGATGGTGCCGGTAATTTCTCAACCTGTATTGATGACGAATCACATGCTGCAAAATAGAGATGGGAGAAGGTTTATTGAAAAGCATTGTGTGCCCAATCAAAGAGGTGGCAGACTGCTGAGGAGGTGGAGACGTTACACCCAACGCATTTACAGGGATAAGCGATCATACCTGGACTTGTCCGATAACACGTGCGTTAGAAGGCTGTGATTCCAAAAGGAGGTCATCAGTGAGATATGCCAGCTTATTAAGGGAGATCTGCAGTCTACCGGTACCATCAGGACCGCACTGCCCGTTGAGGTTAAGGTTACTGCAACACTTTTTTTCTACACATCGGGTTCCTTTCAGGTCTCGGCTGGCGACATTTGCGCTATCTCTCAGCACGTCACACATTGCTGCATTCGACAGGTGACTGATGCCCTTTACGCACGCATGATGGACTTTATAAACTTCCCTGTGACCAGGGAGGCACAGACTGAGAGGCTTTGGATTTCTCGAACAGCAAACTTCCCCAAGGTGCAGGGAGCAATAGACTGTACGCACATTGCCCTGCGAGCACCTTTACAGGATGCAGAGGTGTTTCGGAACTGAAAGGGATTCCATTTCCTGAATGTGCAACTTGTTGTCGACCACAAGCAAATAATCATGGCAGTAAATGCAAATTTTCCAGGGAGCATTCATGATGCGTATATCTTGCATGAGAGCACTGTCTCTGACCTGTTTAACAGTCAGCCACAAGGTCACTGTTGGATGCTGGGGGATAAAGGATATGGCCTTGCCAGCTGGCTCATGACCCACCTGCATAAGCCCTAGACAGAAGCGGTACAACAAAAGCCATATAGCCACACGCAATATTGTCAAAGACAATTGGAGTGCTTCAGCAGCGCTTCAGATGCCTGGACCACTGAAAAGGTGACTTACAATATCATTCTGAGCAGGTCGTTGAGTTCATTGTGGTGTGCTGGATGTTGCATAACCTAGCTATCAGGAGAGGACAACAAATGCCAGATGGGACCGCAGGTCCACCTCAGGAGAGAGGGGATGCGGAAGAGGAGGAGGAAGACGAGGACTTCGGGGAAGATAATCAGCCTGGCAATGAACCCATGCCCTCACGACCACCCCCCCCCCTCCCCCCCCACACCACTGGAAAAGCCCCGTGGTAGTTATGCAACTGCAAAACTGTTGCATCAGCAGCTCATAAATAAACGCTTTGCCTGTAGTTATGTTGGTGACAGTTACAGTTGTGTTACGTTTCATCCTTGCCTGGCCTGGCCATGGCCATTGTTTGCAACCCTTGTATTGATGTTTTACCTTATGTTATTAGAAGACACTTAACAACTGTAAAGTTAAATAAAAACTTTAAATAATTTAACAACTGGTTTTAAAAATGTTTTAATAAACATATATAACAGCACTCCCCCCCCCACCCCCCCCCCTCGCAACAGTGAATAAAATATTTTTCAACAATATAACGAGAACACCATCCCACCATCCCCAACAGTCAACAATCAACAATTTATTTTTACATAACAAAACAATAATATACACCCCCTCCTCCTATCTACGGCCATTCTTCCCTCCTCTAACTTGACCCCCCCGTCATTGTAACCCTCACTTTCCTACTTAATCCCCTTGTAACAGGACCAAGACATCTTGCAGCAGAGCACCTCAAGGGCTGCTGCTGTGGGGAGGGGGGGGTGGTGCGGGTGATGTCGGCAGAATAAGCTCAGTGGATGGAGGTGAAGACGTTTGCGAAGAAATGTCTTCCAAGTCAGAAGAAAGTTCTTCCTCCTGTCTCGCATCTGTAGTGCTGGTTGGTGGTATGGCACCTTGGGGTGCAGTGCCATATCCCGAAACTATCGTGTGCCACAAGGCATCGTTGTTCGCCCCATTGCCGCAACCATCTGCCCCATGTACTCCGATATTCTGGCAGATAGTGTGGCAATGTTGCCAGTTAACCCATCAATCGCTTGAAGGAGCTCTCGACCTATTTCGACTCTCAACCTCAACAGTGACACCGTGTACTCGTTGACATCTGCCCATTACAGCGCATGCCTACCTCGCCGGCTCAACCTCCGTGGAGTCGGCATGGGCATTGGACGACTCGGAGTGGCCTGCTGCAAACCGCTTGGTCCCGCTTCTTCATCCGTTGAGGATGACGTGGTCACAGGTACCACAGATGAGATTTCCGGCGCATCATCCACATCCTCCTTCTCCTCGATTGTATGTTCTTCAATCGTGGTGAGCAGGACCTGCAGCGGTAGTGGTGATGCTCCAGGGGCCCTCCATTGCACCTGGGGAGCTGGAAAACATAAGTGAGGTCAGTAGAAGAGAAGGGGAGACATAAGAATGCTTGCGCTGCACATGCATATGTACGAGGAGCAGCACTACTGCAATAAATGTGAATGAGAGATGTTACATATGATTGAGAGTACAGAAGCTGCAGACATAACATTACATCATTCATATATTATAATCAAAAGGCATTAAATTACTTTAAATTACCACTGCTTTACACATTACTCACGTGGCGCAACAACTGGATCTGCACCACCATGGGTGGCAGAATGATTATGCCTGCCCACTAGCGCTGCAGCACGCTCCTTGAGATCCGTGTGAGGGTGCAGGTCAGCAGGCCCTTCTCCAGTCCGCATGTGCTCCGCCTGATTCTTAGATCCTCTGCAAATGTGACAAGAGCATGGCATAAGCTGAATAGCATGTGGGGTGACTAGGTACTAATACGGAAACTCAACAGATATTGTAATCCACAATTAGTCACTCCACATGCTATTCATCGTTAACGTTATATGCTAATACGGTTTGTATCCAATGGATACATGGTATAACATCTACGTTCAGAGAAAATATTTAATAAGATAGTGTTTAGGAGCTAATGCTTGACACCAAACATCTTGCGTATAATCTCCAGGAAAGGCCCCATCCATGGGCTGTGCCATTCAGTGCCCGAGGGGAGGGAGGCGGTTTATTGGAATCGATGGAGGTCCCCGAGTGGTGGGGGGTGGGTGGAGGGTGAATCAGGACCACTGGTGAGCTTGGTAATGACAGGACTATAATGGAAGGGAGCATCGTGTCCATGGGCTGTGCTCGGAGACCTCCATGTGACCGGAGCTTGTGTCCCAAAGTGTTCCAGGGCAGACGGTGAGGCAGGGCAGCTCTCCCCCAGTCCAGGCTGGGTCACTGTGTGATTGACAGCAGCCGGAGAGACTCACACTCTGTGGGTAAAGCTGACCGGACCACTCAGTGCTCAGTCCATCAACCTAATCAAAAAGGATACAGTGCCCAAGTTAAAGAGTTGCTCACAGCACACAAGCAGCAATATAATCAATAATTCTGCTAAACTAATTTGGCCCCAATTTTCGATCAAAGCGTTTCAATAATAATTAATACTGTCGATTTAAATTTAAGGCATCCCAGCAAAATTCGAGTAAAAGTGCGCAGGTTCTGACCCTAGTCCAAATCTTAACAGGGAAGCTACCCAAGATTACCCAGCTTAATTACAATCTGGCAGATTTACATTCTAATTAATGAGTCAGTGCATCATTACAATTATAAATTTAATAATTTAATACTTACTCTTGCCAATGAAACAAGACTATTTCAGCACCTGCGGCACTGGTCTGCCTCTCGCCTATTGTGGTCCACCGATGAGATAAGAGCGACGGTATCCATCCATATTCTTTGGTAAATCCGGTGTGGAGGTTTCCCACGCCCACCCCAGGTTAATTGGCCCCACCGAGTCTCGACCTCGTTCACTAAGGCCTCATTAGCTTCTTCTGAGAAGGCTTTTGCCCTCCTTCTCCCTGCAACCTCCTCCTGACTCCTCGTGGGACATCTCCATCATGTAGATTATTCACAGCTCCTTCAAAAAATACCTTGTCCAAAAGCTTCCTTCTCTCTCTCCCTCCCTTTGCCTTCTGAACATGCGCAGATGACCCCTGACCTCCCGAATCGCGGGAAAAGTTCTTTGTCTGAAAAGAAAGTGCATGCACAGAACAATCATTGCTATGGACGCCAGCCTTGCACGGCTGAATACGTCGCTATCGCCCATTTCACACCGCTAAGGCTATCGCCCAAATTAAAAAGGAGAAATTGACGTTTTTTAAAATGGGCGGTATTCCAGCTATCCTGAAAAATAAAAAAAGCACTAAGGCCAGAAATATCGCCCATTTTGGGGCGATAACGATCAGAGTGGAAAGTCTAGCCCATGTACTTTATGGAACATTTTTAATATCATGGGGCCTGGTGGATCGAGGCTCTAATTTCTCTGGTGTGATCATGGAAAGTCCCTCCAATCCTTCTTATAGCTATCACTATATAGACCGCTTAAGAGTTATGTTCACGCACCATCCAGTCGCACTGTGGCTGACATGCCACTTTATACGAACAGTGACCCATGGCTTATCTGTGCAGTCTTCCTCCCAAAGCACTTAACATAATTATGCAAAAGATCTCTTAATTGGCAATCTAAAAACTGTTTTTCACTGCTTATTAACAACAACAGCAGAGGAGATGGATGGTAAACTTAGAGAAGAGGGAGCTGAGCTGCAAGCACCATTTTTTCCCCCTTTCTGCACCTCCATTTTCTGCCACCTTGCCTCTCCAACTAGGGGAGTCAAATTTATAACCAAAAGTTTTTTGATATGTCTGCTGTTTGTGAAAGCCTCGTCAATAAACTTCAAGTAAGATGCATATATTTTCCACAAGGAGAAATCAATTCACCTGCTGAGCGTAAGAGAATTCAATAAGCAGCTGAACTCTGGTACAAAATTTGTTGATTGTGGATTTTGCTGTAATTAATAAATAAACTGGGTCAGCATTGGTGGGAATAGGCTATCCAGGAGCACAGGCTCCATTGGAGACTTCTCATCCTGTCTTTCAAACAACTTACTGTGTTGCACTCAACAAATCTTTAATTAGCTATGCAGCATTCCCCCATCGGCATTTTATGTGCGATGAACTGATTAAAAGTCTTGATGGACTATTTGGTGTTTATTTGGGAAAGTGAAAATCTTATGGTTTGGTTGTTTTAATAAATCCTAACTACACGGAAGGTGAGAACTAACCAAAATAACTACTTTAATTTCTTTATAACTTGGCTTGTAATTTAAACTTTGTTTCAGTCTTTAAAATCAGGTTGACTACATTAAAGTGCAAATACCTGTACTTTGGTTTTATAGCTGTGAATCTATAAATCCAGAAATGGCAATGTTAGTGAATAGGGCTCTAAAAAGTTTGCTGCTCTGTTTAATTTCAAACAGTTTCCTGCTGTCAAGAGCTGGATCAACATTCTAGCCTTCACTTCAATAGCTGTTAATGAAAGAATTGGCATTTATAGTGATTTATGATCACATCCTCAGGACATCCCAAAGTACTATACAGCATGGTTTATTTTCAAGTACAGTCACTGTAAATATATAGGCAAATATGGCAGCTAATTTGCACACAGCAAGGTCCCATAAATAGCAAATGAACAGATGCCCAGATAATTTGATTTCCGTGATGGTTGAGGAAAGAATGCTGAACGGACTTAATTTGGTATTTCCTGGTGAATGTTTTTTTGAAGTAAAGGTGGATTGAACACATAGAATGAGTTCATTTCTGTGTATGCTTTCAACTTTTCTGAGATAGATGATGCAGGGAAAATGTAAACTTCTATTTTAATAAGCATCTTTGCAGAAGTCTTTGAAAGTGAATGACTTTGTGAGGGTGTGTTGGGAATAACAGGCTGGTGTAAAGTGACTTTATTTGATGAATATTTCTTTATTAACAGTTGTGGGTTATCACTTGTGCTCTACTGACTATGGCAGGTTTATGCTGCTGGCTCCGCTTCCTCTCTTCCTTGTGCCAAGTAAGACCTTCTTGGGTGTTGTTATGTATGTAACCCTAGGCAACCTGTATCATACCGCCACCAGAGGGCCGACCTGTTGGAGTCCCAAGGGATCCCAGTATCTCTTGGAAGCACTGTATAGAACAGGCCTCCCATGCTGTACCGGCACTCTGGAGTTTAAATAAAGGAGCTAAGGTCACACTTACGCACTGTCTACAGTACTCAGTTGCATTACTTTATTATGGGCATAACAATTGGCGATGAGATAACGAACAACTGCGCGATAATGCAAAGAACTGTTGGTATCCTGGAGAAATTCTCAGAAGGGGACAATTGGGAGGCCTTCCTGGAGCGACTCGACTAATACTTTGTGGCCAACGAGCTGGAAGAGGACGAGAACGCTGCCAAACAAAGGACGATCCTCCTTACCGTCTGTGGGGCAACAACGTATGGCCTCATGAAGAATCTTCTCGCTCCGGTGAAACCAACAACCAAATCCTTTGAAGAACTGTGTACGCAGGTCCGGGAGCACCTAAATCCGAAGGAAAGCGTTTTGATGGCAAGGTATCGGTTCTACACACGTCCACGGTCTGAAGGCCAGGAAGTGACGAGCCAAGTCGCCGAACTGAGGTGCCTTGTAGGACATTGCGAATTCGATGGATTCCTGGAGCAAATGCTAAGAGCCTTTTTTGTGCTTGGCATTGGCCATGAGGTTATCCTTCACAAACTATTGACTGTTGAAACACCGAATCTGAGCAAAGTCATAACGATAGCCCAGGCATTTATGTCCATGAGCGATAACACCAAACACATTTCACAGTATAAAGTGGTTTCGGCTAATACTGTACACAAAGTAACGTCGTTTTCAGGCAGGAATGCATATGGCAGAACGTACACGCCGGCAGCTGCACGACCTCAGATGACCCAGAGTCCGTCATCAATTGTTAATGCGAGGCAGTTAATACCTTGTTGGTGCTGTGGAGGTGATCATCGAGCCCATCAATGCCGCTTCAAACCTCCAGCGAATGTGCAGACGATCTGCAAACCCTGCAAACCACCACGTTGCAGAGGAAGATCGATCCATGGTGGATCAGGCTGAACTAGAGACTCGAACCGAGGAGGCAGAAGTGTATGGGGTACACACCTTTATCACAAAATGTCCACCGATCATGTTGAAAGTTGAACTGAATGGAATTCCAGTATCCATGGAATTGGACATGGGTGCTAGTCAGTCTATCATGAGCAAAAAGGCCTTCGACAGGCTGTGGTGTAACAAGGCACACAGGCCCAAGCTTAGCCCCATTCATACCAAGCTAAGAACTTACACCAAAGAGCTGATTCCTGTTATTGGCAGCGCAGAAGTATAAAAGTTTGCTATGATGGAGCAGTGCACGAACTCCCACTATCGGCAGTTTAAAAAGAGCGGGAGTCGGAGGAGCGGAGGAGGTCGGGAGCAGCGAGGCCCATAAAAGGGGGGCCCAGCAGTCAGAGGTAGTTGCAGAGGCAAGAAGGTAAAAATAAATCGAAGTGTGACGTCACAGCCAAGAGGGTAAGTGGCTGGTGGATTGGTGATTATTTAAATTTTTTCCTTTTCTTTTCTGATCAGTAAGAAACCTTTGGCAGTGTTATCAATTAGGTTAATTTAAGGGTTAAGCCATGGCAGGAGGGCCCAGACCCGTGTCATGCTCCTCCTGTGTTACGTGTGAAATCAGGGACTCTTTCAGTGTCCCTGACAACTACACGTGCAGGAAGTGTATCCAGCTGCAGCTCGTGACTGACGGCATTGCAGCACTGGAGATGCGCATGGATTCAATCTGGAGCATCTGCGATGCTGAGGATGTCATAAATAGCACATTTAGTGAGTTGGTCACACCACAGGTAAAGGTTACACAGCCAGATAGGGAATGGGTGACCATCAGGCAGAGCAGTGGAAGGAAGGTAGTGCAGGAGTCCCCTGAGGTCATCTCCGTCCAAAACAGATACACTACCTTGGGTTTTGTTGGGGGAGATGGCTCATCAGCGGAAGGCAACAGCAGCCAAGTCCATGGCACCAGGGATGGCTCTGCTGCACAGGAGAGCAGAAAAAAGAGTGGGAAAGCTACAGTGATGGGGGATTCTATTGTAAGGGGAATAGATAGGTGTTTCTGCGGCCGCAAATGAGACTCCAGGACGGTATGTTGCCTCCCTGGTGCAAGGGTCAAGGATGTCTTGGAGCGGCTGCAGAGCATTCTGGAAGGGGAGGGTGAACAGTCAGCTGTCGTGGTACATGTAAGTACCAAAGATATAGGTAAAAAATGGGATGAGGTCATACAAGCTGAATTTAGGGAGCTAGCAGTTAAATTAAAAAGTAGGACCTCAAAGGTAGTAAACTCAGGATTGCTATCAGTGCCACATGCTAGTCAGAGTAGGAATTGCAGGATAGTTCAGATGAATATGTGGCTTGAGGAATGGTGCAAGGGGGAGGAATTCAAATTCCTGGGACATTGGAACTGGTTCTGGGGGAGGTGGAACCAGTACAAACCGGTTGGTCTGCACCTGGGCAAAATCGGAACCGATGTCCAAGGCGGAGTATTTGCTAGTGCAGTTGGGGAGGGTTTAACTAAAAAGACAGGTGGCTGGGAATCTATGCAGGGAGGCAGAGGGAAGTAAAAGGGGGCAGAAGCAAAAGGTAGGAAGGAGAAAAGCAAGAGTGGAGGGCAGAGAAATCAAGGACAAAAATCAAAAAGGGCCACATTACAACATAATTCTAAAAGAACAAAGAGTGTTAAAAAAACAAGCCTAAAGGCTCTGAGTCTCAATGCGAGGAGCATTTGTAATAAGGTGGATGAATTGACTGCAGATAGCTGTTAACGGATATGATGTAATTGGGATTACGGAGACATGGCTCCAAGGTAACCAAGGCTGGGAACTCAACATCCAGGGGTATTCAATATTCAGGAAGGACAGATGGGAAGGAAAAGGAGGTGGTGTAGCATTACTGGTTAAAGAGGAGATTAACGCAATAGTAAGGAAGGACATTAGCGTGGATGATGTGGAATCTATATGGATAGAGTTGCAAAACACCAAAGGGCAGAAAATGTTAGTGGGAGTTGTGTACAGACCACCAAACAGTAGTAGGGAGGTTGGGGATGGCATCAAACAGGAAATTAGGGCCTTGTGCAATAAGGGTACAGCAGTTATCATGGGTGACTTTAATCTACATATTGATTGGGCTAACCAAACTGGTAGCAATACTGTGGAGGAGGATTTCCTGAAATGTATAAGCGATAGTTTTCTAGACGATTATGTCGAGGAACCAACTAGAGAGCAGGCCATCTTAGACTGTGTCTTGTGTAATGAGAGAAGATTAATTAGCAATCTGGTTATGCGGGGCCCCTTGGGGAAGAGTGACCATAATATGGTAGAATTCTACATTAAGATGGAGAGCGACACAATTAATTCAGAGACCAGGGTCCTGAACTTAAAGAAAGGAAACTTCCACGATATGAGACGTGAATTGGCTAGGATAGACTGAAGAATGATACTTAAAGGGTTTGATGGTGGATAGGCAATGGCAGACATTTAAAGATGATATGGATGAACTACAACAATTGTACATCCCTGTGTGGCGTAAGAATAAAAAAGGATAGGTGGCTCCACCCTGGCTAACAAGAGAAATTAGGGAAAGTGCTAAATCCAAGGAAGAGACATATAAATTGGCCAGGAAAAGCAGCAAACCTGAGAACTGGGAGAAATTTAGAATTCAGCAGAGGAGGACTAAGGGTTTAATTAGGAGGGGGGAAATAGAGTATGAGAGTAAGCTTGCAGGGAACATAAAAACTGACTGCAAAAGCTTCTATAGATATGTGAAGAGAAAAAGATTTGTGAAGACTAATGTAGGTCCCTTGCAGTCAGAATCAGGGGAATTCACAATGGGGAACAACGAAATGGCAGATCAATTGAACAAATACTTTGGTTCTGTCTTCACTATGGAAGACACGAATAACCTCTCGAAAATACAAGGGGACCGAGGGTCTAGCGAGAAGGGACAACTGAGGGAAATTCTTATTAGTCAGGAAATGGTGTTTGGAAATTGAAGGGACTGTAGGCCAATAAATCCCCAGGGCCTGATAGTCTGCATCCGAGAGTACTTAAGGAAGTGGCCCTAGAAATAGTAGATGCATTGGTGGTCATTTTCCAACATTCCATGGACTTTGGTTCAGTTCCTATGGATTGGAGGGTAGCTAATTTTCTCTCTCCCACTTTTTAAAAAAGGAGGGAGAGAGAAAACAGGGAATTATAGATCAGTTAGCCTGACATCGGTAGTGGGGAAAATGCTGGAATCAATTATTAAAGATGCAACAGCAGCGCATTTGGAAAGCAGTGACAGGATCGGTCCAAGTCAGCATGGATTTATGAACGGGAAATCATGCTTGACAAATCTTCGAGAATTTTTTGAGGATGTAACTAGTAGAGTGGATGAGGGAGAACCAGTGGATGTGGTGTATTTGGACTTTCAAAGGTTTTTGGCAAGGTCCCACACAAGAGATTAGTGTGCAAAATTAAGGCACATGATATTGGGGGTAATGTATTGATGTGGACAGAAAACTGGTTGGCAGACAGGAAGCAAAGAGGGAAATAAACAGGTCCTTTTCAGAATGGCAGGCAGTGACTAGTGGGGTACCGCAGGGTTCAGTGCTGGGACCCCAGCTATTTACAACATACATTAATGATTTAGACAAAGGAATTGAATGTAATATCTCCAAGTTTGCAGATGACACTAAGCTGGGTGGCAGTGCGAGCTGCAAGGAGGATGCTAGGAGGCTGCAGGGGGACTTGGACAGGTTAGGGGAATGGGCAAATGCATGATAGATGCAGCATAATGTGGATAAGTATGAGGCTATCCACTTTGGTGGCAAAAACAGGAAGGCAGATTATTATCTGAATGGTAACAAATTAGTAAAAGGGGAGGTGCAACGAGACCTGGGTGTCATGGTACATCAGTCATTGAAGGTAGGCATGCAGGTACAGCAGGCAGTAAGAAAGCAAATGACATTGCTGGCCTTCATATCCTTTAACAGCGATCTGCGCAGTTAATTCGTCCAACTTATTATGAATATTCCTCGCATTGAGGCACAGAGCCTTCAGGCTTGCCTTTTAAACACCCTTTGTCCCTTTAGAATTTTGCTGTAAAGTGGCCCTTTTTGATTTTTGCCTTGGGTTTCTCTGCCCTCCACTTATACTTTTCTTCTTTCTATCTTTTGCTTCTGCCCCCATTCTACTTCCCTCTGTCTCCCTGCATCGATTTTCATCCCCCTGCCATATAAGTTTAACCCTCCCCAACAGCACTAGCAAACACTCCCCCTAGGAAATTGGTTCCAGTCCTGCCCAGGTGCAGACCGTCCAGTTTGTACTGGTCCCACCTTCCCCAGATCCGGTTCCAATGTCCCAGGAATTTGAATCCCTTCCTTCTGCACCACTCCTCAAGTATTCATTTGAGCTATCGTGCGATTCCTACTCCTATAGGAGCAAGGAGGTCTTACTGTAGTTGTACAGGGCCTTGGCGAGACCACACCTTGAGTATTGTGTGCAGTTTTGGTCTCCTAATCTGAGGAAGGACATTCTTGCTATTGAGGAAGTGCAGCGAAGGTTCACCAGACTGATTCCCAGGATGGCAGGACTGACATATGAAGAAAGACTGGATCCACTAGGCTTATATTCACTGGAATTTAGAAGAATGAGAGGGGATCTCATAGAAACATATAGAAGTCTGACAGGATTGGACAGGTTAGATGCAGGAATAATGTTCCTGATGGTGAGGAAGTCCAGAATCAGGAGTCACAGTCTAAGGATAAGGGGTAGGCCATTTAGGACCGAGATGAAGAGAAACTTCTTTACTCAGAGAATTGTGAACGTGTGGAATTCTCTACCACGGAAAGTTGCTGAGGCCAGTTTATTAGATATATTCAAAAGGGAGTTAGAAGTAGCTCTTATGGCTAAAGAGATCAAAGGGTATGGAGAGAAAGTAGGAATGGGGGACTGAAGTTGCATGATATTGAATGGTGGTGCAGTCTTGAAGGGCTGAATGGCCTACTCCTGCACCTACTTTGTATGTTTCTATGTACCAGGAGATGGCCCCACACTGTTCGGCAGAAGTTGGCTGGGAAAAATCCGCTAGAACTGGACGACGTCCGAGTGTTCTCGTCCGTCGACAACGCCTCATGTGCCCAGGTTCTGAGCAAGTTCCCATCGTTGTTTGAGCCAGGCATTGGAAGTTTCTCGGGGGCAAAGGTGCAGATCCACTTGGTTCCCGGTACACAACCCATCCACGGGTGGTGCCATATATGATGCGAGAGAAAGTGGAAATTGTGCTGGACAGGCTGCAGCAAGAAGGCATCATCGCGCCGATGGAGTTTACCGAGTGGGCCAGTCCGATTGTTCCGGTTCTCAAAGGCGACAGCACGGTCAGAATTTGTGGGGACTATAAAATAAAGATTAACCGTTTTTTGCAACAGGACCAGTACCCGCTACCCAAGGCAGACGACCTATTTGCGACCCTGGCTGGAGGAAAGACTTTCACCAAGTTGGACCTACATGACGCAGGAGCTGGAGGAATCATGAAAAGGTCTCACCTGCATCAACACACACAAAGGTCTGTTCGTCGACAATAGATGCCCGTTTGGGATTCGATCGGCCGCAGCAATTTTTCAAAGGAACGTGGAGAGCCTGCTCAAGTCGGTTCCGTGCACTGTGGTTTTCTAGGACGACATACTGGTCAAAGGTCGGGACACCATCGAACCCTTGCAGAACCTGGAGGAGGTTCTAAGTCAGCTAGATCGCGTGGGAATCAGTTTGAAACGCTCGAAGTGTGTTTTCCTTGTGCTAGAGGTCGAGTTTTTAGGAAGAAGAATCGCAGCAGATGGCAACAGACCCACCAACGCCACAATGGAGGCCATCAAGAACACGCCGAGACCACAGAACGTGATGGAACTGCGGTCGTTCCTGGGACGACTCCAACTATTTCGGTAATTTCCTACGCGGGTTAAGCACCTTGCTAGAACCCGTACATGTGCTACTACGCAAGGGAGATGACTGGGTATGGAGGAAGTCATCAGGCTGCTTTTGAGAAAGCCAGAAGTCTGTTACGTTCCAACAAACTGCTTGTTCTGTATAACCCATGTAAATGATTAGCGCGATGTGTTAGGTGCGTGTTACAACAAGCTAATGAATCGGGAACATTGCTACCGGTCGCCTATACGTCCAAGGCCGAAAGGGCTTACAGCATGATTGAAAAAGAAGCTCTGGCATGCATTTACGGGGTGAAACAAATGCACCAGTATCTGTTTGGTCTTCAGTTTGAGCCAGAAACTGATCATAAGCCACTCATATCGCTATTTTCAGAGAGCAAAGGGATTAACACCAATGCCTCTGCCCGCATCCAAAGATGGGCGTTCACGCTGTCTGCATACAACTATGTAATCCGCTACAGACCAAGCACAGAGAACTGTGCTGATGCTCTCAGTCAGCTTCCATTGCCCACCACCGGGGTGGAAATGGCACAGCCTGCAGACTTGCTCTTGGTGATGGATGCATTCAAAAACGAAAAGTCACCCGTTACGGCCCACTAGATCAGGACCTGGAAAAGCCAGAATCCTTTACAATCCCTGGTTAAAAAAAACTGTGTCCTCCATGGTAGCTGATCCAGCATCCCAGCGGAGATGCATGAAGAGATCAAGCCGTTCCTGCGGTGCAAAGACAAAATGTCCATACAGGTCTTTTGTGGGGTAATCGCGTGGTTTTGCCTAAGAAAGGCAGGGAAACGTTCATACGCAACCTACCCACCCAGGCATAGTAATGATGAAAGCCATAACCAGATCCCATGTGTGGTGGCCTGGCATCGACTCAGACTTAGAATCATGCGTGCGCCAATGCAACTCTTGCTCTCAACTGAGCAATGCACCCAGAGAGGCACCACTAAGTTTGTGCTCATGGCCCTCCAACCCGTGGTCTGGGATCCACATTGACTTTGCGGGCCCATTTCTCGGCAAAATGTTTTTGGTTGTTGTGGATGCTTATTCAAAATGGATTGAATGTGTAATAATGTCTGTAAGCATGTCCACTGCCACCATCGAAAGCCTACGAGCCATGTTTGCCACACACGGCCTGCCTGATGTCCTTGTCAGCGACAATGGGCCGTGCTTCACCAGTACTGAATTCAAGGAATTCATGACCCGCAATGGGATCAAGCACCTTACATTTGCTCCATTCAAGCCCGCATCCAATGGCTAGGCAGAACGGGCAGTCCAAATCATCAAGCATAGCTTGAAACGTGCGTTGGAAGGCTCCCTGCAGACCCGCCCGTCCCGAGTCCTGCTCAGCTAGCAATCAGACCCCACTCGCTCACCGGGGTTCCCCCAGCCGAGCTGCTCATGAAAAGGCTCTCTCTTGTCCACCCTGATCTCCATGATCACGTCGAGGGCAGGCGGCATCAACAAAGCATGTACCATAATCGCGCAAACTTGTCACGCGATATTGAAGTCAAATACCCTGTATTTGTACTCAGCTATGGACATGGTCTCAAATGGCTTGCTGGCACTGTCATAGCCAAAGAAGGGAGTAGGGTGTTTCAGGTCAAACTTGCCAATGGACTAATTGCAGAAAGCATTTAGACCAAACCAAGCTGCGATTCACTAACAGCCACGAGCAACCTGAAGAGGACACCACCTACTTCGACCCTCCAACACACACACAAGTGGTAACTGACATCATGGTTGACCACGAAGCTGAACTCACCATCCCCAGCAGCCCGGCAAGGCCAGCTGCCCAGCAGCCCAGCGAAGAACCAGCCAACTCAACCACACCTGTATTTGTATCAAGATGATCGACAAGGGAGCGAAAAGCCCCAGATGGTCTCACCCTGTAAATAAGTGCACTATTGACTTTGGGAGGGAGTGATGATATGTATGTAATCCATAGCAACCTGTATCATACCGCCACCAGAGGGCCTACCTGTTGGAGTCCCAAGGGATCCCAGCATCCCTTAGGAGCACTGTATGTAAGCAGGCCTCCCATGCTGTATTGGCACTTTGGAGGTTAAATAAAGAAACGAAGGTCACACTTACTCATTGTCTATAGTACTCAGTTGCATTACTTTATTATGAGCATAACAGGAGTGTTGATCATAAGATTGCAGTATGCATCTGGAAAAGTGTGCAAAGCATTTATTGAAATGAACATCTTTGTACACGGAGCAGCTCAAAGAACCATTGCTTCCATGTGCAAGATAAGTATGTGTGGGTTTGGAGGAAGCAAAGCTTCAGAAGTTATGTTCTGACTTGAGGCCCTGGAAGTTGATAGGCTCGTCTGGGAAAATTTAGCTTCAAGAATATTTTGCTTAAAATGAATACAAGGCAGATAATCAGCAAACCAGCATAAACATCCTGCAGCCATTCTTTCTTCATCGGAATAATTCCCAGAGGGAAACTATTTGACTGTTGTCAACTTCAAAGTTCAAACAGCATAAACATAGAATATGTAACTTAGCCAAATGACCAACTGTCTTTTAGTGTTACACTTTACAGGTGAAGCAGGCAATAATGATTTCTATTGTGACAATTGGCCATTTCATTTGGATAAATTATAATAAATACATTCAGTGCAATGAAAGCAAAAACATTATTTAATATGATTTTAACATTTGACAGATTAATATTTGTTATATGCCTAATGTGTATTTGCACTGAGATCTGTGCATATATAATGCCTCCTGTCATCTCAAATGATAAAATAACTCTGTTGCTTCAAGTATGTGTGATATAATTTGCTGCTTTCACAAATTTTCCAAGCTACACTATAGTGTGATTTGCAAAGCCTTCCTTTTTTTGTTATCTTAGTGAAACTAGTCTATATGACATTTTATTATCTGGTAATGTTGTGTTCATACTCTGTTGCACGAACTCTCACTGGACAGGCATTAGGATCGTGTGGGAGCTATTCACAGTTGCTGTAAACGTGCTGGTTTTGAAATACCATTTTGGGTGTTGCTATAAGGGACACGGTGAAGTTACTTTACTTCTGGCTCAGTTCGTCTGTTTATTTACGTACACAACAGGTAACACTGCACAAATATCAACTCCAAGGCGTCCAGTATCAGCTGAACCTACATGTAGAATGAACTGCAGACTGATGTCTGTGAGGCTAAATTAACTATCGCAGCAAACTGTAATCCAACTGCTTTGGCAATCCTTCAAAATGCCGCAAACTCTCTGCTGGTGGACAGTGTACCTTGCAATTTGTAAGTTAAGATGGTATAAATTTGATCTTACTAGCAAGAGATTAGTCTTGAGAAGTGAGGGATCAGCGGACCAGGAGAACACCGAGTTTACTAGCAAGCGATAAGTCTTGGAATGAGAGACTAATGGAGTGTGAAAAAGCAAGAAGTGTGGAGATTAGCTCCAGTGGGATTTTAGCCTTGAAGTGCAATGGCCTAAAATGTTACTTGACGGGTTAGATCACTAAGTTATGTTTGATTTTATTAAGCTTTTGAGAGAAAATAGTTTCGTTGGTTGGCACACCCAATACCTGTAATGTGCAGGTCTTGGTTTTTTTAAATGTATTCATTCACAGGATGTGGGCATCGCTGCCAAAGCCAGGGTTTGAGAAGGTGGTGGTGAACTGCCACCTTGAACCGCTGCAAATTATTAGAGATGATTTTAGAATAGGAATCTAGGAATGGTAGTCGGCCATGCAGACCCTTGAACCTGTTCCGCCATTCAATTAGATCATGGGCGAACGCCTCCAACTGAAAAGTTTTTAACAAAAATACCTGGTGGTCCCGGAGGAAGGTAGGATTGCACTCCGAGGCCTAGTTTTGCAGTCCAGTGTACGGGAACATACAGGATCGTACGTGTATCCTGGGATCACGTGAGCCTGGACCACCAATCACTATGTAGTATTCTCATTCATAGTAATACCAGCTCTGAGCTCCCATTTCTAACAATGAGAATACCCCTAAAATGAAATAAAACGCAAACCTAAATTTTAAAAAAACACTTCACTTTTTAAAATTAATAGAAATTGCATTAAATTAAATGTTTGAGAAAATTTTTTTTTTTTATTAAAAAAATGTTTTAATAGTGTTAAAAATAAACTTGCCTTCATAGACAGCATTTTACATATAAAAATAAGTAATAACATTTAATTTTTCCATGTTTTAAATCTCTTATGCTGGCAAAAGTAGGCTTTATGCCTGCTTTTACCAGACATTTCAGTTTGAAAGACGTTCACTGGGAAAGAGTTGGGCAAATAGCCCAAATCTCCACTCGCGAATGTCCTTTCTGCAGGGATGCGTGCAATCTATCAAAAGGCATTTTGACAGATCGCAAAAGCCGGTTCTTGGTGCATTCACATCGGCGCCTAGAACTGGCATTTGCGAGGCCTCTTCGGGTGCATGTGCACACTATACGCACCAGGAGAGGCCACAATTTTCAGGCCATTCGATTGCAATTGTAACCTAAACTTTTGAGCTTGATCTACAGTTCCTCTAGCTGTAATTCTAAATCATCATAAATTCGTTCATTCATTTGAAACCTCTTAAGTTAACTGCCAAACTTGATTAGAATTCTTTCACCATATTTTACTGAGAGAGAGGATGCTCATTGTTTTTCTGTAGGGAGAAACCCCCGCCTGACTGCCTAATGCTTCACTTCACAGGAAGCTTATCTCTCTTCTCTGGAGGCGAGTAGATAGGCGATTTAATGTGATTGAATAGCCAAACTTTTGTTCAACAGAGAGCTGCCAATCAAGGACAAACTGAACCAGCAAGAAGCCTGTAGCTTTGATTATTAAGAGCCAAAGGGAGTATTCTGACAGTTAGAACATTTTGTGCAAGAACTGAGATTTAAAGCGGTGGCTGTGAGAACATATTTGGACAAAAATATATTTTTTTTCACAGCTACCAGCTGAGCACTGTGGATCAGGTATTGCCAAGTCTGCCAAGTCTTGACTTGGTTCCAAACTTGCATTGCTTAACATAATCAGGCAAAGAATATAAAGATTTAATTTCTGTAAGAAGAATTTAGTCTGCTTTAGGAATATAGAAAATAACTCATCAGGCCTCTTTCATATAATTAATTTTTTTCTCTAAAAGTAGCTTTGTATAAGCCACGAGCACATAAAACAAGCACACACCCACACTAAATTGGTAGTGAATACATTAACAACAATAGAATTTCCCTTTACACACTTAGCTGCATTGACAAAGTTTAGTAAAATCTATTCAATAACTGAGCTGGTACAAGTTGAAGCTGGAAAACCAAGTTAAAATATTTGTACATTTCCTAATTTGATGGCTTTAATATAGCAAGCCAACAAAATGAATACGAGGAAGTGCCAAGGACGGTGGGAAAGCAAATTGTGAGGAGGACACAAAAAATCTGCAAAGGGATACAGACAGGCTGAGTGAGTGGGCAAAAAGTATGCAGATGGGGTATAATGTGGGAAAATGTGAGCTTATCCACTTTGACAGAAAGAATAGAAAAGCAAATTATTTTTTAAATGGAGAAAAATTGCAAAATGTTGCAGTACAGTGGGACCTGGGTGTCCTTGTGCATGAAACACAAAAGGTTAATATGCAGGTACAGCAAGTGATCAGGAAGGCAAATGGAATGTTGGCCTTTATTGCAAGGGGGATAGAGTATAAAAGCAGAGAAGTCCTGCTACAACTGTACAGGGTATTGGTGAGGCCACACCTGGAGTACTGCATACAGTTTTGGTCTCCGTATTTAAGAAAGGATATACTTGCATTGGAGGCAGTTCAGAGAAGGTTCACTAGGTTGATTCCGGAGATGAGGAGGTTGACTTATTAAGTTAGGTTGAGTAGGTTGGGCCTATACTCATTGGAGTTCAGAAGAATGAGAGATGATCTTATTGAAACATATAAGATAATGAGGGAGCTCGACAAAGTGGATGCAGTGAGGATATTTCCACCCAAAGCGGAAACTAGGGGGCATAGCCTCAGAATAAGGGGCTGCCCATTTAAAACTGAGATGAGGAGGAATTTCGTCTGAGAGGGTTGTACCTCTGTGGAATTCTCTGCCCCAGAGAGCTGTGGAGGCTGGGTCATTGAATATATTTAAGGCGGAAATGGACAGATTTTTGAGCGATAAGAGAATAAAGGGTTATGGGGGGCAGGCAGGGAAGTGGAACTGAGTCCATGATCAGATCAGCCATGATCTTATTAAATGGCGGAGCAGGCTCGAGGGGCCAAATGGCCTACTTCTGCTCCTATTTTTTATGTTCTTAAGGGTTTCAAACATTGACAGTTTTTCCACAGATAATGCCAAACCTGAGTATTTGCAACATTTCCTGTTTGTCTTGTATTCCTTCAACAAATTTGACACTAATTAAGCAGTTGTTACTGCAGCTTGAATGGGACCCAATTGCAGAAGATGGCATTTGGGCAGTGCAGTGCGGAATGGCTCTAGTTAACACTAGGCAGGAAAGGTTTATTGTATCCACTCACTTTCCCTCCCCCAGCAGTATTATTTATATTTATTGAAATAGTTAGCAAATACAATTGTCTCCAATTTCCCAATATGGCTGATACCATCTCATGCTAGGAGTGATAGACAGTGATGTCCTCACTGGTTATGCTGATTCTGGTTTGGTGGCATGCATTCCTGGTAACCATTCCAAACGACGTTTCACATAACTGCTAAAAGCTTTCAGCATGCACCTGCGGGCATTCAAACTGGGTAGCATGAATAAAACATGCTAAATACTGTATCATGATTCTGTACTGGAAGATGTGTAGCGAGACAATGGTTCTGATCTCGCAGTCAGCAGTGAACGAATGGTGCTCACTATTCATTGCATTGGCTTTAACACTGCAATTTGCAGTATAGAGCTGAAAAAGCGTGGCATCCTCTACAGTGGATCTGGGACCTGTGTGAATAAGAAAAGCAATGGCGGGTCTCCTCATCCAATCAAATTGAAGAATCCTTACTGACGCATGCAGTCAAAACCAGGAAATGTAAGATAGAATATTTAATTAAATGTAAAATCATGTACAGATAGCAAAATAAAGAGAGGGAAAGAAATTTGGGGATAAGAGATGGAAAAAAAGGTTTTTAAAAACATTTTTGAAAAAAATCTCCAACAATAATTAAAACCTGAAGGAATAAGACTTGTAAAAGCAAATTTTCAGTGTCATAGAGGTTGTTTGTTAGTAATTAAGACTGAACACACTGTTAAAAATTCACCTGCACCTGAATGGACAAGCCCTAAATCTTTCTGGCATGTCTAGTGGGTACGTACCCCAACTTCACGCTGTTGCATGTTGGTTAATACCGAGCCTCTTGTTGAGGTACCGGTGCAGCGAAGTTTGTGAGGGAGCAGGGCAGCTCTGACAACAACTTCCGGATGTCTGTGTTTAACTGCGCAAGTGCGGGCTCTGGAATTTGCTGTCCAATTTACTCCTTGGTAACAGTGAGTTGTTCTTAGTGCCACATGCATCCCAGTATCTATTTTTGTGTGCAAAAGTGATCTATGGTTGATGCCAGCTGCTTTTGAAGTGATTGTTTAGTTTTGATTTCAGAGAATATACCCTGCATCTAATACAGTCAAGTTAGAACAACATTCTGACTTTCCCACAAATCTGTTCTTTTACATTGTTTTAAGTTATTTAGATTTCCTAGTGCAAAGTCAATTTTCAATGCAAATTCCATCGCCTTTTTCATGCCTTGTTGCCCAGGATTTGAAGACTTTGTCGAAGGTACAACTTGCTTATAAGATATGCAAGTAAACATGTTACTTTGTGATTTTAGTAATTACCATATAAATATCACTCAATTCCCCAAGGTCCACTTTAGTATACACCATACTTTGCCTTGCTATGAAGTGAAAAAGGGAACGAATAATCGATACAATACTATCCTTTTGAAGCTCTTCATTTTTTTTCATTTAATCTTGCGCCTGTAAGTGTTCATTTAAAATAAAACCTGTATGTATTAGTGCAGATATTTTATCAGCTTTTAATTAGTATTCATGTCACTATTACAAAGCATGACTATTCCACGTGTCACAACTCCATTGTCAGAATAGCAAACCCCGAGAGAAATGTTTAAATTAGAAATGATGAGAAACAGGTTTGTAATCAAATCACTGTGCCTTCTCCACCGCCCCCCCCTCCCACTCCAAAAAAAAGGAATTGGGAACAATAGCAGTATTCTGAACCTTTATTTCCAGTCTTCATGGGGGGCAATTGTTCTCTTCTTAGGAGGCACAGGATGGATCAGCATGTGGATAGAATTTAGAATAAACAAACTGTTTATTCCAATCCTTTTTAAGGAACTGGGGTTAATCTGCGGGCTTTGCTTTGAAGTGGCTTAAACAGAGATTTATTTGGGTATTTGTAAAGAGTGAGAATTTCTGGTACGTATTGGGTAAGTTGCAGCAGTAAAAAGTTAAAATTAGTTTAATATTTAGATTTTAACCTAGAACTTTAAAAACCACAGTTAACAGTGGCAGTTAACTGTCAGTCAGCTGTAAGTAATAGTCTGCAATAGGTGCTAATCACCAGGAGCAGAGGAGCTGAGTCAACATTTTAACTTGGCTGAGGTTCCCCGGGTATAAAAGTAAATGGGTTGGATTTTCAGCTTTTGACATTTCGGGGCAGTAATAGTAATGGGTGCGATCCTGATACTGCCTGGAAAAGGATTGCATCCTCATCTGCAAAATTTGTCAAAAAATGAGGTTTCATGATCGTGGGAGCAAAATCAGGCATCACACAAGGAAGTTTTTGAGCCCTAGCCGAAAATCGCGGAATTAAAAAACTTTTGTTGATTTAAGGAACTTCATTGTTGCTCAGTGCCCTGCAACATAACGTTGTATATTGTATGGTTTTCTTTTGGTGGGGGGACTTTTTGTTACTTTGTTGCAGTAAAATGTCTGATCCTTTGCCATTGGTATCTTGTGCATCATTCCAACGTTCACCGGAGATGTGCCTTTATGAGGGCACATAGCGTGGCCAGTATTAGCTCCATCCCTCAGTTTCCTCCATTTAGGACAACTGGTCCATTATGAGCTGACGACGTGTGACTCTTGGTCCAGCAGCATCTCCACGCTGCCTCACCCGTGGATGGTGTGGCTATCCAATGGGGGTGTTGCCAGGCTCCTCTTCATCGCCCTCCTCCTCCTGAGGTGGGCCTGCAATCTCCATTGGCAATGCCTGGCCCCTCGTGATGGCCAAGTTGTGCAACATGTAGCACATCACAATGAATTTGGATACCTGTTGAGAAGAGTATTGAAGGCTGCCTCCAGAGCGGTCCAGGGATCGGTCTGCCGTAGAAGATGACATATCTCTGTGAGCACTTGCTGCACCGCAGAGAGCTGGAGGTATGAGCGTTGGTGCCTGTAAACCCATGGGGAAAATCCATCGTCCCCAGACATCTTCGACCTCTCCTCATCCATGTGCCGACTTGGCCAAGAGCCCTTCTTCTAGCTTGACTCTACCTGGCAATAGGATGTAGAATGATACACTGTCGAACTAGTAATGCCCCCATTAAATTCTCTCACTGAAGTTGTAAGAGCACTGTAATTTCATATAAAAGTGCCATTTGCAAGTCGGAGCTTCTCACAGTATGATGTGCACAACCACCTGCTACATCCTGGAAATGCCTGGTCTTTCAGACGTTTCCTGGGACGGGTGTTAAATGACGTGTTCGGGTCAAATTTTGCATCCGTCGTGGTAGTGGAATGTTGCACAACGATTGACGTCATGATCTCCGCGAAACTAAAGGGTGGGGCGGTAAGTTTTTGCACTGACGAAAACCATGATCCAAATTTGCATGGCCGGGTGGTAAACGCTGGACGCCCGGCATTATGCCTGGAAACACCATTTACCGCCCCTCCGGGGTGAAAATTTGAGGCACAACCGAGCCGAAAATCCAACCCTATGGGCCTGCAGAGCACAGAGTGGTCTGCACAGAGTTGGATTAAATGGAGTGCACTTAATTATTTGGGAATTTGGAAAGAGTGAGAATTTGGAGAAGGGAGGGAAGGAGTTGCTGCTTTTTGCCTACATTACTTGTAGTGCTTTGTGTTACAGGTAGATTTTTAATTTCATTACCTATAACTTAATCTAGATCAAGTAAGTAGTCAAGAAACTAAACTGTAAACTATGTTACTTAAATACAAATTTAATTAAATAGAACAAGGTCATATAGGGATGGCAATGCAGATGGTGTGCCACAACTGCAGCACGTGGGAGTTTGTTGAGAGCATTGCGATCCCAGATAACCAGGTCTGCAGTAAGTCTCTGCAACTTGAGGAACTTAAGCTCAGAGTTGTTGAGCTGAAGTCTGAGGTGCAAAAATTGTGGGGCATCAGGGAGCGTGAGTTTTACCTGGACACTTTGACTTAGGTTACGAAGTGGTACAGGTCTAGTTAGTGGTCAGGGACTGGAGGGTGTGACTGCAACTCGGGCAGGGAAGGGAACCCCAGGAGCAGTGCTAGAGGAGCCTCGGCATTTGTCCTGATCCAGCAGTTATGAGGTTCTTGCTGCCTGTGTGGGTGAGGGAAAAGCCTGCAGGATGTATGAGCAGGCTGACCATGGCACCATGGTGCAGGAGGCCATTCAAGGGGGAGGAGTGAAAGGGAATGTGGTAGGGGACAGTATAGTCACAGGGATAAATACTGTTCTCTGCAACTGTGACTGTGAGTTATGATGGTTGTGTTGCCTGCCCAGTGCTAGGGTTAAGGATATTGCCTTGTGGCTGGAGAAGAACTTGGAATGGGAAGGGGAGGATCCAATTATCATGGTCCACATCGGAACCAACGACATAGATGGAACTAGGAATGAGGTTCTGCTGAGTGTTTGAGGAGTTGGGGTCTAAATTAAATAGCAGAACCTCAAAGGTAATACTCTCTGGATTGCTGCCTGAGCCACGTGCCAATTGGCACAGGGATTAGCAGATTAGCAGGTTAAATGCATGGCTCAGAGAGTGGTGTGGGAGGCAAAGGTTTTGCTTCATGGGGCACTGGCACCAGTGGGGAAAGAGGGAACTCTTCCATTCATAGATTCTAAAACAGTCCCCAAGTATTGGAAGGTAGCAAACATAACCCCGCTATTTAAGAAAGGAGGAAGATTTTAAAAAATGGGTAACTTTCGGCCAGTTAGCCTGACGTCAGTAGGAGGCAAAATGCTAGAATCTATTATTGGGGACGTGGTAACAGGGCACTTAGAAAATCATAATACAAGTGCAACCTCCCAAATCATGAGTTCCAAAAAACAGAACGTTCCAAAATCCAGACATCGCACTGACCAGTTGAGGGGTCATCCGAAATTCGGAAATATGTTCTGAAATCCGGACATTTTTTTTTTTAACGCTGCCTCTCTGTATAATCAGCCCACACCAATATAGCCAAATTCCTCTTGATCAAATTAAACTCACTTCAACTAAACCAGAACTCTTACACAATACTGTACAATTACTGTCCCCACTATGCCAAATCGTTTTACATCCTCCTGAAAAGAAAGAACAACTTGCATTTATATTGTGGCTTTCACAATCTCAAGACGTCCAAAAGTGATGATCTTTCCTGCGCCATGGTTGCAGAGGTATTGAGAAGCTAGTTATTGGAGAAACACTCGATATAGCCACTAGAAGTGAGATGGAAATCCACCTATTTTTAACCTAATCTAGAAGTGTTTCAACTTGTCAGTCCCCTACACAAAAAAAAGGAACTTGACTAGATAATCTGAGGGTAGAAGGGCCCATCAGTGAAGTTTGCATACAGGCATTTATTGAATTCAAGGGTTGGAAATTTGTTTTTTGGTGATCGCGGTATTTTTGGGGCATTTTTCTCCAAAAATACCACTAATCATTCCGCTATTTTTTTTAAAAAAGATTCCCTCAGAGGCTTTGGAATAGTATCTCCAGAGATGACATAGCTCCCAATTAGATAAAGTACTTTGTGATTTTGTGCCATTGTTATAATGAGCCTGACTCAAGGGGGAAATAGGGGGAAAGCCCTTGCTTTTTACTCTTCATATGAATTATAAACACCAAAAGTGCAAAGCCAATAAATTGCTTTCTAAATTGCCAGTGTTTGCTATGCAGTCTTCCTCTATTTATTAGGTCTCAATTAAACACACACAAAGCAGACAAGGCTTGTTTCAATCTGGAAGTGTATGAACTCAAGCTCAATAAATATTGATCAGTTTGAGCCTCCTTCAATCTGGCTTCGAGACCCCCACATCCCTCCCCCCCCCCCCCCCCCCATGATTAAGGAAAGAACATATCCTGAGGAAAGGTAAGACAAGTGCAGGAACTCCGACTATCTAAACTCTTTTAGAGGACACTATCCTGCACCAGTGGCAAATGCAGGATGTGAGAATTTTTTTTAACAGGAGATTTATTTTCAGTCAATTTTCATAACAATTTTGGTCCAAACTAATTGCACCCTGTGATAAGGTTCTACTTAAACTAAAACTTGTCTTTGTGTAATTTGTTTTCTGATAGCTGAGTTATGGTTGGTTCATTAATAGGAAACTTTATATAAAATCTGGCATGGGCAAAGCGCATGCTGAATTAAAATAAAATCATTACCCCAGAATGCATTGAATACAGAGAAATTTCTACAAACCCAAGGTTGTCCTGTCACTCATTTTCTCTCTATTGATCCTTGTAGTGTTTTGGAGCTTAACCAGTCGCTGATAATGACTGTGTGAGATGGCAGAATTAGTTGGACCATGGTGAATGCACCATCCTGAATATAAATCCTGTTTAGCTCTAGTGCAGCTCTGAGCTGAATTTCACAATCACTGCCTTAGAACAACATGCTAGCTACAGTTTGGCAGCACTAGATTTCTTACCTTATGTTTTAAAGTAAATTCCAGTTGGAATTATAATTGTATTTTGACTGCTGTAAGGTTGTTGAGGTTTGTCGGCATTGGGTGTGGTAGTGATAGCTGCCTGTGGCGAAGGGGAGTAGTATATAGGACAAAGGGAAGGTTTCTTTCTCTCACCATTTAAGCATACTTCTTAGTGGTTAAGCAGATAAATGTAGTTGATGTTGAAAATGACAAGATCGAATAACAGATGAGGAAGGCCATTCATTCCATCTTAATTCCAGAGAAATCCTAATGGGACAAATCTTGCTGGAGTTGGTTAGACATTTTTCTGCACTCTTAAGCTCGAATATAATTTGCGGGAGCTTATTGAACAACACGTCTATCACCTTAACCAATGAGATTTAAGGATTGAGGAAGAAACCGAGGTATTATGGAGGACGTGACAGAAAGAGAAATGGAGAGGGAAAGAAAGATTGGATGAAGAGAGAGAGAAAAAAAGACAAGAATAGAAAAAAAAAAATTACATTTTAAATTCTTAAAATCTCTAAGAAGAATTTACTCCATGGCATTTGTAAGACTCAACTGTTTAAATTGTTACCTTTCTGAGCCAAAGAGATTGATTGGCATTGCATTTACAATTATCACATTATTAAATACATATTTATGTTAATTATGAGTCCTAACTTTCTGCAGTGAGTTTAATGGAAATTAATGTGAAAATCCAGCAAGTTCTTAAAAATAATGGGAAGGGTAAGAGCAAGATGCGATTTGTGTGAGGCAAACATGGTGTGGTGTAAATTGACCAAGATCTGGAGAATTGTAACTCGCGTATCTCTTCTGCCCCTGAACTTGCTGACCAATTTGCGCATTAATAACGGCGTGTGGCGTGAACGCGCGTTACCTTTCCAGGAAGATTTGGCCCAATGTTTCCCTCGTTGTAGTATCCACTTGTTTCTTGAATAATTCCAGGATAGGACTTTTGCCTCCACCTGGAAGTTAATTCCTGATCACTTTGTGTGAAGAGAATTTCCTGTTCACATTCCTAAAATTATCTCTTAGACATTTGAACCCATGTCCTTGTTCTACTGCCACTGTTTAATTGGAAGTAATATTCTGCGTTAATTTTTGCTGCACAATTATAAAAAAAAAATCTTACATGCCCTCGTATGATCAGCTCTCGGAGGTCTCCTTTCTCACCTTAAAAAGTCTGTTTCTTTCGTGTGCCTTTCGAAGTTGGACCCCTAATGGTAGGGGATCAGCCTCGTAGCTGTTTTCTATACTGCCTCCAGCACTTGAACGTTTCTCTTGCTTCTTAATAACCAGAAGTGGATATAGTCTGACCAGATAACTATGTAGTTTGATCATGGCTATTTTTGAAGTGTATCCCTTTTTGGCTATGTTGATTATTATTGGATATCTTCAGTGCCAAGTCTACTGAAACTGCTAGGTCTCCTGGAGCTTCATCCTTGGCTATTTCAACACCATTCGTGAAATATGTTTCTGTCTATGTTTCCTTCCTGTGTGTGGCATTTGACACTTGTCTGCATTAAATTTAATCTGTCAATATTCTGCCCACTTGCATATCTTGTCTAACTCATTGTACAATTTCTGAGCTCCCCCTCAGTACCTTCCCCGCATTCTGACATAACTCAATAAGTAAAGTATCCCAAGGCACTTTACAGAAGCCTCTAACAAGCACTTGTTGTTTTCTAGCCTTCAGCCAGTTTCTTTTCAGTTTTCATGTTGTGCCCTTAAACCCAAAAACTCATGAGTTTAATTACTATCCTTTCATGAGAGATTTTATCAAATGCCTTTGGGAAATTAAAGTAAACCAAGTCATAGGGCTTATGACAGTCCAGTTGGGTTGTCACTTCCTCAAAGAAGTAGAGGTTGGTCAGTTGAATCTTCACATTTCCAGCATGCTGACTTGCTGGGTTTGTTTAGGGCACTGAGGCAAATTATACAAGTGCCCCCTGACTCTGGGGACACTAAAACCGGCAATAAAAAAACAAATTAAACTTTAAAACATGTAAAATCAAATTAAAATTTGGTTGCCGGGGGTGATGATGCACTCCAGTCCCTCCGGCGCCCACCTCTCGCGGAAGGCCGCGAGCATACCGGTGGACACCGCGTGCTCCATCTCCAGGGACACCCTGGCCCAGATGTAAGCGCGGAAGAGAGGCAAGCAGTCGGGCTGAACAACCCCCTCGACCCTTGGCCGTGCCCAGGAGTAGTCCTACGTGGAGGCTTTTGGACCTGACCTACCCGCTCCCCTCCGCACAGGGTGCCCAAAGATCAGGAGCGTGGGACTGAAGTGCAACCAGAATTTCAGGAGCAGCCCCTTTAAATAGTGGAATAGGGGCTGCAACCTCGCACACTCCATAAAAACATGGAACACGGACTCCTCCAGACCGCAGAAATTGCAGGCGGCCTGGGAGCCCGTGAACCGGCTTAAAAATTTATTGCACGGGACTGCTCTGTGCACCACCCTCCAGGCCAAGACCCCGATAAATAGTGGGAGGACTCCCGCGTAGAGTGCACTCCATCGGGGACACCCGCCTCCTCTGGATGGCAAGATGGTGCGCCATGGCGTGTCCGGACGGCAGACGTGGATGGCAAGGTTGAGCGTGTGCAGGAGCAGCCCGTACAGGAAACCCCTCCGCGCAGAACTGAAAGGCATGGAGGGGATTGCCCCGAGGCACCGGCTCCCAAGGGAGGTTTCGGGGCTTGGCGCCAATGAGGAATTCCGTCCAGATGGGGATCAGTTCGGACTCTTCTGAGATCAGACGAGATGGGTCGTTTTCAGATTAGTGTGGCCGTAGGCTGTTAACTGGGTTATTGTTGGACAGGTGATCCTCAAGTTTGCTCCTGATTGATTCAATTATTTTAATGGAATGGAGGAGAGACTAATGGGCCTATGCCTGTTTTGTCACCCTTTTTAAAAACAGGCACCATATTTCTAATATACTGGTACCACTATCCACTGACTTCCCCACAATGATTATCAGTGCCTCACAAATGTCCTTCCTAGTCTCGCTCAGCACTCTGGGAGAATACCATAAAAGCCTGCGAACTAGAGACCAGAAATATGCAGACACGAGGGATCTTGAGATGAAGCAAATCTATAATGAGAAGAATCTACAATACATTAACACTAGAAATATTAGAAATAAGATGCATAAACTGGAGACCATTGCAGCAGCAGGGAACTATGATGTGGAAATGTCAAAAAAGTGGCGAAATTCAACCAGGGGATAGAATTGATATAACATTCAGGAGTAGACTGTTTAAAACAGACAGTGTAGTCAAAAGGTGGTACAGGGTATAGCCCTATATAGCAGCAACATGTGGATGGTAGAAAGCTAAGTGAAGAACATGGTTAGACATCTTTAATGCGACAAAAAATTCAAAAAAAAAACTGAGGATATTCTGTAGACAACCAGTTCAGCATAAAGGAGGACAATTTCCTGTGAGAAGAGAATGTGAAAACAGCATATGTATTTCTAATGTTTTTAGCTGTTTGCCACAGTTCTCTGTTAACTTTGTGTGTGTGTGTGTATATATCCATCTATATCGATATACTATATGAATATGTATGTATATATGTGTGTATAACTGCAATGGAAAACTGGGCTGAGGGAGGACAAAAGGCATCTTTCCATAGTTAAAGATAATTTATTAAATTAATGTAATGGTTCTGAACTTTATTCTGATCCGAGACCTCAAATCATTTACTGGTTACCAGGCAAAAGACATCGGGCCCAAATTTCCCCAGGAGTTGCTCCGTTTTTTTTGGAGTAACTAGATTTTTTTGGACTAACTTAAACGCAATTCCACCGCCTGCCACCCCCCCCCCCCATTTAATTTGCTCTTGTGTAAGTGAGTTAGTTAGTTTTTTTTTAAGTTTTGTTTTTTTTCAAAAGGGGGCATTACCAGCTACTTGCGCCTGTTTTGGCCATTTAAGCAAGTTTAGCCAGCTAAAAGTTACACCAAACTAACTTAGGCCAGCGTATGAGGCCACTTGTGTCCGCTCAGAAAAACCTTGCGGTGAATTAAGAAATCCGTGCAGGTAGCCAGAGATAAGTGGGGGGAGGGGAAGGGAAGAGAGAGGATTCTGAAGAGCACTAAACACCTTCACAACATCATCACAACATCATCACAACATCACAACATCTTCACAACATCATCAATAATAAATGTAAAATAAATCAATTACTAACAAATTAAAATGTCCTATCTTGCCGACTGCAGCACGCAGTGGCTAGCCCTTCGGCCAGGGCTAGGGGCAGGAGGCTTGTTACTGCTGCAGCACATTGAGGTTCTCCGACTCTCTGTCGAACAAACTGAAGTCTGCCCGGATGTGGGCCGAGTTGGCGGCTCTCTCCCCGATGCATGTCCCGAAGCTGATGGTGATCAAGGAGGGGAAGAGTGGGCAGAGAGGAAAAATAAACGCTGTGCCCTTTAATTCGACTGCTGGCTTTCTATGGGGGAGGTGATGAAGTTGCTTGTCTCGGTGGCCATTCTCCGCTTCAGCCCCATTCACACCAGTAACCAACTTGTGAACTGACTTGTTGCAGATGTCCCATGTGGCAGCTTGGGAATTAGGCCGAGGCACATCAGAGCTGCGAGGAGCCTTACTGCCATTGGCAAAGCCATCCAAGAGATGAAGGTTGTCGGCAGCTCAGATCTGACATGCAAAAAGTCAGGCCCTTTGCAGGCTCTGGTTGAGCAGAGGGATATGTCGGATTTTCCTGGGTAGCTCAAAACTCCACAGCCACGGCCGTCTGCATTTGGTGCAATTGAACCAGTTTCACATCCCTCTTTTGATTAATGATTTAGACAAGGGGATTAAATGTAGTATCTCCAAATTTGCGGATGACACTAAGTTGGGTGGCAGTGTGAGCTGCGAGGAGGATGCTATGAGGCTGCAGAGCGACTTGGATAGGTTAGGTGAGTGCGCAAATGCATGGCAGATAAAGTATAATGTGGATAAATGTGAGGTTATCTACTTTGGTGGTAAAAACAGAGAGACAGACTATTATCTGAATGGTGACAGATGAGGAAAAGTGGACGTGCAACGAGACCTGGGTGTCATGGTACATCAGTCATTGAAGGTTGGCACGCAAGTACAGCAGGCGGTTAAGAAAGCAAATGGCATGTTGGCCTTCATAGCGAGGGGATTTGAGTACAGGGGCAGGGAGGTATTACTACAGTTGTACAGGGCTTTGGTGAGGCCACACCTGGAGTATTGTGTACAGTTTTGGTCTCCTAACTTGAGGAAGAACATTTTTGCTATTGAGGGAGTGCAGCGAAGGTTCACCAGACTGATTCCCGGATGGCGGGACTGACATGTCAAGAAAGACTGGATCAACTGGGCTTGTATTCACAGGAGTTCAGAAGAATGAGAGGGGATCTCATAGAAACGTTTAAAATTCTGACGGGTTTAGACAGGTTAGATGCTGGAAGAATGTTCCCAATGTTGGGGAAGTCCAGAACCAGGGGTCACAGTCTAAGGATAAGGGGTAAGCCATTTAGGACCGAGATGAGGTGAAACTTCTTCACCCAGAGAGTGGTGAACCTGTGGAATTCTCTACCACAGAAAGTTGTTGAGGCCAATTCACTAAATATATTCAAAAAGGAGTTGGATGTAGCCCTTACTACTACGGGGATCAAAGGGTATGGCGAGAAAGCAGGAATGGGGTACTGAAGTTACATGTTCAGGAATGAACTCATTTAATGGTGCAGGCTCGAAGGGCCGAATGGCCTACTTACTCCTGCACCTATTTTCTATGTTTCTATGTTTCTATGATCCTCATCTTTCTCCAAGTAACACAAAAAGGGGAAATTCCCATATCGATAATTTTGATTTTTTTTTAGCAATGATTAGATCTTGCTCCAAGGGATAAAAAAAAACTCCCAAAATTAAACATTCAAATTTCATGAATCTAATTTTAGAGTCCACTTTCATATGTGCTGCGAGTAAGCTGGTCTCCCTTGAACCACTTCATTCTTTCTGCCCATTTTTTACGGTGACAAAAGTGAACACAGGAAAATCAGGCAATTCCTTCCATACTGATGGCTACCTTGTTAGTATTGAGCTTAATACTAAAATGAAATGCCTGTATTTTTTTGCGCAGAACTCATTAGTGATTCAGTGAGGGATCTCTGCCCAATTACCTGTTCCATTAGCCATGGCAACTGGAAAATCATCCTGTAAAATCTTTCAGGAAAAGTACATTCGAGATGCTTGGAAACTACCCGTGTAGAACTTGAATGAATAGAACATAAAAACTACCGATGGTCTTCGTAACAGAACCAAGTGAAAAAAAATATGAAAACCAGTTCAAGAATTTTTATTGGAATGATAAGACAGTTAAAATTTACATTGTTTTTAAATTTCTATTCACCAGGAGATGCTGGTTACAGTTTACAATTATAGAAGCATTGATAATTACACACAAGAACATCAGAAGTAAACATTAAAAATAGTACTTCCGAGTACAAAAGCAGGGAGGTCCTGCTGCAACTGTACAGGGTATTGGTGAGGCCGCACCTGGAGTACTGCGTGCAGTTTTGGTCACCTTACTTAAGGAAGGATATGCTAGCCTTGGAGGGGGTACAGAGACGATTCACGAGGCTGATTCCGGAGATGAGGGGGTTACCTTATGATGATAGATTGAGTAGACAGGGTCTTTACTCGTTGGAGTTCAGAAGGATGAGGGGTAATCTTATAGAAACATTTAAAATAATGAAAGGGATAGACAAGATAGAGACAGAGAGGTTGTTTCCACTGGTCGGGGAGACTAGAACTAGGGGGCGCAACCTCAAAATACGGAGGAGCCAATTTAAAATCGAGTTGAGAAGGAATTTCTTCTCCCGGATGGTTGTGAATCTGTGGAATTCTCTGCCCAAGGAAGCAGTTGAGGCTAGCTCATTGAATGTATTCAAATCACAGATAGATAGATTTTTAACCAATAAGGGAATTAAGGGTTATGGGGAGCGGGCGGGTAAGTGGAGCTGAGTCCACGGCCAGATCAGCTATGATCTTTTTGAATGGTGGAGCAGGCTCGAGGGGCTAGATGGCCTACTCCTGTTCCTAATTCTTATGTTCTTATGTACCACTTTGTCAGAATTTCAGAATGGCAGGCAGTGACTAGTGGAGTGCCGCAGGGCTCAGTGCTGGGACCCCAGCTCTTTACAATATACATTAATGATTTAGATGAAGGAATTGAGTGTAATATCTCCAAGTTTGCAGATGACACTAAACTGGTGGCGGTGTGAGCTGTGAGGAGGATGCTAAGAGGCTGCAAGGTGACTTGGACAGGTTAGGTGAGTGGGCAAATGCATGGCAGATGCAGTATAATCTGGATAAATGTGAGGCTATCCACTTTGGGGGCAAAAACACGAAGGCAGAATATTATCTGAATGGTGGCAGATTATGAAAAGGGGAGGTGCAACGGGGCCTGGGTGTCATGGTTCATTCGTCATTGAAAGTTGGCATGCAGGTACAGCAGGCAGTGAAGAAGGCAAATGGTATGTTGGCCTTCATAGCTAGGGGATTTGAGTATAGGAACAGAGAGGTCTTACTGCAGTTGTACAGGGCCTTGGTGAGGCCTCACCTGGAATATTGTGTTCAGTTTTGGTCTCCTAATCTGAGGAAAGACGTTCTTGCTATTGAGGGAGTGCAGAGAACGTTCACCAGACTGATTCCTGGGATGGCAGGACTGACATATGAGGAGAGACTGATGAACTGGGCCTGTATTCACTGGAGTTTAGAAGAATGAGAGGGGATCTCATAGAAACATATAAGATTCTGACGGGACTGGACAAGTTAGATGCAGGAAGAATGTTCCCGTTGTTGGGGAAATCCAGGGGACACAGACTTTAGAATAAGGGGTAGGCCCTTTAGAACTGAGATGAGGAGAAACTTCTTCACTCAGCGAGTTGTTAACCTGTGGAATTCCTTGCCGCAGAGAGCTGTTGATGCCAGTTCATTGGATATATTCAGGAGGGAGTTCGATATGGCCCTTACGTCTAGGGGGATCAAGGGGTATGGAGAGAAAACAGGAAAGGGGTACTGAGGGAATGATCAGCCATGATCTTATTGAATGGCGGTGCAGGCTCGAAAGACCGAATGGCTTACTCCTGCTCCTATCTTCTATGTTTCTATGTCACTGGGCCACAGATGTATATGATCTAATAATCTGCTGCTTGTCCAACAGCACTACAGCGAAAGCAATACATTACAGTTCAATCACACCTGCATCCAGAGCAGTTCTCAACTCAAGTCTAGAAAAAAGTGCACAGGATCAAGGCCACTTATGTAACTCAATGCTGCTTAATTTTGAGGCACTGAATACCAGCAACTGAAGTGTGGCTTAGACATCATGGCTATATGTAACTCAATGCTGCTTAATTTTGAGGCACTGAATACCAGCAACTGAAGTGTGGCTTAGACATCATGTCTATCCTTTTAAAAACCATTAGCAGCTGTTCATTTTGCCATATTCCCGTCTCTAGCCTTTACGAAGGCCAAGGAGGAGCAGAGGGCCGACGCGGTGTGTGTGGGCAAAATGACGGTGCCCTGCCCTGCCGGTGAGGGGCAGGCTCACTGTATTGTGCTACTCCAAGATCAGCTCCACACTCTGCACAACCGCCTCATCTAGGCCCCTTGACCAGGGCCTGTGTCTGTGCGTCTCACATACTCTAATCCAATCAGTCGCTTCCTTCCTCGGCCCACGGACATCCATCGCACTAACCTCGCTAAATCCTAACCACTGCCGCATCACTTCCATTGCTGCCTCCAGACCCCAAGCTCAGGTGAGATAGAGCCCTGTGTATACACACTCTCATCTGTCGGGAATTAACCCTCGCAGCCCAGGGTCCCACCGACTGTTGCCCCGGGTCACCCCACCCAACGTGACCCGGTCATTATATACTCAGCTCCTACATCCTGAGATCAGACTCAGTCAGTCACACAACTACTCAGCTCACAGCCCCCTCCTTATACTTCACACATTGCTTTCATCTGATTTGTTATGGTAGTGCGGGGTCAGGGAGGGGGCCAGGGTTGTGTGGTCGAGAGATATTCGCACCAGTGAACACCCCATTCTCCTCGCTGCATTCTCGCCCGTGCCCCTCCTGTGTCGAACTGCTCCCCCCCACCCACCCCTCCCCCCACATACCGCTCTCTTCTCCCCCCCACCCCACCCAACCCCTCGCAACAAGCTGCAAGAGAGATCTCCGAGGCACGACACGCCGAACCGGCAAGCCCCTCGGTCAGGGCTAGGGGCAGGAGGCACGCATGACGGAAGATGGGAGGGTTGTTTATTTTTTGCAGTTGTTCCTAAATGTTGTGTGGTGCTAATGGAACATGATTCAGTTTTAATGTAAAATAGGTTTTATTGAAAATTTACAATGCACTTCACTTTCGTGCAATAAAATAATTCTTGTATCAAATTTTACTTTAATATGACTCTTTAAGATTACTTAAAAGCTTTAAGATCACTTATAAACTTGTAAATTTACAAAACTTACTAAACAATTTCTGTTGTGTCTGTAAAACTCTTATGAATGACTCCACGAGGTCGAGAATTGTACTTGAGCTCCCATATGAATTCCCATTTATTGTAACTCCAGAGTGAGGCAAAAGCATGGTGGGCAGTCTTTTATGCTGGGCCCTGCACACCTATGCAGGTGACCCTTAGGTCTCCCATCGCAGTGCCCTCTGGTGGCACACCTTATGTGACTATAAAGTTCGTATACATGGTCTACGTACATGACATCACTTCCCCCAAGTCTTTAATGCAAGTTGACTCGTACATTGACGGTGACCTGGGCTTTGTTCTTCCTGGTTGACCATTGGAGGGTCGCTTCTAGCTTGGGTGGGTTGGTAGATTTGTTGCCAGTGGAGGTTCCTGTGGTTTCTGGTTGTGAGTCCATGACTACTCCATTCTCCCCCCACACAGAGATCATGTTAATGGCCCATTACATGCAAGTTGCATTCAAGTTCATCACATGGGTTTTACATTTACATCTTGGCACATTTGTTGGGTGGATTACAGTTGTGTTTCTTTTTGTGTGGTACATTTACATGATCAGTACAGGTATATCAGTACAGGTACACAAGGACAGTCTAGTTCCAGCACGGCCGGATGAGATCCGGGTCGTCTGGTGGCGGTGCAGCGTCCCATGCTCGTGGGTCTGTGGGCGAGGTGAGCTCATTTTGCTCGAGTTGCCGGAGCTCAGGGCTCTTGCTGTTAATCTTAGTGTCGGGCAGGCCCAAAGACAGCTGATGTGTCTGTGACCTCCCTGTCCTTTTCATTTGCACAGTGTCGCTGCTGCTTCCTGAGCGCTTCGTCTAAGCGACGGTGGGGCTGCCTCGTCTTGTCTAGCAGTTTGCAGGTGACTGCTGACTCGCTTTTCTTGAGGGCACTGTTGTGAGCACTCTCTAGTATGGGATCCTGGCCTGTTCGGAGGAGCTGTTGTGGGTGACCCTTCGCTCTTGGGCATAGCTGTGGTGGCGAGTGGGTTTGTGGGCTGCGCCGTTTGCACCCGGGTGGTGGGCGACGGTAGCCGACTGCGAGCATAGGTGCAGTTTACAGTTTCTGGCCCGTGGCGGTTCAGGCCATTAGGTGCCTGCAATGTTAAGCCGATCCGAGGCAGGGTTTCGCTACTGGTGCTTCGGCTCTCCAGGGAGCGTTTACTCTGCGGCTTGTCTACTTCTGTCAGCTGTGGGGGCACTTTATGATGCATCGTTCTGGTCCTGGAGATGCAGGCTACAGCATTGGGTAGCCTGCTGAACCTGTATATGACCATTAGGTGTTCGCTCACTACATTGGCTGATTACAATTTGCACCCGACATCGCTCAACAACATTTTGCTCGTTGCAGCTGGACTTTTACATTGGATACCAATTTCCAGCAGTTCTTTCAAAAATGGCAGGTTGCTGGCCTCCTTTAAAATGGCTTACTACTTTTACCCCAATCGTCTTACTTGCGTGGAACTATGTGACGTTGCTCCATTAGCGCTGCACCTTGTGGTTTGGACGCCATCTTTACCCTGTCCATGATTTTAACTGCCATGATCTTCTTTACCAGGGATACTGCCATTGCAGCTGGAAAGATGCCATCGCATTCAATCTTCCTCCCCAGGAGTGTTGCCACTGAAACCGGGAAGGTGCTTTCGGGTCATCATGGCCGGATCATTGCCACGCAGTCGTGATGAGGGGTCTGTGCCTCGGGGGCTGCACGGATCTGCTCTCCGGTGCCTGGTCCAACCGAAGGTGGGGGCTTGCTCTGCCTCTGAGCACAGGAGACGTCGATTGCTGGAGGGATGAAGTCTTCCCCATTCCAATGAATCTTCCCCATCCACCTTCTTCCAAGTGCCATTGGTCCATCACCTGAAACAATCCACAATGGTAAATTGTGCATCACTCCATCATGGGATACACTTACATCCGCATTACCAACAATATCAGTTCCTTGGTGTAGGTGCGTAGCTTTGCCTGAACCGAGCCAGCTTGGGTCGTTCAGCTTGATCGTTCCATAGCCTCTCAATGGCTTCTTGGCCCCGTGTCCACTTCCTGAAGACTGGAACGCCATTTATCTCGACTTCCATTATCACTGGAAGACAATCTGTGGTGCAGGTATATACTCCATACACTTTGTCCTGGGACTGAGCTACCTCTCTAGCCATCTCCTCGTAATCCACGCTGGGGTCACAAACATCTGCTGATTCCTCTTCCACGTGGTGAGTCACAGCTCTTTTTCACATTTGCTGGAGGCGGCCCTTTGTGCTGCAGCCTTTGCACACACAGTCTCTGAACTGACACTGATGAGCCCTGTGATTACCTCCGCAACGCCAGCATAGTGCTACTCGACTTACGTTTGCACCCCTCGGCGGACTCTAAGTTAAAGCACTCGGGGGCCTGTATGCTCTGCCCTGGGCAGATTCACGTTCAGCAGTTCTGCCTGTGAAAGGCGCCATTCTATTTACAGTACTTGCCGGGTTTGCGTTCTGAGAGTGCGTCATCATCTGCTTGGAGCTGCAGCTTGAGGTCATGAACGCCTGGCTGATGCTGATGGCCTTCTGCAGAGTGACGGTGGTTTCAGCAGACAGTAGCCTGTGAAGAAGGGCCTGATGATCGATGCCAATTACGAAGAAGTCCCGCGATGCATCGGCGAGGGATGCGCCGAATTCACACGGTCCTGCCAGCCTCCTGAGGTCAGCAGCTCTGTTCCTGCTTCAGCTCGCCTGTTGTTGAAACCCTCATCCATGCCTTTGTTACTCTAGTCCTGGCTATTCCAACACACTCCTGGCCAGCCTCCCATGTTCTACT
Source organism: Pristiophorus japonicus (assembly GCF_044704955.1). Taxonomy (NCBI): domain Eukaryota; kingdom Metazoa; phylum Chordata; class Chondrichthyes; family Pristiophoridae; genus Pristiophorus; species Pristiophorus japonicus. The sequence goes on from NC_091987.1 coordinate 48,047,725, forward strand.
CTCTTTAAAGTTGAGGTCATCCAAAACTCTGCTACCCGTGTTCCAACTCACACCAAGTCCTGTTCACCCTTCACTCCTGTGCTCGCTGACCTACATTGGCTCCTGGTTACCCATGGCCTCGCCCCACCCTATCTCTCTAATCTTCTACAGCCCCATAACCCTCTTGATAACTGCACTCCTCTACTACTGGTCTCTTGAGCATCTCCAATTTCAATGGCTCCATCATTGGTCACCATGCCTTCAGCTTCCAAGGGTCTACGCTCTGGAATTCCATCCCTAAACCTCTCCGTCTCTCGCTTCCTCCTTTAAGAAGCTCCTTAAAACCTATGTCTTTTCTGCCGTAATATCTCCTTATATGGCTAGGTGTCAAATTTAGTTTTATGACGCTCCTGTGAAGCACTTTGAATGTTTTACATTAAAGGTGCTGTATAAATACAAGTTATTGTGTTCCATAAGCAGTCAAAGCATCCTACATTCGGAAACGTGCCTGAACTGTCCAATATTCAATTAGACAACAGAGTAAACCAGGGATGTAACAATAAGATCTCCTTGTAATCAGAACTGGATATTGTGTCTGTCACACATGCCCTCATCTACTTTTATCCAGTCTTTTTGAAAATGAACCCAAATACCTGCTGAAGTGAGACCAGATTCAAATTGTTAAGCTCCTTTTAAAATAATGAGAGGATAAAGGGATTCCAAATTATAATAGTCGAAGTTCAGCTTGTTGTGCTGAAATTCTGTGATCCAGGCATGCCATATGATTGCACATGAAGCAGCCAAATGCAAGGTATACTTCACTTGGAAAACTTCAATGTGGAAAACATTCCTTCTCTGTGTGACAGATCTCCGCACATTTGAAACCGTGTTCACCAGCGCCACCACCTCCTTCCATGAAGACCAGACAATTAAGAAGGGGTGACCCTTTGTCGCAATAAAGGCAACCCTCTTTTGCTACACCTCCTTCGACATGACGTCCCCTATTCATTTTTTGTAAAGGAGCTACTTGTGCTGCTTCCCTTTTCCGTTGGGAGGTGGCGGTCTTGTCGGCCTACTGCCCTTCTCGATGGTAGTGGTCACGGGTTTGAGAAGTGCTGTCGAAGAAGCCTTAGTGAGTTGCACAGTGCATTTTATAGATGGTACACGCTGCAGCCATGTTGAACCAGTGGTGGAGGGGGAACTAAGCTGAATAGCATTACTGTGTAATGAAAAATGGAGCATACTGTCTTCCCCAGTTTTGGTGGTTGGGGGCGGGAGGTGGGTGCAGTGGGGTCATTGGATCTCAGATGTTCATTATAACGGCTTTGATATTGCTCTTGAAACATTGTTAGTGTTACTGAGGTATCTGATGTTCTTGCAGTTTTTATTAATCTTCGAGGAATACTGAATGAACACTTTTCCTTAAAAGATTAGGACCAAAAATGATGATGCTGTTCAGTTCTTTAGTCCAAAGGCGTGAAAATTAATGTTGGTTCAATGTAAAATTTAATGTATTTTGAAAGAGCGCCTATAATACAAAGTTTCCTTTACAGTTCCTAGCACAGAATTCTTTTTGGAACTATTCATGTCATACCTATTTTTTATGTCCAGCATATGAACAACTTTAATATAAAATCCTGTTCAAAAGATTTTTTGTAAATTTGCTGAACTTTCATCAGAATATTCAAAATAACTTCCTGTTTATTCATACTTAGATTTTCTTCCACAGATTTTAAATATGTAGCAGACTTTCTTTTGAGAATATCCTTCTGCATCTCTGAGTAACTGCTGGATAGTGCCAATTTTAATCAAAGTTTAGGGCAATTTGGCACGATTAACTATTGTCTCTTGGAATCCCAAATTCATTATGTTAATCCCTCTCAAGTAGCATCAGGTTCATTTTAAATAGTATGGTCAAATCTTTTTTCGCTGTAAATGTGAAGTGATAGTACAGGTCACGTTAAAGCACATCCTTTTTAAAATTAATTCCGGAGTTGTGGCTGTTGCTGTGAAGGCCAGCGTTTATTGCCCTTCGCTAATTGCCCTTGAGCAGGTCGTGGTGAGCCACCGCCTTGAACTGCTACAGTCCATGTGATGAAGGTACTCGCAAAGTACTTTTAGGGAGGGAGTTGCAGCGACAATGAAGGAACAGCGATATACTGTCAAGTCAGAATGGTGTGTAACTTGGAGGGGAACTTGCATTTGATGCTGTTCCTGTGCACCTGCTGGGTTTGGGAGACTCTGGTGAAGAGGCCTTGTCGAGTTACTGCAGTCCATCTTGTAGATTCTACACACTGCGGCATGGTGCGCCGGTGGTGGAGAGAGTGAATGTTGAATGTGGTGGATGAAGTGCCAATCAAGCGGGCTGCTTTGTCCTGGATGCTGTCGAGCTTCTAGAGTGTTGCTGGAGCTGCACTCATCCAGGCAAGTACAGAGTAATCCATCACACTCCTGACTGTGCCTTGTAGATGGTGGAAAGGTTTTGGGGAGTCAGGAGGTGAAACACTCACCGCAGAATACCCAGCCTCTGACCTGCTCTTGTTATTTATGTGACTGGTCCAGTTAAGTTTCTGGTCAATGGTGACCCGCAAGATGTTGATGATTAGGGATTCTGTCATGGGTAATGCCTTTGAGTGTCAAAGGGCAGTGGTTAGATTCTCACTTGTAGGAGATGGTCATTCCCTGGCACTCGTGTGACACGAATGTTATTTGCCACTATCAGCCCAAGCCTGAATGTTATCCAGGTCTTGCTGCACATAGGTATGAACTGCTTCATTATCTGAGGAGTTGTGAATGGCACTGAACACTGCAATCATCAGCGAACATCCCCACTTCTGACCTGATGATAGAGGGAAGGTCATTGAGGAAGCAGCTGAAGATGGTTGGGCCTTGGCCACTGAGGAGCACCTGCAGTGATATCCTGGGTCTGTGATGATTGACATCCAACAATCACAACCATCTTTCTTTGTGCTAGATATGAATCCAGCCAGTGGAGAGTTTTCCCCCTGATTCCCATTGACTTCAGTTTTACTAGGGCTCCTTGATGATACACTCGGTCAAATGCTGCCTTGATGTCAAGGGAAGTCACTCTCACCTTCCCTCTGGAATTCAGCTCTTTTGTCCATGTTTGGACCAAAGTTGTAATCAACTGAGCTGAGTGATCCTGGCAGAACTCAAACTGAGTATCGGTGAGAAGGTTATTGGTGAGTAAGAGCTGTTTGATAGCACTGTTAGCGACATCATCCATCACTTTGCTGATGATTGAGAGCAGACTGATGGGGTGGTAATAGGCTTGATTGGATCTGTCCTGCTTTTTGTGGACAGGACATAACTGAGCAATTTTCCACATTGCCGGATAGATGCCAGTGTTGTAGCTGTACTGAAACAGCTTGGCTGGAGATGCGGCTACTTCTGGAGCACAAGTCTTCAGGTTGACAGCCAGGGCCTATGGCCTTTGCTGTATCCAGTGCACTCAGCCGTTTCTTGATATCGCATGAAGTAAATGAAATTGGCTTCGGCCTTTTTTTTGCGCTCACGTGTTGGGCTCTGCCATCACTGAGGATGGGGATATTCATGGAGCCGCCTCCTCCCGTTAGTTGTTTAATTGTCCACCACCATTTACGACTGGATGTGCAGAACTTTGATCTGATCCATTGACTGGGGGATCGCATAGCTCTGCCTAAAGCATGCTGCTTCCATTATATAGCATGCATGTAGTCCTGTGTTGTAGCTTCACCAATTTGGCACCTCATTTTTAGGCAGGAGGTTTAACATAAGAAATAGAAGCAGTACTAGGCCATTCGGCCCCTCGAGCCTGCTCCGCCATTTAATACGATCATGGCTGATCCGATCATGGACTCAAGTCCACTTCCTTGCCCGCTCCCCATAACCTCTTATTCCCTTATCGGTTAAGAAACTGTCTATCTCTCTCTTAAATTTATTCAATGACCCAGCTTCCACAGCTCTCTGAGGCAGCGAATTCCACAGATTTATAACCCTCTGAGAGAAGAAATTCCTCCTCAGCTCAGTTTTAAATGGGCTGCCCCTTATTGTAAGATTATGCCCTCTAGTTCTAGTCTCCCCGATCAGTGGAAACAACCTCTCTGCATCCACCTTGTCAAGCCCCCTCATAATCTTATACGTTTCGATAAGATCACCTCTCATTTTTCTGAATTCCAATGAGTAGAGGCCCAACCTACTCAACCTTTCCTCATAAGTCAACCCCCTCATCCCCAGAATCAATCTAGTGAACCTTCTCTGAACTGCCTCCAAAGCAAGTATATCCTTTCTTAAATATGGAAAACAAAACTGCACGCAGTATTCCAGATGTGGCCTCACCAGTACCCTGTGTAACTGTAGCAAGACTTCCCTGCTTTTATAATCCATCCCCTTTGCAATAAAGGCCAATATTCCATTGGCCTTCCTGATTACTTACTGTACCTGCATACTAACCTTTTGTGTTTCATGCACCATGAACCCAGGTCCTGCTGTACTGCAGCACTTTGCAATTTTTCTCCATTTAAATAATAACTTGCTCTTCAATTTTTTTTCTGCCAAAGTGCATGACCTCACACTTTCCAACATTATACTCCATCTACCACATTTTTGCCCACTCACAGCCTGTCTATGTCCTGTCGCAGATTTTTTGAGTCCTCCTCACACATTGCTTTTCCTCCCATCTTTGTATCATCAGCAAACCTGGTTACGTTACACTCAGTCCCTTCATCCAAGTCATTAATATAGATTGTAAATAGTTGGGGTCCCAGCACTGATCCCTGTGGCACCTCACTAGTTACTAGTTGCCAACCAGAGAATGAACCATTTATCCCGACTCAGTTTTCTGTTAGTCAGCCATTCCTCTATCCATGCTAATATATTACCCCCAACCCCGTGAACTTTATCTTGTGCAGTAACCTTTTATGTGGCATCTTGTCAAATGCCTTCTGGCAGCCCAAATACACCACATCCACTGGTTCTCTTTTATCCACCTTGTTCATTACATTCTCAAAGAATTCTAGCAAATTTGTCAAACATGACTTCCCCTTCATAAATCCATGCTGACTGTGCCTGACTGAATTATGTTTTTCCAAATGTCCTGCTACTGCTTCTTTAATAATAGACTCCAACATTTTCCCAACCACAGATGTTAGGCTAACTGGTCTATAGTTTCCTGCTTTTTGTCTGCCTCCTTTTTTAAATAGGGGTGTTACATTTGCAGTTTTCCACTTTTCTAGGACCTCCAGAATCCAGGGAATTTTGGTAAATTGCAACCAATGCATCCACTATCCCTCCCATTACTTCTCTTAAGACCCTAGGATTCAAGCCATCGGGTCCAGGGAATTTATTCGTCTTTAATCCCATTATCTGACTGAGTACCATCTCCTTAGTGATTGTGATTGTGTTTGTGTTGAGTTTCTTCCTCCCTATAGCCCCTTGACGATTCACTGTGTCGAAATCTCGACCTCCGAAAAGAATGACTCCGACACTTACAGCTCCGGGAAAAGTTTCTTTAATTTACTTGCTAGCAAGGGGCAGGTTACACTCAGTCAAGGGCTAAGTGAACACCTCCGAAATGGTACAGTTTCACAAGATATTTATACAGTAAAACCCAAGTTATGGCCTCTCCCTGTGTATTGGCTCTGTCTCGCAGTCAGTGAATACAGATAAAGAGTTAATTACTACATCCTTGTCCTGACATGGTTTCCAGATATTTCCTTTTGTCAGGGTTATTAGTTGGCCAGCCGGCCATTACTCCATGAGAGTGTGGTAATGAGCTATTACCTGTCTTGCATTGTGTCAGGATTGTTCAGTTTCCTAGTCAGTTATCTGTTTGCATCAAATGGATGAGGTCTCTACAAGAGATAATGGCTGGTGGTTTGAGTACTTCGAAAAGGGTGGGGTGGCATGGAACTTGTGTCATATAGACAATAGGAGAGCACCATGGGGGGGTACTTGTCTCAGCATGACTTGTCTCCTAGCTGTCTGATGGCCATCAGCCATCTCAAACCAGGTTTAGCTGTTTATGCAAGCTGACTGTTTTTATGCAGAAAGTTCTGGAAGGACCAGGACTCCATTTTGTTATATATATATTGCAAAGGGCACACAAATACTGTATGGTATCAGCTTAGATAAAAATACATTTCCACATTCCCCCATTATTCCTTCACAAGGACAACTTAATCCATTCTGATCTTGTACAGTCTCTCCATTTCCATTTCCACACAAGAGCCTTCAGCAGTTGTTGCTACCATAACTCTAGCCGTGGTCTCGGTAGGTAACATAGTTTTTCCCACCCTGGCACAGCAACACTTAACGACGACAAATAATAGATACAGGGCGAAGACTATCAGCAGGAATATGATCAAACCCTGTACCACAGATTTCCCTAGGGATCCCAACCATCCCGATGCCCAACCCCACAAGGTGATACCATCCTGGCCAACTGTCTGTTTATACTCTATTACCTTTTTCCTGATGTATTCAGCTAGACTGCCAATTTCTTCTAATTTATCTGGATATACGTACAGCATTCTTCACCTATTAATGCGCATGTCCCTCCCTCCTTGGCTAGGAGATAATCTAAGGCCATACGATTTTGGAGAGCCACTATTCGAATAGCTATCTTTTCATCATTTACCCCTTCAAAGGCTTGGGAAGTTGCGTTGGCTACTGATTCGACTAAGTTAGCCAGTTCCCGTAACTGCCATTCGATTGATGCTATTCCATAGGGTGGCACCATTACCTTGAATATTCCGTTTAGCCATGTCAAATCCAGTTTTAATCTATGACTTCCATAGGCATCCCTTAGAGTCTTTATTGATCTGATAAAGGGTACCACATATCCTAAGTACCAGGACCCTGTCCAGTTGGCTGGTAACCATGGGTAGGCTTTATGGCCACAAATAAAGTAGGTGCAATTATAGGACGTCAGCTCCTGGTCCTTTCGTGCCATCCATACTCGAGTGGTCTCACCTTCCCACCCTTCACCTGGGGCTTTGTTATGGACCATTGTCCAGCCAACGGTTGCTATCTTTCTCCCATCAGTGGGATTAGTTGTGGCTTGCCATTTAGTCATTTGGGAACACTTGCTGCGTCTCATTTCTGGTCCTTTAGTCTCATTACTCACTAGGCATATTATACCTTCAGGATTTCCTATTCTGGGAGTAATGCTTAGGAAGGGAGGCTGATGGTTATTATCATAATTGGGTTGGTACCATCCCTGGAAGGCTGTAAGTTTATACCCTGCCAACCTCCATTCTGTTTGCTCCTTCGTTTCTGGCCCCTTAGTGCAAAATAGGACAAACCTAACTATCAACCATTCTATCATTTCTGATTCGTTAAAGGGGACAGACCTCAGGGGAATATCCCCTTCGGAGTGGACAGGTACATGGGAACATATCCAACAACTCGACAAGTTTCTTTCTTAAGCATACTTATGACTCAGTGCCATAAATACATTTACTTGCAGTTCCCTTCGGTGGCGGGTCTGTACCCCTGGTATAATCAATAATGCAAAGTAGAACTCTGTCAAGCCCAGCACCATCAGTCCCCATAGTCCATACAGTTCCTTATTCAGTCTTCCTTTTTCTGTTCCTCTGGTTCCTTCTTCCCTTCCTCCTGGTCGGGTGCCCGTTTGCAATGGGATGCATGGATCCATGTTGGTCTTTCCTTTACCTTTATTGCAGTATTGGTCGCCAGCAAGACCTGGTATGGTCCTTCGAATCTTGGCTGTAGACTGATTTTTCTTTTAAAAATCTTGATGTAAACGAATTCCCCTGGCTCCAGGTTATGACACTTCCCTTCCGCTGGCTTGACTTGAGCTTCCTTTACCTGTGAATGAAAGCTGGAAATACATTTGGTTAGTGCAATAAAATAATTCAACATGTTTTCCTCCATTTTGTGGATGTCCATTTGTTTTGCAGTAAATGGTGCTGTAAAAGGTAGTCATTGGGGACGTCCCATAACTATCTCATGCGGTGACAGGCCTGTTGTTCTGTTGGTTGCAGATCGCATTACCATCAAAGCTAAGGGCAGCAGTTCTGTCCATTTCAGTCCAGTGTCATTGCATAGTTTTGCCAGCTTATTTTTAAGCATTCCATTATATCTTTCAACAAGTCCAGCTGATTGTGGATGATAACTGCAATGAAAACGTTGATTAATCTGCAAAGCTTTACACATTTCTCTTGTAACAGTTCCCGTGAAATGTGAACCGTTATCACTAGAAAGCTTAGCAGGGATTCCGAAGCGCGGTACGATTTCTTTTAACAAACATTTAGCAACAGTAGTGGCATTGGCCTTTTTACATGGAAAGGCTTCAATCCATCTGGAGAACACATCTACAATAATTAATACATACTTGAATCCCATACACATAGGTAATTCAATAAAATCCATTTGTAAATGCACAAAAGGCCCGACTGGATTTGGTTGGGAGGCAGATTCTACTTTTTCCGTCTTACCTGGATTCATTGTCTGACAGGTAACACAATTTTCACAGATTTGTTTTGCAATTGCCGAAATACCTGGTGCATACCAAGTTGCCAAAATATAATCTGCCAATCCCCCTTTGCCTGCATGTGTGAATGTATGAACACATCGGGCAATCCATGGAAGTAAGGATTTGGGTGCCACCACGCGGCCGTCGTGGTGAACCCATATTCCTTCTGGATTTTTATAACATTGATCCTTCGTCCAGGTCACCACCTTCTCCGTACTGGCCTGTGTCTGAAAAGTCAGCACATCATTAATAGTAGGTGGCGGGTCTGAGCAATTATAAGGTTCGGATTTGATAACAGTTCAACTTCATATTTAGTGGTTCTTGCGGAGGTTAGGTGTTGGGTGGCACATTTAGTAAGTAAAATCTCGACAGAGTGTGGGATGTACAAAATGGTCTGATGATTTAGAGTTAGTGTCTGAGCCTGTTGCATAGCATAATAAGCTGCTGCCAGCGAAGGAAGACATCCTGGTAGTCCGCGTGCCACTGGGTCTAGTTGGGTACTGAAATACGCTACCGGTCGCTGCCTGTCCCCATGTAACTGAGTCAAAATAGATTGTGCAAAACCCGACTTGTGATGCACAAATAAGTTGAACAGCTTAGTGTAATCTGGTAATCCCAAGGCGGGTGCTGAAGTGAGGGACTGTTTAAGATTCTGGAAAGCATTCCGGGATACTTCATTCCAAATCCTTCTTTAAGCATTGTGAGAATATGGTAGATTCATTCACAGCTCATAGGTCTTGGACAAACTTCCATCTGTCACTCTTGGGCTTCTGAACCGGAAGAATCGGTGTGTTACGCGGACTTCTCATTTATGCTTATAGTGATTCACAGATCACAATGTAAAGTACTTGTTTTATAATTTTATTAAAAGGCTTCCAAACCCAAGATTTTTCCAATACACCCAAAATGTTGATCAAGGAGATCACCTGAAATATCTCAAAGTCCCAATTCAAATATTGTACTGCCACTCTTTATCTAAAAAAAATCCTCTTACTGAGCTAGAAGCTTTTGTACCAAGATTTTACACCAAGGACAATGAGAGTGTACTCCCCAGCCTGCACCTCGAGAGACCCACAAAGGCTTTTTAAAAAAAAAAAGACATTACAACTTCCCAAGGCATTACAACTTTTAACCACTGGGACCATGTCTCAACAAACCTATCCTTTGTGCATTTCCTAGCTCCGTAACTTCTCATCCGAATAAATCCACACCTGCGCTTCTAACTTAAAATGTCTTAAACTTCCCACATACAGGACAACACTATGAAGGGTTAAAAAACTTCACTTTGTTTGAAAAAGTGGGTGGAGCTAAAACAAACAGGCAGCTCCACAACCTTTCCAAACAGGTTTCCAGACACAAGAAAATACACAGAAGCACTCTCATTCAGACAAGACATTCACGCACTCTCATTCAAATACAAGACATTCACAAAAGTCTCTCTCCATTCAATAAAGCTTTTTTTTTTTGGCTAGCTTTATTTTTTTTTGAATCCATAAGTCACTATCAGGTTCTCTTTTTTTTACATTTGATTTACTTCCTCTGTTAATTTTACATGGGCTTGAAGAATCGGAACCCAGGCCTTTTCTATTACTTTCCTTTTTTTTTCCTCTTCTACCTGGATCTCTGTTTATAAGACACTCCTCTAGACATCTTGTTCTCTCTAAATTAAATGAACCATCGGGTGGAAATGGCCTGTTTTCACCCTTAGTCCATTTTACCCATTCTCTTTGGTGGTTAATTGAAGACTGACCACAATTCTGGAGCATAAAATGGGCTGGGGTCCCTTTTGGTGGTGGTTTGCTCCAGCCCCCATTCTGGATGATTAAGATTTTCCACAGTTTCTGATCTCACAATCCTTTCGGTCAACCGAGTTCTCTACGCCCACTTCTCCTGGCCATTACGTGGCCTGAAAAGGCTCTTAATTCGGGCTCAGTCTGGGTGTGTGAGATATGTTGGCACGAACCAACCGTAGTTGATCAATCAGTTTCTGTTTCTTTTCTTAATCAATCTTTGTGTTTTTTTTCTCCGAATCACAATTTTCCCTAGTGACTCTTCCTGTTTCTCTAATGGCAATGTCGCACAAAGGTATTGCACACAACAGTATAACAAGGACAACTAGGACAAACAATATTCACGCGAGTACACAAATCATAACCTTACACTCTATCTAAACAAATAATCAATTCTCAGTCTGCGTTGTACGCCACTACAGACCGAGTCCTTAACTTATCCTAATAAAACTTATAAAACTGATAAAACTTATGGTTCCATACCCTAACTCTTATCACATAAGAACCTTTGATCGATTGCGCTTCTCTTTTTTTTTCCTACTCTTATCACATAAGAACCTTTTCCTGATTAAAAACAATAAAACTCTTATCACATAAGAACCTTCGATCGATTAGCGCTTTTTTTTTTCTAATCTTATCACATAAGAACCTTCAGGAACCTTTTTCAATCGACTAACGCTGTTTCTACCTTACCTACTGAAACCTTCCCCGGGCTGTTTCGAGATTTTTTTCAGAACCCGTTCTCTTCTGCTTGCGAGCTGAGAAAGAAGTGGTTATAAAAAAATAACTTTAGCTTTTAAATGTCGAGTCTTGTAGATTGCAGTACCTCCCCTGTGGACCACAGATTACATATGCGATTCAACAGTGAAGAAACCTCTTGTGAGCAAAAGGCTCACCTTGTTTTGGCCACTGAAGCCTTTCACTGGAGAGGCACTATGCCTGTATCCATTTTACTCACAGGACAGAGAGTATGCATGTCGGTGGAACCTCCAAGAAGTAACTGTCAAAATCTCGACCTCCGAAAAGAATGACTCCGACACTTACAGCTCCGGCAGAAGTTTCTTTTAAAATACATTTCCACAACTGTTGGGATATTTTTAGTGTCCTCTACCGGAAAAACTGATACAAAATGTTTGTTCAGAGTTTCTGCCATCTCCATGTTCCCATCACTAATTCCTCGGTCTTGTCCTCTAAGAGACAAACATTTACCTTAGCAACTCTTTTCCTTTTTATATATCTGTAGAAACTCTTGCTATCTGTTTTTATATTTCGTGCTAATGTACTTTCTTCCCTTTCTTAATCATTTTTTTTAGTCATTCTTTTGCTGGCTTTTAAAAGCTTCCCAATCTCCTGTCTTCCCATTAGTTTTGGCCATTTTATATGCCCTTGTTTTTAATTGGATACCATGCTTTATTTCTTTAGTTAGCCACGGATGGCTATCTTTTCTTTTACACCCTTTCCTCACTGGAATATATTTTTCTTGAGAGTTGTGAAATATTTTCTTAAATATACGCCACTGTTCATCAGTCCTATACTTTAATCTATTTTTCCAATCCACTTTAGCCAACTCTGCCCTCATACCTTTGTAGTCTCCTTTATTTAAGCTTAGTACGCTGGTTTGAGATCCAGCTTTCTCGACCTCCATCTGAATTTAAAATTCAACCTGCTATGATCACTCATTCCAAGGGGATCCTTTACTAGGAGATTGATTATTAATCCTGTCTCATTACACAGGACCAGTTCTAAGATAGCCTGCCCCCTGGTTGGTTCCGTTACATACTGCTCAAGGAACCCATCCCTTATGCACTCTATGAACTCTTCCTCAAGGCTACCCTGACCAATTTGATTTGCCCAATCAATATGGAGTTTAAAACCACCCATGATTATTGCTGTTCCCTTTTTACAAGCCCCCACTATTTCTTGGTTTATACTCTGACCAACAGAGTTGCTACTGTTAGGGGGCCTATAGTCTATGCCCACCAGTGACTTTTTCCCCTTATTATTCTTTGCCCATGTTTGACCTGATCCCATGAGACTTCATGGGGTCTGCCATTAATGTTGCGGACTCCCAGACCACTACCTCCTGACTGTATACCACTGTGTCGCCACCTCAGGAGGGGCTGACTTGCTGATGGGACAGAACATACCCAAGGATGGTGATGGAAGAGGCTGGGATGCTGGCTGAAAGGTATGATTCTGTGAATATGACTGTCAGTCTTTGTCAGCTTGACTATTTTGTGGGGCAGCTCTCCCAATTTTGACATAAGTCCCAAGACTGGGTGTGCCTTTGTCATGTTAATGGTTTCTTTAACCGGTTTTGATATAACTGAGTGGCTTGCTAGGCCATAGGGCAGGTCAGCTGTGGGTTTGCCCAGGTAGGAATGGTATGTTTCCTTCCCTGAAGGACTTTCATGAACCAGATGGGTTTATATGACAATCCAGTAGCTTAACCATTACTGATGCAAGCTTTTTATTCCAGATTTATTTAATTAACTGAATTTAAATTTCCCAACTGTGGTGTGATTTGAACTTGCGTCTCCGTATTATTAGTCCAGGCCTCTGGATTACTATTCCAGTAATATAACCATTATGTACCTAACGGCGCGGGTGTCTGTGATTTTTCTTCTCCAGCCATTTATATTTTGCAAAGTCTCCAAATCAACATTCTATTGCAGAAGAAGTGAATGAGCAATACTAACATTTCCAGTTGCAATTTCTATTGTGCTCTTGGTTGCAGGCTTTATGCTATGGAATGTACAAGACAAACACTAAATGCCGATAATAATATGTGTTTGTATTTCTGGTCTAGTTTTATTGCAACTTTCTTAAGCTTGTGTCCACGTTTTTATTGTGTATATATCCATTGTGTTTTTATTGTGTATATATATATATATATATCCATTGTAAAATGCAGTGCCGAGCATTTCTGGTGTTAGGACAACAGTTTTTATTGACTATCCATCTTCTATTAGTCTTGATCGGCATTTTCTCACAGCAGTTGTGTATCCACTTCAAGGCAGCATCAATCAAATGTTTGGTACATGAATTTAAACAGTAGTCCCCCGCTTCTATAGATCGCGGAGATAAATAAGGACTTTCATTGTTAGGAAATTGAATAATATTACTGAGCAAATATACATTTCCCCAGATTAAAGATTTTATTACTAGAAAATGTATTGACACCATTACAGTGATCACCGTATTATTAAATTTAGATTGATCAGTCAAATCAAAGCTACTAAAAATCTAATGCTCGTACCAGATTTTAAGAGGGATAGATTTGTGTAGATACCTAATGACATGATCCAGATTGATTGGGAAGTCCTAGGTCAGGCCACTGACAATATAGAAGGAAAATGGTATGTCTTAACCATTCTTATGCAAAAAAAATGCATGCATAGAGTTAGGATAAGGGCATATGGTAAAACAAAACCAAATTGACTGGTTATGTTCAAAGACAAATCTGACTTGAGCAGAAATATTTTTGCTGTTTGAAGAAAATATTTCTCAGGAGAACATAGATAGGTATTGATCTCATCTACAGCAAAGAAAACTGCGAAAACAGACATTGGAGATTAAGGTAGTCGATAGCTGTGGTAGCAACAGCTAGATCTTTTTTCAGGAGGCAAAGTAAAGAAAATAGCATAAGAGTTAGGAACAGGAGTGGACCATTCAGCCCTTTGAGCTTGTGCCACAATTTATTAAGATCATGGCCACTTTTCCTCAATTCCAACTTACCACACTATCCCCATATCCTTTGATTCCCTTGGTGTCCAAATATCTATCTATCTCAGTCTGGAATATATTCAATGACTGAGCATCCACAGTTCTTTGGGATAGAGAATTCCAAAGGAGACCTTTCATATCTCAGTCCTAAATGGCTGACCCTTTGGGCTTAATTTTTTCCAAAGCTTTTACTTGAAGAGTTACGCCCGATTTTTTTGAGGCCCAATTACGCCAAAAAAAAAAATGTTCGAAGTTTCCCCGTTGGATTTCTTCATTTTGGCGTGGCCTAACCCTGTCCTTTAGTTTTGGGGGTGGAACCTTGATCTGCGCCAAAAAGATCGGGCTGCCATGGTAACCAGGGACACAATGCGAACTGAGGCTGCAAAGTGAAGCATACAGCCAGCTCCCAACACATTAAAAGAATTGAAAAATACATAACAGCAACTTAGCTCCAACCCCGCCCAAAGGGCTTGCCAGTCCGGTTCAATTCTCGGTCCACAGTCTCCTGGTCCGGTCCAATTCTGGGTCCCCAGTCCCAATCTGCAATTCCTGGGTCTGTCTCCTCTCTCTCCTCTCTCTCTCTCGTGTGTGAACCGGGGACCTAGAATGGGACCGGACCAGGAAAATGTGGTCCGAGAATGGGACTGGACAGCCCTCGGGCAGAGTTGGAGGTAAGTTGCTGTTATGTGTTTTTCAATTCTTTTAGTGTGTGTCTGGGCACCTGCTGCGCTGATTTTCTTACTTGCGGCAATTTATTTAACTCTCCGCAAGGATTTTCTGGAGAGGCCACATCCCTGGCCTAAGCAGAACTAGAGTAACTCTCAGCTGGCCAAACAGCCATAAATGACCAGAATTGGAGTGGGTGGCTGGTTACGCCCTCTTTGGCTGAAAAAACTGACCTAAAAAAATCGCAACAAACTGAGTTACACTGGTGCAAATTGATTGGGGAAACTCTGGTTTTTCAACTTAGGCCAAAAAGAGCAGCCTGCTCCAAAAACAGTGGCGCAAATCACTGGGGAAAATTGAGCCCATTTGCCTGAGCAACATAGAAATTTAGTTACGTTGATGGGTAATAAAGGGTTGAATTGATATAACTACAATGAATAAAGAAAAACCACATTGGAAAATCATTAGATGGAAGAAGATCACTATCCTATTTCCAGTCTACCGCTTTAGGCCAATTAGACGACGCCATCAGTGATTAAATTGTGGAATGAGCTTTGAAATTGCTTTTAAGGGAAAACTGGAATCAAATGATAGAACGTGAAATAGGAAGCTGTAGAAAAAAGCAGTAGTTTTAAAAGTTCCATCTTAATGTGGTATTTTCATAATGGAGGTCATCAGATAGTTGATATGAAGCATTAAATGTGTTGTCTTTGTAATTATCTTGGATATAGTTCTCACCTTAAGGCATTACATTGTTGCGGCATTTTTGGGTCTGTGATTTGGAATATTAATGCACAGTTTAGGGACTCCATGTTCCCCGGTCATTTGTGCCATTTTTTTGGCGTATTTATTTTTTTCCAAGTTTCACCCTGCGATCTGCGCCGGCGTAACTGACTTAGTTACGATTTTTCTAGGCCAGTTTTTTTTTACGTCATCGGTTCCCTCATGTCTGTGCCGTTTTTAAAAATTTTTCGCAGTTTAGCCAACATTTTTTCCTCCGAGGTCAGCGTATCTGGCCACTCGCGAAAAACCTTCTGGGCACTTAAGAGTACCAGCGCACATTGACAAATCGGTGCTGAAAGACGCCATTGTTTTTAAATCGAAGATTTTGGAGGGAGTCAAGAACACTGTCAAAATCAATAATAAAGTTCACCTTTTTTTAACCTGTCAACGTAGAAGTGTAAATTTGTTGGATTTCAGAAGTTTTCTCTTTTTTTTTTTTACTCACTCACACGCTACCACCAGGCGTCTTGAAGCAGGGCTGGAAGACCGTAGCTTTGGCCGGCAGAATAGGCCCCGTGCCTGGACACGGGCTCGGGGCTCGGCTACAAAACAAGGCGTCGGGGGTGGTGGTGGGGGGGGGAAGGGGGCAGGGAGAAGAGCGAGAGAACGCGAGGTGCTGATCGGAAGGTTTCCAGCCCGGGGAGCGAGGTGCTGATCGGAAGGTTTCGAGCTCGGGGAGCGAGGTGCCGATCGGAAGGTTTCGAGCCCGGGGAGCGAGGTGCTGATCGGAAGGTTTCCAGCCCGGGGAGCGAGGTGCTGATCGGAAGGTTTCCAGCCCGGGGAGCGAGGTGCTGATCGGAAGGTTTCGAGCCCGGGGAGCGAGGTGCTGATCGGAAGGTTTCCAGCCCGGGGAGCGAGGTGCTGATCGGAAGGTTTCCAGCCCGGGGAGCGAGGTGCTGATCGGAAGGTTTCGAGCCCGGGGAGCGAGGTGCTGATCGGAAGGTTTCGAGCCCGGGGAGCGAGGTGCTGATCGGAAGGTTTCTGCACGAAAGACTGCAATGACGGCGGCAGGGGGGAAGCGGGGGGAGAGAGAGAAGGGGAAAAGTTATAAGACTCCAATTAGTTAAGGGGGGGACGGGGGGGACGGGGAAGAGGAGAAATCGCAAGACTGCAATTAGTTGGGGGGGTGGGGCGGGGGAAGGGAGGAGAAGTCACAAGACCTTTGGGTGTGGTCCATCCATACAGATCTTGGGGAGAGAGAGAGCTGCGAATCCTGCCTGCCTGCTTTCCTGCCGCCTTGAGCAGTTGCAGGAAGAGCAGACTTTGACAGGGCCCTCGCATAGTCCAAAACCCAGAGGCCGACCATCTAAGCAGTTGCAACAGGGAGAAGGAGGCTGCCTCTACCTCTGCTGAAGCCACAGGGTAGCACCACGTAGAAGAAAGATCCAACACAAATAGACACAAAGGGTATCACTCAGGAGTGTTTATCAGTATCATTATGATGCTTTTAAAATATGGAGCATTGTAATTAAATCATTTCCTTGTCACACTTTGCAGTCGCAGCCAGATGTGTGGAATAGAATGGAGATTCCACAGTGTAGGGTCAGGGCAATGGTGCTGATGATGAAAAGATGGAATTAGTCATTGATTGAATGGTTTATATTGCTGGTGTGGGATGATGCCAACTTGTGGACGCCTGTGCCAGGCAAATGTGACATCCACAAATTTACTGGAACTGCGCATTTATCAGGGCATCCCTGGTGTATGAGCAGCAGTGTTCTCACGTGCTGGTCTTAATGGCAGTGCTGGCTCCTCCAGGTCTTCCTCATCCGGTGTTGCCAACCTCATGTTGCTCCTTCTCTGTGAGGCTCTTTGCTCTGTGCCATCTTCATCATCTAGCGCCAGGTCCCCGCTCCTGAGCAATGTTATTCAGGGCGCAGCAGAGTACAACTATTCTGGATACCCTCACTGGTGCATACTGAAGGGCCCCTCCAGATTTGTCCAGGTATCTGAACCACATTTTAAGCAACCCTATAGTTTGCTCGATGAGACCTCGCGTGGAGATGAGGTTCTGATTGTACCGTCCACCAGCCTCGATCGCTGGCCTCCTCAAAGATGTCATCAGCCATGTTGAGGGGATTACCCTTCTCCCCAAGCAGCTGAACAACTGGTTACAAGTGCAATGGTAGAGTGCAGCAGGATGTATGAATCATGGCAACTGCCAGGGAACTTGGCGCACACATGTATGATGATTTTACTGTGGTTGCACACCAGCTGAACGTTTAGGGAGTGCAAACTCTTGTGGCTCTCAGATTTTGATAGGGTGGCCTCATCGCCACATGTGTGCAGTCAATCACCGTCGGACCAGTGGGAAGCCAGCCAGAGCAGCACTGACAATTGCCCGCTCAGTCACACTTGCTTGATCAATGGCAAACTTTATATAGTTGCCCGATTTGATAAACCGGGCAATGGTGACCTGTGGGATGCCTCTGTGGGTGGCAGACTGGGAAATGCCACTAACGTCTGTGGCAGATGCCTGGAAGAAACTTGTGATGAAGAAGTTGGGGGCAAGGGTGACTTTGACAGCCACTAGTAATGGTTGTCTACCCCTTCCTCTGGGCTGCAGATCTTCCTCCAGCAATGCGCAAAGGTCAGTGACCACCTGGCACGATAGTCTGAGTGTCCTACGGCACTGCTGCTCCGTCATGTTCAGGTAGCTCATCCTTTGCCCCCAGCACAGAGTCTATAGGCAATCATGTTTGACAAACCTACTGGAGTTTTTTGAGGATGTAACTGATAGAATAGATAAGGGGGAACCAGTGGATGTCGTGGATACTCAATTTTTATGAGTTCCCAATATTATCACTGAGAATTAACCCCTAAAAAAGAAACACAACATAACGAATGAAAAAAATACACCTCACATATTTAACATTAATTGACATTAAAGTTAATTAAATGTTTTAGAAAAAATTTATATTTTTTGGAATTTTTTTTAATGAGTTTTAATAGGGTTTAAAATAAATTTTCTTTAATGGACAGGGATTTTACTGTAAAAATATGATTTTAAATTTTATTTTTATGTTTTAAAACAATTCAGTTCTCAGCGAAAACAGTATTTTTTCGCCAAAATTACCACTTTTGCTTTGCTTTCACTATCAGGCGAGAAATTCAACCATTAATTTGTGCACCGGTAAAAATCAACGTTGCACGCGGATTCGCGGCGCAAACCGCGATCCTTGCCAACTTTAGTCCGAGGCCAATACTGCGAGTATTCCCACCAACCGGGTTTTAACCAAAAAGGGTGAAATAGCACCAAAAACAACGGTCACAAAATCTCCGAATTTTTAGCCCTTACGCTGGTAAAAGTAGACTATGCGCCTGGTTTTACCAGGTAGTAGAGTTTGAAGGACATTTGCTGGGCATGAGTTGGGCAAATAGCCCAATCTCTGCCCCACGGATGTCCTTCTCCCGGGGATGCAGAGGATCTGTCAAGCGAAATCTTGCCAGATCGGAAAAGCCTATTTAATAAGAACATAAGAAATAGGAGCAGGAGTAGGCCATACAGCCCCTCGAGCCTGCTCCGCCATTTAATACGATCATGGCTGATCCAATCATGGACTCGGGTCCACTTCCCTGCCCGCTCCCCATAACCCCTTATTCCCCCAATCATGGACTCGGGTCCACTTCCCTGCCCGCTCCCCATAACCCCTTATTCCCTTATTGTTTAAGAAACTGTCTATTTCTGTCTTAAATTTATTCCATGTCCCAGCTTCCACAGCTCTCTGAGACAGCGAATTCCACAGATTTACAAACCTCTGAGAGAAGAAATTTCTCCTCATCTCAGTTTTAAATGGGCGGCCCCTTACTCTTAAGATCATGCCCTCTAGTTCTAGTCTCTCCTATCAGTGGAAACATCCTCTCTGCATCCACCTTGTCAAGCCCCCTCATAATCTTACATGTTTCGATAAGATCACCTCTCATTCTTCTGAATTCCAATGAGTAGAGGTCCAACCTACTCAACCTTTCCTCATAAGTCAATCCCCTCATCCCCAGAATCAATCTAGTGAACCTTCTCTGAACTGCCTCCAAAGCAAGTTATCCTTTCTTAAATATGGAAACCAAAACTGCACACAGTATTCCAGGTGTGGCCTCACCAATACCCTGTATAACTGTAGCAAGACTTCCCTGCTTTTATACTCCATCCCGTTTGCAATAAAGGCCAATATTCCATTGGCCTTCCTGATCACTTGCTGTACCTGCATACTTCCTTTTGTGTTTCATGCACAAGTACCTCCAGATCCCGCTGTACTACAGCACTTTGCAATCTTTCTCCATTTAAATAATAACTTGCTCTTTGATTTTTTTTCTACCAAAGTGCATGACCTCACACTTTCCAACATTATATCCATCTGCCAAATTTTTGCCCACTCACTTAGCCTGTCTGTCCTTTTGCAGATTTTTTGTGTCCTCCTCACACATTGCTTTTCCTCCTATGATTGTATCATCAAATTTGGCTACGTTACACGCGGCCCTTTCTTCCAAGTCATTAATATAGATTGTAAATAGTTGGGGTCCCAGCACTGATCCCTACGGCACCCCACTAGTTACTGATTGTCAACCAGAGAATGAACCATTTATCCCGACTCTCTGTTTTCTGTTAGTTAGCCAATTCTCTATCCATGCTAATATATTACCCTCAACCCCGTGAACTTTTATCTTGTACAGTAACCTTTTATGTGGCACCTTGTCAAATGTTTTCGACACATGCACTTCATATGGACCCGGTGAGGCTGAAATTTTAGCCCCAAAGTATTGAAGGATCATTATTACAGCTGTGTCATAATTTGCTAATACATTTTCATTGCCACTAACTAACAATGTTTGATAATCACACCTCAAATCCTCAATGTTGTTAGTGTATTTGGAATGACAAACAACAAAAGAAAATAGGTCGTGGGTTCCAGCCCCACTCTAGATATCTAAACTGGTACTTCGGCGCAGAACTGATGGAATTCTGTATTGTAGGAGGTGTCATCTTTTAGATGAGATATTAAACTAGACCCCGTCTGGCCCCTCATTTTGGATACATACTGCATTGTTCAAAGTCGAGCAGGGGAGTTCTGTATCCTGGCCAACACTGATCCTTCACCCAACACCAATTAAAACAGATTATCTGGTCATTTATTCCATTGCATACTGTATGAAAATTGTCTGTCATGTTTCCGTATATTACGACAGTGGCTACATTTCAAAATTACTTCCTTGGCTGTGAAGCACTTTTAAATGTTCGAAGGAGGTGAAAGGTGCTAAATAAATGAAAATGATTCATTTCTAGATGCTCAGGCATCTGAAAAGGGAAAGTGTTCCATGCACTGGCACTAATGTTTGTGCTTAAAGACTGCCAAACCAGATAGCTGTTGATTTACTTCAGGAGGGCTAGATGAATAGTTAACATGTAACAAATATCTGAGTCTAGTTATTTCTGTTAACCCTGACCTTACAGTAAAGTACAAAAGCAGCTCAGAAGAGGCAATGCCACTCTTGGTTATTTTACACCAGTTAACCCAGATATGCACTGTTTCAGTTCCTGACATACAATATCTCTCATCAGAATATCTCTTGCTTTCCTCACTCAATCAATAGTGAGTTGGGAATAATTGATATATCTTCAGTAGATATCAAACGATGGATTCCTGTATTATTTACAGCTGTTTTAAGATTTATCTCTGGATTTCTTGCTGATTTATTGAAAGCTGCTGCTTGTTTGAAACTGCAGTATGTTGTAACAGTGGAGAAAAGTAGTAGAATTCAACATGGTCTACTGTCTGTATGGATTATTTGTTGTTGACTCATTTACTTTGCACAGTAGAAGATGTATTGCATTAACATGTACACTGAGCAGTTATGTGAACCTAAAGCGCATTTTTACTAATTTATCTCAATATTTGTATATTTGCAGTGCTTTTACTGATAGATTTTAATTTAAATATATAACTGTACTCGTGATCAGTTAATGTGCAAAAAGGCAATTTATTCCACATTTTGGTTTAAGATGCTAACATGTCCACAATGAAACTAAATTAAAAACAATATTTGTTCTATAGTCCAATTTAAATTTTGTCTTCGTGTTGATTTATGAGGAAGTCCAATGAGATTAAAAAATTTCCACTGACCTTTTATCGCTTTTATCTATTTTGTAAGTGTATTTTTTTGTCTTTAGCTTTCTTTGTCTTCAGTTCTCTGGAGTGAGATTTAGTAACAGGAAAGCAGACCATGTGTCTTTCCTAGTGTACGATGTGATGTCAGGGAAAGGAGGTCAGGCTGTCGGAAGGAGCTTCCTTTGCTGTCTTGGATTCAAGATGGTCTGTTTGCCAAACAATCAGGATTCCTGTTAATGTTACACTTGGATTACATTGTTCTCTCTTTTTTGGTTTAATTCTCTGAATTATTTTCTGTTCTCCTTGGAATCATAGAATGATACAGCACAGGAGGTGGCCATTTGGCCCATTGTACCTCTTTGGTAGAGCTTTCCGATTAATCTCACTGCCCTGCTCTTTCCACATAGACCTATAAATTCTTTCCTTTCAAGTATGAATCTAATTCTCTTTGGAATGTTATTGAATCTGTTTTTGCCACCTTTCAAGCAGCGCATTCCAGATCATTGTCATTCGATGTGTAAAAAAATATATATTTTCTCATGTCGCTTATGATAATTTTGCCAATCACATTAAATTTCTCCCCTCTGGTTACTGACCCTCCTGCCACTGGAAACAGTTTCATCTTATTTATTGAACCCATTCATGATTTTGATAAAACCTCTTCTGCACCCGCTCCAATGCCTTGACATCTTTCTTAAAGTGTGGTGCTCAGAATTGAACACACTACTCCAGCTGAGGCCTAACAAGTGTTTTATAAAGGTTTAGTATAACATCCTTGCTTTTGTATTATATTCCTCTATTAATAAAGCCAAGGATCCCATCTTTTTTTTTGAAACAGCTTTTTCAACTTGTCCTGCCACCTTCAAAGATTTGTCTACATACACCGCCTGGTCTCTCTCTTCTTGCACCCCCTTTAAAATTGTATCATTTTGTTCATATTGCCTTTCCTTATTCTTCTTATCAAAATAAATCACCTCACACTTCACTATGTTAAATTTAATTTGCCATGTGATTGCCCATTTCACCAGTCTATGTCCTCCTGAAGTTTTTTTTATTCGTTCATGGGATGTGAGCGTCGCTGGCAAGGCCAGCATTTATTGCCCATCCCTAA
This sequence comes from Pristiophorus japonicus, assembly GCF_044704955.1. NCBI lineage: Eukaryota > Metazoa > Chordata > Chondrichthyes > Pristiophoridae > Pristiophorus > Pristiophorus japonicus. Next base: position 48,070,378 of record NC_091987.1, read on the forward strand.
TGGCCCTTGAGAAGACGGTGGTAAGCCGCCGCCTTGAAGCGCTGCAGTCCGTGTGGTGAAGGTACTCCCACAGTGCTGTTAGGAAGGGAGTTCCAGGATTTTGGTCCAGCGACAATGAAGGAACGGTGATATACTTCCAAGTCAGGATGGTGTGTGACTTGGAGGGGAACGTGGAGGTAGTGGTGTTACCATGAGCCTGCTGCCCTTGTTCTTCTTAGTGGTAGAGGTTGCGGTTTGGGAGGCGCTGCCGTACAAGCCTTGGTGAGTTGCTACAGTGCATCTTGTAGATGGTACACACTGCAGCCGCGGTACGCCAGTGGTGAAGGGAGTAAATGTTGATGGTGGTGGATGGGATGCCAATCAAGTGGGCTGCTTTGTCCTGGATGGTGTCGAGCTTCTTGAGTGTTATTTGGGATGTACTTATCCAGGCAAGTGAAGAGTATTCCATCACACTCCTGACTTGTGCCTTGTAGATGGTGGAAAGGCTTTGGGGAGTCAGGAGGTGAGACAGCTGCTGTAGAATACCTATTCTCTGACCCGCTCTTATTGCCATAGTATTTATGTGGCTGGTCTAGTTAAGTTCCTGGTCAATAGTGACCCCCAAGATGTTGACAGTGGGGGAGGATGGTCATTCCATTGAATGTCATGGGGTGATGGTTAGACTCCAGATTGTTAGAGATAGTCATTGCTTGGCACTTGTGTGGTGTGAATGTTACTATCCTCCTCATTGTTTACTACTTTTCCAAATGTATCATCTGCAAACTTTGAAATTATACCCTGTATACCCCTGTTATTAATATATATCAAAACAGCAGTGGTCCTAATACTGACCCCTGGGAAACATGACTGTATACTTCCCTCCAGATTGAAAAACAACTGTTCACCACTACTCTGTTTTCTGTCCCTTAGCCAATTGTGTATCCACGCTGCCATTGTCCCTTTCATCCCTAGGGCTTTAATTTTGCTAGCAAGATCATTATGTGGTACTTTATCAAAAACTTATTGAAGTCCAGATACACAACAACAGCACTACCCACATCAACTGCAATACCGTCATCAACCCCCTCTGTTGTTTTACAAATTTACTTTTTCTTTCATTCGTTCTCCCATTTGGGATTAGGTCACTGGTTTATTTGGAAGAAGACACCTGGAGACCACAGAGTCATTTCCATGAAAATGGTAAATGCATTTATTTTCAGCAGAATTACCTTTTCACTCGTGCACTTGGAAAGGCATCAAATAATTCTAGATGTGCCTACAATTCTCTCCACAATAAACAGCATATTAGTTTGGATTCTCACAAGTAAATTATTACAGGCTACTGAGCCTCGGAAGTAACCAATGGCACCTCTGTGTCAATTTGACTGAGTGAAAAACTTCTTCCATAATGACTGGCTAAAGAAAGCTCTGAGTAAATATTGTAACTCGTGTCCTCTGATTTAATTTTTCAGTCCTCTTTCCATTTGTCTCTCTTAGCTAGTCCTGTCTATTCGTAATGAAGTTGCCTTGAAATTGCAATGTTCCTTTGCTACTGTCAGATCATGTAATCATTCAGTGAGTAGAGAATGGTTTTCCAAGAAGATCAAATAGACTTTTAAACAGTAGGAGGTTTAAGAGAACATTCAAATCATGGAAATATGAAAGAAAATAGAAAATGCTCACAATGCACAGCAAGTCAGTGGGTCTCAAATTGCTTGCGGGCATAATCTCAGTAGTTATGCTTCCCGACTTGCAAAACTGCCAGCCTGTGTTCCCAACAATCTGTGCCAAAAGAACCACTTGAATTTTTTTTCAGTTGTATCATTACTGTTGTTCAGCCTGGACTACAATTCCTGCTTCTTTTCACACAACATATACACCTCGAAACTTATGCCATCGCTGTATGGGTGAAGATACAGCAACTCCTGACAAAGAGAATCACTGTACTTGACCCTACCCTTATCCTTCTGCACAGTGACCTTGTTTGGGATAAAAAGAGTCTGTGCCCTAAACCACACCACAGAAAACATACGTGCATGTCCAGAATCTGTTGGCCTCAGCGGAGTTTCTAGCCACTTTGCTGGACTACCACTCGAGTTACAATGGGTGTTTGCTGGAACAGCAGAGCAACTTCAGGTCCCGGGTCTGTAAACAGGCAAGATAGGTTTATGTTTTGGTACCAGGCCCTTTCTCAGAAGTTTGGGTGTTACACCAGAAAATGCTACCTTTTCCATTTACAAAATATTTCCATGATACAATCTGGTAATTTGTTATTAATCCAGAGATATCAACAAGTCCAACAACAGCATAAATCTCTTAAAGCTGGATACTTTGGTGACTCAACACTCGGAACACATTTTGATTTCCCAAAAATTTCTGAATCAATGCAAGTATTTCTTGAAGTTACGTTGTGTTACAGCTGGTTCTCTTGCTAGATGGAAGCAACTAGAACATGGATGCTTTCAGATTGCACAGTTCTAACTGAACATTTTTACTTCACCTCCTTAAAAAAAAATGAGATGATTTATTTGGTAAAATGTAAGGTTTGTGGTGCTGACATGAGACATGCACTCCCTGCTAATCAGACCGCTTGTGAGTTCTATGTATTGATGTGATTCTCTGTCCTTCTTTATATACAAGATCACAAACAAGAAAAATAAGACATCAAAAGAGGAACTGGAAAAAAAAAGGCTTTGACATGTAGGCAGGGAAACAAACCAAAAGAAAAATTAATTCAGAAAAATAGACTGGAAGTCACAAGGAAGGAATGTGCAGATCCTGCCCTCTCATTGGCAGCCACAAATGACAGAATATGTCACCTGTCCTAAATTCTGGGATTCACATCTGCCCTACAGGAATGTGCACCACAGGTTGCCAAAAGTCTTTCATCAAGGTGGAAGCATTTTGTTAAATGGACACAGATTGTGGCGATCTTTAACGATATATTGGGAATTATTGCAGACATTGCAGTTTTTTTTTTAGAAATTATATCCCTCACATCAGGCATGACATTAAATATTATTTGACAACCATGTTGCACAGTGTTTCGCGCTAAGCAGACTGTTCTTTCATGTTGAATCTTTAAAGTATACGGCCTCAGTGGAGCCCATTATAACAGTATTCTATATACAATTCAATGAGAAAGGGGTTGTGCTTGGCATCTAAATTTGCTCTACAGTGTTGATGGGCATGTGAAAAGCAAATTAATACAACACTTCTTAAGATCACAGACCACACCTGTAGGCCATCGATAAATATGAGAACCATCAACAGGTCATGTATATTTCTAGGCTATCACAGGCAAGACATTTAACCTATATGTCTTTTTTATTTTGGCAGATTATCATGCATTCTTCTAAGGGAATACGTTCAAACATTTCTCCTCCAAAAACCTAAGTTGATTCATAGTTGAGGCTCCTGTACATGTATTATAAATCAACCATGTATCTTGTGCATGTCTCATTAGAATTTACTTTACAGAGACTTCTGGTTTATAATTTCATCCATGTATATAATGCAATTGATGGTGCAATGTGCGAAATGCATGATGTAAAATGTCAAGTTATTTTGAAAAATATAGTACAAAGTGCCAACTGACCAAAAACCTAACTTTATAAGCTATTTTTCCTATAAAAAAAATTACAAATATTCTAATTTGAATAACTTAGTGGCCCAGATTTTGTGTCAAATTAACTGAGGCCAATGGCACTCACCATTATTTAAACATAAATGGTACAGTAACTTCATGCGAGGGGCAGATGCGCGGTTAAATGTGGATATCCAAAGTTGCTGTCTGAATTCCGGCACTCTGCCGTTGGCTTCAAGAAAATGGCCTCTTGGTGTTTGCCTCACCATTGAAATGCATTGAATGGTGTGAAGTTGCTGTATTTGCATGATAGATACGAACTAAACTCGCCACAGGACGTTAAGTCCTGTCTTTACCATAAACTAACACAATTGTTTTTTTTTATAAATGACGTATTACTGAACTCTCCATTTTATGCAAGGACAGACACGAGTGGGTCCATTATTTTAAAATGGAAAAGCTCAAAAACAATGCTATACAATAGTTAAAGAACAAATGTGTGGCAGCTAGTAATATCAATCTTTCCTTGTCCCTGCTGCAACAGAGTACGATGCCCATGTGTTTCCATTGAAAAAGGGCAATTTGCTTCTCCTAAATAAGAATACTCTACTGTAAAAATGTAAAATTTGACAAGGGAAAGTGAATGGCTGTGTTTTGAAATCCTCTGATTTTGTTTTGGGAGAAAAAAAGTAGAATGTGTTGGTGCACTGAGGATTATGCGTAATTAATTGTTTTACTGCCTTATTCTTTAATGCATTGTAGAAATTGTCCTTAGACTCACCTCTTTGAAGTTGAAGCACTCACTACAACTCTTTGTTCCTGCTCTGCAATGGTCCTCTACTAAAGAACAATCAACATCCAATTTAGAAGAAGTAACCGCATTATTTCTGGGAAAACCTGTACAAATAATTTTTAATTACCTAATGCAGGAGCAAAACTGGCAGTACATTCATGATGAAACCATATCAAAGTTATACATCACCAATTCGCTTCTGATCATACAGGTGTGCTGTGCCAAGTGTAAGATTATTAAATAGTGATCTGAACCAAATAATTTCATTGAAACACAGCCATGACGATGCCAATGAGATGGGTCTTGCAGAAAGAATTTCAACTCGGCATCAAAGGCCGGAATAATGCAGACACAATTCTTCAATTAATAACGCAGTAGTCAAAACTTCAGAGAAGCCTAAGGGAAATATGTGAAATATATATGCTTTATATAGCACAAAGAAGTTGACATACAATCCTATTGGGAAAACTAAGGGAAGTGGAAGGGGGCAGGAGGACGAAACAAATTGGATTATGAAACGATGGCACAAGAACTCAAAACTATATTTGTGTGGGTGAAGGGGAATAACCAAACACTTGCCAACATAGCAACTGGCAGAAGGTGTGAACATGTTATGGTCGTGGTTAAAGACGCTGGCATTAGTCACCAAGTCCTGTACTCTGAGTGGTGCATTTTATTCCAAAATTATGGCACCATTTTATTGGGGTTTTTAAAATTGTTTTTGTTTACCTGAAGAAAATTTCCCTCCAGCTACAATCTAGCAAACTGCAAACTGGAAGTGTAATTGGAAGTACACTCAGCTGCTCACTGAACTACAGCACAGCGAGTTGAGTGATCAACATGGGAAATATTCAGCTTCATTATATCCATCTGCTATTTTATATATAACAATGGGGATTCATTTCTCTTTCTTCAATTTTTATTATTTAAAATTTCCAAATTAAAATGTTTTCAAATACAGAGCTGGCACTGTTAGACAAATGAGAGACAGATATATGGAGACCCTGAGGAGGTAATAAACTTAAAATTAATCTATCATTGTTTATTAGGCTTGGAGAAATATAAAATAACTAATTGCTCACTGTGAAAGGAGATGTAGCCATCGCATTCCTGAGACACATGAATAATAAAATATGTCTCGAGTCTAGAGGGCATACAATTTTCCGAATATGTTATTCATCATAGTTCTGTGTATAAAGTCAAGTGATTATATGCCAGTATATTGAAACCCTTTTATAATCACAACAATGAATCTGAGCAAGAAGGTGGCAATAACAGGACTTTACATGAACATGAGAGCAGTTCCACAAGACCATGTTAATTCAAGAAAAAAATAATGTACATAATACACGCTATGTTGCTTGTTGCAATAGTTAAACATTGTAATTAAATTTTCAATTTAAAGCAAGTGGTACTCTTCCCAAAGAACTGGAAGGTGCATATTGATCATTAAACTGTAGGATGTTGAACACGAGATGTGGATTTGCAGGTGTGAGCACACCAAAAAGACTGAACTAATGAATAAGAATTGCAGAAGATATTAAGGTAATGATGTAGTTTTCATAGTGTAATTTAACTGATGGTCTGAAAAATCCTCGAAAAATCAACAATGGATGATCCCTTAAAAAAAATGTTTAATTTTAGAGTGTAGAAACTTGCGGAACAATGGTTAACCAAGGCTTTTGCTAGCCATTCCAGTTTTAATACTGCTTTCTGTGTATGTACTGGTTTTAAAGAAATGTTTTTATGTGCTCATCAAAGTGAATGATATCTGTGCTGGTTGACAAAACAACTTTATTCACTTTAGACATCTAGGGCTAGAAATTTGGTTCTCAGAGAAAACTGTATTTTTTTCGCCAAAATTACCATTATCGCTTCGCTATCCCTATCAGGCTGGAAATTCAAGCTTTAATTTGCGCAGCTGTAAAAATCGGCATTGCACGAGGATTCGCGGTGCAAACCGCGATCCTCGCCATCTTTAGTCCAAGACTGATACTGCTGATAGTTGAGATTGGGGAGGGCAAAAAAACTCCTAAAAATAAATTGGAAAAAATATAAGAAACATAAGAAATAGGAGCAGGAGTAGGCCACCTGGTCCCTCAAGCCTGCTCCGCCATTTAATAAGATCATGGCTGATCTGATCATGGACTCAGCGCCATTTCCCTGCCCGCTCCCCATAACTCTTTATTTCCTTATCGCTTAAAAATCTGTCGATCTCTGCCTTTAATACATTCAATGACCAGCCTCCACAGCTCTCTGGGGCAGAGAATTCCACAGATTTACAACCCTCTGAGAAGAAATTCCTCCTCATCTCAGTTTTAAATGGGCGGCCCCTTATTCTGAGACTATGTCCCCTATGAGTGGAAATATACCCTCTGCATCCACCTTGTTGAGCCCCTTCATTGTCTTATATGTTTCGATAAGATCACCTCTCATTCTTCTGAACTCCAAAGAGTATAGGTCCGACCTACTCAACCTATCTTCATAAGTCAACCCCCTCATCTCCGGAATCAACCTGGTGAACCTTCTCTGAACAGTCTCCAATGCTTCCTTAAATACGGACACCAAAAACTGTATGCAGTACTCCAGGTGTCACCTCACCAATATCCTGTACAGTTGTAGCAGGACTTCTCTGCTTTTATACTCTATCCCCCTTGCAATAAAGGCTAACATTCCATTTGCCTTCCTGATTACTTGCTGTACCTGCGTCGCAACATTTTGTGTTTCATGCACAAGGACCCCCAGGTCCCTCTGTACTGCAGCACTTTGCAATTTTTCTCCGTTTAAATTATAATTTACTTTTGTATTTTTTCCTGCCAAAGTGGATAACCTTACATTTCCCACATTATACTCCATCTGCCAAACTTTTGCCCACTCACTTAGCCTGTCTATATCCCTTTGCAGATTACTTGTGTACTCCTCACAATTTTCTTTCCCACCCATCTTTGCATCATCATCAAACTTGGCTACATTACACTCGGTCTCATCATCCAAGTTATTAATACAGATTGTAAATAGTTAGGCTCCAGCACAGATACCTGCAGAACCCCCACTAGTCAATGTTTGCCAACCGGAAAATGACCATTTATCCCGACTCTCTGTTCTCTGTTAGTTAGCAATCCTCTATCTATGCTAATATATTACCCCCAACTCTGTGATCTTTTATCTTATCCAGAAACCTTTTATGTGGCATCTTATCAAATGCCTTCTGGAAATCCAAATACACCACACCCACTGGAAACAACAACAAAAAATTCACAAATCATTTACAAGACACTTATCCATCGAATCGCTGAAAAAGAATTAAAAAATAAAAACTTTAACTTACCTCTTTTGCAGGTCGTCTTATTACTGCTGCTTCAAGGGCTGCAATGCAGCTTTTTCCCTGTCAGTATTTTTCGTGCAAAATATGGGTGCGCAAAGAGCCAAATTTTTGGTAAATGCTATTTCGGGTCTTGCATGGCGGCGCTCTTTTCTCCAGCGTATTTGAAAACCGCCACTGCAAAACTTCACTGAAAAACTCATCAAAAATGGTGAAATATCACCAAAAATACAGTGGCAAAGTCGGTGGATTCTAGCACAAAGTCTTCGCAAGTTAGGTATAAATGGCCATAATTTACTTCAAAAAAAATAATAATGAGACTAACATGCTCACTGTTATTTATGTGCAAATCGGATAGCAACTTCAGGTAAGCGCAGATGTGCAGTTAAACATAAAAGTCCAGAAATATCTGTCCAAGATCCACCAATCCTCTAAACTGTGCGAAAATGGCATCTTACCGTCTGACTCCCATTCAAATGTAGTGAAGTTCCTGTACTGATGTCGTAGATCTGGACTAAACTCGCCACAAAAGGTGAGGGCTTGCCTTTTTCCCTCCAAGTACCCTGTATTGAATCTGAATTACTGCCAGACAACTAGTGGCACTGAAAAGTAACTTTTACAAGTGTGAATTCTCATTTCTTCAGTTTTTAATTGTTGTTGAAGAGTAAATTTCTTTCTTACTTTTTCTTTGTCTCTTTCTCTCTTTCTCTTAATCTAATCTTTCCCTCTATATTTTACTTTTTGTATATGATCTGACATTGAATTCACTATTGTAATGTACATTTCCTCGTTCAGACTCTGCATTGTTCAATTTACACTACTTCAATCAATAACAACAACTTGTAATTGTATAGCACCTTGAAATTAGTAAAAAGTGCTAAGACGCTCGAGGAGACACGCAGTTTCTTGTCCTGTTTACACAAGTCCCAGCTGCCCTGTAGAGCATGCCATGCTGTTTGAATCTCAACCTTCTAGTGCAACAGGCCATAGAAATTAAATGGTCAAGGGCATGTTCATTCGTCGGCTACAGGAAATTCTGGTCCCATATGTTCAGGTGAAGAGTAAAAGTCTGCTCAAGCTCCCCATCTATGTAGAGTGGGCACCAGAGTTTTACTCCCAGCTCTGAAGTCACTGTCTAATTTAGTTGTCAGCATCATTGGTCTAGCTGTAATTACTGTGCATAAGAAAGAAAATGGGAGAATTAACCTTCAATGGTCTGGCAGTTAAATAATATTCTTAAGTTGACTTTAAGTGGTCTTCACTGTAGCTTTTGTCTTCAATAAAACTTGCCATTAAATTTATCCTCGAGAGATTGGGAGACATTTCTTCACAAAGCAGTTGAGACCATTGCATCTTTTAAGGGAAATCTGGATAAATATTTGAAACAGAGGAAGATTAAATGGCTATGGAAAGGGAATAAGGCAGTGGGATTAGTTTTGGATTGTGCTGGCACAGACACAAGAGGACGAATTACCTCCTGCACTGTAGACTTTTGTAGTTCTGTTTGAATTGCTTACCAATCTTTGACTTCAGATCAGAGCCAATTTTGAGATAGAGTGTATTGTTGAGTGTTAATTGTACATCAGATTTGCTTATATTGAGCAGTTCAGAACTATATAAATTAATAGTAGGCTCTGACATTCTGCCTTCCAATATGATTTCATTATCCTGATCCTTTTACCTCGTGTTTTGGCTGTCAATCTCCAATACCAATGTTGCAGGTGTTGAAATATTTGGAAGCTTACCTGTTCACAAAAGGCACCAAAAAATGACCACTTCTCCCAATTAAATTCTAATCACCCCAGAAACATGGACGTACGATTTGGCAGTATAACATTTCTCACATCTCCAGTTCTACCCACAGCCTGGATTATGACCTTTGTGATATGCATTTTAGATGAGGTAGCACATGACCTGACTTGGAAGAAATAATGGTGAATGAATACTTGGCTTGTCTTCATCACACTTGTATTTGTTCTGAACAGGTCGACAACTGGTTTAGCTCGATTCTTTTATCGACAAACCAGGAAACTGCTTGTTCACAGCTTTTAAAAACTGATGGAGTAGAAAACATCTGTGCTGGCAGCCCATTAATTGTTGATGTTCTGTAATGAGAAATTCAAATGAGCTACATTTCATAGTTGGCCACATAATTGAACACAAAAATTATATCCCTGTTGCTTTTTTAATGAGTAAAATGATTCTGTTTTCCTTGTTTCAGCTCTGGTACTCTGTAATGTTAATAAATGTGCTTTATTTGCAGCAATTTATTCCTGTGGAATTTCCATTGAATTTCAGAAGTGTAATTCATTTAATTTACTTGTAACCCAGTATATGTACATTAAACTCAATTTAATTACAGTGGCAGCATACTGAAAATAGATGCAACATTACAGTTGCCGTAGTATCAGCCTTATTGGCTTTGTAGTTAACAATAATACTGTTGCATAAATATATTCCAGAACAAATAATTTCCTCTGGTGGATGTAACTTCTATTTGTTACAAGCAGCTTCTCTTTGTGATTTTCCTTGCTCCATAATAATTGTTTTTATTATAGCTTCTGTCACTGCAACTACCTCATGGTACATTATAGTACAGAGAGCTCGTAGTGCTTTCTGTATATATTAATACATAGTTATAAAATGCTGGCTGGCTTGCACATTCGATATCTATTCTCCTTTACATATTAAGTGCTACACAAAGTGTCCATGATATTCTTTGAAATACATATTGTCAATAAAGTATTAAATCAATTGGTGACAAATTCCAAAAAGAGTTCTTCTTGCATTACTTTTGAGTCAGCCAAGCATAGGGTCTATTTCTCGATCTATGTTTTCTCTGGTACTGGTGCCCTAGAAAGAGGAAGTTGGCCTGATGATAACCTCCCAGGATAGGGTAGGTTTCTGCAGTTGAGGATAAGATATAATTGACTTAATATACTACAAAGTTTGACATTTTCACCTGTACAGTTAATAAAGTAAAATTTCAATTATGGATAACAAGATTTTTAAAATATTTCCTCTGTGCTATGTGCAGCAAAATCTTAAACACATTTCTAAACAGGTTTATGATTTTGCTGTACCGACTGTACAAAGATAATCTTTATCTCTGCCAATATGTTAAACATGCTCACGTATAGAACATTATTAACTTGGCATTCATTGATATATATTTTGTTGATTACTGAAGCAATGATCTGGTTGTGCCAGACTTGTGGATCAAAAAGCTGATCATGACTGCAAAAGATAATGAGCATTTTAAATCTTTTGAGAACAGATTTTATGGAGACCATTCACTTTTCAAGATGCAGCTCCATTAAAGTCTGATGGGAAGCATATAAGTAGAACATTCAAACCAAACAATCTAACCTGCAGTGATTTAGACACCTTGTAATAAGTTATGGTTCCGTCTATTGGCAATATCAGGGCTGGGATTTTGCCTACCTGAATGGGTCTGGTGCAGGTGATGACGGTGGTGAGTCACGGCCACGCTGCTGGCTCCATCCTGCTGTTTCTAAGTTAATAGGGCTTGTTAAGCCCGCCCATTATGTTACTCGGTCCAATTAGAGGAAGCGGGTCTGGCGACGTCATTCATGGCACGTCATCAGCTAGTTTCCTTAAAGGGAGCATGGCCACCTTACATTTGACGTTTGTGTTGTCAGTGTTCGACAGCATTGAAGTGCTACAAACACTGACAATGACTGCACCCAGGTACTCCCATGACTCTCTCCATATGCTTATGGAGGGACTCACAGCATGTAGGGAGGTCCTTTTCCCTCTCGATGGGCAGAATAAACCTCTGCAGGAGACCAATACAACCTGGTTGGAGATTGCAGAGAAGGACACAAGTAGGGATGTGGTCAGGAGCATCTGGGTGCAGTGCAGCAAATCTTTCAATGATCTCAGTAGATCACAAAACGTTAGTACAAAGCCACACTCAACCTCATCCTGCTGTGCCTCTCATCACATCCTCATCACTGTGCCGACTCCTGCACTTAATCAAATCAACTTATCTTGCACCTCCACCCATCCCTCTCTATCTACATTATCACATCTCCATCTCACCAGCCACCCCTCACACTCAGCCTCATTCCACTGCAATCATACCAAATAACAACACACAAGGGTAGCCACTTGGGAATTTATCCAATGTTTATGTAAAGTTTGTATTAATGTGCTGTCAAACATTGAAATCTGTATTGTCAACACTTTCCGATCTTGGACTGATTTGTGTGCACCTATAGAAGTAAATTAGTGAGTTGCAGTAAATGGTGAGATATAATGGTGCCCCCGCAATAGTGATGAGTTTGAAAGGAATGGCTTGGTCATTGTAGGGATGCTTTATGGTGTTGGTGTGGGATGGTGCCAAACTGGCACATCATGTGGCAGCCAGGGTGTACAGTGTAAAGTTAAGTAAATCTGGCTATGAGGAGGCTATCCTGGCCTCTCAAGCAGCAATGTGCTCAGGTGCTGATGCCCTCTGTACTATGCAGCATCAGGTGATTGTGGAGAAGGTTGGTGTACTTAGAAACATAGAAAATAGGTGCAGGAGTAAGCCATTTGGCCCTTCGAGCTTGCTCCACCATTCAATAAGATCATGGCTGATTATTCACCTCAGTACCCCTTTCCTGCTTTCTCTCCATACCCCTTGATCCCTTTAGCCATAAGGGCCATATCTAACTCTCTCTTGAATATATCCAATGAACTGGCATCAGCAACTCTCTGCGGCAGGGAATTCCACAGGTTAACAACTCTCTGAGTGAAGAAGTTTCTCCTCATCTCAGTTCTAAATGGCTTACCCTTATCCTTAGACTGTGTCCCTTGGTTCTGGACTTCCCCAACATCGGGAACATTCTTCCAGCATCTAACCTGTCCAGTCCCGTCAGAATTTTATGTTTCTATGAGATCCCCTCTCATCCTTCTAAACTCCAGTGAATACAGACCCAGTCGGTCCAGTCTCTCCTCATATGTCAGTCCTGTCATCCCGGGAATCAGTCTGGTGAACTTTCGCTGCACTCCCTCAATAGCAAGAACGTCCTTCCTCAGATTAGGAGACTAAAACTGAACACAATATTCCAGGTGAGGCCTCACCAAGGCCTGTACAACTGCAGTAAGACCTCCCTGCTCCTATACTCAAATCCCCTAGCTATGAAGGCCAACATACCATTTGCCTTCTTCACCGCCTGCTGTACCTGCATGCCAACTTTCAATGACTGATGTACCATGACACCCAGGTCTCGTTGCACCTCCCCCTTTCCTAATCTACTGCCATTCAGATAATATTCTGCTGCTAGTACTGGGGCTCGTCGTGGTCTGATTCGGAGGATCAAGGTGAGACGGTATTAATGGCACCCATGCCAATGGAATAGATGGCAGGTGAAATACAGATGACAGAAGCAATCTGTCAGTGGTGAGAGAGATGATGAAGTCAGACCGGATGGAGACTTTGGTAGAAACACTAGCAGCCCGTTGATTCTGCTCTAGAAATGCAGTGAGGAGCAGCTTGTGGCTGGGGAAAGTGATCATCTCAGGAGATAGCTTTTACTGTACATTTGAAGCTGTCAAGGCATCAGCTAGAGCAATGGCCACTGAACTCCTGCCTCAGGTTGGCAGACGTGGTCCCAAACAGTATGGTTCCCATGGCCATGAAGTTAAATTAAAAAGTAAGTTATAAAAAAGTTAGTTAATAAATTATCATTGGGTCAGCCACCGCTGCCTGTTGCGTCTGCTCAGTGATGACAGACGTGCGATTGGGAAGTAGCATTGTGACGGATAACAGCAGGTTCCCGACCTGCTGTCAATACAAAATACTTTCCCACTCAATCCGCCATGGATCCCACCCACTGATTCCCCGGATAATTCCAGTCCAGATTTCTGATTGGCCCCCTTGGAGGACAAGACCAGATTTCTGATTGGTCCTCTTGGAGGGCAAGACACACCCAGCAGTTTATCTGCAATGTGTAATTAGATCCTGCCTGCCCAAGTATTCAAGTACTTTGCAATGTGTAATTCGAACCATTCATTCTGACTGCAGGCTCCAGACAGAGCTCACCTTCCCCTGCATCCACCCCCCCCACCCAAACAAGTTCCTGCCATCCCCCAACAAGTTCCTAAACTTTCACCCACTCTCCCCCACACCCAAGTTTCTGACTTTTTCCCTCCCCACCTCTTCACCACCCGCCCCCCTCCCAACCCCGAGTTCCTGACACTATCTCCCCCCGGGTTCCTGATCGTCTTCCCCCAGGGTCCTGACCACCACCCCATGCCCACGTACCTGACCACCTCCTCTCCCGTCCCCCTGTGGAATGGGGTATTGGATGCGGGTCACGGATTGTTAACTGGTTTATTGGGTACGAAGTGAATAGTGACAGTGTCATGATTTCTGGATGTCATCCTGTCCAATGATGTCACTTGCTACGCATGCACCTAGCTTTCTGAGAAATCAACCAGGTCTAGGGAGTGAAGAGGGAGAACATGGTGCGGGTATAAAGGGAGTGGGGTTGGGAGTACATGATCTGTCTTCCCATCTGGATCACATTCTCGCTGTCATCACACTCCTCCCCTTTAGACCTGGAACATATTCTTCCCTATCTCCACTGTGCTCTCCGTGCTCTTTAGCCCCTTCCATCCCCTGAGTTTCTGACCTCTCTTCCTGAGTTTCTCACTTCCTTTCCCCTGCCAAGCTCCTCTCCTCTCCCTGCCTCTGAGCTCATCTCTCTTCCCCCCTCCGATTCTCTCTCTCCTGTTTTGATCCTCGATCTCTCCACTTTTCCCCCCCACCCCTCCACCTGTCTCCGTCCCAGCTACCAATGGATCCCCCATCTGTTCTGCTCCACACGGAGCTGAGGAAAGCATGGCCCATGATGCAGGCCACAACTGTTGTGTACTGCACATGCACGGCTCCAGTATACAGTGCACATGGACAGAAAGGGATTGCACATGCATGCGCAGTGGGCTGCATAAGTGCTCGTGCAAATAATCGCAGCAACAGTTTACATATCCCTTTCCTCCTCCAACTCCCTGAAAAATTATATTTTTATTAATATCAGGTAAATAATACAACAAAAAGTTGAGTATTCTAGAGCATGGTTAGGATAACTGATCAATTGTGATTCAAGATGTTCTTGTAATGAGATAAAATCCATTACTGTTGACTCCACTGGTGGGAAAATCATGTGGGCTTTTTTGGTGAATTCTGTGTTTCAAAAATGAGGAATGATTATGCTGGTTAATTGGCTTCTTTCACATTTCAGACTCCTCACAATAGTATTGAGTAGGTGGTCAAGTATAACTTGGTTCGATGATGAATAATGTTCCCTTTACTTGTCACTCTCTATTTTGTTTCTGAATTAGACTGCCAATTGTTGCCAAATTAGGAACAATTTTGTGCTGTAGACCATACTCACCAAAGGTTGGGTTGAGACATTCCAAATTCATTTGGACCAGCTTAAGTTCAATGAAACCTTTCTAATTGAAATGTTAATCTGGCTTTCTCTCAGATTTAAAACCTTTTATTGTAGTTATCATATAACCCCTAACATCAAAACACTGCTGCTCTCCATCTGAAGGTATTGGGTTGTCTTTCTATCCAGCTTAGAGGCTATTGGGGAAACAAAAATGTGAAAATAGTATCAACTGTCTTTGATGTCATCTTCTGATAAGTTGTAAGGGCAACTTTCTATGCCTATCAGAGTTACCTAGTTGAGAGGACAAGTCCATGCAGGAAAGTGCAAGTTAGGGAAAAGACAAAATAGTCCATCCAACCTGTCGCAAAACCTAATGCACCTCAATTATTCATTCTCTCAAATATCTATCAGGTTCTCCTTTAAATGTTTCAACACTATTTATCTCCCTGAACAGTCCATTCTGCATATTTGCCACCCTTTGCATAAAGTAGTGAAATCTCAGCTGTCTGTGCACCTTCTCTGTTCTAAACTCGAGTTTGTGGCAATCTTACATATATTATCAGTGTTCAATTGATCTATTCCCTTAAGAATCTTGAATACTATCTCCCCGAACCATCTCTTCTCGAGAGGCTCCAATACTTTATTGAGCTATAAGTGCAAATGTAAGTGGAGCTTTAGAGGCAGGTAGCATTGCCCATTGCAGTCGAGAATTGTTTACCTACAAAATTATCCTTGAGGCTTGATGTTTTTGCCGAAAATTTATCACGTATATTTGTGACTTAAAGTGAGATTTTATATTTTAAGAATATCATGTTTTTCATTAGAGGTTCTTTGAGATCTGCTTTGAGATTTGAGAAAGCATGCCTGCTTTATGGAGGAAAATGCAGAATAAGCTGATTGCACACACAACTGCAGTGTTGTGATTGTTAGCTGGAATGCCAGTACTAAAGGCACTTTGGGACAGTATTTTACTTAGAAAAACTGTGGGGTCTCGAGAGAGAGTATGCAAGTGCAATGGCGCTTTCTGTCAGTCTTCTATAGTCTATTTTTATATAGTGTATTCGAATAATACACTGAAAAATTCCATTCGCATACTTAAATGTTAAAATCAATTTAAGAATAATGACCTCAGAACACAGGAGCAGCCTGCAGAAATGCTGATATTTTAAAAGATTATTTGTTTCACAGGTCCATTTAGGCTGAATCTTTCAGAAAGGAATTTGTGTTTTGGTGATTGTTACATAGCGAGTCTTTTTGACAATGGATGATACTTAATGTTGACTAGTAAAGTAATAAAGTATATGTGATGAGTAGGTGTGTAATATTTATGTTTCACTGATGAGGAAAATTGGTGAGCAGAAATAAACGGGACAAACAAGCCATGTGGATTAGTCTCTTTTTAAAATATAATTCGGTGTTCATGGAGTTTCTCAATTATATATTCTGTTAATACCAGAAGGATATTTTTAGTGATATATTTAAGTATCGAACTAATAGAAAATACTGAGGAAGTTGAACTGCTTTCTGATGAATAATATCACTAAAATGGTATCCGTTTATTGTATGTAAGCAATATTTTCAGTAGTTTGTGTTTCTAAGGAATAGGTGGCTAGCCCTTAGTAATATCAATGAGCAACACAAACAAGCTTTGTTTGTATACATTTATTTATGTTGTTAGTTCAATTTTGGTCTGGTGACATTCATGACTGCTTAAGCTTTGGTCTTCAGCATAATGAACTGTCACTGATGGACCATCATCCATTGTAGTTTGCTGATATTTATTTTCATAGATGTTGTCAGTCAAACAAGGCTTCAGTGCAAAGTTGTATGTTGGATTTTGTAAAAAGCTCGATACATAACTCCAGGTTATGGATGCAAAAATCCAGTTATTGTATGAGACTAAGTCCAAATGCACAGAACATCTTTAAACATTAGACATGCAGAGAAATAAAACATAAGACCGTGTGATCTTTTCCTGGGTAGAGAACTCCTTGTTCCTTCCACTGCTGATTTTCTCTACAAATTGTACAGAAAAGCTTGGAATCTTTATAGTGGGGTTCTTACGAAACACTGTCAGTAACAATCAATCATCAATTATGGGTGTTATTGAACAAGACAACTCGAAAGGATATATTTCTTTGAAAATAACATGCCACATGTTTATGTGTTAGAAATAACCTCTTTATGGCTATCTCTGGTCACTTTAAATAATCAGGTTCAAGTGCAAACCAACAGGGTGGATGTATTGTGCTTAATCAGGTTTTCAAACGGAATATAACACATTAGTTATACAGCAAAAACATATGACCATGACAAGTAGCTGATCAGACAGATGGTTGGCACATGTGAGCAGCTCTCTGAGCAGCTTCTCTTCCTTTCGTCTAGAGCCGATAGCGCGCTCTCTCTTCCGTCTGTGAGGTTACTTTTATTCTATTTTTAGGGGTGCGCCAGAAATGGGATATTGACAAGACCTTTTACTCTATCGAGGTTCCCCTAAAACTCAGTACCTAATGGGGCTTTGAGTTCTTTGTCTCAACTTTTGAAACACAACCCTCCCTCAAGATGTTTCATGATCTTGTCCACATGTCATTCCTGTTTATATTTTCTCAGGGTTTGTTCATGTCTCGTGTCTTATCTCCCTAGTACCTATCCTCTCGGTTGCCATTAATACAAGGTCTTGCCTAGTATTGTTTCAACCATGAGGCCCAAAGCAAGAGCTATATAACTTCAATCGGTCATTACCTCCTTTATGACCTAGCAAATTACTCTAATCTGAGATATTGTTCCCCAACTTCCATCCATTCTAAATCTTTCTATACTAATTAACTTTTACTTACCTTCACATGCAGTTCTGGTAAGCTAACTTGCATCCCTACCTTAGAATTATATATAAAAGACATAAACAATGTTCAAGTCTTAACTTAAAAACAACAGATAATGGCTGTCATAGTGCAGAATGCTATAACAGCCACAGGAAATTGAAACATTTGCACATTCCAAGATTTATCCAGCCATCCTAATACTAGCCTGAGGAGACTTTTGTCTCTAGTTCTAACACAACCATGTAAACACAGTATTCTTCGCGTCACAATTTTAGTCCCATAACTATATATTTTTTAGGCATCTCTAGTTTCTCACATATATCTTGTTATAGGGGAATATGGGGTTATGGGGAGCGGGCATGGAACTGGACCTGAGTCCATGATCGGATCAGCTATGATCGTATTGAATGGCGGAGCAGGCTTGAGGGGCCGTATGACCTTCTCCTGCTCCTATTTCTTATGTTCTTATTATCCCATACCATGGCTAACTCTTATGTGGCCACAAAACAAGTTATGAATCTTAGATCCTGTGTTTCATCAAACAATTGAAAAGTCATTGTGTCAGCTAAAACAGCTCCTTGACACATTAAAGCATCTTGGGAATGAACATTTTTAACCATTTCTTTCAGTAAAGAGAAATCAAAACCTTCAATCATAGGAGATGAAACCAAATCCTAATCCTTCGTATATAGGTTTATATGACAAACGTATCTTAGAATTTGATTTTCGTAGTGAAAATAAAAGCAATAATACAACAGGAATTGTGAAGGATTCTATACATAACACTTGTCTTTCTAATTGTAATTGAGGTTAGTTCCTCCCTGTCTCCAGCTTCCTCCTCCAAGTCCTGTCCCTGTACTTGAAGTCTGTACCCCTCAAATGTGGCTAGTCCCTGTAAGCTTGCTGGTCACACACATCACATGGTCGTCTTCAGTTGCGGGCATTTTTTCTTTGATATTGATGCAGAAATTCCTCTGGGGGTCTTCCCGCAGGCAATTGCCTCCTCACTGGAGATTTTTTACGAATTTACCTGGTGGCGCCCTGATTTCCGATGGGGAGGCCTTTTCCTCCTGCACTGCGAAGTGCGCTCCAGCCCAGAGGGTTCCGACGCAGAAGGTGCAATCAGGTAAGTATTTCACAGGTTCCCATTAACAGCACTGAGACTCGTGTAGCTGAGTTCTCAGTACTATTAATGGGAACAAAACCCAGCACACAAAATAATAAAACATAAAAAACAGACCACACATTTAAAATTAATTGAAATTAAAGTTATTATGTCTTATAAAAATAAAATATTTTTCCGATTTAAAAAAAAAAGTTTTTTTCATTATAGTTAAAAAATAAACTTACCATAGTGGGGAGAGTTGTTAACAATAAACCATGTGTTTATAATTTTATATTACAATTGTTTTTGTGTGTTTTAAAACACTTGTGCCTGTAAAAGTAGGCTATGCGCATGCTTTTTCAGGCTCAAGATTTTTGAAGACATTTGCTGGGCAAAATATGAGTAAGTAGCCCAATCTTGCCCGGACAAATGTCCTCGTGCCTGATCTGTCATCCTCGCTCCAGCTTGACAGATCGAAAAAGCCGGTTTTCAGCGCATGCGCATTGCGCGCTGAAAACCGACTTTTCCAATGCCTTCCCGGGTCCATAGAAACTTCATACTGGCCTGGGACGTCGGAATTTCCACGCCTATGTACTGCCTTCTCGTACAAGATTGGAAGGATGATTTCAAGGTGCAACAAATTACTATAATAAATCTACTTGCCGCCATCTGTGAAGATTCACCCCATAATGTCTGTGAAGACAAAAATATGCAAAATGAAGTGCAGATGATGGGAAGTGCTCTACAAAGTTGTCAGCGAATAATTCTAGATATCATCATGCAGAAGGAAGTTGGTGCTGAGTGAAGGAGGTGGTGAAATGTGCCCATCAGCAGACCATCATAGATACCCATGGGAAGGTGGAGAGAAAATGATTGAATGCATGTGGAGGAGGAAAGAGAATGCTAGTGCTAGTCTGTCCACAGCAAAAATAGGATGTGATGTGGCACCTCACCTACCTTTTCCTTTCTGGTAAGGTCATTGAATATTTTTCTACACAGCAGCCCTAGACGTTGCTGATGGCATTCACCACCTCCTGCCAAGTTTTGTAGTCCACATGTTTCTGAGACCATGCGGCCATAGTACTCTTCAAGTGGGGTCTTCTGCAAAATAGGATGCCCTGCTTGTTCCACCAGTTGACATGACATTCAACTTTGCCCGGGCAAACAAAAACTTCCAAATCCAGGCAGCCAGAAAAAAATGCCATTCCATATACAAGGAACCCAAAAACATGTATACATTTCCGAAAATAGGCTGGTGAACAGGATGGCTTAAATTTAAGAACAGAAGAAATAGTAGGAGTAGGCCATTTGGTCCCTCGAGACTGCTCCGCCATTTAATAAGATCACAGCTGATCTGATCATGGACTCAGCTCCACTTCCCTGCCCACTCCCTATAGCCATTTATTCCCATATCACTCAAATATCTGTCTATCTCCGCCTTAAATATATTCAAAGACCCAGCCGCCACAGCTCTCTGAGGCAGAGAATTCCATAGATTTACAACCCTCTGAGAGAAGAAATTTCTCCTCATCTCAGTTTTAAATGGACCTTATTCTGAGGCTATGCCTCTGAGTTCTAGTTTCCCCTATGAGTGGAAATATCCTCTCTGCATCCACCTTGTCGAGACCCCTCAGTATCTTATATGTTTCGATAAGATCACCTCTCATCCTTCTGAACTCCAATGAGTACAGGCCCAACCTACTCAACCTATCTTCATACGTCAACCGTCTCATCTCAGGCATCAACCTTGTGAATCTTCTCTGAACTGCTTCCAATGCAAGTATATCTTTCCTTAAATACGGAGACGAAAACTGAATGCAGTACTCTAGATCGGGCCTCACCAATACCCTGTATAGTTGTAGCAGGACTTCTTTGCTATTATACTCAATAAAGGCCAATATTCCATTTGCCTTCCTGATTACTTGCTGTACCTGCATACTAACTTTTTGTGTTTCATGCACAAGTACCCCCAGGTCTGTCTGTCTACTGCAGCAATTTGCTTTTCTATTTTTTCTGCCAAAGTGGATAACTTCACATTTTCCCACATTATACTCCATCTGTCAAATTTTTGCCCACTATATGCCTGCCTATATCCCTTTGCAGATTTTTTATGTCCTCCTCACAATTTGCTTTCCCATCCATCTTTGTATCATCAGCAAACTTGGTTACATTACACTCGGTCCCTTCATCCAAGGCATTAATATAGATTGGAAATAGTTGAGGCCCCAGCACCGATCCCTGCAGCACCCCACTAGTTACTGTTTGCCAACTGGAAAAAGAACCATTTATTCTGACTCTCTGTTTTCTGTTAGTTAGCCAATCCTCTATCCATACTAATATATTACCCCCAACCCTGTGAACTTTTATCTTGTTCAATCATCCTTTATGTGGCACCTTATTGAATGCCTTCTGGAAATCAAAATACATCACATTCACTGGTCACCCCTTATCCACCCTGCCGGTTATATTCTCAAAAAATTTGCCAAACATGATTTCTCTTTCATAAAACCATGCTGACTCTGCTTAGCTGAATTATGCTTTTTCAAATGTCCTGCTACTGCTTCTTTAATAATGGACTCCCGCATTTTACCAACAACAGATGCTAGACTAACAGGTGTGTAGTTTCCTGCTTTCTGTCTGCCTCCTTTTTTTAAATAGGGGCATTACATTTGTAGTTTTCCAATCTGCTGCGACCTCCCCAGAATCCAGGGAATTTTGGTAGATTTCAAATGTAACGGGAAATTTCTACTGTATCCAGCTGCAACAACCATAAAACTTTTTTAAACTGCTGCAGCACACAAACCTCCTCCTTAGAGTGTGCTAGTGTTCAATCATACGTGTGCACCCTGCGCAGACCCACACTGTGCTATTTACTTGAACCCAAGAGAACGGGCTTGTTCAGGTGCTTTGTGGAGAGGGAGGGGAAGTGAGGAAAATGAGGCCCATTATCTTCATTCAACAGGGCTTGACAAATCTTTATTTTGGTTAAAATATTTGCTATTTGCATTGGAACACATCATTGAAAATATTATCAGATTTTTTTGTGCATGATATTGTGATGAAAATAACATATAGTGATGATTTTCTTCCTGCTTGAAATGAACACAGTACTTTGAACTCCAAATTAAAAGCAAAATAAATCTCTCCTGCTGTTGGTTTTATTATGCTAGTAGTGTATACCTGTCAGCTTGGTGAGCAGACGTAGGCTCCAAGACGATGCTACAGAATTTATACCTTTTGATCTTCCAGATAAGGTGATGAATTCTTCAGTTGAATTTCTTCCATACAGTTTATTTTTAAAAAAGCTTTCTCAATGAACAAATCACTAGAATTTTATAAATTGTATTCCCTTTCTAACGATTTCATTTTAAAATTCTGATGGTGAATGAAACCACTGGGTATTTAAAATCCTGAAATCTGTAACTTAAACTATGCTTAAAAAAAAATGTGAGATCAATCTTGGCCACAATAAATAATGCAGGGAACGTGACTGAAATTCAGTGCATGATATCAGTAGAATAATCTATTGGAGAATGAGTGAACAGTGCACATTTGACAGAAAAATTGATGCACATTTTTATATCTTGACCATTATAATTGCAATAAAAGAGCTGTTTGAACATTGTTAAAGATTTACTATTGCTGTTTTAGGATGGGGATTTATATAATGATAGTAAACAGGACTGAGGATTTAATAGTCATGTGGAGATCTGAAGGCAGTTGTTACTACTGGTATTTCACAATTGCAGATTTCTTTTGCACATATTAGTGTAATTGTCTATTGAAATTATATTGGGAACCACTACTGGGAGGATCACCTACTAATGTGGTGTTGGCAGCGAGTGTGATTAGGGGGTTTGTGGGAGGGTTAAAGGGAGCTTAAAGTCGTATGCTCACAGGAGCTACAGGCTACATTATTCCATGCTCAGCCACCATCACCCCTTGCATTAACCAACAAAATGACAAGGGAGAAATATTGGCCCGGATTTTGCTGTAATAATAGTGGTGAGTCTATCGGTGTTCTCCGTTACTACAGGGTAAATCTCTCAGCAATTTCTGGTGTCTGCAGTTAAACACGAAAATCCAGAAGTTGCTGTCAGACATGGCCTGTTCCTCCACAGGGTGCGCTGTTGCAGTCCTTGCTGATAGACTCGGCATTGAAATCACTGTAATGGCGTGAATGTGAGATAATTACCCAGTAGTCCTGTACTAAAAATGTCTGGAAAAAAATTGGGGCTAGTGCATTCAGGAGTAAGTGAGTTTTTAACTTTGTAACAAATGATAATTACTGCTGAACAACTTCTCTGGCCCTGAAAAATTCTTTTTTTTAAGTGTAGAATCTCATTCCCTCAAGTAAATAATTTTTCTTTATGTTTTCTGTGTTTCTTTTATCTCGTTCCCTTAATCCCATCTGTATTTGTCCAATCTTTAGTTTGCTTCCTGCACATGATTTAAATGTAATTTACTTTTCCTGCTTTTTTCCCCTTCCGGTTTGCAGTCAGCTGTCTCTGAGAATTCTTCAATCTGTTTTGAAGAGCCTCCCTGCTGCTTACCTGCTCAGACACCACAGATTCCCTGTAGAGGGTACCATGCTGGATCAGATGCCCAATTATTAGAAATTGCCACTGACAAGCCCCGTGAAAAGCCTCCGGGCAACTGAACGCGAGGCGAACAGCGCAAACCATTCCTTCATCCCTGAGAGCAAAATCCAGGCCATGTAAACAAGAAATTACTGTTTAATTGTTTCTTCAAATGTTTCACAATTTCAGCAGTAGAAAGAAAGGAAGGCTTATCAGGCAGTGGTAACACTGGGTAGAGCTAAAGGCTGCAGAGTGACTTGGATAGGTTAGGTGAGTGGGCAAATGCATGGCAGATGAAGTATAATGTGGATAAATGTGAGGTTATCCACTTTGGTGGTAAAAACAGAGAGACAGACTATTATCTGAATGGTGACAGATTAGGAAAAGGGAAGGTGCAACGAGACCTGGGTGTCATGGTACATCAGTCATTGAAGGTTAGCATGCAGGTACAGCAGGCGGTTAAGAAAGCAAATGGCATGTTGGCCTTCATAGCGAGGGGATTTGAATACAGGGGCAGGGAGGTGTTGCTACAGTTGTACAGGGCCTTGGTGAGGCCACACCTGGAGTATTGTGTACAGTTTTGGTCTCCTAACTTGAGGAAGGACATTCTTGCTATTGAGGGAGTGCAGCGAAGGTTCACCAGACTGATTCCCGGGATGGCGGGACTGACCTATCAAGAAAGACTGGATCAACTGGGCTTGTATTCACTGGAGTTCAGAAGAATGAGAGGGGACCTCATAGAAACGTTTAAAATTCTGACGGGTTTAGACAGGTTAGATGCAGGAAGAATGTTCCCAATGTTGGGGAAGTCCAGAACCAGGGGTCACAGTCTGAGGATAAGGGGTAAGCCATTTAGGACCGAGATGAGGAGAAACTTCTTCACCCAGAGAGTGGTGAACCTGTGGAATTCTCTACCACAGAAAGTAGTTGAGGCCAATTCACTAAATATATTCAAAAGGGAGTTAGATGAAGTCCTTACTACTCGGGGGATCAAGGGTTATGGCGAGAAAGCAGGAAGGGGGTACTGAAGTTTCATGTTCAGCCATGAACTCATTGAATGGCAGTGCAGGCTAGAAGGGCTGAATGGCCTGCTCCTGCACCTATTTTCTATGTTTCTATGTTTCTATAAGAAAAGATGCAAGTCTCTGGTGGAAGTAGTGGGGGATATGCAAGTACAGAAATCAGAGAAGCAAGAACAATGTGGTTATATTGGGAGATTTTTATTTCACATAGACTGGGAGAGGCAAAAAAACACCAATAATAAAGCCAACAAGTTGTAGAATACATTTGCGGAAGTTTTCTGGCACAGATATATTTTTTAAAAACTGACCAGGAAACGAGCCATGCTAGATTTGATAATTAGTGAACCAGAATTAGTTAACAATCTGATAGTAGGGGAACATCTTGCGAGTAATGTCCATAATATGACTGAACTTAATGTTAGATTTGAGAGATGAGAAAGTCACAAACCAAGGTTTTTAATTTAAAGCACACTGCAAAGGGATGAGAAATAAATTGACCACAGTAAACTGGGCTGAACTGTTAATGGGTAAACCTGCAGACATACTTTTCAGAAGTATTTGGTACACTGCAAAACAAATATGTTAAAATAAATGGATATGGAAAGAATAATGATTTTAGATAAACAGATCTCTGGTACCGAATGGTTGCCACCCTGAGTAAAAAAGAAATAGGTGAAAAGTTGCAGTTTTGTCAGTAATAATTTTCCAAAGCTCTCTAGATTCTGGAATTATGCCTTTAGATTGGAAATTTGTAATTGGCACTATTATTGAAGAAGGGAAGGGAGAAACCAACTAACTACAGACCCATCAATTTACATCAATTGTAGGGAAATTACTGGAATTTATCATCATAGAAAGCATGACTGAGCACTTGGACAAGTATGAGCTGGTCAAAGACAGTTGGCATGAATTTGTGCTGAGTAGATCATGTCCAACTAATCTAGTTGAATGTTTTGAGGCGGTCACGAGCATGGTTGGGTAGTATCTATGGATGCCATCTCTGAGGCTGCCTATTTCCACTCCCATAACATGTCCTATTGCCTCGCTGGATCAAAATCCTTGCACTACCTGCCAAACAGCATTGTCGGAATACTTTCACCACAATGACTGCAATGGTTCAAGAGGGCAGCCCAGCACCAGCTTGCCAGCAACACCCAGATTCCGAGAATGAATTTTTAAAAAGCTAGCTTTTTAGCCTTAAAAGAAGGTTCATGGAGATGTTTGAGAAAAAATAATACAGAAACCTTAAAACAAGAACTACTTTGAAGTGTTAATGTAAGTTGTGTGCTCAATGACCTTCAGACTCTGAGACCAGAGCGCTAACATGAAGTGAAGTATGACACCTGATTGTGGATATTAGCATGTTGAATTGAAACCAGAGTCGTGAGTTTTTCACACCTCGGTTTCTAGCAATACAGTTTTAATATTCTCTTGCATTCCTTGTATACTCGCACAATGTTCATTGTGGCAGTGGTAATAATTTAATTGCTCAGGGCTGCTGTGTTATGCTGTATGAAAATCAATTCATTGCTTACTCTAGTGTATCCTATGAAAGTATTGTTGGAAATACTATCTGTTCTGATCACAGGACTTGATTTCTAAATTATTTCCATATTCCTCTGCCTTTTCTCGAGGCTTTGATCATTTTGATAAAACATTTGATGGAATTTCTGAACAGTTTTGCATTTGAAACTGATTTTCCATATTTATTCTGAACTTGGCTCCAAGCAACTGAGTGCTTTTGAGAATAACAACTTCTGTTTGTATAACAGAGGAAAAAAGAAAAAAGTGCTGATCCAAAGAAGGAGAAACCACAAGGGGAGATCAGTAGCTTGGGTCGAGGTATGTTTCAGGAAGTTTCTTAAAGGAGGAGAGTAGGTAGAGAGGCAGAGAAGTTTATGGAAGGAATTCCAGAACGTGTGATTTAGGCTGTCGACATGGCTTTCAATGGTAGGGATTGAGGTGGGTGGGATGTACAAGAGACCAGAGTTACAGGAACAGAGTTACAGTGCGTATGGGAGTATTGTGCGGCTGCAGGAGATTACACAGATAAGGAAGGGGCGAGACAATGGAGGGATTTAAACAAAACAATGAAAATTTTAACACAAAAGGAAAATACTACGAATGCTGGAAATATTGAGCAGGTCAGGCAGCATCTGTGGAGCGAGAAACAGAGTTAACGTTTCAAGTTCATGACCGTTCATCAGAACAACAAAAACAGAAGAACAACAAAATCAGAAGTTTAAAATTGATGCGTTGATGGACTGGGAGCAAGTATAGATCGGCCAGGACTAGCTTGATGGGTGAAAGTGGCAGGATTAAACCGTGAGCCGACTCAAAAAAAAAATGCTTTTCCGTAGTCCCCTCTGTGGAAGTACTTCATATTCACACTAATATTAGTTTAGGGACCATGTATCACAAAAATCAATGTTCCCATCTTCAAAAAATGAGCATTTTGCAGAAATTTTCTTTCGAAAATACAGAAATCGCATCAAAACCCAGAGTGATGACGTCATTGCGAGTTACTTAAATGACCAATCACAACAGCTACATTTGTCAGGACCGCAAAATCAGCCAATCAGGATCTCTGTACTAGATCGATGAGACAGAGATGGAAACAAGACATAGATTTATGTATAACTGCACCATATGGTGTGTCCAGACCTTCGATATCTACAGTGCTTCTTTTTACCAATTCTTACACTATCCATGTTTAAAATTTAGCAGCAGCACTGATATGTCACCGTTGCTAGGGAATAGAAAATCCATAGCAACCATTTTTATGTTGTTCTTTGTTTTTGGCCATTTCTCGGCAACATTCAATTTTCAGACTTGGGAACATTTGTTTCTTGCTTCAGATACATATGTTTGACATATTTAGCATGGTTCGAGGTACTTCCAGCACAGAGACTACGGAACACAAAATCTAGGCCAGAGTTTGGGATATGTGGAGTGTGTTTGTGTGTTTGTGGCCAGGAGAGTGCTGGGGTATTCAAGTCTGGAGAAAGTCATGAAATCATCTCAGGTTACAATATATGGTTTCTCTTGATTCTTGTCTGTGTGACCATCTGCTTTTTAGTGCAGCGCAAAGTTCTGTTTATAGTTTCCCTTCTGTGTTTGTAGCAGTTTTGGATTGCTTCATGAATATCCATAAAATCATTTATGAGCAACATCTTTGAAACTGTCATTTATATTTTATATCACAATCAAATACTGGGTTTTAGATATGAGATCACAGGTCTAATAAAGATAAACAGTTATTTTCAATCTCATAAAGTGGTAATAGCATTTTATGGAACGATCTGGCCTTCTACCATATTGAGTATTTGCTCGTTGATAATTTAAACTGCCTCAGAGATAAGTTTGTTTATACAAGAACATCTTCATATTTCAATGGCAAAAGCAATATCAAACCTGCCTACAGCCTGCTGTTTATAACCTTAATCAGTTTGATTTTGTGCAGTGTTTGCCAATAAACCTTAGCTTTCCATTTCTGTAAATTTCTACAAATCTACATATTCCAATAATGCTTGTTATTGCTTAAGATCTGACTGTGTTATTTGTTGATTGTTGTTTTGTTTTTCAAGCTTGCTCTGTTGTTTTCTCCTCCTTTTGCCTCATCCTTTTCTTGCCTTCTCTCCCATCTCGCTCTCCAACCAGTACTCTGTTCTGTGTATTGGTGGGGGCAATGGTTCCTCTGGGGAGTGCAACCAGAGCCAAGTCCATGGCACCACGGTAGCTCAGCTGCACAGGGGGGAGGAAGAAGAGCGGAAGGGCTATAGTGGTCGGGGATTCCACAGTCAGGGGAGCAGACAGGCATATCTGCGGCTACAGACATGACTACAGGATGGTATGTTGCCTCCCTGGTGCCAGGGTCAAGGCTGTCACCGAGCAGCTGCAGGGCATTCTGGGGGGAAAGGGTGAACAGCGAGAGGTCGTGGTCCACATCTATACCAATGACATAGGTAGAAAGAGGGATGAAGTCCTGCAGGCAGAGTTTAGGGAGCTAGGAGAGAGATTAAAAAGCAGGACCTAAAATATAGTAATCTCTGGATTACTCCTAGTGCCACGAGCAAGTGAGTACAGATATAGGAGGATGAAGCAGATGAATGCGTGACTGGAGAGATGGTGCAGGAGGAAGGGCTTTAGATTCCTGAGACATTGGGACCGCTTCTGGGGGAGGTGGGTCTCGTACAAGCCAGACGGGTTGCACCACAACAAAGCCGGAACCAATAAACTTGCGGGGTGGTTTGCTAGTGCTGTTGGGTTAGGTTTAAACTAGCTTGGCAGGGGAATGGGAACCTGACAATAGAATCAGTAGGGGGTGGAGTAAAGCTGGAATTAGAAAGCAAAAATGTCGAAAGTGAATTTGAAGGACAGAGGAAACAAGAGCTAGAAAGTAGTCAACAAGTAGTTCTGGCTGTACGAAATGGTTTATACTTCATTGCAAGGAGTATAGCGAATAAGGCAGATGAGCTGAAAGCACAGGTAGACACTTGGAAGTATGATATTATAGCTATTACAGTGACATGGCTAAAAGAGGGGCAGGTGTGGCAGCTCAACATTCCTGGTTACAGTGTCTTCATATGGGATAGAGAGGGGGGTAAAAAGGGAGGGGGGTGGCGGTATTGATTAAAGAAACTATTGCAGCTGTGAGGAAGGATGATATATTAGAGGGGTCATCAAACCAGGCCATATGGGTCGAACTGAAAAACAAAAAAGGGGAGATCACATTGCTTGGAGTGTACTATAGACCCCCAAACAGTGAAAAGGAGATAGAAGAGCAAATATGCAGGCAAATTTCTGAGAAGTGCCAAAACTATAGGGCAGTAAGAGGAGGGGATTTCAACTATCCTAATAACTGGGACAAAATTAGTGTGAAGGGTATAGAGAACGCGAAATTCCTAAAATGCATTCAAGAGAACTTCATTAGCCAGTATGTAGCAAGCCCAACATGGGAGGGGGCGGTTCTGGATTTAATGTTAGGGAATGAAGCTGGACAGGTGGAGAGCATCAGTGGGAGAGCATTTAGGTGCTGGTGACCATAATACAGTTAGATTTAAGATGGTTATGGAAAAGGACATGGATAGACCAGGAATAAAAGTTCTAAATTGGGGAATAGCCAACTTTGCTAAGCTGAGAGGTGATTTGGCCATAGTGGACTGGAAACAGCTACTTGATCGGTGTCAGAGCAGTGGGAGGCATTCAAGAAGGAGATCCGTAGTGTTCAGGCCAAATATGTGATTTCAAAGTAAAAGGGTGGGACGAACATATCTAGAACCCCCGGATGTCGAGTGACATACAGGGTAGGATAAAGAATAAAAGGGAGACTTATGACAGATACCGAGGGCTAAATACCGGAGAATCTCTCGAGCAGTATAGAAAGTCCAGGGGTGAAATTAAAAAGGATATTAGTAAGGCAAAGAGAGAGCATGAAAAGTTCTTGGCAAGTAAAATCAAGGAAAACCCAAAGATGTTTTATAAATATATTAAGAGCAAGGGAATAACTAATGAAAGGGTAGGGCCTATTAGAGACCATGAGGGTAATCTGTGTGTGGAGGCAGAAGATGTGGGTATGGTTTTTAATGAATGCTTTGCATCGGTTTTCACAAAAGAGAGGGGCAATGCAGACACTACTATCGAGGAAAAGTGTGAAATATTAGATGAAATAAACATAGCGAGAGAGGAGGTATTAAGGGGTTTAGCAGCTTTGAAAATGGATAAGTCCCCAAGTCTGGATGAAATGTATTCCCGGATGTTGAGCAAAGCAAAAGAGAAAATAGCAGAGACTTTGACAATCATTTTCGAATCCTCTCTGGCTTCAGGTGTGGTGCCGGAGGACTGTTAATGTGGTACCTTTGTTCAAGAAGGGAGAAAGGGATAGACCGAGTAATTACAGGCCAGTCAGCCTAACCTCAGTTCTGGGATAATTATTGGAAAATATCCTGGAGGACAGGATAAATCTTCACTTAGAAAGACACGGATTAATCAAGGACAGTCAGTACGGAATTGTTTAGGGAAGGTCGTGTCTGATGAACTTGATTGAATTTTTCGAGGAGGTAACCAGGAGGGTCAATGAAGGCAAAACGTATGATGTAGTATGGATTTTATCAAAGCTTTTAATAAGGTCCCACATGGCAGACTGCTCACAAAAGTAAAAGCCCATGGGATCCACGGCAAATGGCAAGTTGGATCCAAAAGTGGCTTGGAGGCAGGAAGCAAGGGTAATGATTGATGGGTGTTTTTGCGATTGGAAGGATGTTTCCAGTTGGGTTCCACAGGGCTCAGTACTAGGTCCCTTATTTTTTGTGATATACATCAATGATCTAGACTTGAATACAGGGGGTATGATTAAGAAGCTTGCAGATGATACTAACTTCGGCTGCGTGGTTGATAATGAAGAACAAAGCTACGGACAGGAAGATATCAATCAACTGGACAGAACAGTGGCAAATGGATTTAATCCAGAGAAGTGTGAGGTAATGCATTTCGAGAGGGCTAATGAGGAAAGGGAATACACATTAAATGGAAAGATACTGAGAAGTGTAGAGGAACAAAGGGACCTTGGAGTGCATGTCCACAGATCCCTGAAAGTAGCAGGCCAGGTCGATAAGGTGGTTAAGAAGGCATACGGAATGTTTGCCTTTATTTGCTGAGGCACAGAATACAAGAGCAGGGGGGTTATGCTTGAACTATATAAAACACTGGTTAGGTCACAGCTGGAGAATTGCGTGCAGTTCTGGTCACCGCATTACAGGAAGGATGTGATTGCACTGGAGAGGGTACATAGGAGATTTATGAAGATGCTGCTCGTAGTGGAGAATCTTAGCTATGAGGACAGATTGGATAGGCTGTTTCCTTGGAACAGAGGAGGCTGAGGGGAGGCCTCATTGGGATGTATAAAATTATGAAGGGCCTAGATATAGTGGATAGAAAGGGCCTATTTCCCTTAGTAGAGGGGTCACCAACCAGGGGGCATAAATTTAAAGTAATTGGTAGAAGGTTTAGAGAGGAGTTGAGGCGAAATTTCTTCACAAGGAGAGTTCTGGGAGTCTCGAACTCACTGCTTGAAAGGGTGGTAAAAGCAAAAACCCTCACTACATTTAAAGAGTACTTGGATGTACACCTGAAGCGCCATAACCTGCAGGGTTATAGACCTAGAACTGGAAAGTGGGATTAGGCTGGATAGCCTCTTATTGCCTGGTATGGACATGATGGGCCGAAATAGCTTCCTTCCATGCTGTAAACTTCTATGATTCTATGACACCATTTGGGAGCTTGGTATGTGAATATTCCCATGCAATTTCCAGTGCCATCAACCTGCTTTCGTAGATGCCTGCCCCAGAATGTCGCTTTCCCCCTTGTCAGGAAGTGCCAAAACTTTATTTGACAACTGTGTTAGGTAGGGAATTGGACATTTTGACCAGCGATCCAACCAGGATGGTGTGTGATTTGGAGAAGAGTTTGCATGTGATATTCCCATGATATTGCTGCTCTTGTTGGTCGAGGTCAGGATCTGGGAGGTGTTGCTGAGGTTACATTGGGTGAGTTGCTGCAGTGCATTCGGCAGATCGTACATAATAGTGCACTGGTGAGGGAGGGGCTGAACGGGAGGGGCTGAATAGAGTCTAGCAGCAGATGCACTGATCAAATGAACTGCTCTATCTGAGATGATGAGCTTCTTGAGTATCACTATATCTGCATCCATCCAAGTGAGTGGTGAGCATTTTTAGCACACGAACTTCAGCCTTGTAGATGTGGTGAGGGGTCACAAGGTGAACCACTGGTCATAGATACCGAGCCTCTGCACTGCTCTCAGATGTTGAAATGGTTGGTATGCAGAAGTGAACATTTTTTTTCGAGCACTCCACAGCATATCGTATTAGGTCTTCCTGCACCATCATGCTACCCAGGATGATAATTTATTAACCCAGTATTTATAAGGCACTTAACTAAGCCATATGGCCTTCTTAGATCTATAGTTGTCAGCCATAAAAAAAATATTCCTGTTGCTTGTAATGTATTTGCTTCATGGGTTCTTTGCTTAAGAACTCATAGCAACACATTGCTATTAAGAACTAGTTGGTTTATTAGCAAAAATTTACAGTCACACTACACCTTACCAGTTCATCCACCTGCCTCATCGTGGATCCCCTGAACGCAACTGGCTGTGATTTTATTGAGTCTTGTG
The DNA here is from genome assembly GCF_044704955.1 of Pristiophorus japonicus. Classification (NCBI taxonomy): domain Eukaryota; kingdom Metazoa; phylum Chordata; class Chondrichthyes; family Pristiophoridae; genus Pristiophorus; species Pristiophorus japonicus. The sequence goes on from NC_091987.1 coordinate 48,103,184, forward strand.
AACATCACGTGACTTGCTGAGCCACTTCAAACACAACAGCTCTACAAACCTGTGAGCATACTCATAGCATTACATTGCTGTTAGTTAATTTAATATATATTGTCTGAGAAAGAAAGATGATCTGAAGACATCTAGTTGGCGCATATATATTTTTTAAAATGTCTAATGTGTCGATGGTTGAACATTAAAGATGCTCCATTAGCATGGGCTATATATTAATGTTGTGCAATGAAAAGCAGTAAGTTTTGTACATGAATTATGTCATAATGTAAATTGCACCATCTTGCATGTTAATTCAATACAATCAACAAATCTAGTAATCACTTCCCAATATTAGATACTGATGTAAGAATCTCAAATGTTTTGAAACCCCTTTTTAAAGACTGTCCAAATTAAAAATGTAATTCGCACAATATTTTCCAGCATGGTTTCCTGCGTTGTTTTTAAACTGATTTTGTTTCTCTCACCTCGTCATTTCCTCTTGCAACACATACCATTCTCTTGCTGAAAAGGCAATCGTGTTTCTTGTCCTTTGTCAATCTAGGTTGAAGTTTATTTCATTACTGAGATGAGTTTGTTGCAGAACAGCACTAATATGCATTACAGCTGATCTGCAACCAAAACATGATTATGCGGAGTTGGGTGGAGAGAAACAAAGCAATTATACATCCCCCTGACAGGAAGTCTGTGTGTAAGTCTGCTGCAAGGCAACGCATCATTCATTTAGCTGGAAACTCACAGAATGCTTACCAAAATCTCGCGGGTCATTATTTAACTTTCCTGTATGGCTGAAATGTTTTTTTAAACTGGACAAGAAATGCAACAGCAAAAAGTAGCTTGACGTGGCTTGCCAATTTCCTGCTCCTGTATGTTGCAAGATCACAAAATAGGTTTGGATGAAAAAGATCCCTTTGCTCGTCTGAGCTCACTTTTCCAGAATACAAAACACACAGCCTTCCTGTGACATATTCTGGATGTTTCTTATTTGAACTTTGGGGTCAGGACCCTTCCGAGTGACCTGTTTCAGCTATTCATTAGCCTTGCTGTTCTAAACTGTGAACCTCTGCTCCTTTCTGCCACTGACTTGGTGACCTATCTGAAATTATTTTTTTCTGACAATTCTATCCCATTAAGTATCTTGCATGTCTCTATAATGTCCCCTCTGCAAAATTTCTTTTTGAGGTTGAGAGCCCTAATTTATACTATTCTTCACAACATCATATCCCTCTTTTAATCTAATACTATCCTTAACTTCTTTAGCTAGCCACGGATGGATGATTTTTTCATGGAATTTATATTTCTCAATGACGTATAATTGTTGAGAATTTTGGAATATTTCTTTTAATGTTTGCCAATGCTTATCGACTGTCAAATCTTTTAATCTAACTTCTCAATCTACTGTAGCGACCTCACCCCTCATACCTATGTCATTGGCTTTATTTAAGTTAAAGACTCTAGTTTTGGACTTAAGCATTTCACTCTCAAACTCAATGTGATATTCTATCGTTATGATCACTCTTCCCCAGAGGGCCCTTTACTATGAGATTAACCCTGTCTCATTATACAAGATCTAAACTAGCCTGTTCCCTGATAGGTTCCACAATGTATTGTTCAAGGAAACCGATCTCTGATCACTTCCTTGTATCGCTCAACACCCACATTTCCTTCCCCAATCTATCCCTATTTCCTTCTGCATCTGCCTGGAAATAAGTTTCTCCAAACTCTCTTAAAACTGCACTTAACAGCTCCAAACTGTCCAATCTTTGGTCCTCCTTTCACCATGACATTTCTGCAGCCATCGATTTGCTCAACCACACCCTCACCACGACCTTTGATGCCCTGATCCCTGTTAATATTGAAACATAGAAAATAGGCTCAGGAGCAGGCCATTTGGTCCTTCGAGCCTGCACCACCATTCAATATGATCACGGCTGATCATGCGACTTCAGTGCCCCATTCCTGCTTTCTCTCGATACCCCTTGATCCCTTTAGCCGTAAGGGCCACATCTAACTCCCTTTTGAATATATCTAATGAACTGGCCTCAACAACTTTCTGTGGTAGAGAATTCTACAGGTTCCCAACTCTGAGTGAAGACGTTTTTCCTCATCTCGGTCCTAAATGGCTTACCCCTTATCTTTAGACTGTGACCCCTGGTTCTGGACTTGCCCAACATCGGGAACATTCTTCCTACATCTAACCTGTCTGTAAAGTCCTTACACAATACTACAAATCCACACGAGGCACATTCTATGGACAAGGTCACTCTATGACCTGAACCTTTATTCACAGGACCAAGAAGTGATAACCCTGTGTGGGCCTCCCTTTATATACCTGGATGACCAGGTGAGGAGTGTTTCCCACAAGTTCACCCCCTGTGGTCAAGGTGTGCATTTCTTACGTATGTACAGTATTGCAGTGTTGTTACATACATGACATCACCTCCCCCTCAACATCTTATTGGGTTCATAGGTTAAGTCTCTCGGGTGGTCTGCACTCTCTTGTGGAGCGCCGCAGTTGGGGCTCTGGTTCTTGAGCCTTGGTATGCGTGTCTGTCACCTGTGGTGATTCAGGCCTGTCCTGGCTGACAGCAGGGACTGTGCATGCTGCTGAATGTTCTTGTTGCTCGTTCACTGGCGGTGGTGTGAATACCATCTCATGATCTTCCTCAGGTTCCTCAGTGTCCATGTTGAACCTTTTTTTTTAAACTTGGTCCAGATCTTGTGGCATATCTGCCCATTGTTAAGTTTAACCACTATGACCCTATTCCCTTCTTTGTCTAATACAGTGCCCTCAAGCCATTTGGGCCCCAAAGCGTGATTGAGAACAAATACGGGGTCATCAATTTCTATACATCTCCCCCTTGAATTTCGGTCATACTACTCGTTTTGGGGCTGGCGCTTGCCCTCAACAATGTCGGACAGGACTGGATGAATGAGGGACAGCTGAGTTTTGAGTGTTCATTTCATGAGTAGCTCCGCGGGCGGGACCCCCGTGAGCGAGTGCAGTCGGGACCTATAGGCCAGCAGGAGGCGCAATAGGCGGCATTGAAGGGAGGGTCCTTGAATCCGGAGCATGCCTTGTTTTATGATTTGGACTGCACATTCGGCCTGGCCATTGGAGGCCGGCTTGAACAGTGCTGTCCTGACATGGTTAATGCCATTACCTGACATGAACTCCCGGAATTCATAGCTTGTGAACCATGGGCCATTATCACTAACAAGGATGTCCGGCAAGCCATGGGTCGCAAAGACTGCAAGTAGACTCTCCACAGTGGTGGATGTTGTGCACGGATTCAAAATGATGCACTCGATCCATTCGAGTACGCATCAACCACAGTGAGAAACATTTTTCCCATGAACGGGCCCGCGTAGTCTATGTGAATACGTGACCATGGCCTGGTGGGCCAGGGCCACGGGCTGAGCGGTGCCTCCCTGGGGGCATTACCTAGCTGGGCACACATCGTGCACCTGCGAACACAGTGTTCCAGGTCCGAATCAATTCCCGGCCACCACACATGTGACCGGGCAATGGCCTTCATCAGCACGATGCCTGGGTGCTCGCTGTGGAGTTCCCTGATGAATGCTTCCCTGCCCCTCTGGGGCATGACTACCCGGCTGGCCCATAGTAGGCAGTCGGCTTGTATGGAGAGCTCATTCATCCGTCTATGAAACAGTCTGAACTCCTCAGGGCATGCTCCGTGTCCGGGCGCCCAATCCCCAGTCAGGACACATTTCTTAATCAAGGATAGGAGGGAATCTCTGTTGGTCCAGATTTTGGTCTGGTAGGCTGTGATGGGGGAGCCTGCGCTGTCAAAGGCATCGACAGCCATGACCATCTCAGCGCTTTGCTCTGCAGCCCCCTCAGTGGTGGCCAGTGGAAACCTGCTGAGCGCGTCAGCGCAGTTTTCGGTGCCGGGCTGGTGCCGGATGATGTGGTCATACGCAGCGAGCATGAGAGCCCATCGCTGTATGCGAGCTGACGCATTGGCATTTACGGCATTGCTGTCTGACAGCATGGATGGTAATGGCTTGTGGTCCGTTTCTAATTCTAACCTCCTGCCAAAAAGGTACTGATGCATCTTTTTCACCCCATAGACACTTGCGAGTGCTTCCTTCTCAACCATCCCATATCCCTGTTCAGCTTGAGAGAGCGACCTGGAGGCATGAGCCACAGATTGTAGTTGGCCCTCAGCGTTACCCTGCTGCAACACGCACCCAACCCCATAGGACGATGCATCACATGTCAGAACCAATTTCTTACGGGGGTCGTGCAGGGTCAGCAACTTATTTGAACAAAGTAGGTTCCACGCCCGATTGAAAGCCCGTTCCTGACAGTCCCCCCAAAACCAATCGCAACCCTTACGCAGGAACATGTGTCGCGGCTCATGCTTAAGTTCGGCAGAAAGTTCCCGAAATAGTTCAATAGTCCCAGAAATGAACGCAACTCCGATGTGTTGCCGGGCCTGGGCGCGCAACGGATCGCCTCCCCGAATCCCATCTGCAGCAACCCTCCTGCCCAGAAACTCAACCTCGGGAGCCAAAAACACACACTTAGACTTCTTGAGCCGCAGGCCTACCCGGTCCAGTCAGCGTAGCACCTCCTCCAGGTTGTGGAGGTGTTCCTCGGTGTCACAACCTGTGATGAGGATGTCGTCCTGAAATACGATTGTTCCAGGATTTGAACAAGCTTTCCATGTTTCTTTGAAAAATCGCGGCTGCTGATCGAATGCCAAACGAACACCTGTTGTAAACAAACAGTCCCTTGTGCGTGGTGATGGTGGTCAGTAGTTTAGATTCATCGGCCAGTTCTTGGGTCATGTCGGCTGAAGTGAGGTCCAACTTGGTGAACAGCTTGCCGCCTGCCAGCATGGCAAAAAGGTACTCCGCTCTCGGGAGTGGGTATTGGTTTTGTAGTGACACCCGGTTGATAGTGGCCTTGAAGTCGCCACAGATCAGGGAACTCCACATCGTGCTGATGAAGGCCATTGCCCGGTCACATGTGTGGTGGCCAGGAATTGATTCAGACCTGGAACACTGTGTTCGCAGGTGCACAGCGTGTGCCCAGCTAGGTAATGCCCCCAGGGAGGCCCTGCTCAGCCCATGTGGCCCTGGCCCACCAGGCCATGGTCACGTATTCACATAGACTACGTGGGCCCGTTCATGGGAAAAATGTTTCTCATTGTGGTTGATGCGTACTCGAAATGGATCGAGTGCATCATTTTTAATTCGTGTATGACATCCACCACCGTGGAGAGTCTGCGCGCATATATTGTCTTGGTTTCCTCCTCTCCCGCCATAAATATCTGAGCTATCAACGCCGCCGCTTCCAAGGTCAAGTCCTTCATCTCAATTAGCTTTCTGAAAATCCCAGCATGACCGATGCCCTCTATAAAGAAATCCCTTAGCATCTCCCCCTGCACGCGTCTGTGAACTTACAGAGGCTGGTCAAGTGACGGAGTTCCGCAACAAAATCCGGTATGCTCTGTCCTTCCCGACATTGGTGGGTATAAGATCTGTGTTGGGCCATGTGTAGTAGGCTGCTCGCCGGTTTGAGGTGCTCACCGATTAGTTTGCTGAGCTCTTCAAAGGTTTTGTCCGCCAGCTTCTCGGTTGCTCGCAGGTCTTTCATGAGCGCGTAAGTCTTGGGTCCACAGCTGGTCAGCAGATGAGCCCTGCGCTTGTCGGCCGCTGCGTCTCCCAGCCAGTCCTTTGTGACAAAACTCTGCTGGAGCCTCTCAATGAAATCATCCCAGTCCTTACCAACACAGCACCAGTCATCTGTGCTGCCGGAGGCCATTCTCTTGGGTCGTTGATTCCCGTTTCTCGTCGCCAATGTAAAGTCCTTACACAATACCACAAATCCACACGAGGCACATTCTATGGACAAGGTCACTCCATGACCTGAACCTTTATTCACAGGACCAAGTAGTGATGACCCTGCGTGGGACCTCCCTTTATATACCTGGATGACCAGGTGAGGAGTGTCTCCCACAAGTTCACCCCCTGTGGTCAAGGTGTGCATTTCTTACTGCAGTATTGCAGTGTTGTTACATAAAGGTTACATGCATGACACTGTCCAGTCCCGTCAGAATTTTATATGTTTCTATGAGATCCCCTCATTCTTCTAAATTCCAGTGAATATAAGCCTAATCGATCTATTCTTTCTTCATATGTCAGTCCTGCCATCCCGGGAATCAGTCTGGTGAACCTTCGCTGCACTCCCTCAATAGCAAGAATGTCCTTCCTCAGATTAGGAGACCAAAACTGTACACAATATTCAAGGTGTGACCTCACCAAGGCCCTGTACAACTGCAGTAAGACCTCCCTGCTCCTATACTCAATTCCTCTCGCTATGAAGGCCAACATACCATTTGCCTCCTTCACTGCCTACTGTACCTGCATGCCAACTTTCAATGACTGATATACCATGACACTCAGGTCTCGTTGCACCTCCCCTTTTACTAATCTGTCATCATTCAGATAATATTCTGCTTTCCTGTTTTTACCACCAAAGTGGATAATCTCACATTTATCGACATTATCCTGCATCTGCCATGCATTTGCCCACTCACCTAAGCTGTCCAAATCACCCTGCAGCCTCTTATCATCCTCCTCACAGCTCACACTGCCACCCAGCTTAGTGTCATCTGCAAACTTGGAGATATTGCATTCAATTCCTTTGTCTAAATCATTAATGTATATTGTAAATAGCTGTGGTCCCACCACTGAACCTTGCGGTACCTCACTAGTCACTGCCTGCCATTCTGAAAAGGACCCATTTATTGCTACTCTTTGCTTCCTGTCTGCCAACCAGTTCTCTATCCATGTCAATACATTACCTCCAAAACCATGTGTTTTAATTTTGCACACTAATCTCTTGTGTGGGATCTTGTCAAAAGCCTTTTGAAAGTCCAAATTCACCACACCCACTGGTTCTCCCTTGTCCATTCTATTAGTTACATCCTCAAAAAATTCTAGGAGATTTGTCAAGTATGATTTCCCTTTCATAAATCTATGCTGACTTGGACCGATCCTGTCGCTGCTTTCCAAATGCGCTGCTATTACATCTTTAATAATTGATTCCAACATTTTCCCTACTACTGATGTCAGTACCACTAACTGATCAATAATTCCCTGTTTTCTCTCTCCCTCTTTTAAAAAGTGTGGTTACGTTAGCTACCCTCCAATCGATAGGAACTGATCCAGAGTCAAAAGAATGTTGGAAAATGACCACCAATGCATCCACTATTTCTAGGGTCACTTCCTTAAGTACTCTGAAATGCAGACTATCAGGCCCTGGGGATTTATCGGCCTTCAATCCCATCAATTTCCCTAACACAATTACCTGACTAATAAGGATTTCCTTCAGTTCCTCCTTCTCATTAGACCCTCGGTCCCCGAGTATTTCCGGAAGGTTATTTGTGTCTTCCTTAGTGAAGACAGAACCAAAGTATTTGTTCAGTTGGTCTTCCAATTCTTTGTTCCCCTTATAAATTCACCTGATTCTGACTGGAAGGGACCTACATTTGTGAAACCATTATTCTCTCTCACCCTGGCCGTTCCCCCTGGTACAGCCCTCATTTTCGCTCCCTCAATTCGAAAGGGCACAGACTTGAATGGATGTGGTGGACAACTGGTTTAGCCAGATCTGGCTCGACCACATAAAGGATTATTGGGTCCTACTCTTGTCTGCAAAAACTGCTCACTATTCCAGGATCATTCTGGAATGCAAAGATAACACCCGGCTACTCTTCTCTACTGCTAACCATTTTTCTAAATCCTTCTCCTCTGTTGCCACCATACTTGCCTCCAACAACAAGTGTAAGGAGCTCATGGACTACTTTGTCACAAAGATTGAGACCATCCAATCAGCTTCCACCCCTTAGTCCACTGGGCCAAACTTACTCTGAGGTTCCCCCGCCCTAGCCCTAATCTCACATCGTTCACTTGTTTCTCTCTGATCGTGCTTGACCTCTCCATGCTCATCTTGTCCATGAGACCCACTTCTTGCTCTCTCGACCCTATTCCCACTAAACTGCTGACCACCCAACTTCATTTTTTCGCTCCGATGTTAGCCGACATTGTTAACGGTTCTCTCTGCTCAGGTACTGTCCCCCTCTCCTTCAAATCTGCGGTCATCACCCCTCTCAAAAAAAAAACAACCCTTGATCCCACTGTGTTTGCTAGCTCCGCCTCATCTCCAACCTCCCTTTCCTCTACAAAGTCCTTGAATGTGTTGTCGTCTCCCAAATCCGTGTCCATCTTTCCTGGAACTCAATGTTTGAATTCCTTCAATCTGTTTTCCATCCTGCCACAATACCGAAACAGCTCTCATCAAAGTTACAAATGACATCTTTTGTGACTGTCAAAGCTAAACTATCCTTCCTAGTCATCTGGACCTGTCTGCAACCTTTGACACAGTTGACCATTGCATCCTCCTCCAGCGCCTCTCCACCATCATCCAGCTGGGTGGGACATCACTCGCCTGATTCCATTCTTATTTATCTAATCGCAGCCAGAAAGTCTGCTGCAATAGATTCTCTTCGCACTCCCACATCGTTACCTCTGGTGTCTACCAAGGATCTATTCTTGGCCCCCTCCTATTTTTCATCTATATACTGCCCCTTGGTGATATCATCCGAAAACATAGTCAGTTTCCACATGTACTCTGATGACACACAGCTCGACCTCACCACTACTTCTCTCAACCTCTCCATGGTCTTTTAATTGTCAGACTGCTTGTCCGACATCCAGTAGTGGATGAGCAGAAATTTTCTTCAATTAAATATTTGGAAGACCGAAGCCATTGTCTTTGGTCCCCACCACAAACTGCGTTCTCTAGTCACTGACTGCATCCCTGTCCCTAGCATCTATGAGGCTAAACCAGACTGTTCGTAGCCTAGGTGTCATATTTGACCCTGAAATGAGCTTCCGGCCACATATCCGCGGCATAACTAAAACTGCCGATTTTCACCTTAGTAACATTGCCCGCCTCCAACCCTGCCTCATCTGCTGTTCTTACCCTCATCCATGCCTTTATTACCTTTAGACTTGACTACTCCAATGCACTCCTGGCTGGCGCCTCATTCTACACTACGTAAATTTGAAGACATCCAAAACTCGGCAGCCCATGTCCTAACTTGCACCAATTCCTGCTCACCCATCACCCCTGTACTCGCTGATCTACATTGGCTCCTACAACGCCTCAATTTCAAAATTCTCATCCTTGTTTACAAATCCATCTATGGCCTTGCCCCTTCCTATCTCTCTAATCTCTGTCAGCCTCACAACCCCACGAGATGTCTGCATTCCTCAAATTCTGTCCTCTTGAACATCCCTGATTATAACTGCTCAGCCATAAGTGGCCGTGTCTTCAGCCGCTTGGGCCTTAAGCTCTGGAACATAGAAACATAGAAAATAGGTGCAGGAGTAGGCCATTCGGCCCTTCTAGCCTGCACCGCCATTCAATGAGTTCATGGCTGAACATGCAACTTCAGTACCCCATTCCTGCTTTCTCACCATACCCCTTGATTCCCCTAGTAGTAAGGACTTCATCTAACTCCTTTTTGAATATATTTAGTGAATTGGCCTCAACAACTTTCTGTGGTAGAGAATTCCACAGGTTCACCACTCTCTGGGTGAAGAAATTCCTCCTCATCTCGGTCCTAAATGGCTTCCCCCTTATCCTTAGACTGTGTCCCCTGGTTCTGGACTTCCCCAACATTGGGAACATTCTTCCTGCATCTAACCTGTCTAACCCCGTCAGAATTTTAAATGTTTCTATGAGGTCCCCTCTCATTCTTCTGAACTCCAGTGAATACAAGCCCAGTTGATTCAGTCTTTCTTGATAGGGAACTCCCTTCCTAAACCTCTCCACCTATCTAAACCTCTTTCCTCCTTTAACACGCTCCTTATAACTTACCTCTTTAACCAAGCTTTTGTTCATCTGCCATAATTTCTTCTTATGTGGCTCAGTGTCAAATTTATCTGTTTTGTATTATTACACTGCTGTGAAGCACCTTGGAATGTTTTTTACGTTAAAGGCGCTATATAAATGAAAGTTGTTGTTGAAACTCTCTCTAATGCATTCCACGAACTCATCCTACGGACTATATTTGCCAATTTGATTTGCCCAGTCTGTGTGAAGATTAAAATCCCCCACGATTATTGTATTACCTTTGTGGCAACCTTTTTTTAAATTCATTCATGGAACGTGGATGTTGCTGGCCAGGCTAGCATTTATTAACCATCCACAAATGCCTTGGAGAAAGTGCTAGTGAGCCACCGCTTTGAACCGCTCCAGTCCTTGTGGTGAAGGTGTTCCCACAGAGCTGTTGGAGAGGGAGTTCCAGGATTTTGAAGGAATGGCAAGTGAGGATGGTCTGTAACTTGGAGGGGATCTTGCAGATAATGGTGTTCCCATGTGCCTGCTACCCTTGTCCTTCTAGGTTGTAGAGGTCACAGGTTTGGGAGGTGCTGCCAAAGAAACCTTGGCGGGTTGCTGCAGTGCAGCTTGTAAATGGTACACACTGTAGCCACGGTGCACCGGTGGTGGAGGGAGTGGAAGGGCTGCCAATCAATCGGGCTACTTTGTCCTAGATGGTGTCAAGCTTCTTGAGTGTTGGAGCTGTACTCATCCAGGCAAGTGGATAGTATTCCATCACACTCCTGACTTGTGCCTTGTAGATGGTGGAAAGGCTTTAGGGAGTCAGGAGGTGAGACACTCGCCGCAGAATACACAACCTCTAACCTGCTATTGTTGCCACTGTATTTTTGTGGCTGGTCCAGTTAAGTTTCTGGTCAATGGTGACCCCCATGATGTTGATGGTGGGTGATCCGGCAATGGTAATGTGGTTGAATGTAAAGGGGCAATGGTTAGACTCTAGCTTGTTGGAGATCGTCATTTGCTGCCACTTTTGTGGCATGAATGTTACTTGCCACTTATCAGCCCAAGCCTGAATGTCATCCTGGTCTTGTTGCATGCGGGCATGGACTGCTTCATTATCTGAGGAAGGTACAAATGGCACTGAACACTGTGCAGCATTCAGTGAACATCCCCATTTCTGACCTTTAGTTGGAGGGAAGTGTCATTAATGAAGCAGCTGAAAATAGTTGGGCCTAGAACACTGCCCTGAGGAACTCCTGCACCGATGTCCTGGAGCTGTAATGATTGACATCCAACAACCACAGCCATCTTCCTTTGTACTAGTTATGACTCCAGCCACTGGAAAATTTTCCCCCTGATAGTGCGCTCAGTCTTTTCTTGATATCATGTGGAGGGAATCGAATTGGCTGAAGACTGGCTTCTGTGATGGTGGGAACCTCGGGAGGAGGCCAATATGGATCATCCACTCGGCACTTCTGGATGAAGATGGTTGTAAACACATCAGCCTTGTCTTTTGAACTCCTGTGCTGATGTACTTGAAGTACATCTAAGATGACATGACTATCTTCTATTTATTTTAACTGGCAAACCAATAGACTATCTGGTTCCAATCTGTTACATCTTAAAAGTGATTATGTTGCGATATAAAATGCTCGACTTTCCACTGTATGAATGGGTGGATATATTTACTATTGCCATAATATTTCCATATATAGACAGGAATTGATTCTGTCTGTATCAAGTACAGATTGGACCTCCCTTATCTGGGACACCCTCATCCGGCACCACCCCTCGTCCGGCATGATTCCGGAAGCCAGCGGCGCGTGCGCTGAACATGGCCGACCTCCACCCTGACTTTGAAGCCGACACTTCAGCCCATTGGGGCTACGCTGACACTCGGCCCGCCAACACTTCCTTCATGGCCCGCTGACACTTCGCAACCCGCCGCGGGCCCGCCGATACTTCGGGCCTGTCTGGGGTGCCAGCCCCCTCCTCCCGCCCCCCCCCCCCCCACCCCGACCTCGGGCCGCTGACCTCCCCTCATCCAGCAAAATCCCTTATTCGGCACAGGTCAGGTCCTGAGGGTACTGGATAAGGAAGGTTCAACCTGTATATATTTTTCTTGTACTTGTAAAGGTGAGGGATGATGATCCTCTCTGACACACAAATAATGATGGTGAGAGGGGCCCAGGTTCTCAGCTTATTCCTTCCTTGCTGTCGCTGTGTCTACCATCCCCAGTGACTGCCAGAAGAAAGGAGGAAATTGTGTTAGTTCCCAAAGTGCTTGAATGGAGAGGAGATGGGGTGGTTGTGGCCACCTCTCCATCCATATAGGTCCAATAAACATGACTTGTTAAGCCCTGTCTCCGCCAATGTCTTTTATTTAAAAAAAAGAAATCCGCCATTTCTCTTTAGCACTCCTTTAAATGCTGGGCTGCCTCATCAGGTGGTGCAACAGTGGCCCTCCTGAATCACCTGAATTCTGTGATCTTCCAGTTGTGGGCTGCTTCTTGTTGTAGAGAGCACATCCTGCGTAACAAATGACATCTGACCCAGGATATTGGGTCGAGCACAGTAATGTTGGGGGAGGAGGTGAACAATCTTACTCCTGCAACACCATCAGTAAGAGAAGAATATGGGCTGCCGTGTTATCAATATCATGCACTTTCAGTTGAGATGCAGCACAGCTAGATGCAGAGTAAAGCTCCCTCCACTCTGCCCCCAACATTTCACAGCTTCAATCTCAGAAGAGCTTCACCAATTGCATCAACGTGACATTTCTTTGCTGTTTTCATTGCTGATTAATGCCAAATTGGGGACAGTTTGATGCTGTAGGCTCATGCCCACGAGGAACTGGATTGAGACTGCCCAGACCCATTGCCGCTCGGAATATTCTTGCAGCCAGCAATTAAAAAATGCCTTCATCCTATCAGCCTAGGCTGAATTTGAATTCTGCTCCCAGAGGTGAATGAAAAATGTTTAACCCACAGTCTTCCGGCTTTCCTAGAATTATGTTTTTAGTGAAAAGCAGGAGGTACTCTTGGTGAATAAATAGATGGACTTGCATTTATATAGTGCCTTTCACGATCTCGCGACCTTCCAAAGTGCTTTGCAGCCAATGGAGTACTTTTGAAGTGTAGTCACTGCTGTAGTGTAGGAAATGCAGCAGCAATTTTCGCACAGCAATGTGATAATGACCAGATAATCTATTCTTGTAGGAAAATAACTGACTAAGAATCAAAGTGCGTCTAACAATTTGACCAAGCAGCAGTCCTGTACCAAATGTTGTAACTGGTGGCTCACTGGCAGTACACAATTGAAGCCTGAAAATTCAGATGAGCCTGAGACTTGCATTGGGGAAAAATATATTCCACATGTAAAGAATTCATTATGAAAGCATGAGAAAACAGTATCTGCACATTCAGTGTTACCATGGAAGCGTATGCAAGTATATTAATCCATGTATCTTCTGAAGGGAAAAATAAACTACCTTCAAATAAAATGTATCCATTTGAATTTTTAAGTAACCTTATTAAATGTAACAATACAATCTTTTACACTAATTTCCAAATCGCTATCCCGAGTGCATACAACTTCATAATAAATCAAGATCAAACCAGTAAACTAAATATTGCCACCTTACTGATTTTTAAAATGTTTCCAAAAAGTATGAAAATACGCAATAACCTAATGTGTAATAGCTGTCAAAATGACTCAGAAAAATGACTCTCATATGCTCACAAATGGCTTGGTTTGTGACTTTGTCATTTCTTCAGTGCACAGGAGCCATTTATTGCCTCATAAACCGAACAGCTCGGATGTGTATTCAAGGCTTCCAAGTACCACTCATTAGAGTGGCAATCATTCATTTTGGTTTAAAAATGTGACCCATTTTGATGTATGCAACTCTGAAAAATAAATACATTTCTGTATATTTAAACAGGCTTGCAATCTATCTGACTTGTTGATCATAACGCATCATTTCCAATACTCTCAATTCTGAGTGTCCTTGTGCAATGTCAAAGTGGGAGTCTTGAGGTAGTGGCAAGGAGATTGAAAGCTGTCATGTTTCACTCCTGTGGCTTCACTTTGATGCTACCTCAAGATTTCTACTTGGACATTGCCTCAAAATCATATTGAGAATTACAAATTTGGCAACACTCTCAGTCTTAAAAATTGCCTCCTCTTCACAGCTCTGATATATTTTACTTTCAAAACAACCTTTGGCTTTGTATCAGGAGTATACTGTAAAATCTGAACTTAACTTATTGCTAATATATAGCAACAAGAGTAAACCATTCAGCCCCTTGAGCCTGTTCCACCATTCAATCAGATCATGATTGATCCGTATCTCAACATTTACCTCCCATTGATCCATATCCCTCGAAACTGTTTCTTAACAAAAATCTATCGATCTCAGTTGTAAGAAATCATGAATCCAAAGAAATTGTGAATTGGAAAAGAAATAATGATTTTATAAAAGAAGTACGTATGCCAACTCAGCAGATGAGACAAGCTGATGTCACAGGAGAAATACCAGCCACATCAGATAAGAACTACACATATCTAAGGTCATTACAAGGTCAGGGCATCATAATCAGGTCTTCAAGCAGGCATGACTAAACTGATAAAGAAAGTAGCAAAGAGCCATCGAATAAAGAGCCATAGAATAAATATCCTGTCTATGGAAGACAAGACATTTATAACAAAGATAAGGAAGAAGATGATCGCATGAGGGTGGGAGTTGGCTGTCATAGGTACTCCCCTATAATTGGATAATGGAATGGGTAAAAATCCACAGGCCCACTGAAGTAAGGTACAGTTACAGCATCGAGAATCCGGAGTCCGGAAATACATAGTGTTCCATAATCCCGTCACCGGCACGATCCGTGGTGGGTCCACCGGAATCCAGAAAATGTTCCGGAATCCAGACCCCCGCCTCAGGCCACCGCCGACCTATCCATCCCGGCCTCGGGCCACTGCTGACCTCTCCCCCGCCTCGGGCCACCGCCGACCTATCCATCCCGGCCTCGGGCCACCGCCGACCTATCCCCCACCGACCTCCCCCACCTCGGGCCACCGTCGACCTATCCATCCCGGCCTCGGGCCACCGCCGACCTCTCCCCCACCGACCTCTCCCCCACCTCAGGCCACCGCCGTCCTCTGCCCCGCCTCGGGCCACCGCCGACGTCTCCCCCGCCTTGGGCCACCGCCGACGTCTCCCCCGCCTCGGGCCACCGCCGACTTCTCCCCCGCCTCGGGCTACCGCCGACTTCTCCCCCGCCTCGGGCCACCGCCGTCCTCTGCCCCGCCTCGGGCCACCGCCGACGTCTCCCCCGCCTCGGGCCACCGCCGTCCTCTGCCCCGCCTCGGGCCACCGCCGACGTCTCCCCCGCCTCGGGCCACCGCCGACGTCTCCCCCGCCTCGGGCCACCGCCGTCCTCTGCCCCGCCTCGGGCCACCGCCGACGTCTCCCCCGCCTCGGGCCACCGCCGTCCTCTGCCCCGCCTCGGGCCACCGCCGACGTCTCCCCCGCCTCGGGCCACCGCCGACGTCTCCCCCGCCTCGGGCCACCGCCGTCCTCTGCCCCGCCTCGGGCCACCGTCGACCTCTGCCCCGCCTCGGGCCACCGCCGACCTCTCCCCCGCCTCGGGCCACCGCCGACCTCTCCCCCGTCTCTGGCCGCTGCTCGCCACGCTCAACCCCCCTATCCCCTCCCCTCCTCATAAAGACGTTCCGAAGTCCGGAAATACACAGAATCCGGAGTGGCCTCGGTCCCGAGGCTTCCGGATTCTCGACACTGCACCTGTATATAAATGGGCAACTGAGAGAGAGAAATGGGCTGATAGGGGAAGAGCTTCCCCAAGGTAGATACATGCTAGCTTCTGCTTACCACCTTGGTCAAGCTCAACCCCTGAGGTGGATCCTTGCTGGTTTTGGCCGAAACCTCCAAAGGCTTGGGAAACGACCAAGCAGAAGAGACCTCGGTTGCAGGCTGCAGGGATCCGATCCGAGACCACCGTGCTGCCTCAACTTCGTTCATTCGTTCTGTTCCGAGGGCATGTAGATCATTCTCATCTGTCACGGGTTGCATATCTAAAATCTTAATCGCGTGTTGTATCTGATTGTGCTTCTAACTGCCGCTCCTAATAAAACACCTTATAACTCCTAACACTCTTTTGGACAACCTGTACGTGACCTGTGATCCAAATCTCACAGCCTTTTGTGGGAGAGAGTTACAGATTTCTACAACTGTTTGTGTGGAAAAAATGTTTCCTCATTTCACTTTTTAATGGCTTGGCTCTAATTTTAAGATTCCAGCAAATGAATTAGTTTCTCTGTGTCCTATCATATCCCTTTATCATTTTGAACACCTCAATTAGATCACCCTGCTATCGTCAATATATCACATATCCACAAAGGAAAGTAACTATTAGTTGCAAGTTATTATTTCAGTATGTTTAAAATCTCAACTTTCATTTTTAAAATACAAATGTTGGTTAATATAGTGACTAAGCTATATTTATTTGCCATTATAGACTGCAGGCTCTTCCAGGCTCTCATTACCCTATAATGGCTTTTACTTTTACATTTTATGATGTGCACTCTACGACCTCCAGTCTGTTGATTTATTGATGGTGCATTTCACTCACATCAGAGATAGTAATTAATGACATTCTTTGCTTGGGTTCATTTCAAAGATAGTTATCTGGAGACTGTGTTAAATGATCTGCAACTAACGGATTAAATTAATTGAGACTGTTTCCTGGATTCATTGATGTAGCTTATGATGATGCCGGCATTGTATAGGTTTGGCAGTTCAAGATTGTCTACTTTTGAGTTTATGCTGGATAGGGTGGAAATGGTGTAACTATTGTGTTCCTGACACAGATGAGACTGCACACAGGGAGGTTAAAGTAACAGTGACCTCAGTCTTTATTAAGACACTCCAGAGTGAGGAACAGGCCTTCGGGGCCAGCTTCTATAAAGTGCTCCGAAGAGATGCTGGGATCCCTTGGGACTTCAGGGGATGCACTCCCTGGTGGTGGAACATGGGAGTGCATGTTTTACAGATACACAACATCACTCCCCACACCCCCACCCCCCAAAGTCAAAATAAAAACTATTTACAAGGTGAGGCGGTCGGGGAGCCTTTCTTTTCCTGGTGGACCGCCTCAGTACACATGTCTATTCTGGTGTGTTGGCTGTGCCCTCGCTGGGCTGGCGTGTTGTTGGCCCTGCAGGGCTGCTGCGTGAGCCGAGCCTTGCTGGGCTGTTGGGCATGATGGATTCGATTTCCTGGTCCAGGTGGTATCACTGATCCTTTGGGTGTGTTTTGTGGGCTCGCAAAAGGTGGTGTCTGCTGTGGGTTGTTCAGGGCAGCCTCATTTGGTCCAGGTGCTTACTGCAAATTTGTCCATTGTCCAGTTTGACTACAAACACTCTACTCCCTTCTTTAGCTATCACCATGCCCGCGATCCACTTGGGACCATGTCCATAGTTTAGCACATACACAGGGTCATTCAGATCAATTTTCCGTGACACAGTGGCGCGACCATAGTTTACATTTTGTTGTTGCCGCCTGCTCTCTACCTGATCATGCAGGTTGGGGTGAACCAGCAAGAGTCTGGTTTTAAGTGTCCTTTTCATGAGTAGCTTAGCCGGGGGCACCCCTGTGAGCGAGTGGGGTCTCGTGCGGTAGCTGAGCAGTACTCGGGACAGGCGGGTTTGGAGTGAGCCTTCCGTGACTCGTTTGAGGCTCGGTTTGATTGTACTGCCCGCTCTGCCTGCCCATTGGAGGCTGGTTTAAACGGGGCCGAGGTGACATGTTTGATCCCATTGTGGGTCATGAATTCTTTAAATTCGGCACTGGTGAAACATGACCCGTTGTCACTGACCAGTATGTCAGGCAGGCTGTGGGTGGCAAACATGGCCCTCAGGCTTTCAATGGTGGCGGTGGCAGTGCTTCCAGACATTATTTCACGATCAATCCATTTTGAAAAAGCATCCACCACCACCAGGAACAGATTACCGAGGAACGGGCCCGCATAGTCAACATGGATCCTTGACCATGGTCTGGAGAGCCAGGACCACAAACTTAGTGGTGTCTCTCTGGGCGCGTTACTCAACTGAGCACACATGCTGCATTGCCGTACACAGGACTCTAAGTCAGAGTCGATACCGGGCCAACACACATGGGATCTGGCTATCGCTTTCATCATTACTATACCCGGGTGTGTGCTGTAGAGATTCGAGATGAATGCCTCCCTGCCTTTTTTGGGTAGCATTTTGCAGTTACCCCACAACAGGCAGTCTGCCTGAATGGACAGCTCATCCATTCGCCGCTGGAACAGCTTGATTAGCTTTTGCATTTCAACAGGGATGCTGGCCCAGCTCCCATGCAGTACACAGTTTTTTACTAGGGACAGCAGAGGATCTTGGCTGGTCCAAATCCTAATCTGGTGGGCCGTGCAGGTGATTTATCATTTTTAAACGCTTCCATGACCATCAACAAGTCTGTGGGCTGTGCCACCATCAACAAGTTTGCAGGCTGCGCCATTTCCACCCTCGTGGTGAGAAATGGTAGCCGACTGAGAGCATCCGCACAGTTCTCGGTGCCTGGCCTGTGGTGGATGGTATAGTTATATGCTGATAGCGCGAGTGCCCACCTTTGTATGCGGGCTGAGGCATTAGTATTTATCCAGTTGTTCTCAGCGAACAGGGATATGAGGGGCTTGTGAGTGGTTTCCAGCTCAAATTTGAGGCCAAACAGGTACTGATGCATTTTCTTTACCCCGAACACACACGCTAATGCCTCTTTCTCAATCATACTGGAGGCCCTCTTGGCCTTAGACAAGCTCTGGGATGAATAGGTGACAGGTTGCAACTTCCCCGCAATGTTAGCTTCTTGTAATACACACCCGACTCTGTACAACGACGCATCATATGGCAGCACAAGTCTTTTACACAGGTTATACAATACAAGCAGCTTGTTGGAGCATAAAATGTTTCTGGCTTTCTCAAAAGCAATTACTTGTTTTTTTCCCCCTACCCAATTCTCACCTTTACGCAATAACACATGTAGGGGATCAAAGAGGGTGCTCAACCCAGTAGGAAGTTACGAAAATAGTTGAGGAGTTCCAGGAACGACAGCAGCTCCGTGACGTTCTGAGGCCTGGGCGCTTTCCTGATAGCCTCTGTCTTGGCGTCGGTGAGCCGAATGCCGTCCGCTGCGATCTTTCTCCCCAGAAACTCCACTTCTGTTGCAATGAAGATGCATTTTGACCTCTTCAACCGCAGCCCTGCACGATCCAGTCGTTGGAAGACCTCCTCCAGGTTTTGGAGGTGCTCGACGGTGTCCCGACCCGTGACCAATCTGGTCCTGTAGAATGAGACATGAATAATAAACGATCTCCTAGTAAACGATCCTCTCGGAATGAGTGATCACAGTTTGGTTGAATTTGTTATACAGATTGACGGTGAGGAAGTAGTGTCTCAAACGAGCGTACTATGCTTAAACAAAGGGGACTACAGTGGGATGAGGGCAGAGTTGGCTAAAGTAGACTGGAAACACAGACTAAACGGTGGCACAATTGAGGAACAGTGGAGGACTTTTAAGGAGCTCTTTCATAGTGCTCAACAAAAATATATTCCAGTGAAAAAAAAGGGCGGTAAGAGAAGGGATAACCAGCCGTGGATAACCAAGGAAATAAAGGAGAGTATCAAATTAAAAACCAATGCGTATAAGATGGCCAAGATTAGTGGGAAACTAGAAGATTGTGAAAATTTTAAACAACAGCAAAGAATGACTAAAAAAGTAATAAAGAAAGGAAAGATAGATTACAAAAGTAAACTTGCGCAAAACAGAAAAACAGATAGTAAAAGCTTTTACCGATATATAAAACGGAAAAGAGTGACTAAAGTAGATGTTGGTTCTTTAGAAGATGAGAAGGGGGTTTTAATAATGGGAAATGTGGAAATGGCTGAGACTTTAAACAATTATTTTGCTTCGGTCTTCACAGTGAAAGACACAAAAATCATGCCAAAAATTGCTGGTCACGGGAATGTGGGAAGGGAGGACCTTGAGACAATCACTATCACTAGGGGGGTAGTGCTGGACAGGCTAATGGGACTCAAGGTAGACAAGTCCCCTGGTCCTGATGAAATGCATCCCAGGATATTAAAAGAGATGGCGGAAGTTATAGCAGATGCATTCGTTTTAATCTACCAAAATTCTCTGGACTCTGGGGAGGTACCAGGGATTGGAAAGCAGCTAATGTAACGTCTCTGTTTAAAAAAGGGGCAGACAAAAGGCAGCTAATTATAGGTCGGTTAGTTTAACACCTGTAGTGGGGAAAATGCTTGAAACTATCATTAAGGAAGAAAAAGCGGGACATCTAGATAGGAATAGTGCAATCAAGCAGACGCAACATGGATTCATGAAGGGGAAATCATGTTTAACTAATTTACTGGAATTCTTTGAGGATATAACGAGCATGGTGGATAGAGGTGTACCGATGGATGTGGTGTATTTAGATTTCCAAAAGGCATTCGATAAGGTGCCACACAAAAGGTTACTGCAGAAGATAAAGGTACGCGGAGTCAGAGGAAATGTATTAGCATGGATAGAGAATTGGCTGGCTAACAGAAAGAAGAGAGTCGGGATAAATGGGTCCTTTTCGGGTTGGAAATCGGTGCTTAGTGATGTGCCACAGGGATCGGTGCTGGGACCACAACTGTTTACAATATGCATAGATGACCTGGAAGAGGGGACAGAGTGTAGTGTAACAAAATTTGCAGATGACACAAAGATTAGTGGAAAATTGGGTTGTGTAGAGGACACAGAGGGGCTGCAAAGAGATTTACATAGGTTAAGCGAATGGGCTAAGGTTTTGCAGATGGAATACAATGTCGGAAAATGTGAGGTCATCCACCTTGGGGAAAAAAAACAGTAAAAGGGAACATTATTTGAATGGGGAGAAATTACAACATGCTGCGATGCAGAGGGACCTGGGGGTCCTTGTGCATGAACCCCAAAAAGTTAGTTTGCAGGTGCAGCAGGTAATCAGGAAGGCGAATGGAATGTTGGCCTTCATTGCGAGAGGGATGGAGTACAAAAGCAGGGAGGTCCTGCTGCAATTGTACAGGGTATTGGTGAGGCCGCACCTGGAGTACTGCATGCAGTTTTGGTCACCTTACTTAAGGAAAGATATACTAGCTTTGGAGGGGGTTCAGAGGCGATTCACTAGGCTGATTCCAGAGATGAGCGGGTTACCTTATGATGATAGATTGAGTAGACTGGGTCTTTACTCGTTGGAGTTCAGAAGGATGAGGGGTGATCTTACAGAAACATTTAAAATCATGAAAGGGATAGACAAGATAGAGGCAGAGAGGTTGTTTCCACTGGTCGAGGAGACTAGAACTAGGGGGCACAGCCTCAAAATACGGGGGAGCCAATTTAAAACCGAGTTGAGAAGTAATTTCTTCTCCGAGAGGGTTGTGAATCTGTGGTATTCTCTGCCCAAGGAAGCAGTTGAGGCTAGCTCATTGAATGTATTCAAATCACAGATAGTTAGATTTTTAACCAATAAAGGAATTAAGGGTTATGGGGAGTGGGCGGGTAAGTGGAGCTGAGTCCACGGCCAGATCAGCCATGATCTTGTTGAATGGTGGAGCAGGCTCGAGGGGTTCGATGGCCTACTCCTGTTCCTAATTCTTATGTTCTTATGTTCTTATATTCTTATGTAATATGTCGTCCTGAAAAACCACCATGCGTGGTACCGACTTGAGTAGGCTCTTCATGTTTTTCTGGAAGATCGCTGCAGCCAACCGAATTCCAAATGGGCATCTGTTGTAGATGAACAGTCCCTTGTGTGTGTTGCTGCAGTTGAGGCCCTTCGAAGACTCCTCCACCTCCTGCATCATGTAGGCCGAAGTCAGTTCTAGCTTGGTGAACGTCTTGCCTCCTGCCAGCGTAGCAATAGGTCGTCTGCCTTAGGTAGCGGGTATTGGTCCTGTAGCGAGAAATGATTAATAGTTCCTTTATAATCGCCGCAAATCCTGACCGTGCCATCACTTTTGAGTACTGGAACAATCGGGCTGGCCCACTCGTTGAATTCCACTGGGAAGATGATGCCCTTGCATTGCAGCCTGTCCAGCTCGATTTCCACACTCTCCCTCATCATGTGAGGTACTGCTCGTGCCTTGGGGTGAATGGATCGTGCCTCTGGGACCAAGTGGATCCGCACCTTCACCCCGGAAAAGTTTCCAATGCTTGGCTCAAAAAGGGAAGGAAATTTTTAAGAACTTGGGTACATGAGACGTGTGATAGTGCTCAGATGTCATCCCAGTTCTCGCGGATTTTGCCCAGCCAGCTCCTTCCAAACAGTGTGGGGCCATCGCCCGGGACAATCCAGAGTGGCAGTCCGTGCAACGTGCCTTTATCGGTGACCTTGACCATGGCGCTGCCCAGGACAGTGATAAGCTCTTTGGTGTACGTTCTCAGTTTCGTCTAGATGGGGCTCAGGGCTGGTCTGAGTGCCTTGTTGCACCACAGTCTCTCAAACATCTTTTTACTTATGATGGATTGGCTAGCGCCAGTGTCCAGTTCCATGGCTACGGATAAGGCATTCTATTTTACATTTAGCATTATAGGTGGACATTTCTTCGAAATTGTGAGCACCCCGTGTACTTCAGCATCTGCCTCCTCTCTCTCAGGCTCAAAATTGCTTTGATCCACCATGGACCGATCTTCCTCTGCCATGTGGTGGTTAGCAGGTTTTGCAGAGCTCGTCTGCAAGCTCATTGGAGGTGCCCCATTGTTCCACAACTCTTCCAAAAATACCCTTTGCAGCTGCATGAATAGGCTGAATGGAAGCCTCCACAATGCCTACAAGGTGTGAATTGCCTTGCATTCATCCTTTGTTGCGAACTCTGAGCCATCTGGGTCACCTGAGGCCTGCTGGCAGTTGCAGACTCGTGGTTTCTGCATTGTACATTTCTGCTCACAACCACAGTTCCAGTTAATTTATGAACATTGCTAGCACTTGTGTGCTGAGAGATCTGTTTCGTGTTATCACTGGTGGACATAAACGCCTGTGCTATTGCAATGGCCTTACTGAAGGTTAAAAGTTTTCGTAGGATCGTCTCATGGCCAATCCCCAGTACAAAAAAGTCTCTGAGCATTTGCTCCAGGTAGCCATCAAACTCACGTTGTCCTGCAAGTCGCCTTAGCTCAGCGACATAGCTCGCCACTTCCTGACCTTCAGATCGCTGGCACGTGTAGAACCGATACCTCGCCACCAGCACGCTCTCTCTTGGGTTAAAATGCTCCTGAACCAGTGTATACAGCTCCTCATATGACTTATCTGTGGATTTCACCAGAGCCAGAAGATTCTTCATGAGGCTGTAGGTCGGTGTCCCGCAGACCGTGAGGAGGACTGTCTCCTTTTTGCAGCGCTTCCTTCTCCATCCAGCTCGTTGGCTACAAAGTACTGGTCTAGCCGTTCGACATAGGCTTCCCAGTCCTCACCCTCTGAGAACTTCTCCAGGATGCTGACAGTTTGCTGCATCTTTGCGTTGGATTCGTATACTCGTCGCCAGTTGTTGTGTTCCTGACACAGATGAGACTGCACACAGGGAGGTTAAAGTCACAGCGACCTCAGTCTTTATTAAGACACTCCAGATTGAGGAACAGGCCTTCGGGGGCCGGCTTATAGACAGTGCTCCCAAGAGATGCTGGGATCCCTTGAGACTTCAGGGGATGCGCTCTCTGGTGGCGGAACATGGGAGTGCATGTTTTACAGATACACAACAGTAACCATACACCATAGTTGGTGATTCTTTTTATGTATCCATTTTTTTATTGAACTGAAAATGTATATTTGTACTTAGTCTGCGATGCATTTCGGAATATGTGATTGTTGCAGATATATTCATTGAGAACCTATACAGTTCTGTACAGTTGGGTGGCACTGAGCAGTGATGGGGTCAAGAACATTCTTAGGCAGAGGGTTAAAAGTGAACAGAGAGGGCAACTGTGGATATTAATTATAAATCATAGAAACTTACAGCACAAAACGAGGCAATTCAGCCATTCATGCCAGTGTTGGCTCTTTGAAAAAGCAGTGATCCTTAGTCCCACATCCCTGCCTTTTGTCCATAACCCTGTAAGTTTTTCATCCTTCAGTACCTGGCAACTCACTTCTAAAATTATTTATGCGATTCGCTTCCACCACCTTTTCAGGTAGAGCGTTCCAGATCCCGGCAACTGAGTGAAAACATTTCTCCTTATCTCCCCTCTAGATCTTTTGCCAATGATTTTGAATCCATGATCTCTAGTTATTGAATCACACGCCAGTAGGAATAATTTTTCTCTATTTACTCTATCAAAACCTCACACCATGGTGAAAGCCTCGATTAGGTTGCCTCTTAACCTTCTCTGTTCCAAGGGGAACAGTCTTAAATTTCCCAACCTCTCCTCGTCCACCTCCCTGGTGTCATTCTGGTCAGGCCATTACGTCTTTGCTGACATGTGGTGCCCAGAACTATGCACAATATTCCAGCTGAGGCCGAACCAGTGATTTTTACCATCTCTACGATCACATGGGCCAGGTCTTCTCATTAGAAAGGAGGATTTCATTGCTGTCATTTCAGAACGGAATCCTCTAACGACAAGCAATTAATTGAAGAATGATGTAGCCAAAAATGGTAAAATAGATATCAAAGGAGGTAATGACCAACCTGTATAGTGCTATGGTTTGGCCGTTCCTTGAATACTGCATTGAGCACTCGAAGCAGTGGAGAGAAGTAAGAGCCACGAGGCTAATCCCCAATGTGGGGGCCTGAATTATGATGAAAGAATAGAGAAACATGAGCTTTTCAGCCGAGAAGGTTCACTGTGAGATAATCTTTGAGGTATACAAGGTTGTTAAGGGTATAGAAAATGTTGACGCAGAATTTTTCTTCAATTTAAATTGTGGGAGTAGAACGTAGGGACACAGGTGCATACCAGAGGAGGGTACTTTTAGGACAGATATCGGGAAAATTTTCTAAGAGTGATCAACATGTTGAACAAACGTGCATATAGAATAGTGAAGGCAGAACCAGGGAATCATTTAAGAAACAATTCAGTGCTCCAATTTGAGAATGTTAGAACCTCTCTGCATGGATGTATTAAGATGAACTGATTGGCAACCCTCATCTAGAATTACCTTGTGAATTTGTTATGTTATCCTGCTCCTCTTCCTCTGAAAATTGCATACAAAGGTACACCAATAAAACATAGCATATCAGAGAAGCCTTTGACTGTGGGTGGAGAAAAAGTGGGGATCAAGATGCCCAGGTGGTCTCAAACTCCCACAAGTTGTCAGAAGCAAGTCTAAGGCTGTGCAGGCTGCATGCCAAAAGTACACTGCTCCAAAAAATTGTTCCCAGCTGCAATAATTGCTATTCAAACTTCCAGCAGTCTCCAGGCTCAAAAACTACTCACTTCCACCAGTCCCAGCTGATCCGGGCAACAGCTTAACCTGATATTTCTCAAACTTACTCCGAGTGAATTACAAGTATGAATTTGGGACTGCAGTGCCATTGACCGTAATTATAATACTTTTCAATTTGGTGGTTGGTGACTCACTGGGTGGTTTGTGGGAAGGGCCAAATCTCGCTAGGAAATTTTGGGGAAACCGGCACAAATGTTTTCCACCTCAGTTTGTTGACCTTATTTTATGCTGCAGTCCTGCCATAAGCTGTGTGGAATTAGGGGGCCAATGAGTCGGAATTGCTCACAGGAAGTCTCTGAACACCCTCCATTGTCTCAAGCTAAAGTGCTTGGAGAAGCAATGTTCCAAAAATCTGACTAGCATGCACAACTCCTAACATTTGGTTCATAACCCTGGAGACCATACATACTTTTTAGATCTTTGGATGCTTTAAATTATTCACAGGCCAAGAGGAAAGGTTGGATACTTATACCAGGTCGATGAGAGTGACCTGAAATTATTCTCTCCACTGTTATTTTGTCCGCCTTTGCAGTGGGCAAATGTCTTGCCTCACGAAACACCATGCCGCCCTCCACCCCAAGGGCATGCTCAAAGTTGGGATACTTCCTGTACCTGTGTTCTTTTCAAACGCCCATACTTTTGTTGTAAAGAGAAAGGAGGTTGATTAACTATGTAAACTAGAAGGACAGTAGATTGATAATCATGTATTTGAAACGTCAGCAGATTCCTGTTGCAGAAATTTGATGTGACACGACTAGTAGATTCAATTTTCTTGTGAGTTATTTTCTCATAGGTTGCCTGTAAAATAAGTTTAACAGTCCTAAACCTGAATCGCTGCAGATAAGAGATATATAACTTATAACTGTCAATCAAAATAACCTGCCTAAACTAAGAGGCTGTACATTTATCATGTTTAACCTTTGAAGAATTATTGTAGACTTTTTGGAGCCTGTCTTAAAAGACAATTTTTTACTGCGAATATTATATTTGTATATGCTCGTACATGTAGGACTCTGCTCGGTTGTTGTTTGCCGCCCACTTTTGTCCAGTGCTTCAAAGCAAAGGCTCAAAAAATTGAAACCGTTTAAAATGCATATTTTGATCATTTGTATAATTCCCTCTGTATCCCAATGGTATAGATTTATACCTCGCCTACCTTCACTGTGGTGATGCCTATATATGCACAAAGTACTAGATTCACTCAAAGGGATTCATTCAAATATAAGTTTACAATATTATCACCTGGATTAGAACTATGGAACAGAGCAATGATTTTTAAATTGTACATAAAATGCTCCTTTTGTTTATAAAATAACACATTTTCCAACTTCAGTAACATTACAATATCCATTTGATTAAATATATTTTCTGAGCTGCAAGGGTGGTAAATTCTGCTTCAAAGCTAGTAGATGATTAAAAATCTTCCAGTATTTTTTGTGTGTCAGTCTCCATATCTTTCTCGTTTGGTTTGTCTTTCTGCCTTTTTTGTGTTGCTGGCTTCCAGAACTTGTTACTGGTGTGCTTTCAGTTAATAGAAAGAATTCCTGCCATTCAACCCACATGCCAGAGCCTTTTAGTTTTCCCACTAGCCATTGCAGAGGCTCTCATAGTTCTCTCTCTTCTGCTTAAGAGTCAGTTTGGCTCAGTTGGTCATAGTCTTGCCTCTAAATCAGTGGATCATGGGCTCAAACTACACTCTGGGATTTGAGGCAGATCATCTTGGCGAATATTGCACTGCAACACTGAGGGAATGCTTCAATGTTGGTGTGTTCTTCGAATGAAATAATAAACTGCAATCTAATCTGCCTGTTTCATGGCATTAGTCTATGAGCAGGGAATTTGCCAAGTGCCCCAACCAATATTTTTTCTTTAACCACCACCAAAACAGATTTAGTGCTCATTCATTCTCATTGCTGGGATGTTTCTAAGATTTGACTTTGTAAAAAAAAATGCCACTTACATTATTACAGTGACTGCACGTGAAAACAATTCATTATCTGTGAAGCATTTTGGGGCCTTTCTGAAAGATGTGATAAGGCATCAAACAGCTTGCTCTTAATTCAAAGTTATGCATGCCAAAAGTTAATTGGTAGAGCAACAAATATGTAGATATGGAACGGAAGTATGATTTATGTTATAAAACTCTTAATTTACCGATGTTAACTAATTGTAGCCTGCATTTTAACATCAGATGTCTGCCTTGGCTCAGTGGTAGCAATCTGCATCAAAAGTTCATGGGTTCAAGTCGAACTCCAGAGATTTGCACACATAATGTCGTCTGACACTCCAGCATGGTGCTGACTGTGTGCTGCACTGTCAGAGGTGGCATCTTTGGGATGAGATGTTGAATTGTGGCCGCCTCTGTCCTTTCAGGTGAATGTAAATGATTCCATGGCATTTTTGAAGAGCAGAGGAGTTCTGTGTTTGGCTAATATTTATTCGTCAACCAACTTCACTAAAATAGATCATCTAGTTACTTAACTCTTTGCAGTCAAGCCTGGATAAATTTGCATGACTCCACTTAATTGCTTAAACCAAGCTCAACAAGCAAATAAATTGAATTCATGTTCACTTGACTTCTTTGCTCCCAGGACCAATTTCAGCACTATGGAGAAAAGTCAACAACCACTCAATTTAAAGCTACCAAACAAAATTTACTAATCCTTAAAGCACAGTGAAAAATTTAATGTCAGCCCTGGTAGGATTTTTTTGGGGGTAATATTAGAATGAGAGCAGAGGAGTTTTGGGTTTCATTTTCAATGTGATTGTGTTGATCAACTGTAATGATGGAGGGACCAATTTGCAACAGGAAATTATTGATGGTTTAACTGATTATTTGGTTATTTAACTAATTGCCGTTTGTGTGCAAATTGGCTGCCGTATTCTCCTAAATTGGAACAGTCACTGCAATTCAAAAGTACTCCATTAACACTGAAGCACTTCGCTAGGTCGCTGTTTCTTTCTTACATTAAGTTCAAAAATACATGAGAGAAAATGTTGCTGCAAGGTTTAAAGGGTACAGAGTGCCAGTGTCCCAAGACTGGTTAACTTCTTGCAAGTGGCACTCAAAAACCAAAGATAATCTTTTCTAGAAACCAAAAAATTTGTAATCTATCACAGTGGACCTCTATTTGCCCTTTAATTGACAGGTACTGAATGCTGGCATCATCTAGCCAGTGGCAGTCTGGTTTGTGGCTGGTATGCGATAACTGTTAATGTAATGTTTTGACCGGGTATTGAGTGTAGATGCTTTTAAGATGAAATCTATTAACTACTTAGCATCCTTGATTCTTAGACTCGTCAGAACATATAGATTTTAAGGCTGACCTTTTAACTTTCAATATTTCTTGGTTTTAGAGTGAAATTCAACCCTAATTAAAACTGTAGATGAACTGAAATACCACAGAATGACATGCAGTATGTTTACATGCACTGGGCACATTGATTTTATTTTGCCTTGATTTATGATCACTACACATGAAAGAAATATACAGTTGGACAGTAATTTACTGATGCAAAACGGCCCCTCCACAGTTACATTTGACTAAGATAAATTCAGGAAATTCCTTTTCACAATCGCATTGAAAACCAAAGCCAATACGTCGCTGCTTCCTGATAATAAACCAAAAAAAACCACCAGGACTGACGTAAATTGTTAATTGAGCATTAAGGATTAGTAAATTTTATTTGGTAGTTTTCTTCTTCTTGGGTGGTCCCTCATATCGAGGATGATTTGCCTCCACACCAAAAAGGGATGAGTTCACAGGTGTTTCAATGAGGGACCTGACAGAGTTAGGTCTTGATCCAGTGGCAAGGATTAACCAAGACGACTGGAGGCCAGCTCTGCTGCATGGACCGAGTGCGTGCACATATCGCAGTGTGGCCTGTGCTGCCCCTGGGTCCTCGCCTCTCCTGGGCCTCGAATTCACGCCTCTCCTGGGCCCTGACCACGTTGCTCCATGATCACTCGCTACTCTTGCGCCCCAACCTCACTTTGATGGTAGCTTTAATGGAGAGGTTGCTGACTTTTGTCCATGGTCCTGAAATTGGTCCCTGGAGTGAAGTTATAATCAACATGAACTCAATGTTTTGTTTGCTAAGCTTTATTTAAACAATTAAGTGCAGTCATGCAAAATTATACGGGTTTGATTGCAAGTGCACAGCATGTTACTGACATGTAAATAAAAGCTAGTGTCCCAGCTGTGGAGAGAGCCAACAGAGGTCCAGACAGAGGCAGATGTTGAACAGAGCTGGAGTGTTCACAACAGCAAGAGTGAACATGTTGAAGGAAAAGATCAGCAGAGAAGCACCACTGTAAGAGGACCACTAGGATTGCTACTTCATCACACATTGTATCCACCAAGGGTGGAAGAGCTACCACAACTTCACTCTGAGGAGTCTACAAGAGGGGCTTTCCAATATGCCCCAAGGGAGTTGGCAAAATTGTTGTAGTGCGCTGCATACTGCACAATGTAAGCATTGAAAGAAGCATACAATTAATTGTGGGTTAGGAACCACAATAATGTATGCCATAAAAGGAAAAGAGAATGATAACTATGAGCCAAGTACTGCAGGAAGCAACATGTTTGCCAGCTATGGTTGAGTTCAATTCTTCCATTGAAGCCTGCAAATCCACTATTAATAATTCCCAGATGACTGAAATGTTAATATTCCATTTCCTTTAGTTTGCCATTTTAAACCATTCCTCATTGCTATTATTTGTTAGAAATATGAATTCTAAAATAAAACAATGACCGTAAAGATTAAGTTCATATGTTGTGACCCCTTGTGCTATATGTTCCAAACTACCATAACATTTTTACTATACTGGTGCTCCATGTTGCCATGTTGGAAGGAACAAATGTGGAGGTATCCTCAAAGATCTCTTGAGGAATTCTTATGATCGCACTGGCCACCTACCTCTCTGCTGTAGACCTAGGCTATTTTGCAATAATTGTAGGAGCCTGAAAGCTTTAAAGTTTTTCTTAAGTCATTTATTTTGGGGTAAGTTACTGGCAATAGCTTGAGAGTTGCGTATCATTTGCTGCGTGTGATGCTGTTGGGGGACAAGTTGCCTCTGGTCAATATGAGCAATGGCCATTGTATTTTATCGAATTATCTAAATCCTTCCTTCATGAATAAAAACAATGTCTGTCCACACAACTTAAAGTCACTTTTGCTATATCTACTTCACTCCAAGTGACTATAATCTGGATCAGGCTTTAGTCATCTGTACCTGCATGATCATTCTGAATCTGTCTCCATGTGTAAGGAAGCTAGCCTTCATCATTTCTTGCAGTTTACATTGCAACACCTTGCCCACCAGTAGGGAGAGCAATTATGAAGGATATGAGGGCCGAAATTGCCGCTTTTTTAAAGAGCCATGATGGTGCCGACAATCGTGACATTGCCCTCATGTTTTTTGGGGAGGGGGGCATGGATGTTTCCGCTCCGCCGGTGTTCCTGCCCCATCGACCCCTTACTGACTGGGGATGACCCTTTTTCCAC
This sequence comes from Pristiophorus japonicus, assembly GCF_044704955.1. NCBI lineage: Eukaryota > Metazoa > Chordata > Chondrichthyes > Pristiophoridae > Pristiophorus > Pristiophorus japonicus. Next base: position 48,134,078 of record NC_091987.1, read on the forward strand.
CCCGCGTGGGAAATTGCCCCACGGGAGTAGATCGGCCGCCATTCGGTGCACCCGATGGCTTTCCCCTGTGGGAAGCTGCCTGTGGCTGGGCGGCGCGTCTGCCCTTAAAGCGGAGGGTGCACTGCTGTGGCCGACATTTTGTTTTAATTGTCAGCCGATTCTGAGGTCGGCCCGTCAATGGCGGCCATGGGTTCGGCCGGGCCCCCAACAGGCAGCCCGGGTGCCGGACCACTGGCCCGGCCGAAACCCTCCCTGGTAGCCCAGAGGATGGCACTAACGTGGCTGCAGAGTTCGCAGTGGTCCTTCCCTTCAACTGAAGGGGAGGGATATTGCTATGCATCAGAGTCACAGGACGTCAGTGTCATGCTGACGTCATTAGCATGCGCTGATGACACCGATTGACGTCCTCCATGCCAACTTCTGCCCCAAACACCGTCCAGAAGAAAAGAAAATTGAACAAGTTCAATTTCGCTCCACTCCCTGGTCCATGGATTGGGTTGGAGAAAAATCTTATAAAATGGTTGGTGCGCCCCCTTTCAGTCGTGGGGCAATTTCGGCCCCATGATGTCTGAAGTGTTCCTTGAAGAAGCCAGTGATGTATATTGCTCAATGGCAGTCTGCAGAGTAAACACCTGTCTGCCATAGAAGTCCATAACTACGTGGTCAACTCAGCAGACAGCTTACTGGGATACAATACATAGACTGGAAATTGCTGTTACATAAAGCAATATGCTGGTGGCAAATGAATAGACTGTGGAAAGTATCAGGAGCACAAAACAGCGCTTGCATAATACGTTGAGACCCAAACAAGATTGCTGGAGTGTCAAAAGAAAGTGCAAGTGCTAATGGCTCAAAATATGTGATCTATTTAAGAGGCCATATTTAGTAATTGAGATTGGGTCCCACCATACTGCTGTAGAAAAGCATTGTTGGTGTAATATGTGATGGACAGGTATTAAGGAAGAGGGTGCAGAGGAAAGCTGGAGTCTATATTTAAAGTTAAGTAAATTGAAATGTCCTTTAAATTTTAACTTTCTAAGTTTCTGATCACGACAGGGATAATATTGTCAGCTAGCATTAATTATATTCAAGTCGCAATGCTGTGCTAATAGTGGGTCTCCCATACAATACAATACAATATGTTCTTTCCTGGTAATAACAGTGGAGATGTGTCTAAGAAGGCTAAGTTTTAGAAAGGAGGAATTGACAGAGCTGTACCATCTCCTTTTCGAAAGATCTCCACAAAATATGCAACATCTGTACCAGCGTGCCAGTGACTGACCAAAGTCAGACTAGTCTCCACTTTGTGTGTCATGGGTGATTCCAGGCTAGGACTTGAGACAGTTTCCTGCCCACAGATGTATCAAGGATGTAACAGATGCACTATTCAGCATGGTCTATAATTTTATTCTTTCTCCACTGCCCAGCAACAACATGCAAGAACAACATAATGGCCTGGATTTTTTGGTCAGCGGTGAACAAACAGTGCTAGTTGTTCATTACACGTAAACTTGTCCACAGACTTTCTGTGTGGGCTTTTGCACTGGAACTTGGGGTGATTAGAAATCTGAAACATCACAGTACCCTCTTTATGGGATCTGGGACCTGTGTAAACAGGGCAAACAACTGGGTGCATCCCCTTAACCAATCAGATTGAAGAATCCTGACTGAGTCTGAACCAGGAAGTGTAAGTTTATTAATTTAATATTTAATTCAATGTAAAACCATGTACAGAAAACAAAATAGAACGGGAAAGAAAGAGTGATACAAGAGACAAGGGAAAAGTAAAAATAAAATTTGTATTAAATTTGTTTAAAATTTCCAAGAATAATTAAACTCTGAAGGAGTGAGACTCCACAGTTGTAAAAGTTAATTCAGTGCCAGAAAGGTAGTTTGGCAGTGATAAAGACTTATCACACCATTAAAAATGTACTTACACTTTAACTTACAACTTTTTCTGCCATGTTTAGTGAGTATCTTCCAGCACTTAAGTACCCCAACTTCATGCCGTTCATGTGTTTGAATGCTTAAAATCAGAATAAGGTACCAGTGTAGAGAAGCTTCTGGAGGAGCAGTGCAACTCTGACAGCAACTTCCTGATATCGGCATTTGACTGCACATGTGTGGTTGCTGGAAGTTGCTGTCCGATTTACTCCTTAATAATGGTGAGTGCTGATAGCCTCACCGTTATTCTTACCGTGAAATCTGGGCCAATGCCTCCGAACAATGCCTCTGAACGCAGGGTCCCAAAAGTCACTGCCTCCGTGTTGTGTTGTAGATGATCTGAAGGGTTTTTAAATCTCTGAGCATAATATCTGGCCTACAGCACTGTATCATGCAGATCAATGCCTGCTTCCTAGAGCCTCTTAAAATGTCACCATTTTAAGGAAGTCATCTGTGCCAGCCTTATTTGAAAGGGATATAAAGTAGCAATATGGTACTCTATGCAGCCGTGTTTCATGATAGCCGTGGAACAAGCAAAGACAAAAGCAGAGCACAGATAAAACAAAGCTGAGGTTCCAACCAAAATTACTGGTATACCAATGATAACTAGATTGTTCTTCACAAGTCTGTTCGAATTGAGGAAAACTTCACAGTACATATCCCCCTCCCATGACACCAGAATTATTATCAGTTGCTACATCCTCCAGAACACGCATCTTTATTGATGACCAGTCCAGCGCAAACATGCAGAGGAAGGTTGTAGTATATGCAAGCACTCTAATAATGACTCCACGAGGTAAGGGTATTGTACTTGAACTGTAGTGACCTTAGTCCGTTTATTGCACCCTCGTTTGTGAGGACACAATGAGGTGAGCTCCCTTTTATACTTAATTACCTGCAGTGTGCAGGTGACCTTTAGGTCTCCCCAGTAGCACCCTCTGGTGGTACAGGTATGGTATATACAGTGTGAAGATACATTCAGTGGTCTGGTGTTCCAGTACATACATTATACATACACAACAAAGGTAGTGACCATGCCAAAAGCTTTTGATTATTGGTGCTAGCAAGACAACGTAGAAGATTGATGTACCATGAATTAATTCCAGATGATTTTCAATAATGGTCATACTCTTGATTGACTTGCCCCGAGTTTCCTCCTCAATCTGTTGTTTTCCTCTAAATTAGTGAAACCATCTGAAGTTTTTTGGTCTAATGTCTTTTATTTTTAAAAGCTGGTGTCTGCTTCAGGTTATGTTGCTGATGCAACATGCCTTGACTGACTATTGTGTTGCTCCTGGATTTCAGGTTTGTGAAAACAGAAAATATGTGCAATGAGTACATGTGCCTAGAACTAGATGTCGGTATCAGTAAATAACATTTTAATAATGCATTACAGTCATTCTTTTACATCTGCGGAAACTCCGATTCATTTGTGCAGTTACAGTATAGTAGTATAATTGTACAAGCCAGCAGAAGCGTGTTCTTCATCTGCAATTTGGCGATCATCCAAGCTCTTTAACGATGTCCATCCTCAGGCCTCCATTATCGTCTTCTGAGGCTTTGTTCGGTGTGTTGACTTTGGTTACAGGTCAACTTCTTCCGCAAGAAGAACAATATGAATTGAATGAGTAGAGATTATATCATGAGTTTCAACTGTAGCATATTATATATGACCTAATGCATTATTTACTTAAACATAAAGTACCATTTAGATGAATTTCTAATAGCTGACTTGAGTACTTTGGGATTTCTAGTTGTAGGCATAACAACATGTAGTCATCAATCTTCCTCACTTTCATCTTTCTATGCTTCCCCTTCTAGCCCTGTCTAATAGTTCTCAACAACATTCATCAGTTCTCTTTCTATTGTAATACAAGCAGGTTGCTAAGTCAATGGAGGTTTGCTATAAAACTACAACAAGTCCAGTGCTTGCCATGTATGCCCATAAATGGAAGCATCAGCGTGTTCTCATTCATTCTAATTCCCCATCCTTGCACCAGATCAGTTACCAGCTTCTGGATATCCTTTCAGATGCAGCTTGTAGGTAACACAGCCTTTGTTGCCCATGCAACTGTTGAGGGATTGGAACCTGAGCGCAATTTGTTGGGACCTCACATAGCGGACCAAAATTGCCCGCCGGCAGAAACGGGTCGCACCTACCACTCAATGCATGGGATGGCCAAACCGAAGAAATGCAGCACCTCGTGCTCTTTTTTTTTTTAGAGCTGGCTAGAAGTGGCCTCACCATCGGGGCAGGGTGGAGTGGCCGTCACTGGTGGGGCGGGGTGGCCAAAGCTGCAAGTCACCAGCGCCGCACTGATAACGTCATCACGCTTGCACACCACAACGTCCCTCCCCTTTCATTAATGGGGAGGGCCGCTGTGAAGTCTGCAGCCAACATTGGGCCACCAGGGAAGGTTTTGGCCGGACCAGCGGCCTGGCACGCAAGAGGGGGTGGGAGGCTGCCTGTTAGCAGCCTGGCCGAACTGCGGGCATAATTGTCGGCCCGACCTGGCAGTCGGCCAACAAAAGAAAAATAACGTGGTGTTGCCGGCAGCGGCACCTCCCCTTTAAATGCAGCCACGCCGCCAAGCCACAGAAAGGCAAAAACCGTCGGGGGCACCACTCCCGCAGGGCAATTCCGGGAAAGGGCCAATTTACCGCGAGGCAATTTCAAGAAGGCGTCGTCGTCAGTTGGCACAGGGTCGGTGCGTGCACATCGCGGCGGGAAAACGGGTGGAGCGGTCCCTTACACCGCTCCAAACCTGAGGAAGGGCAATTTCTAAAATGGCCACCCATCTGTGGAGACTTGCCGCACATTCTGCACCAGCCTGTGGCCGCCGCTTTAGAAAGGGGAAGTTTCGGCCCCTAGCTCTTCTGCAATAAAGATGTGTGAAACGAATTTTGAATGCTCTGGATTCTATCTCCATTATCAGATATCATGGCACAATCCATTGCTCAATTGGTCCACTGTGTACTGTGCATCAGTTAAATGGATATTTAGGTAGCTATTGAGTGTATCCTACAAAACAGCAGTGACTTCAAACCAATTAATTGGCAATTTGAAGCATCCTGAGAATGTGAAAGGCACTATATAAATACAATCTTTTTCCCTTCCTTTTTAACTTGAAGAAAGTGCAGAATGAACTGTGTTCCTGAGTGCTTTCTGTGCGATAAAACTAATTTCATTACTCGGTTTGTTGTTTCTCATTAAGCCAGAAGAGTGGAGTGCTTTGAAGAATGCAATTACTTGCCATATGGTCAGCAGTGTTTTGTGATAAGAACGAGAGACATTTTTAGAAACCTCATGAATCTCGCTATATCCCTTCTCATTCAAGAAATACATCCAATTGTTTCTTGTACCCATTATACTATCCACTTCCCTGACAACTTATTCCCCAACTGCATTAACCTTTAGCTCAAAGGGGCGTGCTTTACTGCCTATATTATTTTGAACTTCCTAAATGTAACTTTTATTTCTTGATATTTGAATCCTTTGCACGTGTGAAGGGGTGAAATTGATCCTGGACGGGATGTAAAATGGGCTGTCGATTTGCTATCGTCCGTTGTCTTTGGTCCCCACCACAAATTCCGGTCCCTAGCCACAGTTTCCATCCCCCTCCCTGAACACTGTATCAGGCGGAATCGGACTGTTCGCATCCTCCGTGTCCTATTAAACCCTAAACTGATCTTCCGACCCCATATCCTCTCCATCACCAAAAGTGACTACTTCCACCTTCAAAATATTGCCTGTCTCTGCCCTTGCCTCAGCTCCTCTACTGCTGAAACCCTCATTCATGCCTTAGTTACCTCCTAACTTGATTATTCGAATGCTTTCCTGGCTGGCCTCCCACCTTCCACCTTCAGCAAACCACATCTCATCCAAAACTCACACAAGTCCTATTCACCCATCACCCCTGTGTTTGCTGATCTACATTAGTTCCCAGTCTGACAAGGTCCCAGTTTTAAAATTCTAAACCTTGCATTCAAATCCTTCCATGGTCTCAGCCCTCCCGATCTCTGTACACTCCTCCAGCTTTTAAAACACTGCGCAATCGGTCCGAAGCACTGGAATTCTCTCTCTAAGCCTCTCCACTGCTCTCCCTTTAAGATGCTCCTTGAAACCTACCTCTTTGACCAAGCTTTTGGTCACCTGTCCGAGTAGCTCTATGTGGCTCCTGTCAAATGTTGTCCGAAAACGCTCCTGTGAAGTACTTTTGGATGTTTTTGCAATGTTGCAGGAGCTATATAACTGCAAGCTGATTCTGTGTGCTAGCATCCAAGACCAATTTCACCGCCTGATAATTTTCAATGATCAAATTTATTAGTCCGTACAATTCACCTGACAGCAGGATGGATTAATTTCATTTATTCATTCACGGAATGTGGACGTCACTGGCAAGGCCAGCATTTATTGCCCATCTCTAATTGCCCATGAGAAGGTGGTGTAAAGGATAAATTGTAAGAGTTGCAAATAGGTGGTCAGAATTATGCTGAAGATAGTGAACTTATCAGTATTAGGAGGGTCTGTATAATTGCCTACGTATGTAACACTTGCTTATGTAGGTATTGCACAAATGTATAACGCATTAAACTGAATCTGTAACCTCTAATACTTAAACAGCAAAATCAGCGGTTGTTGATCAGAAGCCTCTGAGGAAGAGATAAGGAAGCCAGTTTAGGCATCTATTATACTGTAGCAAAGTGCAAATCATGGAACAACACCATAGAAGATGGGCAATTGTATATACCACTCAGAGAGTTTGATAAGAGTCGACAAATCAATGTAACTTCGCTGATGGAATTCGACCTATCGAGGATTTTGTAGGAGGGTGCTCCTCTCCAAAACCTGTAGAAATTGAAATCTCTTGTATTTCAGTGGTTTTAGGCTGAACCTTCCCGTGCATTGCTCGTAATAAAACCGGTAAACCTGAGGTTTTGTTTGTTTACTTCCGTGGTCGTTATACAGTGGGAGCTGGAAGAGGTGTCGATTATCTATATCAGTTAATCCACCCCGAGGAAGAGAAGCCTTCCTTTTACCCCAACAGAAGGGCGAGGTGTCGATTAACTATATCAGTTAGTCCACTTTGAGGGAGAGAAGCCTCCTTTGTACCCCTACAGTGGCATGGTAGGCCATTTCAAAGGGCAGTTAAGAGTCAACACATTGCTGTGGGTCTGGAGTCACATATAGGCCAGACAGGGTAAGGAGGGAAGATTTGGGCAAGTACATTAGTAAACCAGGTGAGTTTTTGCGACAATTCAGTAGTTACGTAGTCATCTTACTGATACCAGCTTTAAATTCCAGATTTACTTAATTAACTAAATTTAAATTCCCCCAGCTGCCATGGTGGGATTTGAACTCTTGACTCTGGATCATTGGTACAGGCTCTTGGTTACTAATCATACGACCATTATGCTACTGTACCACTAACCAAAATTTACCAGATTTTCCATTGCTTCATAATACTCCAGTTTTGGTCTGATTGAAACAAAATAAAATCTCTTTTGAAAGTAGGCAAACTGTATCAACTGCGAGCTACAGTTCCGATTGGCAGTATCAATGGGAAGTCAACTACAAATGAAGGTAGACTTTTATTTCATAATTTTGATAAAGCTAAGTGTCTCTTTAAATCTAATAAAATTGAGTACTATTAGGACTAAAGATGTAATTATAAAATGAAATTCATAATATACCCAATTTACAATCCCTGATTTAAAAGAAAGGAATGAATGAATGAATGTTCTATATTCAATTAGTTTGCAGCAACACAGGAATGGATTAACAATTGTAGTGGAACATTTTTTTTAGTCATGTCATTCAGTGCAGCTCTTCAATAATGGACCCATTTCCATACATCGGGAGCCTATTATCAGCAAGGGCAGACATCAACGATGAGGTCCAACACCGCCTCCAGTGCGCCAGTGCAGCCTTCGGTCGCCTGAGGAAGTGTGTGTTCGAGGATCAGGCCCTCAAATCTGGCACAAAGCTTATGGCCTACAGGGCTGTAGTGACACCCGCCCTCCTGTATGGCTCAGAGACATGGACCATATACAGTAGACGCCTCAAATCGCTGGAAAAATACCACCAACGATGTCTCCGCAAGATCCTGCAAATCCCCTGGGAGGATAGATGCACCAAAGTCAGTGTTTTCGATCTAGCCAACAACCACAGCATTAAAGCACTGACCACACTGGACCAGCTCCGCTGGGCGGGCCACATTGTCCGCATGCCCGACACAAGACTCCCAAAGCAAGCGCTCTACTCGGAATTCCTACATGGCAAGCGAGCCTCAGATGGGCAGAGGAAACGTTTCAGGGAAACCCTCAAAGCCTCCTTGATAAAGTGCAACATCTCCACTGACACCTGGGAATCCCTAGCTAAAGACCGCCCTAAGTGGAGGAAGAGCATCCGGGAGGGTGCTGAGCACCTTGGGTCCCGTCGCCGAGAGCATGCAGAAAACAAGCTCAGGCAGCGGAAGGCGTGTGCGGTAAACCATACTCCCCACCCACCCTTTCTTCCAACCATTGTCTGTCCCATCTGTGAGAGTCTTGGATTGTACAGTCACCCGAGAACTCACTTTCAGTGGAACCAAGCCTTCCTCGATTTCGAGGGACTGACTATGATGATGATCAATAATGATGTGCTTTAAATTGAAGCCAAACAATTACTTGGCTGCTGTTCTACTTTAATTCTCTGAAACCAGCATCAATTAAAGTGATAAAACTTATTTTTGTCCTTTGTTACATTGTGTCTTTGATTTTTTTTTAGACTGCATCACTAATTTGTAGCATAGAATGTATATAAAAGATATCACTTCCTGTAGGTGTAAACATCTTCGCTGATTCCAGTTTCTAAGTTAGTAATAAAAGATGATATAGTAAAAATAAATTTACAGTATCTCTCCTTATCATTTTGGAGTTATGATTAATTGTTTAATGCAACAGATTGTTTATCAATGGTTGAAAAAGCAAAACAAAATAACCATCAGGATAAGAATGAGTATTCAGATATTGAAGGATATTTCCCTCTTGGTTTAAAGTGTTCGAAAAAATAGTAATTCGGTCAGGAATGCTGAAGGGGGTTTGCTGTGAAATCATTTTTCTCATCTATGTTTTACTTCCATGTGTAAAGTTCTAAGCTGCGAATAACAAAAGTGAAGGGCTTGGTCGGTGTTAAAATCGGGTATGTTCTTGCTAAAGGAAGGTAGGAGAGAGCAGCTGAAAATTGCCTTGTAATTTGAAAATGGGTGATATTTTCATATAAGTCCTGGCATTGTTGAATAGAGGTCAAGGTATTCACATTTCAAGGAAAATAGTGCAACTGTGTTTGTTGGGATATAGATGATGATTCCACTATAATTTTACACCCAACCCTCATTCTCAGATATTGCTCTCACTTTCAAAAGTAACACCTGCACCTCATGTCAGATCCAATCCAATGGAGCTGCTTTAGAATATGAAGTATGTGATGTACTGTATGGTGCTTTCTTTCCAGGCCAAACATTCACTTATCAGTATGAACTGCTACATGGAGTATATTCATCTGATCAGAAAAGTAAATTGTTCTTGCCTCCTTCCACATTGTACTGTAGGAAGACAATTGAATCATTTAAAGTCCTGCACTTTAATAAGTAATGTAGTATTATTTATGTACATGGCTGAACAGAGTCCTTGCGATTTGTTCATTTTGAGTAAATCTTTCCTTTGAGTACATTAGAACTCCATAAAGCTGTGTAATGTCAAATATGACTGTTGTCTAAATGATGACGATGAGACTTGAACTAATGGAGATCAATTTTAGCATTCGAATATTCATATAGAGAAATAAATGAAGTTTGGGTATGAACATTACATCCGCAGAATGTAGCCTAAATTCGAAACACTCTATATTTATGCAGTCTGGCCATATTTGACTTCTTACAATTTTCTGCAGCTCTTTTGATTATAAAGAAATGCTTTTACTTGATCATGTTGAAGGTTTTGTGGATGCCAAACTGGCATTTTTTTGTTTCTTTTGACAACTTTATATCAGCAGCAACAAACCGATGCTCAGTTTGGGTTCTGCTAATTAGCTCCAGACTTCATTACAGCCTGGATGACATTCATGCTTGGGCTGATAAGTGGCAAGTTTCAGGCAATTACTAGCTCCTGTCATAGAATATTCTCTACTTGTCTGGATGAGTGCAGCTCCAACAACACTCGAGAAGCTCGACAACATTCAGGACAAAGCAGCCCACATGCTTGGAACCCCATCCACCCCCTTAAACATTAAATCCTTCCAACAACAGTGCACCGTGGCTGCAGTGTGTACCATCTACAAGATGCACTGCAGCAACTCCCGAAGGCTTCTTCGACAGCACCTCCCAAACCTGCGACCTCTATCACCTCGAAGAACAAGGGCAGCTGGTGCATGGGAACACAAGCACCTGCAAGTTCCCTTCCAAGTCACACACCATCCTGACTTGGAAGTATATTGGCGTTCCTTCATCGTCGCTGGATCAAAATCCTGGAACGCCCTCCATAACACCTCTATGGGAGTACCTTCATCACACGGACTGCAGCGGTTCAAGAAGGTGGCTCACCACCACCTTCTCGAGAGCAATTAGGGATGGGCAATAAAAGATCGACTTGGCAGTTGACTAAGTATTGGAGTGTAAGGTGCATAAATTGTGAAATAAGTTGGCCAGTAGCAAGTGCCAAGTTTGAGGATTGAAACTTCCAACTAATATCCCAGGAACGAATAATTTTTAAAAATTGTTAGTGTTATTGAGATAAAGATGGAGGCGATTGTAACAAAGAACGATTACTTTTATATTGCGGCTGTCACATTCTCCAGATATCTGAAAGTGTTTCACACACAATTAATTATTTTTTGGCCTGCTTTATAAGCAAACATGGTAGCCAATTTGTAAACACCAAAGTCCCACAAATAGTTGTAAGAAAAATGACCAGATTTAAAAAAAATTGGGTAATGCAAATAATGAGTAGGCAATATCGCAGAGTCAGATCAGCGGGATTCATGTAATGTTGCATTAGCTTTCTTGTCCTCTTGCAGTAGGGACAATGCAAATATAGTGAGACTCCATCTTCCCTCGAATATTTTTGCTCAGTTATATCTGGGTTCGTGCAGGGTGATAGTTTTTGATGCACAAGTTTGCAATCCCTTAAGCTATCAGATTCAAATGCGTGCTTACAGCCCATATTAAAGCAATTAGTATTTGCAGTTCCATTTTCACATTAGCCCTGAAATTGCAGTCTCACTGATAGCATCATCCATTTGATAGACACCACAACTTCCAGTAGTGCATGCGCGAAATCCAGAACTTGTCAGTTCATCCGTACAGCATGGAAACTCAATTGCTTGTGTAGAGTTGGGCATAGGGCCTGCTTTCATCAGTGTAAGTGTATAAATAAGCCTTAAATTAAACATCTAAAAATCAAAAATTATGCAAGTACACTTTAAATGAGTTTATGCAAATATTGGCCTGGATTAAGGTATTTAAAATTATTTACCAAAATAATTTATTTTTGAAGTTGGTGCAATAAAGGGACTTATGAATAAAATTGCAATTCAGTACATTTATAATCATTAGAGTTCTATAAATTGTATAATTATTTGGGGATTCCATTGCATATCATTAATTGTAAATCATTGCAATGGAATCCTCCTTTCTCACGTGATCCCAGGGACTCTTTCGAACTGGAGACCTGAGACAGCAACTCTACGCAGCCTGGGCATCTGGAGGAAGGTTTGTAAAGGTATTGTGGGTCAGTGATGTTCTCTGGAGGTACACCGCTGATCACAATTTGTGGCCCATTATCTTGGTAGCTATTGTCAAGTCATGGAACGTTTCCCTAATTCCCTCCAGGACTTGGGTTTCTAACCCAGCTTTACCTGATCAATGATCCGCATTCAAACAATCTGGCACCGAAATGGATTAATGGACCAAAAACAGAAAATGCTGGTAATGATCAACATTTGTGGAGAAAGAAACAGAGTTAACATTTCAGGTTGATGACCTTTTGTCTGAACTGGAAAAAGTTAGAGATGCAACAGGTTTTAAGCAAGTACAGAGGCAGGGAAGTGGGGAGGGGAAGAATGAAAAAAAGGGAAGGGATAGGGTGGAAGGCAGGAGAGATTAAATGACAAAAGGGATGTTGGTGCAGGGTGAAAGGAGATGGTAATGGGAAAAATAAAGAAACAAAAGATGGCTTTAGAGGACGTGTAAATGGGAATGTCACAATCATCAGCAACTGCTGCCGTCTGATTAAAAATGTGGGCAGAGGTTATGATCTGAAATTGTTGAACTCAGTATTGAGTCCAGAAGGCTGTAAAGTGCCGAATAGAAAGACCAGGTGCTGTTCCTCGAGCTTGTTTTGAGCTTCATGGGAACAGAGTGGGAGTGGGGTGGAGAATTAGTGATAGGCGACTGGAAGCTCGGGGGTCACGCTTGTGGACTGAACACAGATGTTCCACAAAGCAGTCACCCAATCTGCATTTGGTCTCCCCAACATAGAGAAAACTGCATCAAGAGCAGTGAATACAACATACTCTGTTTCTCTCTCCACAGATGCTGCCTGACCTGCTGAGTATTTCCAGCATTTTACTCTCTTTATTTCAGAGTTCCATAATCCGCAATGTTTTGCTTTTGATTAATGGATTGCCATCTCCAACCGAAAAAAAATCAACCTCGTTCTTTTTTGAAGACATTAATAAGGGTCAGGTCATAGTTAACAATTTGGGGTTTGTGAACAATGCACGCAACAATTGCTTGAACCTTCTGCGTGGTTGCCTTTACTTCAGGACCCTTTGCAAGAAATGGTGATTTAAAACCTTGTTAGCACATTAAGGAATATTGATCATTAGGCCACCCATGCAGGGATGGCTATTTTCTGCTGAGTGAGATTATCTAATTTCCTGAGGAAGAAATCCAACTGGAGCAAAGCCAGGACCACTCACCAGTAAGAGGTGCTGCTCCTGATCAGAAATGGGGAAGCTTTAGTTTACTACTTAGTTTAAATGAAGAAAATGCGCCAATTATCATGTAATAAGTTAAAAATACAAACTTTGTAGGTTAAACTTTTCTTGAACAGAACATAACTAAATTGAAAAGACTTTCATCATCTAACATCCCATTCCTACAAAGATAAAAAAAAATTAGATAATTTTAAGACCATTGCGTTCATTTATTCTCTCATACATGCCAGCTGCTGCATTTTAATTGATCTACTGTACTACTTTGAGTGTCAGACTGTGATCTTTTTAGAGTCCAAGGAACAACAATCTAATCTTACTTCTATGTACTAACTTCATTTTATAATGCCTGCTGCATTTTAAACAGTCAAACAATGAAAGAAATAATGAACGGATGTATGTGCCTAAACTGTCAAGTAGAGTTGTGTGGGTTGCCTTGTATGCTAGTATCCTCATGTAGATAGAGCCAACGTTACTTTTCCCAGTTCAGAGAATTTCACGCTTTTGCCATCTACTGTATTGTCAAGTTTTGGACTTCAATTATTCTGTGTTCACTTTGAAATATTTATTAGTGACATATGAAAGAAAAGAGTTGTGCTGTACTATTTCAGGAGTTCACATTCTGAGCCTCATTTTCCCACCAAATGTGATTTGATACTCAGAATCTTTATCTTCCCCCAGTGAAATCTAAATATGCTGAAGCACATCATTCCATTATTTCATATGTACTATAAGAAGACTGCTATTTATTATTAAATTTCAGTGACTAACCAAATGCAAATGGTTGGAAAAGTCAAAGGAAGGGATTCCCAGAAGGGACATTGATTAAATTAGCCAGCATTAGAGTGAAATGCTTAATGCAGTTTATGCAATAAACATAAATCTCATTTTATGTGCTGTAAGATATTTCATGTAGGAACCATTTTGTTTTTGACGTTACTTGTTATTGGCTTATTTTTATGCTTTAGTGCCTTTGACATCAATCACTTACATGAGCCCTTTTTGAAAGTTATCAAAAGTCAGGAGTTCAAAATTCCTCAACGTGTTAGTTAATAACACACATTAGTTAAGACTAAATAATATTTTGCCTTCAAGTTATATTTTTCAGTGCATTCTTCTGTGATATTACCAACTGTTAAAATTGATTTCCAGTACATGGGCCAGATTTAACTTGCTTCATCTTATTAAAAAGCAAGTAAAGGTAATCTATTAAAAGTAATGCACTTCCTTTGCATTGAGCATGTTTAATCCAAGAAAAATGTTTTAGTTGTACAACGTGAGATAGCACTACCCTAGAAAAATGTTTTAGTTGTGCAGAGTGAGATAGCACTGTACAGGGACAACAAGGAGCCATAAATCTCTACATCTTTCTTCAATTGCCAGCATGGGCATAGCATGCAAAGTTGTCTTGATGGTAACAAAAAGGAGGGACAACAGGAGCAAGAGAAGGCTCCCAGGAAGGTCAAGGCACAAAGCAGCTGCACCCACCAATACTGGAAACACCAAGTACTACAAGAGATCTGTTTGAAAAGGCTTTGTCTCAGTAGAGAGGCCATCAATGAGACATCAGCCCACTGGAACTCGCCTACAGCCACAGTCCCCTATCTAGACTGCACTACTTGTGGCAGAGGAAGTTTGTCTCTGAACAACTGTGTAACACAAACATAGTAACATGAGTAGGCCACTCAGTCCCTCAAGTCTGTTTTGCTATTCTATTAGATTGTGGCACATCATTACTTCAACTTAATTTACCTCCAATTTTTCCATATTCCTTGATACACTTACCTATCGATCTCAGTCTTGAACATTTCAATTGACCCAGCATCCACAGCCTTTGAGAAACAAGTTACATATTTCCACTACCCCTTGTGTGAAAAAGTGCTTCCTGACTTCACTCCTAAATGGCTTAGCTCTAATTTTAAGATTATGCCCTCTTCTTAACTTCTCCATCAGAGATAATAATTTCTCTATCTACCCTATCAAATCCTTTTTTAATTTTAAACACCTCAATCAGATTACCCTCAAACATCTAATCTCGAAAGAAACTAGTTAAGTTTATGCAACCTGCCCTTGTAGTTTAATGCTTTAATCCCTGGTATCATTCTGGTGAATCTGCGCTGTATCTCTTCCAAGTCCAATTTATCTTTCCTGAAATTTGGTGCTCAGAATTGAACACACTACTCCAGATGGGGTTTGACCTAGGCTCTCTACAACTGAAGCAAAGCTTCCTCACTTCTGAAACATAGAAACATAGAAAATAGGTGCAGGAGCAGGCCATTCAGCCCTTCTAGCCTGCACCGCCATTCAATGAGTTCATGGCTGAACATGAAACGTCAGTACCCCCTTCCTGCTTTCTCGCCATAACCCTTGATCCCCCGAGTAGTAAAGACTTCATCTAACTCCCTTTTGAATATATTTAGTGAATTGGCCTCAACTACTTTCTGTGGTAGAGAATTCCACAGGTTCACCACTCTCTGGGTGAAGAAGTTTCTCCTCATCTCGGTCCTAAATGGCTTACCCCTTATCCTTAGACTGTGACCCCTGGTTCTGGACTTCCCCAACATTGGGAACATTTTTCCTGCATCTAACCTGTCTAAACCCGTCAGAATTTTAAACGTTTCTATGAGATCCCCTCTCATTCTTCTGAACTCCAGTGAATACAAGCCTAGTTGATCCAGTCTTTCTTGATAGGTCAGTCCCACCATCCCGGGAATCAGTCTGGTGAATCTTCGCTGCACTCCCTCAATAGCAAGAATGTCCTTCCTCAAGTTAGGAGACCAAAACTGTACACAATACTCCAGGTGTGGCCTCACCAAGGCCCTGTTCAACTGTAGCAATTCCAACTCTCAAGATAAAAGCCAATATTCTATTAGCATTTTTGGTTACATTTTGTACCTGACCACTAGGCTTTGCTCCTTCACAGCTTCTAGTCTCTCACCATGAAGAAAATATTCAGATTTATCTTTCTCTGATCCAAAGTGGATGATCTCAGTTCCCCGTATTCTGCCTTACTCTGTCTAAGTCCCTTTGCAACTTCTTGCTCCTACCCACACAACTTAGTGTCATCTGAAAACTGGGATAGACAGCTCTTTATTCCTTCATCCAAATCATGAATGCAGATAGTGAGAAGCTGCGGCCCCAGTACAGATCCCTGGGGAACACCACTTGCCAATCAGAGAACATTCCTTTTATCCCTAGTATTACTCGTATCTGCCAACCAATTACCACCTCATGTCACAAGGTTACCTCGAATTCCATGCCCTCATTTGGGAATCTTATCAAATGACTTCTGGAATAAGCAACCCCTTATGAACTATGCTGGTGACTTCTTCAAAAAAAACTTGAACAAGATTAGTTAGACTTTCACAAATCCATGCTGACTTTCTTTGAACGGGTCATACCTGAAGTGGTCAGTCACTAGATTCTAGTAACTTGCCATCAATTGATGTTGAACTGACAGGTCAGCAGTTACCTGGTTTCTCCCTCCCTCTCCTCTTAAATAATGGAATGACATTTACAATTATTCAACCCAAATGCACAATTCCTGAATCAAAAGAGTTTTGCAAAGTTAGGAGTAATACATCTGCAGATTCCTCACCCATTTCTTTAAATAACCTGGGGTGGAAACATCAGGTCCTGGGGATTTGTCTATTTTAAGTCCCATTCTTTTCTCCATTAACTTTTTAAAAAACTTGTATTAAATCCATTTAGTTTTTCTCCGACTTATTTTTATTCGTTCATTGGATGTGGGCATCGCTGGCAAGGCCAAGCATTTATTGTCCATTCCTAATTGCCCTTGAGAAGATGGTGGGGAACTGCTTTCTTGAGCCGCTGCAGTCCGTATCGTGAAAATACTCCCACAGTACTGTCAGGGAGGGAGTTCCAGGATTTTGACCCAGTGACTATGAAGGAATGGTTTGCAACTTGGAGGGGAAGTTGGTGGTGTTCCTATGCCCCTGCTGCCTTTGTTCTTCTAGGTGGTAAAGGTCAGGGGTGCTGTCAAAGAAGCTTTGCCGAGTTGTTACAGTGCGCTGCTGATGGAGGGAGTGAATGTTTAAGGTAATGGATGGGTGCCAATCAAGCAGTCTGCTTTGTCCTGGATACTGTCGAGCCTTTTAGAAACACTGGTCTCAAGTTTCGGCTTGAGTTGCTCCTATTTTTTTGGAGCAACTAATTTAGGATGGAGCATCTTAGAAATTGCAATTCTCGGCATTTTAGTTTACTCCAGTTCTAGTGAGTTAGAACAGTTTCATTGTAGAACAGATTTGTTTTTTCAAAAGGGGGCGTGTCCAGCCACTTATGCCTGTTTTGCAAGTTTAGGCAGTGAAAAGTTACTCCAAACTAACTTCAAATGGAGTAAGTATAGATTTTTGTATGCTCAGAAAAACCTTGCCTCCAGTTACAAATCAGGCGTAGGGAACGATGTGGGGGGGGGGGGGGGGAATTAAATTTTAAAAGCATTCAACAGTCTCATTTCTACAAATAAAGAGCCATCCTGAATAATAAATGATAAATAAAGCAAATAAAAACTTTGAATTTTCCTCCCTATCCGAAATAGCACAGTAGCCTCCCACGCTCTGAAGTTATTTTTATAGGGCCGTTCGCCCTGGAGCCAGGGGCAGGACACGGGTCGGTCGGGCCACACATCGGCAATACATCAGCCTCCGAGCTACGAAGTGATTTGGGCCATTTGGCCAGGAGACAGGGGCGGGCCACGGGCTTCAGGTGGGCCACACCGGCAGCACAGCAGCCTCCCGAGCTGTGCAGTTATTTTTATAGACTGAGGGCCATTCGGCCAGGAGACAGGGGAGGCGTACAAAGCACGGGGAGGGAGAGCCAGCCAACCAGCAAGTTTAAAAGTTAAATTTGTAATTCAAGTATGGGTGCTGCATTATCAACACCACGGATTATACAATGGTTCACCATCAATTCACTGCATCGGAGAGAATTGATTACAGCTCACTGCACCAGGAACGTCATAGCCCAGAGGCTGATGGGCACGAGAACTTAGCCATGTCGGCAATATCGAGCCAGGCGTTTGTACCTGGACATGAGTGAGGCTGATTGTGTCAAAAGGCTGCGTTTCCGCAGAGAAGTTGTCGTTGAGATCTGTGAGATGCTGAGAGCAGATTTGCAGCCCAGAAGCAGAACGCCGACTGCCTTGTCTGTTGACGTGAAGGGAACAGCTGCATTTGCCTTCTATGCCTCGGGATCGTTTCAAGCTACAACTGGAGATATGTGCGCCATCTCTCAACATGCAATACATGCCTGCGTTTACCAGGTCAGGGCTGCACTGTATGCATGGAGGAATGACTTCAAGTTCCCAATGACTGCACAAGCAATACATGACAGGGCTGTGGGCTTCTCCAGGATTGTTGGCTTCCCAGATGTACAGGGCTGCATTGATTGTACTCACATCGTTTTGCGAGCACCTGTGGAGGATTCCGAGCAGTACAGGAATAGAAAAGGTTTCCACTCCGTTAATGTGCAGCTCGTGTGTGATGACAAGCAGCGCATCATGTCAGTCGATGCGAGGTACCTTGGTAGCACCCATGATGCGTTCATCCTATGCAACAGCATTATATCTGACATGTTTGAGTGGCAGCCAGAAGGGCAGAACTGGCTGCTCGGAGACAAAGGGTACGGCCTGGCCACCTGACTCACCTACATGTAACACGGACGGAAGCTGACCATCACTACAGCATGGCGCACATCATCATAGAGAGGACCATTGGCATCTTGAAATAGCCTGGACCATTCTGGAGGCCACATGCAATACTCTCCTCATATTGTCGGTCACTTCACTGTTGTGTGCTGCATAACTTAACCATCATAGGCAGTAGGAGCTGGTAGTGGAACCAGAAGACCCACGTGAGGGTCCAGTGTCTGATGATAGTAATTTGGAAGAGCAGGATGAGGATGATAATGATAATCAGAAAAGCATGCAAGTGCCTGATGCTGGAGCATGAGGTCAGAGGAGGGCCATCTATCGTGCTCCTTTAACGATTGCTCGAGCCCTGCGCCAGCAGCTCATCCGTGAACGCTTCAATTACTGATGCCCAAGGGCTCTGCGATAATTCTTGCACATGGACATGTTTATTTTTTGGAGTTATTCCTATGTTGTGTTGTGTTAATGGAACATGATTCAGTTTTAATGAAAAAATATCTTAAAGTTAACTAATGTAATATTTGTTGTATCAAACTTTACTTTTTAATATGACTCTTGAAGATCACTTAAAAACTTGTAAAGTTACAAAACAATTTCAATTTGAATAACATTACTACAGTTACATCAAGAACAAGAGCAGCAAAGAAAGGCTGCAACCATCTCTCATCCACATCTCGGTGAATGTTCACTTCTTCATGGGGGTGTCATTTGATTGACCGGGCTATGTGCCCTTATTGCAGCAGCTACCTCACCCAGGCCCTCCCTGACGGCCTGTGCCGTCACTTGCACTCCCTCGGACATTCCCTCCCTCATTTCCCATGTCATTACTGCTATTTCTCCTGTCAGTACCGTCACCTCTTCACCCACTGCACTGATGCTGCCCACAAGTGATCGGGTAAACTCATTGGTCTGCACACCCGATGCCACAACCCGAGCCACATCAGTTGCACGCTGCATCTCAGGAGAGCGTGTCTCCAATCTCCTCCTCCTATGGCTGGGTCTGCCTCGCGGCACCACTAAACTGAGAGCCGTGGGCTGGGATGGTGGGACACTCTGTATTCCAAACGGCAGCACTAGAGTGGGAGCCGCGGGCTGGGATGTTGGGTCAGTGCGTGTGAACTGCTGGATTATATCAGCAGCACCACTGGGACCCGCAACATCGGAATCAAACCCATGGAAGGTGGAACCAGAACCTATGCAAGGTTGAAACTCTGATGCCCGCTAATGTGGGCTCATAAATATTAATTTGGAAGGTCTCCCCTGAAGACATTTCAGTCATCGCCGCCTGCAGCCAGTCTGGATCGTCCGCATCTGGTTCTTGTTCTGGATCTTCAGGATCATCAGGGTTGGCATCATCATCATCATCTTCTGCAAAATATATCAGAACAGTCAAATGTTTAGCAGCAGAGGAGGGGGCAGAATGGGTGGCATGAGTACTCTCTCACATAGCAGTCCAGGCAGCAGGTTGATTTGAAGGGCCACAATGCATTTTCAGGACCTACCCTCTTCCTCGTGTGCGGGCCCAGCTTGTGCTGTACTGATTGTTTTTCTCCATGTACGACTCATCATAGTAGCTACCCTCTGTTCCAAGGGTGTCAGTGGATGCAGATTTGATGGGCCTCCTCCTGTTTGAGTTCTTTCCCTTTTGTTGTGGGTCAATTTCTTCTGCAAAGATTAAAATATAACTTTTTACAGAGTGCATCTTTCTGTAGGGTGGGACACAGAGTCACATGACAATTACGATTTCATGAAAAAATGAAAATATTACTGACACTAACTAGTTGACCAAGGTCGTGCCATTTCTTTTTACACTGGCTTCCAGATCTCATGGTATGCACCACTGCGCAGTAATCTTCTGCAACTTGGTTCCAGCGTTTCTTCATTTCTTTGGGTGGCACTTTTATGCGACCTCTGTTGCTGGTATCCAGCTCCTGCCATCTCTGCTCAATTATGTTAACTAATATCTCCACTTCCTCATGCAAGAAATTCTTTGTTCTTGCTGTATTGATTTAACACTGATTTTTCAAAACACACAATCCTTATTTTGCATGTACCTATGCAGCACCTGTTCTGGAAGTTTAGCAGCAAAAAGCAGCACTCACTGATTTCAGCAGGTGATTTCTTAAACAGTGCTGCTAAAAGCAGTTCTTCAGGCATAAAAAAAAACACCAAAATTTAGTCAAGCCTTTCCACAGCTCCACAAAACAAATCAACACTTTTCCTCATTTACCTTTAACAATGTCGCTCACTGCGCATGCGTGCACGCTCCAGCGCGCATGCGCAGGGCTGCTGGCACGACGTTGTCTTCTCCGACCTAGCCCCGACCCCCTGCAGTCTCAATCGGCGCGATGCTTTCACCCCGCCCTCCACAGATCTCTGCATGCCGCGCCGAGCTGGAAGGAAGCCGCTTCGAATCGAGAATTGCTCCGTAAGTTTTTGGCGTGGCTCTCCGGGCTGTGCCGTTCTAGGCGCGGCCCGAAACTTGAGCCCATGGAAGCATAGAAATTTACAGCGCAGATGGAGGCCATTTCGGCCCATCGTGTCTGCGCCGGCAAACAAAGAGCCGCACGGCCCTTGGTCAGCAGCCCTAAAGGTTACATATAAACCTATGAACAGTGACGGAAAGGCAAAGAGTACCCAGTCCAACCAGTCCGCCTCACAGAACTGTGACATCCCTTATACTGAAACATTCTACACTCCTCCCCAACCAGAGCCATGTGATCTACTGGCAGAGGCAAAAAACAGATAAAAACCTAAGTCAATTTAGGGAGAAAAAAAATCTGGGAAAATTCCTCTCCGACCCACCCAGGCGATCAAAACTAGTCCAAGAGATCACCCTGGCCATATTCTATTCCCTGTAGTACTTACCATTATATCTGCGTCGTCCAATCTAATTCCAATTACCAGCTCGAGGTCTGTAATCCTGCAGGTTACTGCACTTTAAGTGCCCATCCAACCATCTCTTAAAAGTGGTGAGGGTTTCTGCATCCACCACTCTTCCAGGCAGCAAGTTCCAGATCCCCACAGCCCTCTATGTAAAGACGACCCCCCCCCCCTCAAATCCCCTTCCACCAACCAACTTAAAACTATGCCCCCTCGTAATAGATCCCTCCATCAATGGAAATAGACCCTTACTATCCACTATGTCCAGGCTCCTCAATATTTTGTACATCTCAATGGGGTCTCCTCTCAACATCCTCTGTTCCAATGAGAACAAACCCAGCCTATCCAATCTGTCCTCATAACTAACATTCTCCATTCAAGGCAGCATCCAAGTAAATCTCCTCTGCACGCATATTATAGGAAGGACATGCAATCGCGTCCTTCCTATAACACGGCAACCAGAACTGCACGCAGTACTCCAGCTGTGGCCTAACCAAAGTATTATACAAATTAAGCATGACCTCCCTGCTCTTATATTCTATGCCCCTGCCAATAAAGGCAAGCATTCCATATGCCTTCTTAACCACCTTATCCACCTGGCCTGCTACTTTCAGGGTTCTGTGGACAAGCAGCATACATCCGCGCCAGGATGTCCTTGGAGATGGAGCACGCGGTGTCCACCGGTACGCTCGCGGCCTTCCGCGAGAGGTGGGCACCGGAGGGACTGGAGTGCATCATCATGCCCGGCAACCAAATTTTAATTTGATTTTATGTTTTAAAGTTTAATTTGTTTTAATTGCCGGTGTTTTTAGTGTCCCCCTCTCCTTTTATAGGGGGCACTTGGAGGAACAATATATGATTTTAGTGCCCAAAAAAAACTTTAAAAAACCCCCAAAAAAACACAAAAAACCCCACAAAAACAGGGCCTTGGAAATGTTTGGTGCGCCCCCCAGATCGGGGGGACACGATTTAATGATTTCATGTTTTAATTTTCTCCCCCCCAAAAAAAAAAAGAGTTCTGTGGACAAGCAGCGTACATCCACGCCAGGGTGTCCTTGGAGATGGAGCACGCGGTGTCCACCGGTACGCTCACGGCCTTCCGCGAGAGGTGGGCGCTGGAGGGACTGGAGTGCATCATTACCCCCGGCAACCAAATTTTAATTTGATTTTATTTATTTTACAGTTGATTTGTTTTAATTGCCGGTTTTAGTGTCCCCCTCCCCTCCCCTTTTATAGGGGGCACTTGTAGAATTAATGATTTTATGGCCCCCCAAATTTTTTTTTTTTAAAAAAGAGTAAAAAAAAAAGGGCAGTTTGAAAAATGTTTGGAGTGTCCCCCAGATTGGGGGCATTTGATTTAATGTTTATTTCGTTATCCAACCAAAAAGAGTTCTGTGGACAAGCACTCCAAGGTCCCTTTGTTCATCTACACTAGTAAGTGGCCTACCGCTTAATGTGTATGCCCTTTCCTTATTAGTCCTCCCAAAGTGCATCACCGCACACTTCTCTGAATTAAATTCCATTTGCCACTGCTCTGCCCACCTGACCAGTAGATTGATATCCTCCTGCAGCCCATGACTTCATTATTAACCACAGCCAATTTTACTGTCGTCTGCAAACTTCTTAATCATACTCCCTATATTCAAATCTAAATCATTGATAAACCACAAAAAGCAAGGGACCCAGTACTGAGCCCTATGAAACCTCACTGGAAACATCCTTCCAGTCACAAAAACATCCATCAATCATTACCCTTTGCTTTCTACCTCCAAGCCAATTTTGGATCCAACTTGCCACTTTAACCTTCATAACCAGTCTACCATGTGGGACCTTATCAAAAGTATTGCTAAAGTTCATATATACTACATTGTACGCCCTACCCTCATCGACCCTCTTGGTTACTTCCTCAAAAAATTCAATCTGGTTAGGCAAACACGATCTTCCCTCAACAAATCCATGCTGACTGTCCCTAATTAATCGTTGCCTTTCCAAATGCAGAATTATCCTGTCTTTCAGGATTTTTTCCAATAATTTTCCCACCACTGAGGTTAGGTTGACAGGCCTGTAATTACTCAGCCGATCCCTTTCTCCCTTCTTAAACAAGTGTACTACATTAGCAGTCCTCCAATCATCCAGCACCATGCCCAGATCCAAAGAGGACTGGAAAATGATGGTCAAGGCCTCTGCTATTTCCTCTTTTACTTTGCTCAACAGCCTGGGATGCATTTCATCCGGGCCTGGGGACTTATTTACTTTCAAAGCTGCTAAACCCCTTAATACTTCCTCTTTCGCTATATTTTTTTCATCCAGAATATCATACTCCTCCTCGATAGCAATATCTGCATTACCCTTTTCCTTTGTGAAAACAGATGCAAAGTATTCATTAAGAACCCTACCAACATCTTCCACCTCCACACAAAGATTACCCTCATGGTCTCTAATAGGCCTTACCTTGTTTTTTAGTTATCCTCTTACTCTTAATATATGTATCGAACATCATGGGGTTTTCCTTAATTTTACTGGCCAAGAATTTCTCGTGCTCTCTTAGCATTCCTAATATCCTTTTTAATTTTGCCTCTTAACTTTCTATATTCCTCTAAAGATTCTAAAGTATTTAGCCATTGGTATCTGACATAAGCATCCTTTTTTTTTTCCTTAATCCTCCCCTGTAAGTCCCTAGACATCCAGGATGCTCTAGAATTATTTTTACCAGGCTTTTTCCTTAAGGGCACATGTTTGGCCTGAGCCTTCTGGATCTCCTCCTTGAATGCCTCCCACTGTTCCGACACTGATTTAGCCACAAGTAGCTGTTTCCCGTCCACTATGGCCAAATCACACCTTAACTTAGCAAAATTAGCTTTGCCCCAATTCGGAACTTTTATTCCAGGCCTATTCTTGTCCTTATCCATAACTAACTTGAATCTGACTGAATTATGGTCACTGGCACCCAAGTGTTCTCCCACTATAACCCCTTCAACCTGCCCAGCTTCTTTCGCTAAAACTAAATCCAAGACCACCCCCTATCATATTGGACTTGCTACACACTGACTAAAAAAAGTTCTCTTGAATGCATTTCAAGAATTCCGCATCCTCTATACCCTTCACACAAATTTGTCCCAATCAATATTTGAATAGTTAAAATACCCTATGGTTTTTGGACTTCACCGCAATGTGCCTACATATTTGCTCGTCCATCTCTCTCCCACTATTTGGGGGTCTATAATACATGCCCAGCAGCGTGATCGCACATTTTGTATTTTTCAATTCGACCCATATAGCCTCGTTTGATGATCCCTCTAACATATCATCCCTCTTCACGGCTGTAATAGTTTCTTTAATCAGTACTGCAACCCCCCACCTTTTACCCCCCCTCTCGATTTTGTATAAAAATCCTGTAGCCAGGAATATTGATCTGCCAAACCTGCCCCTCTTTCAGCCATGTTTCTGTAATGGCTATAAAGTCATACTCCCAAGTGTCTACCTGTGCTCTTAGCTCCTCCGCCTTATTTGCTATACTCATTGCATTAAAATATATACCATTCAGCACAGGAAGACCTCCTTGCTTACTACATACTAAGCCCCGTTTCCTGTCTTACAGATTCGCTTCCTAGATTCTTGCTATCCAATTTCTGCTTTACTTCCTTCCCTTTTGAATTCGTTCAGGTTCCCATCCCCCTGCCAAGCTAGTTTAAACTCTCCCCAACAGCACTAGCAAAACTCCCCGTGAGGATATTGGTCACGGTGCTGTTCAGGTGCAACCCGTCCGGTTTGTACAGGTACCATCGCCCCCAGAAGCGGTCCCAATGCCTCAAGAATTTAAAGCCCTCCCTCCTACACCAACTTTCCAGCCACGTGTTCATCCTCTCTATCCTATTCTTATACTCATCAGCACGTGGCACCGGTAGTAACCCGGAGATTACTACCTCTGAAATCCTACCCTTTCATTTTCTTCCTAGCTCCCTGAATTCTTCCTGTAGGACTTCATCCCTCATTTTACCTATGTCATTGGTCCCGATATGGACCACGACCTCTAGCTGTTTACCCTCCCCCCCACCTGCCCCAGGATGCCCTGCGTCCACTGTGACATCCTTGACCCTGGCACCAGGGAGGCACAAAACCATTCGGGAGTCACGTCTACTGCCGCAGAAACGTCTGTCTGTTCCCCTAACTATAGAATCCCCGATCACTAGGGCTCTTTTGTTCTTCGTCCCTCCCCCCTGTGCAGCTGAGCCACCCGTGGTGCCTTGGAATTGGCTCTGGCTGCACTCCAGAGGTACCATCGTCCTTACCGATACTCAGAAATGAATATGGGTTTGAAAGCGAGATGGACTCGCGGGGACTCCTGTGCTACCTGCCTAGCACACTTAAGACGTCTGGAGGTCACCCACTTCCCCTCTACCTGCACACCTTTAAGCTGCGGGGTGACCACCTCCTGAAATGTGCTATCCACGTAGCCCTCAGCCTCGCAGATGCACCGTATTGACTCCTCCCACTGTTCCAGTTCCAAAACACGAAGCTCGAGTAGTTGAAGCTGGAGACACCTCCTGCACACATGGTTATCTAGGCTGCGCAAAATGTCCAGGACTTCCCACATTCTGCGGGATGTGCACTCCACGGGACTGATCTGCACTGCCATCCCTCTAGTTAGCCTTATCTAGTTTAAATCTACTTAAACACAAACAGAGAAAATAAAGCTACTTACCAACGCACCTCAGCAACCTTTGTGGTCCCCCAACCTCTGAACTACCAACCTACTTAAAAGAAACAGAGAAAAGAAAGCTACTTACCGACCTCAGAGGCCTCCGAACTCCCAACTCCCGACTCGCCGGCCTCCCGACTCCACAGGGCCTCCCGAATCTCCAACCTCTGCAGCCTACCAAACTCACCAATCTCCCAGAACTCGGAATTTTTGAGTGTTGTTGGAGCTAAACTTATGCAGGCACGTGGGGAATACTCCATCACACTCCTGACTTGTGCCGTGTAGATGAGGAATCGGGAGGTGAGAGACTCGCCACAGAATACCCAGGCTCTGATTTGCTCTTTTAGCCACAGTATTTATGTGACTGGACTAAGTAAGTTTCTGGTCAATGGTGACCCCCAGGATGTTGATGGTTGGGGATTCAACGATGGTAATGGTGTTGAACGACATGGGGTGGTGGTTAGACTCTCTCTTGTGGGAGATGGTTATTGCCTGGTGCTCGTGTGGCATGAATGTTACTTGCCACTTATCAGCCCAAGCCTGAATGTCATCGAGGTCTTGCTGCATGCAGGCACGAACTATGTAATTATCTGAGGAATTGCAAATGGAACTGAACACTCTGTAATCGTCAGTGACCATCACCACTTCTGTCCTTAAACTGGAGGGAAGTTCATTGATAAAGCAGCTGAAGATGATTAGGCCGAGGACATTGCCCTGAGGGACTCCTGCACCAATGTCCTGGGGCTGATTGGCCTCAGTTGATTGCTTCAGTTGATTGGCCTCCAACAACCACAACCATCTTCCTTGTGCTACTTATGACTCCAGCCAGTGGAGAATTTTCCCCCTGATTCCCATTGCCTTTAATTATACTCGGGTCCCTGGATGTTTTACTCGGTTAAATGCTGTTTTGATGTTAAAGGGCAGTCACTCTCACCTCACTAAAGGAATTCACTTCTTGTCTGGAAGGTGATGATTTTGGACCAAGATAGTAATGAGGTTTGGAATCGAGTGTTCCTGATGAAATGCAAACTGAGCATCACTGAGCAGGTTATTGGTGAGTAAGTGCCGCTTGATAGTATTTTGACGACACCTTCCATCACTTTGCTGATAATTGAGAGTAGGCTGATGGGGAGGTAATTGACCGGATTGAATTCCCGCTTTTTGTGGACAGGACATAGCTGGATAATTTTCCAATTTATCGGGTAGATGCCAGTGTTGTAGCTGTACTGGAACAGCTTGGCTGGAGGCACGGCTAGTTCTGGAGCACAAGTCTTCAGCACTACAGTCGGGATATTGTTGAGGCCAATAGCCTTTACTGTATCCAGTGCACACAGTCTTATTTTTGACATCATGTGGAGTGAATCGAATTGGCTGAAGACTAGCTTCTCTGATGGTGGGGACCTTAAGAGGAGTCCGAGGTAGATCATCCACTTGGCACCTCTGGCTGAAGATGGTTGCAAATGCTTCAGCCTGGTCTTTTGCACTCACATGCTGGGCTGCATATTTGAGGATGGGATGTTGATGGAGCCTCCTCCTCCTATTAGTTGTGTAATTGTCCATCATTCACGACTGGATATGGTAGGACTACACAGCTTTGATCTGATCCTTTGGTTCTGAGATTGCTTAGCTCTGTCTATAACATCCTGCTTCCGTTTAGAATGCATGTCGTCCTATGTTATAGCATCACCAGATTGGCATTTAATTTTCGGGTACGCCTGTTGCTGCTCCTGGCATGCTCTTCTATACTCTTCAATGAACCAGGGCATGTCACTTGACTTGATGGTAATGGTAAAGTGAGGGATATGCCAGGCCATGTGATTACAGATTATGGTGGAAAGCAGGTCTGCTGCTGATGACCATACAACACGATGGGGGGTATCCTCAATGTGAAGGTCTTCACTCCACAAAGACTGTGCGGTGGTCACTCCAGCCAAGTCATGGACAGATGCATCTGCAATAGGTAGAATGGCAAGGACAACTTCAAGTAGGTTTTTCCCTCATGTTGGTTCTCTCATCATCTGCCACATGCCCAGTCTGGCAGCTATCTCCTTCAGGATCAACCAGTTCGGTCAGTAGTAGTGGTGCTGAGCAATCTTGATGATCGACATTGAAGTTCTGCATCCAGTCCAACAATGCTCTTGTTACCCTCAGTGCTTCTTCCAAGTGGTGTTCAACATATAGGAGTAGTGATTCATCAGCTGAGGGAGGGCAGTATGTGTCCGTTGTCAGGGGGGTTCCTTGCCCATGTTTGTTTTGTTGCCATGAGACTTCACGGAGTCCAGAATCTATGTTGAGGACTCCCAGGACTATGCCCTCCTGACTGTATACCACTATGCCACCTGGTGGGCTTGTCCTGCCAGTGGGCGAGGACATAGCCAAGGATGGTGATGAAGGAGCCTGGGATGTTTGCTATTGGGTATGATTCTTTGAGTATGACCATATCAGGTTGTTGCTTGACTAGTCTATGGGAAAGCTCTCCCAATTTTGGCACAAGTCTACAGATGTTAGTGAGGAGGACTTTGCAGGGTCAACTGGGCTGGGTATACCTTCACCGGTTCTGAATCCAATGTCTCGGTGGTTGCTGAGTACTCCATCTGGTTTTATTAGTTTTTTTTGTAGCTGTTTGATACAACTGAGTGGCTTGCTGGACCATTTCAGTGGGCAGTTACATAAAATCAACGACATTGCTGTGGGTCTGGAGTCACGTCAGCCAGATCTATATGTTATAATGTGATGCAAGTTTGTTTATCTATAATTGTTTTCAGAAAATTGTAGCTTTGCTATCTTCAATCTGGTTCCTTTTGGGTGAATTGAATTTGTGTTCATCAGGTTAAAGAATATTCACAGTAGTGTTTGTAATATTTGATTCTTTTGCACAATATAATTTTTAAGCATGCCTAGGCCAGGTATGGAATGGGGCTCAATACATGATGAAGCTCCCTCCGCTCTTTCATAATAGCATACTGTAAGAGGAACAAAACTGCTATAACACCAGTTAGTGTTTCCTTCCCTGCATTCATCATTATGGTCTTTTTAGTGGGACTTTCATATGTGCAGATTGTTTTCCTGTAAAGATATACCTCTACCATTAGAGATATATGGGCCCAAATTTGCCCAGGAGTTGCTCCGTTTTTTTTGGAGCAACTTGATTTTTCTGGAGTATCTTAAAAATCCCTATTCTGCATATATAATTTGTGCCAGTGTAAGTGAGTTAGTTAGGATTTTTTAATTTTAGTTTAGTTTTGTTCAAAAAGGGGCATTATCAGCCACCTATGCCTGTTTTGGCCATTTAAGCCGGTTTGGACAGCTAATAGTTGCTCCAAACTAACAGGCCAGCATATGTGGCCACTTGTGGCCGCACAGAAAACCCTTGCGTGAGTTAAAAAATCAGCGCAGGTAGCCAGAGATGGGGGCGGGGGGGAACCACAGAGGACCTTGCAAAGCACTAAGCACCTTCACAACAACTAATACAGATCTTGTACTGTAACTTTTGCATAATTTACACATTCCACTATATAAAGCTTCATAAAATGTGTACTTTTTTAATATCATTTATATCAGAAGACAAAGGTTTCATAAAACAACTTATGAATCAATTATTAATGTAATCAGTTACTTTCATTATTTTAATCATTCTACCAGTACTGTGAAATTGGAAAACAAAATACACAGTAGAAGAACAGAAAATCAAGTTATATTGAAGCAGTTAATCCTTGAGACTAAATCTACATCCAAGGAATTCTTGTCAGTGAAACCACTCTGTTCTGTCCGAGGTAACCTTTATGTGGATTATGTACACTTGACCATTTCTCTTCATAGTTGTAATCGCTCAGCTTGGGTTGGCTTTAAAATCCACAAATCTGAATTTCTGCAGTTTATTATATGGTTTGCAGTTAAATTTTGATGGTGCTGACTGCCTTTCTTACTGCTCTTATCAGCAGTCAGTCTAGGGACAACTTTTCTAAATTGAGCAGCTTGTTCTTTTTCTAAATCATTTAATGAAACTCTCCACCTTCCCCACCACTTTCCCCCCCGCGCCCCCGCCCCCCAACCCCCAACCCCCAACCCCCAACCCCCAACCCCCAACCTGTTTCTTGTAGCCCTCAGTGCGGGAAGACAGCGGCCGGCCTGTGCGGCAGGCCACTCGGCCCGGGATTGGGGTGGGACACGTTGGGTCCCACGCTGCAGGCACGCATCATCATCATGTGAGGAGCTACTGCGCATGTGCAAATGCTCTACTGCGCATGCAGACAGCTGCCGGCACTCTTTTAGGCGCAGGGCCCTAGCTCCGCCCCCCCATTGTGATTGCCACGCCCCGCCAGGCACCAGGACGCTCCACAGAGCGGGGAGAATACGGCGACCTATTTTCGGCGTCGTTTTGAGAGCAGAAAGTCGGCGCACCTCAGGTAAGTGTGCCGAAAAAAAAACGGAGGGCCAAATTTTGGCCCATAATTATAGTATTAATCTCTGGCATTGCTTTGCCATTGTTCTTATAAACTGCTTTCTCAGCTTACCAATTAACTATAAGGTGACATCAGCTATTTTTCAAATAATTGAAGCAAAGTTGACTAATAACACAACAAAAATGTACACGCGAAAGTACTAATAGATTATTCTGTGTGGTTTGGTGCTATTCTGAGTATTCTGACCATCCAAAAATGGATCAATAAACCTTAAGTTCAGAAAAAAAAGATGTGTGATTAAGGCCTTTTGAGAAATGAATGCACAATTAATAATAAGGGGGATAAGATAAGTTTGATTTTAAAGGGTGTCATACAATATTTCATGGCTTAGAGTACAGGACAAAATGAGGTATGCTAGGGAGATCAACAGGCCCCAGATGATATCTGTAAACCTTGGTGCACATACTCATCAATGATCCAAGACAACTGCCTCAGCTTGCTCCGAATCAACAGGGTAGAACTTTGCATTCTGCAGCAAAGATGCCTGCAGCCAACCTGCAACATTGATACTGCACTCCCATTTCCCTCAGTTCTTAACCTCGCCAGGAATAAGCCACAGGCATATCAGGTAATGTCCTGCCCACACTTGAATCACATACATGACTCACTCAGCACAGCCAGTATTTTCATCTCCTTTCACACGAAGTATTGAGATGTAGCTGCACAATGCATTGGTGCCTTTCCCAAGGTACAGGAGATCACTGATGGCTGCTATGTATGATGTTGTGTCACCCATTCTAGATACCAATATCTAACCATGTTAGTGTGAGTAACTCGGCTTTCAATTGTATGTTGTATCTTGAATACATGCCCTGCTAATGCATGATATGCAGGAGATGCAACAAAGATTGGGTAAGGGCTTGGCATGGGTATGTAGTAAATCTGGAACATTTTGAATAGCAATACTTTGTGGTATGGAACCTTCTGTCACGTTACGGTATGTGGTACTGTTTATCAGTCTTGCTTAAAGTATGCAATCTTCTCCTGCTTTTGTTCCCAAGCTCTTCAGCTAATTGTCAACAATGTTTAACTGCCACTATTTGCAATGCACTGTGCACTTGAGTCCTCTGGGACGGGTGTTCTGAAGTGCCAAACAGGACAGTCCTCCTTGCATCACTTCATGCAGCAGAATGTCCACTTTACCAGCAGGAAAAAATGGTTGACACCAATTCCATTTTGCCATTATCGTACAGGTTTCAGTTGATGTTTCTACCATGGGCTGTCAGCCCCCACACATTCTTTCAAAAAAAAACTGGTCAACTTTTCTCAAATCGTATTTGAAACATTTATTAAGAAAACAGAGCAGCCACACTTTTTTAAAGTCCCATAATTTTTACCCAGTAGCAGTAGCATGCTCCTCATTTGACTAACTCGCCCCCTCACCACATCACACTCCAATACAAAGCTTAAACTGTGCAGGGAGTGTGTTCAAATGAGATTTGTGTGTTGGGTTGCCAACTGTTGCAAGGTCAGTTTCTCACTCTGCTGGCCCATGATTTGTGTCTCCTGCAGCTGTCCGTGTATTTTTTTTTAACCAGGTTTGTTGAATTGGCTCTTTAGTCAATACCAATTAATTTTATTGTGTGCTTTGGTGAAGGTGCTTGTGTTGCAGGCAAATTGTACCCTTTGCACTATGAACTTCCATGGTTTCTACTACCAAGTTCTTATCTAATTGAAGTAGAACCAATAGGGGTGGTTGCCCAGCGAACTAGTTAGTTACAGATAATACACTAATTGTCATGTACCTCTATCAGCATTCGTGGACTCATTTGTTGGAGTGGCTGCTGGCTCATTGCTTAACAGGGACTGCCTACTGTCACGGCACATGACTGCAGCTGATACGGATGTCAACCAGCTGCTTCTCCATGACTCCTTCAGGCCACTGTTGGAGGGCATCTCCTCGATTACTGTTCTGCCTGAGCATAGATCAGTGCACATATATTGGATATATTTTCCAATTGAAGCTCATGTACAAATATTTTAAATAGTATATTTTTCTGATATTTTTGATTGAGAAGTGCGAATTATTTGGTGGTACATCAAGTTTGCCAATTGATATATCTATGTCTTTAGGTCTTTGCAACCCTCCCTTGTGGTTCCAAATAACCTCTGAGAATTGAAGACAACCATAACTTGGGCTCTTTTGGGCTGGATTTTCCACTTGTTGCCGCCTCTGTTTTTGCCCAGGAAGGGCGGCAATGGCAGCGGTAAACTCTTGCAGGCGGCTAGCTTCCAGCGCCCCACCGGGGTTCTCGAGGCCGGTTTCGGCGGGGCGCGGAACATTACTGCCCGGTAGAGGTGAGCCAGTGGAGTCATGGAGAAGCAGCTGGTTGCAACACTGGCTCAATTTTGTGGCTCCCGCCCGACCTGTAACACTGCACAGAGCGCCGTGCTGGGACCGCCTGTGAAAGTGGACGGTCAGAGCTGTCGTGCCTGCAGTGAGGTAAGTAATGCTGACCTCAGGTAAGTGTGATTTTGTTTTTTTTCTCTGCTCAGGCGTCTCTTAGAGCGCTCCGAGGCTGGCTGTTTAGCTCAGGATTTTCGCATGCTGAGCCGGCCTAGCGCCCTAAGAGAGGTATGCAACGCCTCCCTTGGCACTCTGCCCCACACTTAGGGCCCAGCTGCCCAATTTTGTTGACTGAGGCGCAAATTCTTTACGGGCACAATATTTACTGTCCCGAAATGAGCAAAGCTGAAAATCCAGCCCTTAAGACTTTTGTGCAATGGGAGCATTTTTGAGATGTTCTTGCTGTATCAATGGTATTACCTTATGCATAATGGCAGACTTCCGTGCAAATAATCTTATCTCTATGATGATTCTGGTGTTGGACACAGTGATTTTGATCACCCTGCACAAAGAGATTCCTCAAAATGGATCTGCTATTATACTCAGTGTGAAAGCTCAAGCCAGTCAGAAGGGGCATGCAGTAATATGTCCTGACTATACAGTATAAATGCACACGAGGCCCATACTCGAGAGAAGGTCACTCTGTGACCAGTAACCTTTATTAGCCAGCACTGACGTGATGAAGAAGGGTGGAGCTTCCCCTTTTAGACCTGAAAGTCCAGTTTAGGAGTGTCTCCCACAAGTTCACCATCTAGTGGTCAATGTTCTCACAGTGTACAACTTAGGTCAGTTTATACATGGGTTACAATGACAGTTGAATACATGACGTGCAGTGTGCTGTATTAATTGGCTCCTCATACCTACTGGCAGTGCTCTATGACTCACCCTGTGTTTTCTCCTCAAATTCAAATGTCAAAATCTCCCATGGTGTGTGTATCTGTGCTGCTGTCTGTTTCAAGTAGGCTGAGTGATGTTTTGGTTGAGTGGTGCTCTTTTCCTCTGGCTCAAGAGATCAATAGATCTGTTTGCCTCTTGAACCCATTTATACTGTCTGCTTCAGTGGTCTCATGTCTTTGTCTTGCATTTTCTTTTGCCTTGACTGTCACTGTTGATGCTGTAGCTGATTGGCGAAAATTCCTAAAAGTATACAAGAAAATGAATATCCAAGGCTCTCGCAATCACAAGGGAGATTTTACACACCCGCTCACCCTCAAAATTTTACGTCCATCAAATTAAATTAAAAGCTGTGTCAGGGTGATTATTTTTTGTTGAAATATTGTAAAAATATTTCTGGGAGATGGATTAATTTTCTTATGCCCAATGTCAACCAATTGCAGAATAAAGTTTTCTTTACTGTATCCCAAAGGTCTACCTTAGTACAGGGTCAGCACTGGTTATCTTTGGTAAAGGAACTGGAAAATGATCAATTTTCCTGTCATATTTAAATCCTAATGAATAACCAGAACTATATAAAGATAAATTCTAAAATGTTTTTGGTGAAATTTTCCAGTGTTTGGATAAACATGTTTTGTATTCATGAATGTATTTTGACCGTCTCCTGATTCCGAGGGACTGCCGATAATGATGATGCTATTGGTTAATGAGTGGCTGCAGTTCTCTATCTTTTAATATTCTCCAAAGAGTTCCAGGGTTCAAAGGCCATTTCCTTTTACAGCATTAGTTGGGTGTTGCATTATAAATGCCTCAAAATAAGAGAAAGCGCTCTTTGAACCCCAAGATGGAATTGAAAAACACTATCTTTTTAATACAGTGATGGCTCTTTCAAAGTGCCAACACAGATATGATGGGCCGATTATAATTCTACAGTAGATGGTAGTATCAACTGATTATTTTCACCACCTCCGAACACACTGGTTCTGATCCGACCTCGCCTTACTGTTCTACTTCCAATACATCACCTGTCTCATCCCTCCCAACACCCTATGGTGCACCTTGACATAGTCATCTGTTTATTCCACCTGCTTCTTGCTTCAGAATAGCTATAATAAATCATTAAACTTGAGTCATCCACTGAATCCTTTTCACGTGCACTATTTATTTTTGTTTTTTCATGTACATCTTTTTTATACTTGGATTTCTAAAACATTTATTACAGAAAAACATTGGATCCAATGGTGG
This sequence comes from Pristiophorus japonicus, assembly GCF_044704955.1. NCBI lineage: Eukaryota > Metazoa > Chordata > Chondrichthyes > Pristiophoridae > Pristiophorus > Pristiophorus japonicus. The sequence goes on from NC_091987.1 coordinate 48,169,196, forward strand.
AGTTTACAATAATAAAGTAGACTTCAATGTCAGTTATTCTGATTTTACATTGATTAATATTTATGTTGATTAATGAAGCAAAGATCATTCAATCCATATCTAATCAATAAATTTGACCTCTGCCCTTAATGTGCTAAAAGAACTAGCATTTAAACATAGCTTCTAATGCAAGAAAAGCGAGCTGCACAGAGGCATAATCAAAGAAATGGATACCGAGCTAAAGAAATAGATGTTAGGAGGGGAATGAGATGGTTTTAAGGAAGGCATTAAAGCAAAAGAGATAGAGTGGTTGAGGGATGGAATTCCAGAGCATGTAGTCTAGATAGCTGAACGCATGGCTGCCAACGGTGGGGCGAAAGGAAGTGAATAAACACTCGGCCTGACTCAGTGCAGTGGAGAGATTGGGGTGGGGATTGTTGGGCTGGAGGACGTTACAGAGATCGGGAAGGGCGCGGCCATGGAGGGATCTAAACACAAGGATGAAAATGTTAAATTTGAATTATTGGAGAACCGGGAGCCAATGAATGTCAATGAGGATAGGTGCAGGATTGATACAGGCAGCAGAGTTATGGGTGATCTGAAACTTATGGAGGATAGAAAATGGGCTGCTGGCCAGGCGAACTTTAGAACAGTAAATCTAGAGGTGATACAGACACAGCAAATTGACTTCTGAGAGAAACTCGAGAAGGAACACACCAGCTCACTTCTGCACAATGCCTCAACATTAATAGATTTTCAGGTGAGTGTATCAAGGGCAATCTTCAAAAATGCTGCAATGTTTTTTCTGGCATTATGATTCCTACTTTTATTGATAATTGTAAATGGCTACTTACTGCTTATAGTTTTCTCCTTTTACATAACATAATGCCGTGAATAGGCAGTCAAGTACCTGTTTCGGTTGATTTCAATTATGCTTAGTGAATCAGACAGAACATTCCATAAGAATTTGCAGCTGATCAAAGTTTGCCAATGGTGGATGCTGTAGACCAGATGCCCTGTGAAACAGCAAAATTAGTTACAAATATTGGAAGGATGATTTAAAAAAAAACAACAATCATAAGAACTCCAATCCATGGCAACTGCAATGGGTCTGCTTTGTAACCATGTGAGAACCTCAATATATGTATCTGGAATTTCCATGTAATCACATGCTCATCATAACTCAAGAAAATGTCTGTATTTAGCAGCACACAATTTATTTTTGCTGGGGGAGCTAGAGTTTTGTGAAAATGCTACATAAAACCCCTAGCTTCAACAGACAATATTATGTTTAAATGAAAGGAAGAAATGTAGGCGGTACGATGCAGTAAGGAAATGTCAATTCTGCCCATTCATTTCTATATACAATACTGAGGACAAGTGCGAAACGTGATTGTCTGAAAAATAAGTTGTTTGATAGAAAATAAGCTTCCTTGTTACCTTTTGCTCGACTTGGCCCTTAATATTTGAATTGCAGGGTAAATTATCAAAATAACTAGCACGTTGTTTTGCAATCTGCAGAACTTCTCAAAAGGATACCTTTGAAGCTATGAATGTTGTCTATTCACAAACTGACCTGCATTGTTTTTCACAGGTCAACGGTGAATTTGTACTGCATTTAGAAACATAAATCATTTTTTGATGTTTGATAAACATTTTACCTTCAGAGATTTTCTGAAGATGATTCTTTTACAGATGATGCATAAAACATAGAACTGATTATCATGGTCACAAAAAATTGCAGTTTATAGAGAAATCTGGGCACAAAGTATATATTTACTGCAATCACTTGCACTATATGGACATGGCAGAAGAAATTCAATGCAGGAAAGTGTGTGGTGATACATTTTGGGTGGAAAACTGAGAGAAATTACAAGCTAAATGTTGCAATTTTAAAGGGGATGCAAGAACAGGAACACCTGAGGGTGTTTGTGCACAAATCTTTGAAGGTGGCGTGACTGGTTAGCAAAGCAGTTAATAAAGCATATTTGATCCTGGGCTTTATAAATAGAAGCACAAGGTACCTTGAAGGTATTCTAAACCTATATAAAACACGAGTTCGGCCCCAGCGGGAGTATTCTGTCCAATTCCGGGCACCACACCTGAGGAAGGACATGAAGGCTTTGTATAGGGTACAGAAGAGATTTACTCGAATGGTTCCAGAGATGAGGGATTGCAGTTACATGGACAGACAGGAGAAGCTGGAATTGTTCTCCTTAGAGCAGAGAAGGCTAAGAGGAGATTTGATAGAGGTGTTTGAAATCATGAAACATTTAATTAGAGTAAATAAAGAGAAACTCTTTCCATTGGCTGAAGGGTTGATAACCAGAGGATACAAATTTAAGGCAATTGGCAAAAGGACCAATGGTGACATGATGAAAATACGCAACGGGTGGTTAGGATTTGTAATGCACTCTCGGACTGGATGATGGAAACAGATTCAATAGGAGCTTTCAAAAGTCAATTAGATAAACACTCGAAAGAGAAAAAATTGCAAGGATATGGAGAAATGAGGAGCCAGAGAGTGGGACTAGCTGAATTGCTCTTCAAAAGAGGTGGCACCGACTCAAAGAAAGAGAGACGTGCATTCATATAGTGCCCTTTACAACCTCAGGATGTCTCCAATCGCTTGACAACCAATTAAGTACTTTTTTTTTTAAAAAAAAGAAGTGTAGTTGCTGTTGTAATGTAGGAAATGTGGCAGTCAATTTGCTCAATCCGAGCTCCCACAAACAGAAATGTGATAATGACCAGTTAATTTTTTTTGTGATGTTGATTGAGGGATAAATATTGGTCAGGACACCGGAGATAAGACCACTGCTCCAATTCAAAATAATGCAATATGATATTTTAGGTCTACCTGAGAGAGCAGACGGGACCTCAGTTTAATATCTCATCGAAAAGAAGGCATCTCTGACAGTGCAGCACTACCTCAGGACTGCACTGGGATTGTCAGCCTAGACTTTTGTGCTCAAGTTTCTGGATGGAGGTTTGAACCTCCAACCTTCTGACATAGAGGCAAGAGTGCTACCAACTCAGCTGGGCTGAATGGCCTGTGCTGTACTAATCTATAAATCTATGGGCCCAAGTTTCGGCATCAGGTGAAAACGGCGCACCTCCGAGACTTACGTGACCTGCCTGGGCTCGAAGGTGCGCCGGAATATTTTGCTGCAATTCTCCGGTCCTCCTGGACCGTGTCGTGGCGTGACATGGCGCAGAACAGCCTTCCTGGGGCGGAGCAAGCCGCAGGTGGGCGGAGCTAAGCCACTGCGTGTCTAAAGACTGCCGGCTTCGTAGTGCGTTGCAACGTGCGCGCCTGCGCAATGGCTCAACAGGGCGTTTTTCCCCAGTCTGTTTCAGAATGGTGTGGGTACCGGGGAGGGATGGAGGAGCGTGGAAAGAGGGCACTGGGGAGGTGATCGGTGGGGGAGAAATATGGGGAGGTGATCGGTGGGGGAGAAATATGGCAAGGGATGGAGGAGCGTGGCAAGGGATGGAGGAGTGTGGGTTGGGGGGCACTCGAAATGATTGAAGGGCCGGAGGAAAGAGCAGGGGTGCCTCCGTCCAGCCTCCACCTCCCCCCCCCCCCCCACCCCGCATTCCGCCCCACCCCCCCACCCCCGCATTCCGCCCCACCCCCACCCCCCGCATTCCACCCCACCCCCCTTGTCAGAAGTTACTTGATGGAAAGGATTGTTAACATTTGCAGATTAACTCTTTTTGGAAAACACAATTTCAATTATTTTTTATTGCTGAACCATTAAAATGTTGTTTGTGAAAAGATGGTACTGCCAAGACATTAACATCCACAAGGGGCCCAAGTTTCGGGTGGAGTTGCTCCTAGCTTTTTGGAGCAACTAGTTTAGTTTGGAGTATGTTAGAAATTGCAATTCTCGGATATTAGTTTGCTCCAGTTCTAGTGAGTTAGTTTAGGTTGGCTTTAGGTAAGGTACTTTTTTTTCAAAAGGGGGTGTGTCCAGCCACTCAGGCCTATTTTGCAAGTTTCGGCAGTGAAAACTTATTACAAACTAACTTAGGATGGAGTAAGTGTCCACTTTGGTAAGTTCTGAAAAACCTTACCTGGAGTTAAGTTTAGTGCAGACACAGCCAGAGACGGCGGGTGGGAAGCATTAAACACAAAGGACACTTCAACATCACAACGGGGTGGGGGGAAGAGAAGTTAGAGGATTTTCCACAAACCCCTTCACAACAACATTAAAGAAGCAAAGTACATTTAAAGCACTAAGCACTAAACAAAGCCGTACATTTAAAGCACCAAGCACTAAACGAAGCACAAAAAGTAATAAGCAATTAATTAATTAAAAAATAGAAGGAACCCTGCACCTAAAGCACTAAGACCAAAGTAATAAGTAATCAATCAATACAAAATAGAAGTCCTACCTTTATGTGAAGGGAAGGTGTCTCTGTCAGTGTCTCTCACTGTAGTGTCTCTCTCTCTCTCTCTGTATCTGACAGTGAGGAGTGTGTGTGTGTGTGGGGGGGGCGGTGTGTGTGTGGGGGGGGGGGGGGTGTGTGTGTGTGTGTGTGGGGGGGTGTGGGGGTGTGTGTGTGTGGGGGGGGGGTGTGTGTGTGGGGGGTGGGTGTGTGGGGGGGGTGGGTGTGTGTGTGTGGGGGGGTGTGTGGTGGGGGGTGTGTGGTGGGGGGGTGTGTGGTGGGGGTGTGTGTGTGGGTGTGTGTGTGGGGGGGGTGTGGGGGGGGGTGTGGGGGGGGGTGTGGGGGGGGGTGTGGGGGGGGGTGTGGGGGGGGGTGTGTGTGGGGGGGGGTGTGTGTGTGGGGGTGGGTGTGTGGGAGGGTGTGTGTGGGTGTGTGTGGGGGGAGGGGTGTGTGGGTGTGTGTGGGGGGAGGGGGTGTGTGGTGTGTGTGGGGGGGGGGGTGTGTGGGGGGTGTGTGGGTGGGGGGGTGTGTGTGGGTGGGTGGGTGGGAGGGTGTGTGTGGGTGGGATGGTGTGTGTGGGTGGGATGGTGTGTGTGGGTGGGATGGTGTGTGTGTGTGTGTGTGTGTGTGTGGGAGGGTGTGTGTGTGTGGGGGGTGGGAGGGTGTGTGTGTGTGGAGTGTGTGTGTGTGTGGGAGTGTGTGTGTGTGTGGGGGGTGGGAGGGTGTGTGTGTGGGGGGTGGAGGGTGTGTGTATGGGGGGGTGTGTGTGCGGGTGGGGGGGGGGTGGGAGGGAGGGTGTGGGGGTGGGGGGGTGGGA